>NC_058371.1:30571875-31297500 GCF_018350175.1 Felis catus
GTGCTTTCAACCCCAGAGAATGCTATTCTAGACTCTTCTTCCCGATTCTTTATAGTGAATTCTCAACCTTTGAGCCATCTCAGGTGTAAATTATTTGATGGCGATTAACTCTCCCGTGTAGTCGGTTATTATCCTCCAACCTAGAGACTGTTCTTTCTGTTGTGTACAGCCCTCCTTATAGGTGGGGTTGTTATTTATCTGCCTCTTTTGACACAGTAAGCCCTTCAAGGGCTGCATTCATGTCTTAATTCACTTTATCTCTCCAGCACTGTTGTGGTGTCTGAGGCCCAATAAGGGCTCGGTCACAGCTGCTAATGGAGTGAAGAAGGCTCACATTCTCCTATACTCTGTTATGGTCTTCCTCATTTGCTAGCAAGAGAGAGCTGGACTGAGGCCATTAATCTGACAAAAAAATAACGCTTTATGTTGAAAGGTTTGGGTATTGAAAACTTTGGATTTTCTTAAGAAAATACAAGGGAGAGCTCACATGATTTTACCGATAGAGCTGGCTGATGGCACTTTTTATGTCCGGTGTCTAAAGGGAACCAAGTATCGGTTCTGTGCAGCCTGCTACTCTCTCTCTGGCCAGTGTTTCACCATTCCAGAGGTCAACCAGATGCTCGCGCGGCAGCCTGTAGGCTCCGGCACGTTCTTGACACTTTCCAAGTTAGCCTTGGCGTCCGGCATGGGAAGCTGTGGGTTTTCCGTGTAATTCTCCTGAGGCCTGCCATCTCGATATATTTGCCCTGCCTGCTGGGTTTCCGCATCCTCCGACCAGCTAGAACCTGAAGGCAAACCTAGTTAAGCACCTCTTCGGGGGTGAAACTGTAATGATAAATACATCAGAGTCCCCTGAGCAGAATGCCTGGTGGAAATGCGTGGGCGAATGCAATTCCGATACCTCTCAGTCCTACCAGGATGCGAGTCATTTAGCACTTACAAATGACTTCCCCATAGCGCGGGTAGCATTCCCAGAGTAGTGCGTTTCTACTCCCGCCAAAGGATGTGGTACAAGGGCTAAATGAGCCGCTACAAGAGAGAGAATGGAAATAGCTCCTTAAACACTGTACTTGAGCAGTTGTTTAGAACCCTTACCTTGACTGTCTTTGTCACAGGCAAAGACTGTTTTATTTGCTGACTTTAATACCGATGGTTTGCATTCACAGAGTAAGAACTCGGAATTACTTTACAAATATTCTCATTAAAACTTACACTGCTGTTGTGGAATAAGTACATGGCTAATTTTATTTTATTAATTTGGGGGGGGGCAGGATCATGAGGCATTGAGTTTGATTTACCCAGGAAATACAGTGATTTAATAATACACAAGATAGATAAAGGGACTACAAAGTAACAGTCTCTTTACTTAACAAAAACTGTAGAAATCCCATATTACTATCCAAAATACAAGTTAAATATCTTATTCAAATGCTAGTGTCACTTGCAGAACTGAGTTTTGGACAGTCTCAGTGGTAGAAAAATAGAAATTTGTACTTCTAAGTTTCTTTTTACAAATAGCCAAGAACCTTCCAGAACCACATCTAGTGACTACAGTGGGAAAAAACCCCTGCCCAGCAGAGGTTGGGGTAAAAAGCAAAGCAATAATTTATTTTCATGTATAGCTTCTAATTTGGCTTTCTGGAAGTTTCCAGCTTCCAAATATGTTTTTAAATATAGCAGCATCACTGAAAAATGTATGTAGCCCCTTAAGAGATACAATGTTGGGGCGCCTGGGTGGCACAGTCGGTTAAGCGTCCGACTTCAGCCAGGTCACGATCTCGCGGTCCGTGAGTTCGAGCCCCACGTCGGGCTCTGGGCTGATGGCTCAGAGCCTGGAGCCTGTTTCCGATTCTGTGTCTCCCTCTCTCTCTGCCCCTCCCCCGTTCATGCTCTGCCTCTCTCTGTCCCAAAAATAAATAAATGTTGAAAAAAAAATTAAAAAAAAAAAGATACAATGTTAAGTCAGTATTTGAATATGTAGGTTTGGGTTATATTTTCTTCCCTACCCCCAAGTTCATTCAGATATAGTTGACTTAGAACACTGTGTAAGTTTAAAGCATACAGGTGATAATTTGATACACATATATATTGTGAAATGATGACCACAATAAAATTAGTTAACACATCCGTTTATCATCCATCACGTAGCTACCAGTTTCTGTAGTAGAAACATTTAATAACCACTTTCTTAGCATCTCACCCCTTTCCCCTCCCATCAGCCCGTGGCAACCACCATTCCACTCTTTGTTTCTGAGTTTGGCTTTTTTTTTTTTTTTTTTTTAAGATTCCACATATAAGTGAGATAATACAGTATTTGTCTTTCTCCGTCTGACTTATTTCACTTAGAAATACCCTGAGGTCCATCCATGTTGTTGCAAATGGTAGGATTTCCTTCTTCTTCTTTTTTTCTTTTTTTTTTTTTTTTATGGCTGAATGACATTCCACATGTATCTATACTATGCTTTATCCATTCATCTGTCAATGGACACTTAGGTTGTTTCCATGTCTTGGCTATTGTGAATAATACTGGGTGCAGATATCTCTTCAAGATAGTGATTGTATTTCCTTCAGATATTGGGTATGTTTTCTCTTAACGGCCCCCAACCCTTGACCTCCACCTCACCCTGCCACTGCCAGTGATATTGTCCTGATTCTTCCTGTACCCACGAAAGGCTTTGTATGTCCATCTTAGTGTTCCCTGCTTTGAGAAGACAGTGCACCTTCTGCCTAATTTAATTAACTACTTTTTTTTTTTCTTATATCACACTTTGGCATGGTTATCTATTATGGACTCAGAGCCCGACTAAGGAATGGGCCAACCAAGCAGATGTCCAAAATGCTAATTTATGTGAAGCAACAAACATTACTTGAGTGACTGAACATATCTGAAAATGAAAGGAGATTGGGAAAATTGCAATTACCTAAATTCTTCTTCCTAGTCTACTAAGAATAGAAAATGCTCGTTTGTAGCTCCATCTGTGCCAGGCACTGTTCTAAATGTATTAAGTGTATTAACTTCTCTAAATCTCAAAATAACCCTCTGATATAGACAGCATTATTATTGCCATTTTACAGATTTGGAAATTGAGGCACGGAGACGTGAAATAATTGTCCAAAGTCACACAGCTCGAAAGTGCCAGAGCCTTTATCTCTTATGGAGAAACTGTAGATGTTAGATGATACCCACTTTTCTAAGACGTTTTTGAGACTCCCTCACCCCTAGGGTTATGGTTCAGAAACATGTTCATTTAGCTTCTTAACAGGAGGTTGGCCCAGAGAACAGTAAGGGCTTTTGCTGAGGGTGTGTGTAACTGTCTAGGACTAGAAGAAGGAGAAGAGTCTGAGCATAGTTGCCTGCTGCTAGGATCCTTCTTAGTCCTTCCCCCAGGCTCCTCTCAGCCTCTCTTCTAAAATATGTGAACAAAGGATCCAAGAATACAAGTTTGAAGGGGCAAGTGTATTAGCCTTCTTGGGAAGTGAAATTATCAGCCTGCATGAGGGGCCTATATATCTCTGTCAGAGGTGGCCCAGATTGAGTGTATTTTAATGGAATAGGCCTTCTGAAGTGATTTAAAAGGAGAAAGAAGAAAAAGAAGAGAAGAAGCCTCTGAGTGAAAGTGATGTGGGTGCTAGCATCCTGTTCTGATCGTAGGATGGGTCCGGCCCCTTAATCTAGGAGAGTCTCCCTAATCCAGGAGACTCCTGCCAGGAGGCCAGTGGACTTGGTCTGTTTGGTTTTGTCCTGTTGGGAAAGGACCAGGGTTGTTGCTGTATTGTCTCATGTTCAGCCAGAGTTGTTGCTGAAGCAGCAAAATTGTCTTCATCTTTCAATAAGATGCAAGTTGTTCACATCAAGAATCTCACGGAAGCTTGTCTACTTGTAGCCAAGCCATCATTAGGCAAGAGAACACAGAAACAGAGTTTTGTGTTAAGAAGAGCCAGTCTTGCCTGCATTGAGAAACTTGACTCGTGGGGAGTCAACAAACCGATTTTTAGAGATGTACCATTAGAAACGTGCTACAATTAGGTTGTCTGCTTTCAACCCCTGTTCCTTCCAACTTACCCTGCTTTTTGGATAAAAAGCTATTCCTTAAAGTTCTGTTTCTGTTTAGGAAATGATCATGAATACCAGTTGACTATTTAATATACCCTATGGTATATATTTCCAGACTTCCATCAAATGTACTACCCTTTCATCTTCATTCCCAAAAACTCAACTCTGATTCCTAACCAGACAAATGTTTGTTGGTCCCATCAGGGCCAGGTTATCCATAGATGAGGTTACCAATTAGGTAGTATGATTTCAGGTGGGCCCTGTAAGGGTTGTAGTCCCCAGATATTCTCTCATCCACTTGGATGCAGGCTGCAATGTCATTATTAGAATTTATTTATTCAGTCTCAGATTTTCATATTGTTAAGAGTTGCTCCTTCACTAAGAGATATGCATTTCAAACTGTTAGCAGTTTACTCCGGTGTGAAGGATTTTTCCAAGAGCAGGTGTAATGAAAGAAAAGATCCAGAGAACACGAGGAGCTTGAGGTGAAACCATCACCGTATACAGGGCACCGTGTGTGTGTGTGTATATGTGTGTGTGTGTGTGTATGTGTGTGTTTCAGATAGTCTAAAGCAAAACAAAACAAAATCAGTCTATTTTCCAACTTACTCAAAAATCGTAGGTTGATAAATTTCAGTAAACTAATTCACGAAGACCAAGAATCCAGGGGACAGTCTGTAAGCCAGATTGCTCTCTTATTTATGTTCAAAGGGAGGAGTACTTGGCCAGAGAGCTGTGATCTGTTATCTGTGCGAGTTTAGTAACTGGACAGCCTGGACTTTCAAGGATTATACTGAATTTCAAAGAGTCTGTCACATTTTCCCTACAAATACACTCGGATTTGTGGAACTACAGATGTCCGCATGTGGAGATTGTTGAGATACAATATGTGGAAAATGCCAACACTACACTTGGAATAACCCTTTTAGTTATTTATCATCTACTCAGGAAGGCACATCATATACAGAGGTTTGTCTGCTGATCCTAGAGTCAGAGAAGGAGAAATGTTCTTCACTAGGGATGTGGAGAATGCACCATCTTTTTCTTCTATGCTTTCTCTCTTAGAGAAGAGTTCTATGAACCTTGTATCATGCTGTTTCTTAAAATCAAATTCCTTTGTCCTTGACCTTTGCCTGGGATCATGTTCCAGAAAATTCCGATAGTCATTCCTATGCTGTGAATAATCTTATTTCGATCGAATACAATCTCTCTTTCCTATTTCTTGCTAGTTTCACTCATCTATAATTCACAGTAGGTAATAACATTTCACATTCATAAATGCAGGTGTGCAAAGATGTGATTTTTTTTTAAACTGAACTTAATGTAGCTGGTAAGTACCCATTGCTATTAGGTAGGCAAAACCTACAGGATATGAATTCAAACTCATTAATTCACTTCCAGTTAAAAACTGCATCTTTCTGCATCTGTTGACTCAATCCAGAAACTACTCTACTTTACTGTCTTTCCCTGGATGTTATGTACACTTCAAGATGGTTGACTTATTCTGACTTATTGTCCTGGGATCAGATGAGGCTGTCTGGCCCACCTGCTACACTGTCCTCTTTGACCATCTCTGAGATGTAGCGTGTCTCATGTGGTCTTGGTAATGAATTTCTGACCCTGTTACATCTGCTGTAGTTATCTGAGACCCTGGCCTGGACCCCAGATGGCATTCTCATCACCTCAACCCAACAGAACAGATAATTCTGTGCTCTTCTTTGGGGACTGGGGAATTCTTAGCAGCATCACTAATTTTTCCACCCCACGTTGGGGTGCTCACATCGATGTCCTCACTCCCAGATACCTCCCTCAGCTTCCACTGGACTCCCTCAGCTCTTCTCTGAGGCCGTCAGTTCCTCAGGCTACACCCTGGGAGGCCAGGCAATGTGATTTCTCTTCTAGAATGTCGGGTTTCTACCAATGTTTACAGAAATCCATCTCTAAGTGTGAATTCATTCTAAGGTACCAACCAATTATTCCTGACCCTCTGATTCTTTCTTCCCATGAAGAATGAAACTTTGGATGAATCTTTGTAACTTGGGAGTAGGACACTGCTCTTTGATCATTACTCGTAATTCCTTTTTCTGTAGTTCATGCCTTAAAGGGTCTGCTGTCAGTCTTTCCTGCCCTTTGGAGCTTAATAAAGCTCTATTAAAAAATTCTAACTCCTACAGTAGAAGGACTTGCATTGATGGCTACTCTTCCAGCTATTTTCCAAAATGTCTGATTTGGTATGAGAAATCCAGTAATAATTTCTTTGTTTCTGTTTCTGACCTCCCCTGGGGGTGGTGCACACAGAGGAGAATTTGGGTTTTTTTGTGGCTACCATCAATAGGCTAAACTTCCTCTTCCCCTCCTCTCTTTCAAATCTTTTTCCAAGGCTCATTTCCATAAAAGTCACCATAAAATAGATCATTTTGTCACCTCGTATTTCTTATATGCATTGCTTGTTACATTTATTAATTTGCCAAGGTCACTTAATTTAAAGATTGTAGCCCTGTGAAAGGCACAATGCCCTGGATGATTAAGGAGATGGTTTTATTCAGACTATCGCATGAGTGAGACCATTCACTAATAAAGATTATCTCCAAATAGAGGAAGAAAACCTGGGGTTTACAGGTAAACAAAAGAGTCAGGAGGAAGGAAGGACTGGAGAAGGACTGGAGAAGAGGGTGGAGACCATTCTTATCTTGGAATAAGGGAAAGCACGGTAGTCATTTGTGGTTAGCCATTTCCCAGAACACAAAGGAGTGGAGGACTAAAGTTCAACGTTATCAGTCCCCATTTACTGCTCACAAAGAAGACCACTCCCCTTCATTCTATCAGATTACCCAGTTTAAAAAAAAAAAAAAGCCTTTTACAATCTTTTAGTAAAGCAGACAAATGTAAACATAAGCTCTTCTCTGAAAATCTTATAAATAAGCCCATTAAACCTTAGCTAGCGTTGACCAAGGTGAATAAAATTTCCTTTCCGTGAACTTTCTACATCCATTCTGTCATTTTGCCTTAGAACAAAATCACTCTCTTTTTCTTTCACAGAAACGTGTCCTGCCCACCTTGCACGCAAAGGTGTACGTTTCTGCTGCTACCACTCCTGTTAGAGTCTCACTCACATATTATTTACCCTCAGTAACTTGCATTTCACAGAGAAAACTAGGAGGCAGAGAACTGTGAACTGTGTGTCACACACCAATACTTTTCAGCAGATGAGCTGAGCTCATGAATATACATTCCACAGCTTCTCATAGCCATACACATCCTTATAATACAATTGCTCAAAATGAACATGGTCATTGGCAGACTCAAATGCATAGCTCCTCTTTCCCTCTGTAACACATGAAATAAAAGACAAAAAGTCTATACACTTAAAATTATGCTTACATGTTAATGTTTCAGTGTTCCATCTTTGAAATGATCTAGGCATTCAATTAATATCTATTAGTTAACTCAATTTAGTATAAATCTAAGCTTTTGGGCTTCCTAAAGATCTTGGAAATTATCTTCCTGCTGACATACTCTAAAACATAATGACTATTAAAATAAAGTTTGTTATTACAATGACTTTATTTGGTTAAACACAAATGTACAATTTTTCATATTTTAAACATTAACAATCTTAAATATTACTGGTACTGGCTTAATCAATCAGTAAACCTGTGTGAGTTCATGTAGGACACTTCCAAGTGGAACAAAAATCTATGTACGTATTATTCTTAACCCTAATCAGAGAAGACATGCTGTTTCTTTTAAACCAAAAATATTAAACCAGTCTTGTTTGCCAGAGCTTTATCTAAATTATGTGAACTTCAATTCCTAAAGCATATCCAAGTTGGTTTCTATAAAGATAATTTTTTAAATGTTTATTTATTTTTGAGAGAGAGACAAAGTGCGAGTGGGGGAGGGGCAGAGAACGAGAGAGACACAGAATGGGAAGCAGGCTCAGCACAGAGCCTGACGCGGGGCTCGGACCCACAAACCATAAGATCATGACCTGAGCCAAAGTCCGGCGCTTAACCGACTGAGCCACCCAGGCGCCCCTATAAAGATAATTTTTAATTCTAGCACATTAAAGTATTTGAGACTCAATTTCCTTAGCTCTGGAAATATTAGGAATATTCAATGTACATAAGTGCTAACTTACTGCTAAGCCATCAGAATCGAGCTCCTTTAAGAAATTTTATTTATAATCTGATTTAGTAATACCATCTTTAGGTAGAGAAATATTACATATCACACAATGAAAGATAAAAGCCTTTCTGAATTACAGATGCATAATCCTACAGGCATAGAGAGACTTTGTAGCTTCAATTCTAAAATTTCAGCTATGAGTCAAGCATAAACACATAATTACAAAACTCACTGGTTCATGTCAACGAGCTGTTTTCTTCACAGTGGGTATGAATCTTTAATTTATTTGAGCTCTACAGGTAGACAAAGAAAAGACTAACAAACCAGATTATTTGTTGTCTCTCACCCCAGAGAAGGATCTCTATAAACCATTGACCTGTTTACAGAGATCACCAAATGGTCAAAACATGAAACCAAAGAAGCCAGAACCAGAAATCACTTAATACTCAAAAGGAATCGAAGTCAAATTCTTGCCATACTTCCAATGGACAGGAGTGCAGAAGAAGGCATCAGTCAGACTCACTGGCCTCTTGTTCTGGGTGAAGCAAACGAGGATATAAAAGCAGGGTGCATAACTATCCAAGGACATGGCACCCAACTATGAAAAACCAATGTACTACAAAACTAAAGACATGATTTTTTTTCCAAGCTATTGCAATAGGGATAACTGTCATTAATGAGGAACATTTCAAAGATGTTCTGGAGAGAAAATCTGTGAGGAAATGTGGGGTTTAATAGAGGTGAGTGAGTGAAGGAGTCAGGAGGAGAGATGGACAGTAGGTCTTATGGGATTCATGAGGTCAGGACGTTCTTATCTTGGAATATGCAAAGGCAGCATGGTCCTTTGTGGTTAGCCACTTCCCAGAATATAAAGGAATGGGAAGATTGCTTGACTGTCCAACCCCGGGGCTCAGATAAAGTTCAATACTATCACCACCTCATCTTCTGGTAGATCTAAACTGGTATGGGGGTTTAGGGATTAGGATGGGTGTGAGGGGGCAGAGCTATGTGATTTGGAAACAACACTCAAGTGATTTTGATTACAATACCTCCTGATGAAAATCTCATCCTGTAATTTCCCTCAGGTCAGAAACACATGGTCATCCCCCTTTGTGACAGTGGGAAAGTTATTGAATTTCCTTCCACATCTCTCTCCTAGTCAGCAAAATTAGAAGGTTGTAAACAAACAAGCACAGTGATGTTCACTGTGTATTTATCCAAAGGAATAAAAGGTTGAAAACAACCTAAATGTGTGTCAGTGGGGTAATGAATATCTAAAATGTTTTGTATTCGCATGGGATACAGCATGGCAGTTTAGATATCTTAATTTGATTTACATACATCATCACAAATAGATCTTAAATTTATAATGTTAAATAATGCAGAGAATACCAGCAGCGTATTACTTACATAAATGTAAACTCACAATTCAGAAATAATACTATGTATAGTGAGTGTAAATATATACATATAACTGAGAAACCATTTTTAAAATAGATGGGAGCTGGGCCGGCCAATTCCTAGCCACTAGCCACATATGGCAAGCAAGCACTTGGAATTCCACTAATCTGAATGGAGATGTGTTATACCTATAAACTGCATACTGGTTTTGAAGACTTATTTTATCTAATTTTTAATTTTTTTTAATGTTTATTTATGACAGAGAGAAAGAGAGAGAGAGAGACAGAGTGTGAGCAGGGAAGGGGCAGAGAGAGAGAGAGAGAGAGAGAGAGGGAGACACAGAATCCAAAGCAGGTTCCAGGCTCCGAGCTGTCAACACAGAGCGCCATGTGGGGCTCAAACTCGGGAACCGTGAGATCATGACCTGAGCTGAAGTCAGACACTTAACTAACTGGGCCACCCAGGAACCCCTTGAAGACTTATTTTTAAAAAAACAAGTAAAAATAGCACATTAAAATTGTTTTATGTGGATTTCCTATTGAAATGATATTGGGATATATTGGGTAATAATTTAAGATATATTATTAAAATTAATTCCACTTTTTTGTATTTTTTTTCTTTTTAAAATTTGACTTGTAGACATTTAAAATTACATTTGTGGGGGTGCCTGGGTGGCTCAGTCAGTTAAGCATCTGACCTAGGCTTAGGTCATGATCTTGCAGTTTGTGGGTTTGAGCCCTGTGTCGGGCTCTGTGCTGACCGCTCAGAGCCTGAAGCCTGCTTCGGATTCTGTGTCTCCCTCTCTCTCTCTCTGCCCCTCCCCCGCTCACACTCTGTCTCTCTCTCTCAAAAATAAATAAACATTAAAATAATAATAAAATTACATATGTGGCTCACATTATATTTCTAGCAGACAGTACTGGACTAGAAATTTACATCTCAAGCCCAGCACTGGTTACTCCCAGGAGAAGGGGAAGCAAGAATCCCTTGGGGTGATATTTAACAAGGTCTTTCTTTCAGTAAGTTTAATTGTATTAAAGATAAATTGGGATGAGCACTGGGTGTTGTATGGAAACCAATCTGACAATAAACTTCATATATTGAAAAAAAAAGATAAATAGACTTAGAAGCACATATGAAAAAAAATTGCTAATTCTGAAGTATGAGAGTAAAGATGATTGCTATTCATGCCATTTTGTCTATGATGTCATTTTAATTTCTAAAGAGAAAAAAAAATGTTGGACTAAGTCTCCAAAATCTTGCATAGCTCCCACTTCTATGTTTGACTAGATAAAAAGAACAGTGCACTGAAGTTTATTCAAAACTAGCTATGTAGCCTTAGGTAAGTCACCTAATACTTTTGTCCCTCATTTTTCTTTTCTATAAAATTGAGTGGTTGAAGAGAATCTTCAAAATCTCAAAAAACCCTGGTTTATTCTTTGTGCATGATTACAGGAGCCTTGCCTGGCAAATATGTAATAAGTTATTGTGAAAATCCTTGTGTTTGTCAAAACAAATGTTTTTAATAGTGGCCATGACATTGACCTACCATATTCCGTCTAACTAGCTTGACGGATTTGGTATAAGCGTGATTTAATCACCCTGAAAATGTTGGGTTCTTTTTCATTTCTTTATTTTTCTGCAAAGAAATTTGCATCAGGAAACTCAGTGCACAGACTAGTCTGCAGAAGTTGTTGATATTATGTTAATGCCATATAATGTTGATGACAGTACTTAGGGGTAAGTATGTATTCACCTTTCCCTTGACTCTCCCTAAAGTATTTGGGCATGGCTAAACGTTTGAAAAAGATGCTTTCACGTATGTATTGACTAAAGAAATGTATAGTATCATTGCTTATTATTGTTTTTAAGCTGTTTCAAAACACAGGTAGGCTCTCCTTATGTGTAATAATTATTTTTCTTTATAATATGTCTTTCCCAAAGCTACTAATTATAGCTTCATATCTAAATGGGAGAGAGAGAAAATGACACCTCCCGCTTTTGTTGCTTTTTCTCCTTATATTTCCTAATTAATCACTTTTTCTTATTTTTATTTATTCTTTTCTATTTTTTAAAGTTTATTTATTTATTTTGAGAGAGACAGAGGGAGCATGAGTGGGACAGGGGCAGAAGGAGAGGGAGAGAGGGAGAATCCTATGTGGGCTCCGTGCAATGTGCAGAGCATCACGCAGGGCTTGAACTCACAAAACTGTGAGATCATGACCTGAACTGAAATCAAGAGTCAGATGCTTAACCGACTGAGCCACCCAGGCACCCACATTCTTTACTGTTTAATGAGTATTCGGCTTGGCGATACTGGGTCACTGTTCAAAGGTATGTAAATATGAAAGCTAGACAAGAGTAGAAAACTTAAATACAGCTCATCTTATAATAATTTTTATCAAAATATGTTCAAAGGAGACTATCTGGCAAGATGCGGAGTCTATGTCTTCTGGGCAGTTCACACAAAAAGTAAAGAATAACTTTTTGTTAAGAGCTCTAAGACAAGTTTATCTTTTTAACAGACAGAAAATCAAATTATAACTTTTCATAAATATATTTGACAGTAAAGAATACACAGAAAAATTTTCTTGTGGATAAATCCATCAATACCAACGCAACTTTCATAAAAATTTTAGGACATTTTATTTCTTCTTTTCAGACTCAGGTATTACAAAGCAAGGGAAATAAAAGTATCTTCTCTGTAAACTTTCTACACCTTTTTGCATCCATGTAATATTTGTCTTTTACCATCCTCTTCAGGTTTTGAATTCTGGAATAACCATATAATTTAAGGAAAAAAGTATATATATGTGTGTGTGTGTGTGTGTGTGTGTGTAAGTATATATAAGTATATATATGGAGGGTTTTTTCTTAAATATATATATATACACTTAAATATATAAATAATATGTATTTATATATTAATATACATTTATATATTAATATAATAAATATAACTATATAAATAAATATATATTTAAGTAATAAATATATATTCTTAAATATATAAACATATATACATATACTTAATGTTAATTACTTCGAGAGAGTGTGAGAGTGAGTGCACAAGTGGGGAGGAGCAGAAAGAGAGGAAGAAAGAGAATTCCAGGCAGGCTCTGCATAAGGCTTAATCCCACAACCGTGAGATCATGACCTGAGCTGAAATCAAGAATCCGAGGTTTAATAGACTGAGCCACCCAGGTGCCCCAAAACTCTTTATCTTGATAAACAAAAACACAGTCCATTACTTTGCCTACAGGGGTAAATAAGAGCTGTCTGTCATATATAAGCATTTTGGCGAACTAGCAAAGCTCATGAATACACATAACACACATTTCACAGCCAATACTTCCCTTCTACCTGTTCCTACGGTGGAAAAACTAAACATATTTTTTAATGTGACCCAAAGATATAGGAATTCCACATCGCACAAACACAGAAGCAAAGTATATACACTTACAATTATGTCTAATATCTGCACTTTAAAAAAATTTTTTTAAGATTGTATTTATTTTTGAGACAGAGAGAGACAGAGCATGAACGGGGGAGGGGCAGAGAGAGAGGGAGACACAGAATCCGAAGCAGGCTCCGAGCCATCAGCCCAGAGCCCGACGCGAGGCTCGAACTCACGGACCGCGAGACCGTGACCTGGCTGAAGTCGGACGCTTAACCGACTGCGCCACCCAGGTGCCCCAATTGTGGAATATTTCAAACATATACAATGTGGAAAAGATAGTATAATATCTATGTACCATCACTGAGCTTTGGAAATTATCATGACAATATTCTTTCACCTAAATCCACACCCACTTTCCCCTACCCTCTTGATTATTTTGAAGGAAATCTTATACATGATATTTCATTGTTCTTCATATGTCATATCTCAGTGTGTATCTGAAAAAAATAATTCTTTAAACACACACACACACACACACACACACACACACACACACACTAACATTACTGAATCCTACCTCTGCCCCTATAATTTGCCAGGTACTGTATCATCAAGTATCCAGCAGCCTTTAAAGGTCACTAATGGGGCTTCAACTATGTCTTATACACAGTTTGTTTGGATCAGAATTTAAGCCAGGTCCACACATTACATTTGGTTGATACATCTCTAGTCTCATTGAATCTATAGATTCATCTTCTATTTCTTTTTTTTTTCTTTTCCCTTTTATTTGTTGAAGAAACTGAGTCATTGATCCTTTAAATTTTTCCATATTCTGGATTTTGTTTAATATAGTTCCCCTCGATTTTCTATAAACTAGTAATTATAGCTAGATATTTGATTAGATTCAGTTTGGATTTATTGGCAAGAATTCTTCAAAGTTAAATTGTGTTCTTCCATCAGGATGTGCTTTGTCCGCTTTTTTTTTTTTTTTTTGTCCTGCTAAAACCGATCAGTGGGTTCAGATGTCTGCTTGAAACTCTCATTATTAAGCTACCTTTTAGCTCTTTATCTAATGATTTTAAGTTGATCAATGCTAAATACATTATTTCATTAAGGATTGCAAAATGGTGGTACTCTAACATACCTTTACGATTTATTAGCTGGAATAGTTCTATTAGGAATAAGGGGTTTTGAACAAGGAAGTGACGTAATCAAAGTTGTGCCTTAGGAGAATAAATCTGATGTTGGTATGAAAAATGAGTAGAAAGATGAGGTACTAGGGACAAAGGTAGAATTCAGGATTCTTACGAGTCGTCGCTGTAAGGGGCAATGGGTGATGTGAAAAAGGTACACAGGAAGGACGAAACTGACAAAAGAAATTAGAGCTGGCCACTGGCGGACCAGTGAGAAGGAAGCTGGTACCTGGAGAGGTGTCGGTGCCACCAACAGTGACAGGGAGGACTAGCAGTTTGGAGAGGGGAGAGACAGTGCATATAACTGAGTCTGTTTTCATCTCTGTTAACACAGGCCCTCTCCCCCGCTGCATTTTCTGTTGCTTTGGGCAGTCTGATTTTTAAGAGCTGCGCGGTGATTTCTGTCAATTCCCTCAGGGACCTCCTTCATGATCTAATATTTCTCACCATCTGGAAGTGGAAAGATTTCCAACATCTAACCAGAATTTTTATTCTCTGCTTTTTCCTCTCTGAGCTGCAAACACAATCATTTCGGGGGTTTATGGCTCGGCATTTTGATCTTTTCAAGTTTGAGGGACCCCTATGATGACTCAGCTAATTTGGAATTCAGAAGGTTGTCTCCGAGGGTCTTTTAAATATATAAACAAGGGCCTTTTATTCCATTCCACTGCCCCTACTTAACCTTTTTTTCTACCCCCTTAAAAGATTCTTCTCCCTCCTGTGTTCTTCAATTACTGAGCTGTCACTTCCAAGCTTGGCTTCCTGCTCAAGTAACCTATGCGGACAGTATTTAGTTCTGTGGGTCTTTGCCCATAAATCACTCTCCTTACTTTCTAATCATATACGTTCCTGTTCTTTTAACTCCCTTGAGTTAATCTATATTGTTCTGGCATCAGTGTGCCCAGCCTTATATTCAGGATTCCTGAGCACTTATCAGAGACACTGAAAAAGAGATTTTTTTTTTCTTTTTCCTCCATTTGATCACTGTTCCATTGGCCTCTGTTGCATCGCTTGCCAATCCATTAATTCTTTAATGTTTATCAGTCTTCTTCCCTGATAGTGGGAAAGTCACACTCAACCTAAGAGCAGAGAATTCAGAAATGAAGAAGGAGTTTACGCCTGCTTTATTCTGTTTGTACCGCTGCTTGGTTGAGACATTCAATTCACAGAAATGTCATTCCAGTTGGATCACAACATAAATAATAGACATTTTTTCTTAAATGCTGGATAGACATTGAATTTTTTTTTAAGTGGAACCTTTGAAGTTACAATAGTGGAGCTGGATACATAAAATTCTTATTTAGAGACTCTCTTGAAAAGAAACCCTTTTTAATAATGAATAATAAATCCCAAACCAATCTATCTAACCAATCTACCAATGCACATTGAATTTTATTTAAATGGGATGGGAGTCTGGAAGACAGCCCTATTTTTATTTCTAATATCTTTTTTTTTTAAGTAACATTCAAACCATAGCGGAGTATGAATTAATGCCCATCCGTGGGATTTTTAACAATGAAGGACAGAGCATGAAATAAATTGGCTACTTACCTTTCACGGGACATCGCTGCTTTTGAAGAGGAAAAGTATCAATAGCATGGTAGACGTGGCTTACGTTTTCACGCAGTCAGTGTGGTGCCCTGTCCTTTGTCCCTCACAACTAGCAGAGAAAGGCAGTCACTGAGAAAGATGGCTTTTATTATTTGGAACTGGCCCAGAGCTCAGAAATGGTGAGGAATTATGGGACGTATTTCATGATTGCTCAAACTGTGAAGGAACAATTTGTGTGTCATCATAACCATCTTTGGGGGAGTCTATAAAATAGACTGAGTAACCTTTGAAACCTCTGAAAAAAATGTGGTGGCCCCTTCTATCCCACAATCTCTGAGAGAAGCCAGACCATCCACAGCAGTTTACAGCTAAAAGCTCAGCCCATGGGATGCGTCAGGCGGGAGCTGGCCCCACCTGACCTCTGGGATGGAGATGGGACACTGTGTCTCTAGTTCCTGTTTGGGACAATCAACATGTTACAATGAGTCAGATCGTAGAACAAACACTGAGTCAAGGTTTTCTGTACACCCGGCCAAGTGAGGCCACCACCGAGGCAGCAGGGCTGATCTGAAGCCTCACGTGCTGTGTGCAGCACCCTGGTGTTCAAAGCTGGAAGTCTTGCTGATGCGTGGTTGAGTCCACTATAATTTGTGCCCTGTTAATATTTTGGAAATCACCCAGGGAAAGCACTCCTTGCCAAGGTCACAGGAGAATGCATGCTCAAAGTTAGAGTAACCTCTGAACTATCCAGTTCTGCTCATTCAAAAAGATACTTGACGGGCACCTGGCTGGGTCGGCCAGAGAGCATGCAACTCTTGATCTGGAGGCTGTGCATTTGAGCTGCACGTTGGGTGTAGAGATTACTTTAAAAAAAAAAAAGATATTTGAGTGTTCTTAAATTAGACTTCAGAACTTCCACTTTATAATATATGTGTATATAGTTCTTAATTTACCTAAGCTCTCTAGAGTTGACTGACCCAGTTAATGAAGAGCAGTTATTTGGTTGGTGGGGAATTCATTTTTCTGCCTGGTATGTGTTAGTAAGTTGTGAACCTAACTAGGTGATCTTTCTGAAATGTGTGCTGGGTGGCTCATGTTTTTCTTGCTAAATCCAAAGTTGAACAGGGCCATATGTAAGATGAGAAGCTCCAAACAGGTCTTATAGAATGAAACGTCCCACCCCCTATCCATTGAAATCCAGTGAAATCTGGCTAAAATGCACCCCCCAGGAAGCCGATAAGGGGTGAAGAAATCTCTTGAGGAGAGTGCATGGAGGAGTAGATAATATGTTGTGAACAAGTAGCAATGGGTGGTTTTAGCTCCATCTTGTTGCTGGAAATCAGGAAGGAGGGAGACACTATGAGGTGGGGCCATTTTCCTCTCATCCTTTCCCGTGCTTGTCACTTCAGATCTCCACCAGATTGTCCCACAGAACCCAAGGCTATTTCCCTGATTTGCCACTAGAAACCCATACTGAAAGCATAGAAAAACTCCTGTTCCTTGAGTGAGAAACCTCCAACAGCCCAGCTATTCTCTCCCTTGAAATAAACTTTCCAACTCAATCGCTGACCGATAATGATTGATTTTACCCTTATCCTACTTGCTTTTTTCTGAGATGATAAGCCCTATGAGGCTGAATCTGAAACTCTCACAAAATCCGCTCATCCTTCAGTCTTAAAGGCCTAAATGAATTGAAGACATGAGAGGATCATGTGAGTAACCCAGATGATGACTTTGTGGTTAGGCCAGGAATGGTGGTATGGGATGTATCATAGAACCCTAAAGGGGCGGGGGGGAGGAAAAGATCAGATTAGTGGCCTGAGTGTTAATTTTGCTTTTCATAGTGTAGCTGGACAAAAAGCCCATGATGAGAAGGATGGCCTTCCAGGGCTTTTCATGACCTGCTTAGCAAAATGGTCTGGAAATACAGTCTGGCCCCAGCAGGTACCTGTTAAAAAGATACCCCAGAGTCTGAAAATGCCAGAAATATGTTAAGTTCGTGACTCATCAGTAATGAACTGCAGAGACAATTAGCCAAATTCATCTAATTTGTTGAAATTCACAGCTCGGATTTTAATTTGCAAGTAGAGTATAGCTGCCGCTGGGCTGCCTTTCGGTGTCTGTGAAACCTTTAGCATAATCTCTTCTCTGTAATAATTTTGAGAGCACTGTGTTGAGACGAAAGGCCTGCCATTTCAGTGGGCGGTTGCATTCCATGCTCAATACTGTGCTCATAAAATAATGGAAGATCCAGGCAAACAAAAGGACCCTGCAGACCACTGGGAATAGCTTCACTCCATCTGAGAGTGACCACGTCGGGCCACGTTGGGTTAAAATGCAGTGCAGACATTCAGTTAGGTTACTGGCAAGCGATGCTTGTGCGTTAGGACCTACACTATCCACGCTACAAAATGACAAGTTCTCCAAGGCTCAGCCGTGACACCTCAGAAGAAGCATTCTTCTTTGAAAATGTACTCTCTTAGCATTGCTTTTGCCTTTCTCTGTAATTCTTTTGGAAGTTTCAGCACCACGCAAATAATCACTATGTAAGGGAAAAGGCAAGGCAAATTGTATTTTTTTCCTTATGTTAAATATAAAAAGGGAGATTCTTCATGTTCTAAGAAACCAAACTGTATATTACTATCTTTGTTTCAGTCATTTTTTTATTTTTCACATTTAATTTTAAAGCCAGTATAGTTGACATGCAATGATATATTAGTTTCGGGTGTACATTACAGTGATTCTATAGAATCTATAGATTATTCTATACATTAGTAAACTGCTCGTCATGGTTAAGTGTAGTCTCGTAAATGTACACCTGGGTGAAGGGGTTTTCAGTCATTTCGAACAATTCTCAAGATCTTGCTTGGTGTGACCCTTGAAGTTTCCCTCCATGTACAGACTTTTTATAATATAAATTTATAATATAAACTTTTTAGAATATAAAACTTTTTATAAATACAATATAATATAAAGAGTTAAGGTTTTGATGGCTGCTAGCCACAAGATCATAAGATAATTTTTGCCTCTTTCTTACAGGTTACGTATATGTATGTTTTTGCATTTTGTTTGTTTGTGTTTGTGTAGGGTTTCATTTATATGACTTTATAGGTACACAAATATCCAGACCAGTATGACGTAAAATGTGTTCTCCACCCCTCTCAATCTGTTGCATATGCCCCTAGGTCAATTCGGCCACAAAACCACCAGGTTTTTAAAAAATATACTGGTTGCACCAACAGTGAGGAATAGGTGTTATAAATATAAGGTTTCCCTCAACGAAATTATCAGGTAATTTGTAAAATTAAAGCAAGTGTCAGACCAAATTCTCACACACAGATCATCATTTACCAGCAAACAGGCAACCTAACAATTCACAGAACCGCAGAGTAAGGTACCAATGGTCCCAGCTTGCTCAGGATTGTCCTCGGTCCAGGCAGCATGGAACTCATCAGTCCAGGAAACTTCTCAGTCCCAAGCAAACCAGGACCTTCGGTCCTCCTAGATATCCTCTCTCCTTTTAGATGCCCTGACCACACCCTGAATGACCGATTTACTTGTGGCTGATGAAAGAATTCTGAAGCGAGATTCATCAAGCTTATAACTGACTCGTCTGGATGCAGGACAACTTGAGAATACAGGCTCAGGTGCCCTTTTCAAGGGTAAATTTAAAGAATCTGCAATATTCCTGTACCCTTCTTATGCAAATGTGGAGTGTCCCTAAACTATTTTAGCCTAACCATGAAGCTTGAAAACCATTCGTCATGGAGAACTTATTTCTGGCACCTATTATGCTAGGTGATTAGTCATTACTTTAACCAAAGAAATCCATTTCTAATACTCAGTTGTTCTATTTCAAAAAACCTGTACTATTGATCACCAGAGCGGTTGTAGCTTCCGGTTTTCTGGTTACAAGTTTGCTGACTGCCGAGAGGGTGGATTAAAACTGACACTGTGCATTTACATGACACTGTATACGATCAAATATTTTAGGGTAAAGAACAGTTATCAAAATATCTCATGTGTCAAGAAAACTGAAGGAAACCTGTAGACTGAAAAACTTAGGAAAGCATGCTTTCTAAGAACAGGAAATCTGAAAAACACTTTGCTAATGACTTTTTCAGAACATCGAGGTTATCTCTGTAACAATATCAAACTTCAACAAAAAGAAAGTGAAGACCCTTTCCCTGGAAGTTATGTGATTAAAGTAAAATGCACGCCATTCTAGTAAAAAGTCGACCTACTAGACAAAGTTTGGGGACCAGGACTTGAATTGGAGTCCTTTCCTTACCTCTTGGCAAGCTCTTTACCTTGGACAAGTTAACTTCAGTTTTTTTGCGGGGCACGTATTTCTTTTGTCATAACAAGTAGTTGATCTATAAGTCTCTTCTAAAGTCGAGATTATAATTCTAAGCGTTTGAATTTTTCATTTGAACTTTGAAGGAGATCATGAGCTTCTCTCGTGTTTTGCCAGTGTTAAGTAGAAATTTGGCTGACCTTCCTGCTGTTAGCTCTTCAACCACCGTCTTTGATGTCATTGGAAATGGCAGATGATTTCTCTGAGACAGGAATATAGCTATGAACATAGGGGTGTTTTGCAGATGCCACACATCTTTAAGTTGTCTGAGTCCTTTTGACTCCTAGGAATAGTGAGCATATCTTGGCCATTGAAAGAACCTCATACAAACATTCTCAGTGTGTGTTTACTTCATATTCAAAGACAATGCCCTAAATAGTCATTCTCTAGGAATGCAGATCTTACAGCTTTGGCATTAAATTTCTCTAAATGGAATTTTCTGTACAGATAAAGCACAAAACACAGCAAGCTTTGACTCTGAGGACATTTCCTTTGATAAAACACCCTCAAAAAAGTCTATGGGAATGATATTATTTAGCCCCTTGTTTACACGAGAGCAATGATCTTGACAATGCAAGGTGAAGCTATCCAGACCAATTTTTTTAAGAATGTTTCAGCTGATTTCTCAAACTGAGTGCTGCCTCATTCTGACATCTAAATCAAGTGTGGCTGCACACTTCAGGGCACAAATTAGAGAACTGGCACCAGACTACAGCAGTTAGACTGCCGGAGGATCGATACAGGCCATTTAAGCACCAGGGCCGACTATGTTTCATTTTTGACACTCAAGTTTATGCTTATTGAGTGGGGGAGCTTTAACTCCACAGCAGCAATAAACTCATTAGGAAGTGTCAGCTGGGATTACAGTGCACGTTAAATAAATACCACCGGTGCTAAGACACAGTCTTCATTAACTCTTTAGTCGAGTATCGGAATGTGAAAGCAGTCTAAACCGTTTTGGGTATGGCAGGCTTCGAGAACAATTTCTCTCTCTCATAGACTTGTCACGGTGCTTGAATTCCAATATTAGGAAAGAATGTCTCTGAATTTAGTAGACTTTTCTCTTCTCTAGAAACTTCTAACAAGATGATATGCCAACTAACACCTTTAAGAGGATTTGCTCAATGTGGTCTGAAAGCCAGCTCTTGGAATGAAAGTCTAATGAGGCATCTGGGAAACCTGCATTGGACAAACAGACCGACAGAAGGTGGTTTTAAAGAAGTATGATCTCTCCCTCAGAGCACATTCTTCAAAAGAGATGCTTTACCACAAGCTTTAAAGGCAATAGATTGATCTAACCCCTGGTAAGGCAACGATGAATGCAGTCAGAGGAAGCAAAAGGCTGGAGAGCAAATGCTGCAGAACTGCCCTGTGTGGACTGTACTTGTGTTCCTTCTGATCGATGGCTCAGCTCGGCCCCACCCCGGGTGCCCAGTCCCAGTCCTCACTTTTCCTGGCTACGTCTTTTTGATCCACAAGCGAAATGGGGGTCACTGCAGAGGAAAGTGGTTGTTGCCCGAGACGAGCCTTGCCTGACACATTACCTCCACGAGTACTGCTTATTTTCCCATCCACAATGTTCCAGAGGAGTCCACGGAGAGCCACCTATAGCCTTGACTTTAGCCTCTGGGCCAAAATAAGTAAATCTCCCTCTTCTGAGTGGGAAATCTGTTAGTATTTGTTGGTTACCTCTTAATCAATAGCTCCAAAATGTGACCCAGATTATCTTTTGTGCTCTATCTTTGCCAGATGGAACTCTTCATCTGCCTCTTTCCAGCCAGTTGTCCTCTCCTGCCTGTTTCCTCAAACGTCCTGCCCGTTTTCTCAGAACTGTTGTTAATTATATCAAAATATATCTTACAACAGAGAACACTTATAAATATCGTTGGTCTTGTCGACTTCTTCATGTAGTTCACGTAAAACGCCTTAGAATTCTGGCAGGATCTGCAGCTTGGGGGCCCTCTGTGTCTTTCTCTATCGTGTTTTCCTAAGACAAATTAGAAAGCTGGGTCATTAGGACAAAAGCAAGTTGTCTCATTATCCAGATTTTATTTCTATAACCAAGTGATTACCAAGAATCTACTAGGGGCCTAGAGAATGTGCCTGCTGAGCTCTGGGCTTCAGCCTTACTACTGAAGAATAATTCAAAGCACTCTTCTGGTGATAGTGTGCATGAAAACTTTGAAATATTTAACTGTCTCCCATAATTAATTGACCTGGAACATATCCCTTGTTCAATAAAAAAGTACTGAATTCTAATGAAAAAAGAATGAAGCCACTTACTAAAATGTTAATACATGTGAAGCACTTGGAAGAGAGCTGGTCCATAGTAAGTGCTTGGGGTGATTATTCTCCATTTGACCCCCGGCAACCCCCTGCCTCCCACTACTCATTCTCCCACCTTCTTCCTCCTGGTCCCTTTCCAGGAAAGAAAGGACGACATCACGCAGGTTCCCTTGCCTGCCAGCTTCAGTTTGGGGCCAGCCAATGGGAGGAAGCGTCCAGAAAGCAGAAGGTAGGAAGAGAGAGAGAGAATGGAGAATTTCCTTCCTGCCCTCCTCTACTCACTTCTCTGGCAGTAACCCAGTCCCTCCATTATGAAACTCCACCTGGCGGCCCTTCCTTCGCTGCTGCAGTGACCCCGTTTGCTCCCCTTGTCTCTGCAGCCCAGAAAGGTTAATGTCTTCCCTCTGTTTCTGCTCCCTGAGTGCGTGAACATCCCATTTTTGTTTCCTTAACTCTGCCCAAATCTCTGTAAGTAGTCCCTTCATTAAAATCTACTCACTTAAAGCAGTGGTTCTCGGCTCTTACTGCACATTATCATCACCAAGGGAGCTTTTGAAAACTACAAATGCCTGGGCCCCTATCCCCAGAGATTGATGTAACAGGCCTGGGTTGGGGCCTGGGCGCTTGTGTTGTTTAAGACCTCTGCAGGTAATGAAGCCAGAGTTGAGAACCGCTTATTGAAACCATGTGAGTGAATTGTTTCCTGCCAAGACTTCAACAGATAAAGCACTCAGTGAATGTTACTGATTGTTATTACAACTACTAACACAACCCCCTTTATTTCTACTAGACTAATATTAATAGTTCTCCCCAATTTACAGACGAGGAAACCTATACACGGAGGTTAAGTAACATTCTGAAAATCACCTGATTTCTAAATGGCAGAGTTAGAATTCAGTTTATTTGGACCAAAAGCTCACGCTTGTTCCACTATGACTGTCAAGACCAGAGTTTCTCAAATTTTAATGTGCATGTGAAATGCTTTGGGATCCTGTTAAGATGCCAAGACTATTGGCCCGAGGACCTCACTTTAAGGATCAAAGGTATAAACAACTATATGTCACCTTCTCCTTTCTTCAAACCTTCAAAAATTTCTCCCCTCTCCTTATAATGTTGACCTGATAACCTTGCTTCTTACTTCACTCAGAAAACAGAGGCATTCAAAAGACTCACATGACCACCTCTACCCACTAATCCACATCTGCCCCCACCTACTCTGTCTACCTATAACCACAGATGGAAGACCTATGCTCCCATCCAAACTAATCCATCCTGTGCCCCACATCTCAACGACTTTCATTTACCCCAGGGACTCCTTTAGGAATCCTCTCTTCTTCATTGCATCATTTCCCCCCGCCTCTGTCCTGGATTTTTCCATCAGCATGGCATGTAAACATCATTATTTCTCTTAGGAAACAAAAAACTTATTTTGATTCCATTCCCCCCAATTTTTGTACTTATTTGCAAAGAAATTACACAGGCTCTCCACATCTATTGTCACCAGCCATATTCTCATTCTTACACAGCCTATTCAAGGTCACCAATGAGACTTACATTGCTAAATCCAGTGGTCTATTTCAGTCTCTACCTTACTAATTACACATTCCTGTACATTTAGTAACTCTCGCCTTCTTGCTACAGGTTAGAACACCATGCTGTCTTGTTTTTTCTTCTTTACTGGTTCCTCTTCTTATCTCTGACCTCTTTCGCATGCTCCAGGGCTCAGTCTTTTGTTCTCCGTCTATATTTATTCTTTTGGTGATGTCCTCCAGCAGTATGATTTTAATTACCGTACATACCTAAAAATTATACCAAATCGGGGGGCCTGGGTGGCTCAGTAGATTAAGCGTTGGACTTTGGCTCAGGTCATGATCTCTCTGTTTGTGAATTCAAGCCCTGCATAGGGCTCTCTGTGGGCATCACAGAGTCTGTTTGGGATCCTCTCTGCCCCTCTCCGGCTTGCTCACATGCACTGTCTGTCTCTAAAATAAACATTAAAAACAATTATACTGGGGTGCCTGAGTGGCTCGGTTGGTTAAGCGTCCGACTTTGGCTCAGGTCATGATCTCACGGTCCGTGGGTTCGAGCCCCACGTCGGGCTCTGTCCTGACTGCTCAGAGCCTGGAGCCTGTTTCAGATTCTGTGTCTCCCTCTCTCTCTGCCCCTCCCCTGTTCATGCTCTGTCTCTCTGTGTCTCAAAAATAAATAAACGTTAAAAAAAATTTAAAAAAACTAAAACAATAAAAACAATTATACCAAAATTATGCCTCCACTTGATCTTCCATCTGAAATCCACATGTATAAATATAGCTGCTATGTACCATCTCCATTAGGATATCTAATAGGCATTTCAAACATAACATGTCAAGACTGAAATTATGGTATTTCCCCCCAAGTTTATTTCATCCACAATTTTCCCCATCTCAGTTGATACATCGCCATCCTTCCAGTTGCTCAAGCCAAAAATCTTGATGTCATCCTTGACTCTTTCTTTCACATCTCACATCCAACATAACATGAAATCCTATTGATTCTTCAAAATGTATTCAGAGCTCTACATGTCTCACTACCACTATCACACTTTCCTGAGCCTCTTGCTTGGACTGTTGCAATAATCTCCTGAAACACCTCCTTGATTCCATACTTGCTTCCCGACATCCACAGTCTCTTTTAGCAAAGCAAATGGAGCGATTCTTTAAAAAATTTTTTAATGTTATATATTGTTGAGAGAGAGAGAGAGAGAGAGAGAGAGAGAAAGAGTGAGCATGAGTTGGGGAGGCAGAGAGAGAGGGAGACACAGAATCTGAAGTAGACTCCAGGATCTGAGCTGTCAGCGCAGAGCCTGACACGGGGCTTGAACCCACAAACCGTGAGATCGTGACCTGAGCTGAAGTCAGATGCTCAACTGACTGAGCCACCCAGGTTCCCCTAGAGTGATTCTTTTAAAATGCAAGTCAGTTCATATGGCTCCATTGCTTAATATCCTGTAAAAGACTTCATTTCGTTCAGAGTATAAGCCAAAGTTCTTACTACAGTCAAAAAAGTCTACTCCTTTCTGCCTCTCAGTCTTACTTCTCTGACATTAAATCCGGCTACTTCCTTGCTTGATCACTTCTCTCCAGATATATTGAGTTCCTTGATGCTGCTTGAACTTCCCACACATGCTCTTGCCTTCTTGCCCTTCTAGCCCTGCACTGGCTTTTTCTTCTCCCTAGAATGTTCTTCCTTGAAGACCCGTATGGATAGCCCTCACACATCCATCAAGCCTTTGCTCAAATGTCACCTTCTCAGTACGTTGCAATTCTGATCATTCTTTTAAAAATCCCAACTATCTTCTACTTACTACCTCTGTCTGGCTTTTGATTTCCATTATTCTGTTCATCCTGCCCCCCACCCCCGCCAATGTGCAGTCTCCTTATTTACTGTGCTGTTATTTATTGCCTAGAATCTAAGTTTCCAGGAGGAGAGGGGTTGTTGTCTTTTGTTTCTTAACCTTTTCTTAAGTACCTGAAAGAATGTCTGCCACATATACTCAAAAAGCTTTGTTGAATAAATGAATGAATAAAAGAATAGTTTGTTTTGTTACACATATAACATGGTAAATAATAGAATAAACTTTTGTTAGTCAAGAAACAAGTCTGCATATTCTAAAAGTGATAGTAAGACTCAGACACAATACACACACATACACATGCACACACACACACACACACACACGACAATCCCATCTCTTTCTAGACCTTTCTACTTATCTAAGTCCAAGGAAATGACTTCTGGCTATTCAGGAGTAAAACTTATTTATATGTGAGAGTCTCTTCCCTAAGCTTTGGCCTGCTCCAATATCTCAATCAAAGTGAACAGCTAGTATCTACTTTTCGTGCTCAACAGATTTGCCAACATTTTATAGTATGAAAAAAAATGTCTCACGGCATGGAATTTGGGCTATTGACAGACTATGTAAGGGAATCTGGAGGACTTGGGGTAAAGTTCAGTGTTTCACTGCAAAGAGCCCCCGGGGCAATGTTCTCAAGAAGAATCAATAATTGGGAGGCCAACTATAACCTTGTTCTCCTCAAATATGAACCTGGTTACTTTATCAAGAAAACAGATGTTTATTGCTTTCAGGCAGAAAATAATAAGTCAGGCAGGTTTACAAGCCCTCGTTCCATCTTGAAAGCATTTCTGTCAGCTTCTTCATTCTAGAAGAAAATTACCTAATCAAGCCCTGAAAGGTAGATGATTAGTGGGTGTCACACTTGGCATCTCATTTCTTCTTCTCGGCCGAGGATATGAAGATGCTATTGACCTCCCACTTAGGGAAAAACATATTTTTGACAGCCGAGTTGTCTCAGGGCTTTTTTCTGGAACGAAGAAACCATGCAACTATATGCTAATGTAGAAGGCCAAGGGAACCTGGCATGAGGCTCTCAGGACAGCTCTAATCATGGTTTAGAAACAATGATCCAATAGCTGGCATTTATTATAAGGGAGAGAAGAACCTTATGTCCTCTCCTAAAAAGTAATTTGTAACAGGCTGAAGGAGTCACCCAGAAAATCTGTTTATCCTTTCTGATGATCTGAACGTTTTAGAACTAACTCCCATCTATACCTTTTGGGAAAATTCAGTAAGGAACAATGATGGTTATAAGAAATGGTCAGAGTCTCTGAGTCTAAATCCCAAGTTGAGAGAGCACTCAAACATGGGGGTGGGGGATTCCTTTGAATGCTCTAACTTTCAAGTGTTTTTTTTTTATGTTTATTTATTTATTTTGAGAGAGAGAAAGAGAGAGGAGAGAGAGAGAGAGAGATCGAGAAACGGGCAGAGAGGAGAATCTCAAGCAGGCTCCACACTGTCAATGCAGAGCCAAACATGAGTCTCGATCCCATTAACCAAGAGATCATGACCTGAACCAAAATCAAGAGTTGGAGGCTTAACAGACTGAGCCACCCAGGTGCCCCACTTTCAAGCATTTCAATAACAATTTTCAAAATACATGAAGTGATGTGTGAGAAAGGGAAAGTTTGGAGATTTTGTTTACCTTTTGAGGTAGAGAACAGCCAGGACCAAAGGGGCCTGAAGAGTCTTTAGCCACACTGGGTTCATATGTTAGCCACAAGTGGAAGGCAAATCCAAGCATTGCTTGCAGATTGAGTCAATACATGTTTTACAGACATATGTAACAATATTTTTCGTATGGGTGTCCCACTAAATGAGGTTAAGAAGAACCTTTCAAGCTAGTCTCAGGATTGCTTCAGAGTCGGCTGCTAATAGTCAAATATGCCATCTGGATCCACCAGCTGCAGTTTGTCAGCAAAGGGAGGACACTCACCCAGTGTCCCCCTTATGTGCTCTGCTTAATTCTCTGTTATTTCACGTGGGTGCATCGTACCTTCCCACAAGGTTGGTAACTGCCAAAGGCAGGGAAAGCGTGGTGTTTGGAGGTCACCCACCAGGGTTTGGGTCCCAGTTCTTTGCTTAGTAGCTATAAAGCAAAGGACCAGTCATTGAATATCTATCTCCGAGCCTGGGTTGTTTATTCCATCTGAAAAGTGGAAAAGTAATCAAAACAATACCCCTAGCATAGGAAGAATGTAAGGATCCAGTGTTCAAGGTAATTTGTAAATAAATATTATTAGTTTCCCAAGTGTCATGTAATTCTGTGTGCCTCACAGCATAGGTCAATTATTTACAGTTGTTCACCCGATTTTCTTGGTCTTTGTTGAAACATCTCAGTCATTTTATCTTAAGAAATCGGGTTACCCAGTGGGGAGGGAGGAAGATATGAGAAAATTAGATTTGCACCTCTACAGCACAGCCATTATTGTGCGTCTGTTGCCTCTGCTTATCTAAATGCTTTACATTCATGAGCAGGTCCTCCTTGTCATACACACACTCCCAAATAAGCTCATGAAATTCGTGGAGTTCATTTTTAATGTAATGTCCCCAGTTCGGGGCATCTGATATGCAGATTAACCCACAGGTCTGCAGGACCACTGGCACTTCCCCCTCCTCACTCTCTGCAGCTATGCAAATTGATGCCTACAGATAGCATGGAGCATGGACATTTCATTTGGTTAATTTCCTCTAGAGAAATTCACGTCTATGGATGTTTTAATGAGCTGTGGAATGATATTTCCATGGTCTTAACACCTTGGGCTTCAATTAAGTACACTTTTTTTCCCTTGGTTCTCAATTCTTGCTTTTAATGACCAAAATACTATTTGCCACCCACAGGAGTAGAGGCAAGAGAAAGTTAGAGACATTTGTGGAATGTCTAAATGACGGCTTTCAGGAAGTATAAATCCTCTTTATTGGGGAGATGTTGCCACTGTGAACAAAACAGTAGGCAAAATGTAAAACAAGAGGGAAATGATGTTAAAAATAGGAAAGAAATCAAATAACTTTCCCAGCAGCCATGACTAGAGAACCAACCAAAAATTGCCTAGGTCATGGAGGCAGGAGTTGGGCAGGTTAGATAGAAGGGTACATAGAAAGCGATGTTAATGAACAGAAGACCGGTAGTTGGGCTGCAGGCCAATATCTTTCTCTCTTTTGAACACATTTCTTGTCAAGGTATCACATCTTTTAAATATATATTCCTTTTTTTTTTTTACACGTAGTACTGACTCAGGGAGGGCAGTAGTAGTTCTAAAGTTACAATTATTTGCTGAATTTTATTTAAAAATTGTTCCAGAAGACCAATATTGGTGATCACAGCTCATTTTCAGTAATAATGAATATATTAACTGATTATGTAAGCACTTTTTTCTTTGGATAGTCCTATGGTCAGCCAGAACCTGTCATCAACTTGTACCATTCTGGGTCATCTGCCCCACGGAAAAAAATGATCTTTTATAATTTAAAATCGGAAATTTGCTAGAGGAGAATGAGTCAGGATTGGAACATATGAAATTTATAAAATAATACTACTAGTTTATATTTATATCGGGTTGTATTTCAGAGAAATGTAGACCTAATTCTCTTACAAAAAGTTGAATATAGTTAACATAAATACTTTTTTTATAGTTGAAGAAACTTGGTTGACAGTGGCCTGCCTAAACCTGGGACAGCACATCCTTTGCCTTGTAATAGTTGCCTTCACTTTTCTTATATAATAACTCGTCTTTTAATACGAGGTCTGTGGAAAGGAATAATAAAGCAGCTTTTTCTATTCCATTCTCCCACAGCAGGTCTCTTTCGGTGCACCTTTGATCTTACTACTGTCACTATCCTTCTCTTCTGTTTTTTTTCCCTTCCCAATGTGAGGAAAAGGTTAGCGGGAAGGTAGTACAGCGTACTTTCTGTTTTTATTCATTATAGCCATGAGTAAAAGATATTTCTTGGACTTCCCAAATCTGGAAATAATGATACTTTTAAGGAAAATTAACACTACCAATATTGATTACAGAGAATATAGAAAACCTAAATATATGAATAAATATGACTGAAATAGGAAAAAATTTAAGGTTATCCAAAATTACTGCAGTGTAGACTTAACATGGTGAAGTGTTTAAATCTTTGAAGGAT
This sequence comes from Felis catus, assembly GCF_018350175.1. Classification (NCBI taxonomy): domain Eukaryota; kingdom Metazoa; phylum Chordata; class Mammalia; order Carnivora; family Felidae; genus Felis; species Felis catus. Next base: position 30,601,774 of record NC_058371.1, read on the forward strand.
AATTAACAAAATAGACTGTCTCAAAATATAGTAAAAAAAATGTATGATCTCAAAATTTGACCAAGAAACAAACAAAAGAATACTTTAAGCAAATCTCACCGAAGAACAGAGATGTAACTAAATAGAAGCAACCAGCACCAGCGAATTTTTAAACATTTATAAAACTAACTTTTATATGGACACGCAAGTTATGAAAGAGAAAAGGGATTTTTATTTATATAAATGTATTTCATATGTTTGTCTGTATAAAGTTTATTATGTAGCCAATTCTTTATGGACAAGGTGGCTTTGATGAACAAGACAATCTGAAATGGAGGGTCATGGGTTGCATAATGCAATCACCCAGCAAAGAATTGAAAACATCATGGTTCAAACGGGAAAACTACTTGCAAATGGATAAAAATTCTATACATTTTGGCTTAGGGTTCTTCAGCTAGACTAATCCGTAAGTCTGCAAAATGAAATAGAGGTATATTTTGTCTCAGTAGTCAACAAAATTTAGTGGTCAAGAGTCTTTAGTGCAATAATTGTTCATATTGTTTTTATGGGAATTGTCCACTTTGGCAAGAAACATTTTTTTAAGTAGGCTCCACACCCAATGTGGGGCTTGAACTCACTACCCAGAGATTAAGAGTCACATGCTCTACCAACTGAGCCAGCCAGGCATGCCATGGAAATTGTTCACTCTGGAAACCTTTCACTCATGACTTCATTTCAATGGTTGGAGGGCTTAGTGTCCATTCTATAGTGACCACTAGAGACATTGTAGCAGGGGTTTTCCTTAACACTGCTGCTCTCACACTGATTGGTGACATATCAGCCAACTTGCTTAAGAATGAAATTAAAAACTGATACTGCTTTAAATACTTTTTTTTCCTTTAATGTGTTATCAAAGTTATTGGCTTGATAAGACATTAAAAAATTTCCCTGTTTTTTTTTTTTAATTTCTGGAGGATTGTTTATCCCAGGATTAAATAAAATTAAACCATAGAAGATTAAACTATAGAGCTTCTGAGCACATTTAATAAATGGGTGAATATACTCTTTGACTCTCTAACATGGGGACAGAGTATGGCATGTTTCTAAAGTTTAATTTATCATAGACTTCTTTCTTCAAGGAGGGCAATTGTTCTATAAAACACATTTTGGGAAACTCCATAAATATTTCAATTCAAGTTGAGAACAATAGAACATGTCAAGTGTATCTATTTTTTAACATTATTTCTGAAGTGCTCATACAGCACAACAAAATAAGAAGTTTAATGGTTCAAATGTCGAAAAGTAGGCGGTAACCCCTTCATTTGGAAATTGTGTGATTTCCTCCTACAGAATGCAGAAGAATTAACTAAAACACTATTAAAATTGATCAAAGAAATGAGAAAGGACACTAACATAACGTATAACTTCTATAAAATGCTACAAAGTAAAATTGAAAACTTCTTTTCTGATGCTCAGATTAGCCATTTTCAAAAAAGAATAAAAATGCACAAATGAGTGAAATTTTGATTTGGTGAGGACGCTCGCTAAAATAATTTCATGAAGTGAATTTTCTGGTTTCCATATACCCATTTGGTGGACTCCATCATATCAAGGACTTAAATCTGCCAAGTGCAACATTCCATTCCTTACGTTATTAAAAATCTCTCTTCTCTGGCTAAGAAGCAGCACTTCTTAGACTTCTTCAGTTTCATCACCAGCACTAGGAATGGTTTATTTCTCCCAGAAGAGCCATTTTTCACAAATATACTAAGGTTTTATCACTTAAGAACAGCTACTGCATCTGAGAGAAGAGAACAGGGCTAAGGTGAGCACAAGTGAAGAGAAGCTAGCTAGCTCCCCTCGGCACTATTGAGACTGGCTTCCACATATCAGGCTCTTTGTGTATACAATTCAAATTTATGCCACCATAGAACTGCAGATTACTCTGTGACATGAACCTCTGAGGTTGTTAATAAAGAATACAAACCATGATATTAAATCCCTGAATGCCAAAGTTTTATTGACCTACAGATAAATACAGTAATATTTATCATCCACTATGAAGATTAGGTTTATCATTTTCATAGAGCCCTAAAACATTTCAGTGTGGGTCAGCTAGGATTAACTCACTTCAGCTAAAAATATCTCGCAGCATGGAGCTTATAGCCACCTAGTAAAAAGTGTGTATAATATCTGAAATTTGTGAGACTGTATACTCTAATAATGTAAGTGCATTCAGCAATCAATAATGCATGGGCATCTTCAAAATAATATTGTGTGGCAGATTATAGATCATCTAATATTAAATAATTCATCTGTTTAGTGCCTTTACATCATAAAGGTTATGAGTCCCATTTAACACATAAGGAAGCATAGGCACTAAGAGGTTAACTGGCCTTTCCAGGACCTCATGGGAAATTGTTGGTAGATAGAGAATGAAGGATCAAAAATCCATTGCCTCAAGACATTTCTTCTGCTCCTTGGATTTTGTTTTTCTACGATTAGAAAGTTTTCTTATTTCAGCTCTTAGAATACTCTTGATATGCTATAAGATACTAAAGTGTAATCATACGCATAGGCATATAGCATAGGCAACGTACACACATACACAAAAGAAGAATGCAGAGAATCATTCAGGGACAGTCTAAGTGACTTGAAATGATACATAATTATTATATGTAGAAAGAGAATTCTCCTTAGCCTTGGAAATTTTAACTGGGCTTCAAAATACTGAAATCATTTTCAAGCTACAGTGTGTTTAACACCCATCTGCCTGGGAATATTGTTTTTGTTTTGTTTTATTTTATTTTATTTTATTTTATTTTATTTTATTTTAATCTTTCTACCTTTCTTTGTTTCTTTCTTTTCCTTCTACTACATCTTTATTTCTTTTTAATTTTTTTATCTGAATGTAGTTAACACACAGTGTTACATTTGTTTTAGGTAGACAACATAGGGACTCATGTTCTCTCTATATTATGTTATGCTCACAAGTGTAACTACCATCTGTCACAGTACAATGCTATTACAATATCACTGACTATATGGGAATCTTCATTCTAAACAGTTGTCACCAGGTAATTCTAAGGCAATTATTCCATAGGCCACATTTTAAGGGACGTTGCAGGATAGCATAGGGTTTAAGAGTTCATGGGGGCTTCAGGTGAACCTAGGCTAAAAATCTCTTGCCGTGAATTGGATTCCTTCAGAACCAGACCATGAGTTGGATTTGATGTCCACTTATTTGGGAGGCCATTCCAGAAGGAAAGCAATTAAGGCAATAGAACATGTTAATAACCAATCGGCCACTGTGAGCAATTAGTCCTCAGGCCCACTGATGACTGCTGGAGGACAGCCATCTCTCAAAGCTGCCCTACCCAAAAGCAAGAAAGCCTCGGTATGTGTCTACTAATTCCTGTCTGTCATTTGTTGAAGCTGCAGAAATAACTTTTTTTTTTTCAACGTTTATTTATTTTTGGGACAGAGAGAGACAGAGCATGAACGGGGGAGGGTCAGAGAGAGGGAGACACAGAATCGGAAACAGGCTCCAGGCTCTGAGCCATCAGCCCAGAGCCCGACGCGGGGCTCAAACTCACGGACCGTGAGATCGTGACCTGGCTGAAGTCGGACGCTCAACCGACTGCGCCACCCAGGCGCCCCAACTGCAGAAATAACTTTTACCCCCAGGTCCTCCCAGGCTGTCCTAAAGTGGGCTTAACATGTTCTGAGGGCCATAAATATCTCTCAGTCAGAGTGATTTGCAAAAAAAGAAGCTATGTTTGAAGTACAAACCTGCAGGTGTGTCTGGGAACAATGAGACCTGAGAGGATAGCTGATGGGAAGCAAAGGCATCGGCTACAATCATTCTTGGTGCTTCTCGGATCTACTCATGTCCTTTGTTGAGTTCACTCGTGTTAGGAATGCATCACTGTTGTGGCCACACAAAGTTGATTAAGGAAAAAAAAGACATAGCAAGATGGTAAGTGGAGCCACCTGCAGTCCCTATGGCTTCAACGAGTCCCTATTTCATTAGTAATATTCATCCTTTTCCCCTATCATGTTTTCCAAGTCCTTTCAGCTGCTTTTGGTTGCCGGCAAGGTAACTCATTTCTGAGATTTCTAATCCCCCCATTTTTAAGATTTTTGCCAGGCTCAGTTGCTGCAACTACCCATTCATGGTTATGACTGGGCGTTGAGTACTAACAGGCACCCGCAGTGAATCTCCTGAGTGCCAGACTTTCTTTTCCTTGATGGCATTGTACAGCAGCAACAGTATGTCCTCATAGTAGTCAAATACTCCAGTTAAGATATCTACCGGCATGAGTAGCCCCAAATGACTAAGTAGTAGCAGTAGCCTTGGGGTTAGTGAACCCTACACTCTGTCCCCTGATATCAGCCTTCCATTCCAGGGATAGAACATATAATCCAACAGAGCCTGGTGTAGAGACAGAAAGCATAAATTTCCCAACGGGGTCTCTGAAAGTGATTGTAAGAATAGTTACTCCTACCCCAATTCTTTTGTTCTTGATCCCATGGATTCTATCTACATAGACCATATAATGGCTATTGGCACATGGGTTTTACACATGTGGCTTTCATTTTGTTGAGGTAATTTCTTTCTTCCTAGTTTGTTGATAGAGTGTTTAATTTTGTCAAATACTTTTAATGCAGCAATTGAAATGATCATCTGATTTCCCCCCCTACATTCTGTTAATGTGATGTGTTACATTTATTGATTTTCACATATTGAACCATCCTTGCATTTCAGGAATAAATCCCATTTGGTCATGGTACATAATCCTTTAAAAAAATTTTTTTTATGTTTATTTATTTTTGATAGAGAGAGAGAGATGGAACACAAGCAAGGGAGACATAGAATCGAAGCAGGCTCCAGGCTCTGAGCTGTCAGTACAGAGCCCGACATGAGGCTCGGGCTCACAAAGTATGAGATCATGACTGAGCCGAAGTTGGACGCTTAACTGACTGAGCCATCCAGGTGCCCCAATCCTTTTAATGTGATGTTGAATTCAGTTTGCCAGTATTTTGTTGTGGATTTTTGCATCAATATTCATCAGGGATATTGGTTTGTAGCCTTTTTATTGTAGTGTTTTAATTTTTGTATTAGAGTAATTTTGGCCTCATAAAATGAATTTGGAAGTGTTTTCTCCTCTTTAATTTTTTATAAGAGTTTGAGAAGGATTGGTGTTATGTTTTTAAATTTTTGGTAGAATTCTCCACTGAAGCCATCTGGTCCTCATCTCTTCTTCATCGGGAAGTTTTTGAATACTGATTCAATCTTGTCACTAGTTGTGGCCCTGTTCATATTTTTTATTTCTTCATGAGCCAGTCTTTTCCTTAAGAGTATGCTGTTTAATTTCCACATGTACTTGAGTTTTCCAGTTTTCCATTTGCTATTGATTTCTAGTTACATTTCACTGTGATCAGAAAAGGAACTTTGTATGATTTCACTTTTACTAAATTTGTTATGATATGTTTTGTAGCCTAACATGTGACCTACCCTAGAGAATGTTCCACGTACACTTGAGAAGAGTACGTATTCTGTTGATGTTGAGTGAACCGTTCTATTTATATCTGTTATATCCCATTGGCCTATAGTGTTATTTACATCCTCTCTTTCCTTATTGATCTATCTAGTTATTCTGTCCATAATAGAAAATGGGGTATTGAAACCTCCACCATTATTGTTACTGTGTATTTCTTCCTTCAACTCTGGCGATGTTTGCTTCAGATGTTTGGATGTTCTGCTGTCAGATGCATATATATTTATAATTGTTAGATATTCCTAGTGAATTGACCTTTTTATGTTTTTATCCTTCTGTGGCTTTTATGAAGATTTTGACTTAAAGTCTATGTTTTCTCACATACATATACAGATACATTCACATAGATGTATTTCTTATCCTTTTGCTTTCAGCCTATATGTGTCCTTAGGTCTAAAATGAGTCTCTTGCACGTAGTATTTAGTTGGGTCTTGTCCTTTTAAAATGTATTCAGTCACTTTCTATCTTTCAGTTGGGGAGTTTAATCCATTTACATTTACATTTAACCTATTTACATTTAAAGTAATTAATGATAGGGAAGGACTTACTATTACAGTTTTGTTCATTGCTTTCTGTACGTCTTTTAGCTATTTTATCCCTCTTTTCCTTTCCTGCTGCTTTCATATTTTGTTGATTTTTTTTTTTTTTTTAGGTTATACGCTTTGGTTCCTTTCTCATTTTCTTTTGTGTACCTTCTATGTGTATTTCCTATGTGGTTACTGTGAGGATTATACAAAACATCTTATAGTAATACTAATCCATTTTAAATTGACAATGCCTTAATTGCAATCGTGTGCAAAATTTTACTCCTTTAATCTCCCCTGCTTTAAGTTATTGATGTCATAAATTGTATTTTTTTTATATTTTGTACTCACTTAGTTTTATAGTTATAGTCACCCTTAGGCTTTTATCTTTTAAAGTTTACTACCAGAATTAAAAGTGACTTATGCACCACCATTATAGTATTTCACAATTTTCTATTTATCTATGCATTTATTCTTACCAAACAGCTTTCTGTTTTTTCATGCTTTTGTGTTCTTGTTTAGCATCCTTTCATTTCAACCCAAAGGACTTTCTTTAGCAACTTGCAAGGCAGGTCAGTGGTATGAACTCCCTCAGCTTTTATCCAGAAGGCCTTTATTTCTTCATTTTTGAAAGACAGTTTGCTGTATATTGTATTCTTGGCTGGTAGTTAATTTTTTTTCAACACTTTAAATGTGTCATCCACTTCCCTTCTTGCCTATAATGTTTTTCTAAGAAATCCATTGATAATCTTGTGGGAGCTTGTATGTGATGAGTTGCTTTTCTCTTGCTGCTTTCTAGATTCTCTCTTTGTCTTTGACTTTTAACAATTTGACCATAATATGTCTTGGTATGTGTCTCTTGAGATTTATCCTAGTTCAAGTTTTTTGAAGTCTCTTGAATTTGGATGTCTATTTCCTTCCTCAGATTGGGAAGTCTGTTGCCATTATTTCTTCAAATAAGAAATTACCCTTTTTTCTTCCTCCTCTTTATACAGACTTCAATAATACTTATATTGGTTCATTTGAAAGTCCCTTAGGTTTTCTTTACTTTGCATTCTTGTTTTCTTTTTGTTCCTCTGACTCCATAATTTCAAATGACCTATCTTAAAATTGTCTGTGGCACTGGAGGTCTCCTGGTGTTGCAGGAATCTGCTGAGCTCTCCTCAGTTGTCAGTGATCCCCAGGCTTCCAAACTAGGCCAGTTCTCCATTGGTGCTCTGAGTCAGATGAGACAGAAACCAGTCCCTCAGGCAGCCCCATGGAAAGCCAGAACTTCAGACATACAGTCCACATTTGTCTCACCTCCCATGGGAAAATGTTGAGCATTTTCTCCTCATTGCACAATGCTGCACTGACTGGGATTAGAGCTATTGTGGATAAAATGCAATGGCTTTTCTCATTTGTTTCAGTACAACTATTCTTGGTTTTGTGATTATTTTGGTAACTATTACTTTTTAATTGGTTTCTCTGTTTTATAAAGGCTTGCTGTGCTGTATTTTACTAAGTCAGTATCTCTGTGGTAGAACAAAGTTTGGAGCTTCCTATTCCACCATCTCGCTTATTCAATTCTCTGAAGAGCTGTTTTTTAAACAGTGAATATTTCTCTTCCTCAAATGGCATGACCTCACTCTGGAACCTAAGGAGTCTGCATTGCAACCCAAGTTTTAATGCTTGGGATATATTCTACAATTCACCCTGGTCTGCTATGGAGACTTTACAGCAACTTTGGATAGGCCAGGTCATATGATCCAAGTAGCAGGACCCATGTGTCAGAACCAGACCATGATGCAGAGGCCTCCCTTTTTCTGACCACCACCCCAAATTGGCAGATTTTCAAGTCAGTCTACAAATGTGTTGAGCGATATTCCCCACTATGTTCTCTCTGATATATGAAGAGTTTTATCAAGTATTGTGCTTATTTCTTAGTAGTAAGAAGTATAAAGCGAAATAACTTGTTTTCCTTTTTTTTTTTTTTACCTTGGAGAGTGTATCCCAGAATGCCCTAGACTATTGGTTACCAAAAATTTTGAAGCTCCCTAAATATGTACAGAGTATTTCCCATTCTTTATCACTCTTGTATCCCACCAGATCTTATCCAGAATTCTTTCCACTTCCTATTCACCAGATTTAATTTTCATGATGTCATCACCATAAGAGATCAGCATCATACTCTGCAGAATGTCAAGATTATCAAGGTTCCTTATGATTTTAATAAGACAGAGCGAGGAAAGTTAGCAAAATCCTAAAACAAGACTATGTATTGTTTTGCAGTTTATTCTAGGTGAATGAAAAGACCTTTTTTTTTCTTTATGAGCAATGAAAGAGTGCATATGTTATATCAGTAACTGTATGCCAAACTTCAGAGGTCTACTCTAGTAAAAATCCTACTCCTGACACATTGGCTGTGATTGAGGCTACCAATTGGTAAAGTTTATGTAGTCCATCATAATCTTCCATGTTCTGTCCTATTTTCACAAGGACCAAACTGGTCAATTCAATGAGGATGTGATGAGGACTACTGCCTCTGCATTCCTTAAGTCTTTGAGGGTGACACTAATTTCTGCCCTTTTATCCTCCTGAATTCAAAGCAAGTTTTTATTCTAATAGAAAGTGTTGCTTCTTAGGGCCGTCAGCATGCTTGTTTACTCATTCATAGACATTACAAGCTTGCCTTGAACCCATTTTGAGTATTAGTGAATTCCCATGCATTGGGAGTCCCCTGAAATTGTGTGCTCATGGCAAACACTATATACAATCAGTGAGAAAAACAATGGGGGTGTATGTCTCTTCTCTCTTCATTGTCCATCAAACTTTACTTACAAAACCCAAATTCAAAGAATTTCAAGAAGACTGACTATGCCAGAGCATTCAACCAAGCATGGAGCCCTTCTAAACATGGGGTTCTGGGAGACTGCAGAGGTTGCATGACCATGAGGTTGTCCCTGGCCACAACCTGACATAGTGGAGTTGTCAAGGGTGATTGCAGAACCTCATTTAATGGGAGGTCATACAAAATTTTCCCTAAGACCTAACCCAGTTTCCCTAAGAAGCATCACGTTACTAAAGAATATCTTTTTGCAAATTAGAAAATTCTTTAATACTTTTTTGTGCCTTTTTAAAAATAATTGCTCTGATTTAAATTCAAATGGCACGAAAACAATGTATTAGTTAATTTTGTTTGTTTATGGATATTTTGTATCTAGGAGTTTTACCAAACTTTTGGGCTGCAGCCAGATAAGAGCTATACTTGGGCTGACTCCCAGTTCCGAAGATTGTGGATCCAAGCCCAAAGTTTAAGGTCAAGGACTAGGGACTCTTTGGCTGCTTGGAACTATTAGAATAGAGAAAGAAAGGGCCCCAGTGACCTAAACATTGAAAAGAGAAATATTAAAGCCCACTGATTTGTAGCACCTCATTTCCTACCACATCGAGCTCTCACAAGGGGAATCCATTAGATTTTAGAATAGAAGGAAATCCATCACATGTATAAGTTCTTGCTTTTAAACTTCTGGTTAAATATGAAGGAGATAATGCTTGGTAGTCAAGGGTAAAGGGAAGATTAAATGATCTAGATCGACCAAAGGGAATCTGGCCATAGAACTATGAACTCAGGGAGAATAGGAGATAATTATAAACTTGTGTGTTTTGTAAATGACTTTAGGTCTAATGCCAGGTCCATGAGTCTATGAGAGCCATACTGTCTTGTATTTTATTAGATTTTGCAACAGCAGTAATGGGTTGGGTTATTTAGCCACCTTCCCTCATTTGACCTAAGACTATTAGGAAAATGACCATAACATTCCCAATATCTCTGGAAGACAAGAGAAAACTGTCACTCAACTATATGAAGGGTGAGACGACAGTTTAGGTAGATAAGAATGATTACACAGTAGGCAGAGATTTGGGCAATGAAAAAGCTAAAAGTAAATTCTAAATTTCCTGCCCTCCAAACCATGCTCTCCATTCAAATACATTTTGGTCCGTATTTTAGGTGATTTTCTCTGTGGTCTTAAATGGGTTTTTACAAGGTCTGTGGAGTTTCTACATGCTGTTACATATGTTTTAGTAATGCTGATGTTAAGTTTTGCATGTGTTTTATTTTATTCCCCTAGTAGTCTTAAAAGTAGGACAAGAATTATTTAAAGGGGAAAAGAGATTATTATTTCAGTTTAAGAGTCTCAATGGAATGGGGAAAACTTGGAAAGTGTAAAGAGTTCTATATTCCTATTAAGTGTGATTCAAAGCCACCCTTGGTTTTACACTATCTCTATCTATAATTTTACTTCTCCCTAGCATTTTTTTCAGACTTGCACAGCAGCTAATCCTCATAAAGGAAAAGCCACACATGAAATTTAAACTCCAACACTTTCGCTAAAATTCCTGTAGGAAAACATCTTCTCCCTCTCCATGACTTTATGAAATTGACTGCATGGAATATAGTCAAATTTCTCCTTTCAATATTCACTTTTGGAGGGAATCCAAGCATTAACTAAGAAATGTATAGAAAATCAGGGGTGATTGGACATAGATTATCTGGAACATGCTTTTGTGGTCTTTAGAAGTTAACACTTCATGGAGGGAAACATTATTAGGGCAAAAAAAAAAAAAACCCTAACAACATGCACATCAAATTTAGCTACTTATCTAGTCTAATAAATATCAGTGTATGAGAGCCATACAACACGTACATCTGTACTTGTAAAGAATTCCAAAGAAGCCCTGTGAACAGGGCCACATTTTAAGTTTTGTGCAAAAAGTCATCAGATATTAGAAGGCTTCCCGAGTTTTCTCCCCAAAATAGAAATTAAAAAATAAGAATTTTATTTGTTTTATTTTTTCTTCAAATAGAAATAAAAAATAAGAATCTTACTTTCTTCCCAAATGAGAAATAAAAACAGAAAATTTCTCCCCAGATTATTTGTTAGTAGGAAGCAGAAGGGAAAGAGGAAGGCTTATGGACAAAACCCCTTTTTTTGGTCTGAGTCATCAAACCCTGAAATGTTCAAGTCAAAAAGCAAGACCAGTGGATTTCACACTGTCATACTTCAGCTCTCGGGTATCTCAGAGGCCATGGTGGAGAACAAAGGAAAGACCATGGTATGGAGCGACCAGCTCATGACTCCCATTTCAGATGCCTAGGTTTTCCTGTTCTTCAGTCTTACCTGGGAATCTGCATAAAATAATGTGAGAAAAAAAGAATTCTGCTGCTGAGACAAAGTTTGGAAACTACTTGATATAATTAATTCTTTCATTTTTTTAGGTAAATAAATTGAGATCAAGAGAGGGAATGATGACTTTTTCTTATCATTTGGTTACTCATCATAGTACTATAGATAACTCTAGAAGTCTCAATGACCCACCAGCAATAGTATTTAGACCACATAAACTTGTGATGTATGAAAAGCTATAGTCCCATTTCATGTACTGCCTCCTCCTTCCTAATGTTCCATTTGCTTACATCCCCATTAGGTTACTAAAGCAGAGGGTTACATCCCCATTAGGTTACTAAAGTAGGTGACTGCTAGTCACCTACCCAGGATCAAGTATCCCCCCTCTCCTTAATAACAGAACCCCGGTTTTATTGCCGAACATAACATACCCAGCTGAAGCACTGCATTTCCAAGCCTCTTTTGCAGTTAGAGGTGACTTTGACACTGAGTTTGGACTAGTGAGATGAAAGCAGAATTATGGTGTGGGACAGCTGAGAAGTCTCTTTAAAGGGAGTCAGCCCAGTGTAGATGTGGGCCTTTTTTCCCCTTCTTTCTTCTCTTGAGAGTCTGGGGTGTAAACTTGACAGCTGAAGCCTACAGTGGCAGAGCAGACACAAAAGGTACCTTGGTTTCAGATGATTTCTGGAGGCCTCCATACCCGCCCTCTTTTATTTAGAAGAGTTAAATCTTTGTGTGTTTAAACCACTTAGTGACCTTCACACATACTTAACACCTTATCTATGCTGGTGCTTTCCAGAAAACAACTGGTCTTTCTTCTTATACCCATTATGAATAAAAAGTAATTACTTCTCTGTTTCATTCTCTCAGAGTCTGGGGCCTTTTAAGATTACTTAATAATATTTTCAATAATGACGGACAATTAAGATTTCTTCTTCCAGATAACATTTATCAGGGACATTCAGCACCTTTCTTTTTATTTTGTATTTATTATGTTCTTATTCAGTAAATATGGGCATGTCTTATATAGTCACAACATTGAAATATGTAATTAGCAAGAATGCAACTTCCCTCCAAATAAGCAAAAGAGAATTTAAAAATAGAAAAGAAATTACATAAATGGAATTGTTCAGAGGAATCATTTGAATTACAAAAAAATTTTTTTGAGTATAGTTGACTCAATGTTACGCTAGTTTCAGGTATACAACATAATGATTCAACTTCTGTATATATTATGTTATGCTCACCATGAATGTAGCTACCGTCTGTCACCATACAACGCTATTATGATACCACTGACTATATTTTCTATGCTATGCCTTTTATTCCTGTGACGTATTCATTCCATAACTGGAATATATTCATATTGGAATATATGGAATGTATTCCATAACTGTATATCCCATTCCCCTTCACCCATTTTGCTTATCTCCCACCTGCCCTCTCTCTGGCAAAAATCAGTTTGTTGTCTATATTTATAGGTCTCTGCTTTTTATTTATTTACTTATTTGTTGTGTTTTTTTTTATTCCACATATGAGTGAAATCATGGTATTTGTCTTTCTCAGTCTGACTTATTTCACTTAACATAATACCCTCTATGTCCATCCATGTTGTCACATATGGCAAGAGCCATCCTTTTTTATGGCTGCATAATATTCCTCTGTGTTTGTTTGTGTGTGTGTGTGTGTGTGTGTGTGTGTGTGTGTGTGTCTTCCTTATCCTTTCATCTACTGATGAACATTTAGGTTGCTTCCATTATCTTGGTTATTGTAAATAATGCTGCAATAAACATAGGGGTCCATCTATCTTTTTGAATTAGTGTTTTTGTTGCCTTTGAGCAAATACCAGTAGTAGAATTATTGGATCATATGGTATTTCTATTTTTAGTCTTTTGAGGAAACTCCATACTATTTTCTACAATGATTATACCAGTTTTCATTCCCACCAACAGTGGATGAAAGTTCCTTTTTCTCCACATCCTTGCCAACACTCTTGTTATTTCTTGTCTTTTCAATTTTAACCACATTTAAGATTTTGATTTATAGTTCAGAATTTTGAACAGAATGTAGGCTAAATAGATATTTTTATAGTAAGGGGATGTTTATTCTTCCCTTGGATTTTACCTCACAAACAGCCATTTGGTGAAAGTTCTTGGTTTCAAAATACAGGCTAGAGGAAAACCCAAGTGTTTTACTTTGAAATTATTAGAAACTTTGAAATTCTACCAAGTATTCAGGGTGGTTATTAAAAGTTATGTTTTCAGTGCTTTCAGCTACTATCTAAATTCTGAGAATAACTTGTACCTTCAAAACTTGAAATGAACATGTAGAAACTCTTAAAGACATAGGATCTGTCAATAAATACAACGCACACCAAAGACACTTCTGACTTTAGAATCAAGACACAGGCGGTTAAAGCTAGATATACTTGTGAGAGTGTGCAGTGCAATTTCCTCATTTCTCCTTTGTGTTAGTGGGTAGAACAAAATGAGAACCTCAGTTTTCTGCTGACTACTTTATTTTTTCCCTTATCTTAGACTATCTGCTTTTAAGTGCAAGAAGGCTATGTTGGGCACATGCCAATAGAAAATAAAGGAAAAGGAAGAAACAGATTGGACTCTAGATCCTACACTGGCTTCAGACCTTTATGAATCTTCTGATATCCGTGGCCTTTCCTGCCTTACAAGTATTCTGAGGGTTTAGTCAGTCAATAAAAGAAGGAAGGGAAGGTATGTTCTCAGCTATTAGTAGTTAGTCCTTTCTGAGTCTTATTTCACAGGGAACTTATCATTTTCTGAAATAAAATAGATGACCCTTATAAGGTGAGAGAATGACTTCCAGGTACCATCTTGAAGATCATGTGTTCTTTTCTAGCCTAGGAAGGGTAAGTTTTCCCACAACTTTGCTAGTGGAGGCAGTGGTAGAGGTAGATATTACAATATTTAATATTTGTTTTCCCTTTTATACTCTAAGTCCCTTCAGGACAGAGAACTGACAAAATTTATCTTTGAGTACAAGGAAATATTAACCAGCACAGTGCCTGGCACCTACCTATTGTGTGTTTCCATCATGAAAATTGTGATGTTAATCCCTAGATAAGTTTTTTTTTTTAATTTTTTTTTCAACGTTTATTTATTTTTGGGACAGAGAGAGACAGAGCATGAACAGGGGAAGGGCAGAGAGAGAGGGAGACACAGAATCGGAAACAGGCTCCAGGCTCTGAGCCATCAGCCCAGAGCCTGACGTGGGGCTCAAACTCACGGACCGCGAGATCGTGACCTGGCTGAAGTCAGACGCTCAACGGACTGCGCCACCCAGGCGCCCCAATCCCTAGATAAGTTTTGACATTCATTTAATCAGTTTTGTGCTAGAGTTGAGTTCTTGGTTTATGTTGTGTGTTCGATTTACCTCAGGAGACCAAGAAAAAAAATCTATTCACCTAAAAACCAACAGCTATTCCTACTGTGTCCCAGGTATGGAAGATAAAGACTAGGCCCTTCAAAGTTCCTACAGGCTAGTAAAAATGTACAGCATTTTCCACATGCACAAAATTCGGGAGGTAACCTTTATAAAGTTATTTGTATAAAGGATATCCTTATAAACACTAAGTTGTCTCATGAGAAGAAGCAAGGGGACCAACTTTCTTAGAACAGAGGGCTCAGATTGGAGCCATAATGAGAAATAAATTAGAACTGACAAAGGGCTCCATTTGAGCAAAGGCCTTAACTATCAGCATGAGAGTTTGACCCTGTTCTGCTTAGCAACACCGAGCCATGGAAGACTTTTTTATTTTTTAATTTTTTTTCTTAAAAAAAAAAATTTTTTTAACGTTTATTTATTTTTGAGACAGAGAGAGACAGAGGATGAATGGGGGAGGGTCAGAGAGAGAGGGAGACACAGAATCTGAAACAGGCTCCAGGCTCTGAACAGTCGGCACAGAGCCCGACGCGGAGCTCGAACTCACATACCGCGAGATCATGACCTGAGCCGGTCAGACGCTTAACTGACTGAGCCACCCAGGCGCCCCCATGGAAGACTTTTAAACATGGAAGTGACAAAATGAATGCTGTATTTCAGACACATCCTGGAGTGTAGAATGGATAAGCAGCAGAAAGTCTCTATAGTCAGATAGACTAGGTAGTTGTTAATTTCTGTCATCAGGGCCTGCATTGAATTTAAAATTGAAAAACACAAATTCATTCATTCAGAAAATATTTATTAAGCACCTTATTCGGGCTGGACCTTAAGTTAAGAATTGAGGATACACCTATGTTTCTGCCTTGTAGAACATACATACCAGTAGAAAGTAGTGGTGTGTGAGTGTGTGTGTGTGTGTGTGTGTGTGTGTAAAAGAGAGAGCAGTATTTAATTGAATAAATGGAGAATGACATAAGGAAAGCAAATTTGGTACAGAAGATGTAAACCTTATCAAAAACATGCTTAACCTCCCTCACCTGAAATCAGAGAAGCAGGTATTAAAACCATAATGAAATAACAGACTGGCAATATCTTTAATAGGTGGACAAATAGCAGATGTTAGTAAAGATATGAAATGATGGAAACTGGATTGCATATATGAGTATATGAGTATATATTAGTATGTATTGTATGAGTATAATATATGAGTATGAGTATATATGAGAATATATTAGTATAAACACCATCATGAACAATTTGACAATGTCTTATAAAGTTGAAAGTATACATTATTTAACAAAGATGAAATCCACCAACATATCTGTTGATAAAAGAATGGAAGAATAAATGAAATACTAATCACAAATGAAAACTAATGGACTGAAACTATATCTATCAATGTGCAGGAATCTTTATATATGATGTTGAGTGGAAAAAGCAAATTACAGAAAAATATGAGCAAAAAATCATTTATATGAAGTTTATAAACATACTAGTTGAAGTTTATAAACATACTAGTTAATAGTATATACTAATTTTACTCAAAGAAATGATTGAGGATAAAAAGCATGTAATTTAGGACAGAGATACTTTCAGAGGCCTGGGGAGATAAGATTGGGGGTAATACAGACAGACTTTAATTTTATGCATTATTTTTTATTTCTTATAGTGGATAACAGACTAAGAATTCAGTGTATTTTTGTTCATTGTATTATATATCTTTCTTTATATCTTAAATGATTCCTAATAAACTTTAAAAAGCCTTACTCATAATATGATATGCACATCACAGACATCCTGCAGCAGCCTAATGGTAAGGGACTGACTGGTAATATACTGGTTTTCAGGAAATTTCTGACAATGACAAATTTCTACAATGACAAATTTCTCTATTACTTAAGAATAATGACTATTGACTGGGCACTCTGAAATTTCCAGGGAATTAACTAGAGCTACCAAGCACTGTCCCTCTGGAAGATGATGCTTTCTTATGTAAGAATGTATTTGAGAAGTGTCTTAGAAATGGTCTATTTCTTTCTTTCTTTTTTCTAACATTTATTTATTTTTGACAGAGAGAGACAGAGCATGAATGGGACGGCCAGAGAGAGAAGGAGACACAGAATCCAAAACAGGCTCCAGGCTCTGAGCTGTCAGCACAGAGTCCGGCATAGGGCTTGAACCCGTGAACTGTGAGACCATGACCTGAGCTGAAGTTGGACACTTAACCGACTGAGCCACCCAAGAAACCCTGAAATGGTCTATTGCTTGACCACATCCATATAATCAAACATACCTAGGCAAAATATTGACTTTGATGATGCAAGCTAATGTTCTGCCTATAAACTGGCAAAGGTATTGCTAAGCCTATTTAAGGACTTAACATAGGTTCAATTTTCCTATTTCCTGACAAAATAACGATGATGGATGGGTCTGAGTCTTCCCTAGAGTGGCCCAGAGTCTCTGGAGATGGAGCTTTCACTATAAGGAATGTTCTTCCCTACCCCACTCCAAGGTCAATACAAAATCCAGCCTTGGATTTCGCATTAGGTGGCTCCTGGCTGCCTGTTTCAGGCTGTCAGTCTCCCCTTTGTATACAATATGGCTGAGTTGTCTTCTGGGTGGTGTCTCCCTCTAAAGACAGAGTCAGGTTTCTCATTAGTTTGCAAAATAGCTTACTGCACTAACTGTATTCTCAGCTGAAATTCCCAACACTGGATGAGTCACTCTGAAGATCCTGTTGAAGCCAGTTTGAGCAGCTTTCTCATGTTTACAGCACAGAAAAATCAAAAGCGTAACATTTGGAGTATGACCTGCACTTTAGATGCATCCACTTGGACCGATGGGTACTTGACCAGCCGAGGGTTTATTGGACTGCTCTCTTCTTTTAATTATAAACTATTGAAATCCACCCAAGAGTTCTGACTGAAATCCGGTGACTGGAGTTATAATAAAATCAGAATTTCTGTGTTTTTCTGGGAGGGAGGCAAGGCAGGGATGTTAGAGCCACTCAATAAGCACTAAATAAATCATGTTCCCTTGCTCTGGTGCGAAGGGACCTAGCACTTCCTCTGCTAGGCCCAGCTGATCGACCTCTATAAAAATCTTAGCAGGCACTTGCGTCCCAGCAGGAGCTGTACTGGGATGAAATCATGGAGTGCCTGAGGACAGCACTCCCCTCCCCATTCCCATGGCAACTGTCAATCTCATAGGAACAGAAGAGATGTCTTAGGTTTGGGATTTCTTTTGGAATGCTCTCTGGGATGGAAGTGCCGTATTAAATTTCAAAGATTCAAGACTCAGGGGGAAAGATCTGCTCTTCTATTGTAATGGTAGGGAAGTGCGCCATTTTCTTTTTATTGGGAAAAAAACCTTGGCCAGTTGATGGAAATTATAGGTTGGCATATTTGCTCAAAATAATACAGAGTTATTTACAGAAGTAGTACCGCTTGGTATTCGGGTGGCCTATCTCAGAAACTCAAGCATTCTCTGACATTGTAATAATGCAAGCAGAGGACGGATGTCTAATAATCAAAGATGATATAAGCAAACAAAACAAACTACTGAACTGAATGAGGTCCTTGAGAACACTGAGATCATGTTAAACATAAAGCTTGCGTTGAATCTACTGGGATTCATGACTTATGAAAGTATCCCTTCATGCTTACAGATCTCTAAAAGGAATAAACTGAATATGCAGAAAATTTAGAGAACCAAAAGAAATAACATAGGGTAGGTAGAAATGCAGGGAACATTGGACAGAGGTTCTGTGATATCTGGCTTTGTCTTTTTTACTAGGTGGCTGAGTAAACTTGGACTAGTCATTTGAGCATTCTTTTTTCTTAATGTTTACTTACTTATTTTGAGAGAGAGAGAGAGAACGAGTGGCGAGGAGGGCAGAGAGCGCAAAAGAGAATCCAAAGCAGTCTCCATGCTCACCGTGAAGCCCGACCTGGGGCTCAATCTCACAAACCGTGAGATCATGACTGAGCCCAAATCAAGGGTCACATGCTTAACCAACTGAACCACCCAGATGCCCTTGAACATTCTTAAGCCTAGGTTTCCTCATGTGGGTACATCGAGGAAACTGGACTAGAGGTTTTCAAATACCTGTCCTTACTCTCAGAACCTAGGACTTACATCCTTGACAGGACTGAGAGGAGAGAGCTACAGAGCCATGTCAGGAAGAGAAATTCAGCATTACTGATTTCTGAAGACAGGCCTCAACTAGAGAAGGTATCAGGTGGAAGGAAATGATAAAGGAGATGAATTTCTCCTCTAAAAACAGAGAAACTTGATGACCACTCCAGAACTTTGACTTCTGGATGTACGCCTTTTCAAACAAAAAAAGAAACACTTAAATGCCAGTTAGTTCTGTCTTCATGTATTTTCTCTTCTGTTGTATTCTTTAAATTTTTTTAACATTTATTTATTTTTGAGAGACAGAGCGAGACAGCACATGAACAGGGGAGGGGCAGACAGAGAGGGAGACACAGAATCCGAAGCAGGCTCCAGGCTCTGAGCTGTCAGCACAGAGCCCGACACTGGACCTGAACTCACAAACTGTGAGATCATGACCTGAGCTGAAGTCAGAAGCTTAACAGTATGAGCCACTCAGGTGCCCCTCTTCCACTGTATTCTTGAAAGAAACTTAATATTTTCTAGAGAAGGATAAGGTATAGATCCATACATGAATAACCATCAGTGAAATCCTCTCCCATTTTTATTTTAGCCCATATAACACAGAACAGATCGGGACATGGCATTCTGAAAATAAGTCGTCCTCCGATTGATTCTGATAGTCTCTCCTTATGTCTTCATAGTCCATTATAGCAACACAAGAGCAGAGAATTGCTGATACCAGTTAAGGAGGGGTTAGGAGGTCTGGTGTTGTGTGTAGGTGACTGAACCCTCCTTCAGAAGGGAGCTAAAAGTCACCTTTCATGCTTTACTCCAAAGAGCAGAGGACTGTGTCTGATCTCCTAGTCCATAGATCTAACAGAGGCATGCTCACTGAGTTTAATAACCTCTCCAGGAAGGAGCTGTAGTAAAAGAATAAAATGTTTCTGCCAATGCTACAATTTTCAATGTCACAAAATCCCAGAGGTCTTCGAGGTTCAGAAAGGGTCACATTCTAGTCAAATGGAATAAATATGAAATTGGCTTCATTTCATATCATGTAAACGTATGATAAGAAATTCAAAGATGAAATGTATGAAGCATATTGGATGAATGGCAGTTTTATATTTCTAGTACATTCGATACATTTTGTCTTTATTGAACTTAGTACCACATGTGGTATCTGGACTGGAAAATTGAGCCAATTTGGTACTGTCATTTGTATTTTATAATTAGGAATGGCGTGTAATATATGGACATTTGTGCCTTTTGTTTAAGAGTCTATAATTTTGAGCCAAACAAAACCCTCAATTAGTACAGATTTAAGTCAGCAGCTTGTGAGCTAAGGAGGAAAAACTCAATGTCAAATGCCATTTCTTAATTTAACAAACATGAAATGTTTCTGCCCTGCAAGCTCTGATCTCTGGGATTTCCTGGTGTTTACATTTCACCTCGGTAAATCCCCATACTCCACATGAAAATTAGCATTACCTTTAATATTTCCAATATGATAACCTTCTCTCTGCCAAATCCAATTAGCTTTAGAAATCTAAATTTCTTCTCACATAAAAATCTTTGAAGTAATAGGGAAAAACTTGTAAATGACTAAGCAACAAACACATACTGTTTGTCATTTATAATAAGTTTACTAGAGCAAATATTGTAGGAAAAATCTTTAAAATAATTTAACTCTTAAAAAACAAGTTTGTTGCCATACATTTTTTAGTTTAGGAAAGGCTATATAGCTCAAAATCCTTTCCTTTTTCTTTATTTAGCGATGTGGCCTCACTGTATGTATTCATCTTTAAGATGCCCTTCGTTCTTTTTCCTCTCTTCCATTTTTTAAACTTGCATTTTTCGCTTCCTACTGAGACTTTCACTCTCCTCATCATTAGGAAATAGGAGAAATTTCATTCACTGAAGGTTGATCTCCAGTAAGGAGGAACAAAAAGAATGTTCTCCTCCATTCTCCTCCAGCAACGAGGAACAAAAAGAATGTGCCTCGAATTTCTGGAGAGATTAGAGAATGGGTTATTCTTCAATAATTGGAGATTCCTTTTATAGGTCATCAGAAAACAAGACAAAGCAAATAAACACTAACAATATTGCTAAGTGACCCAATCTAAGTTCCACAAACTTAGAAAGTTTCTTGTTTCTTTGTGTTTTAAGGAGCCCAGCCTCTCCAACATGCATATGCATACCTACCGTCCTTCAATCTCTCAATCTGTAAGCATCTAGTGCCTTATGCTCTCTTGTAAGCCTGAACAAAAACCTAAAATTGTATTTTGGATTCATGCCAGAGTTGAAATGATAACAACACAAACCATTTGCTATCTGGGAGTCAACTTGTATTTAATGTGGAGACAAGTTATATGTTAAAGGAATGACTTTTTCTAAGAAGATCTAATACACCCATGGGTAGGGTCATATGTCAAAGCATTGAGCCTTCTCGTTCCTTTCTCTGCCAATCTTAAAAGCCACCTGTGCACGAGACCAACCACTTTTTTCTACCACAAAGACGTGGTAAACATTCAGAGAAGGTTCAAGGTCTGACCATTTACTCACAGTCATGCATTGATTCTACCAGGTAGGAAGGAGTGAGAAGTTGAAAAAAGTAGAATATTTGGAAGGGCAGGAAGAAGTCCCCTTGGCACAGTAGGATTCAACGACCCTTCCAATCAGTAGAGTAAAAACATCTAGTTTAGGTTGCAAACTACCATCCTCTGGAGTGTCTTCTGATGCTAGTAATGTGATTCTTTCATGGTTTGTAAAAAGGTACCCTAAAGTTAGTTTAGGAAAAAAGAGAATGGACTCTCCATCATCTACTTATCACACTCCGTTTCCACTGAGGGTTGGAAGCCCCTGGAGTGACCAGCCTGGAATGTGAGGACTCATATTAACAATTTCACAGGGTTAGCTAGCCACTACTACATTCTGTCTCCTTTGCTTTAACATTCCATCTCCTAATGGTTCCATTAATTGAGACTTAATGATTCTATTATAAATGACAAAAGATGGACACTTGTTGGGTTTTCTAAAAAGACTGAACAGGGAAGATCTGTTGATTCTTTGGCAATTCCTGGAGGAAACTACTTCCTGTACCTCAACCCACTGTCAAGGCCCAAGTAAATGGAGAGACATTTTAGGCCTGTCCTGATCTTAGTTAATCTGATGTGCTCTGTGGTCACTGCTGTGTAAATGGCCTGAGGTTTAGAGGCAGAGCTACCCCATAAACCCTGCTCTCAGAAGCAGATAACGAAGATACTGTCCTTTGTGGCTTCATATCAAGTGGGAAACCATGCCAGAGAGATCAGGCCAGGAGAGGCTGGCCACTGGGAAGAATAGAAAGAAGGAATGCTTGTCACTTGATCCCTCACGGAAAAGGGGCCAAGGACACAGGCTTTCCATCACTAAGAAGGCCAGTAAAAGACCAGGTTGTTTTGGAGTGGTTAATCTCATGGAACAAGGAAATTTTCCAGCAGTCCAGGAGAAGAAGATGAAAGTATCACAGTGGAGTTTCCCAACATGACTGAGGTTTCTGTCAATGTAAACGGCATTCCTAGAATCCCCCCAGCACAGCTTCCGAATTTGACCTTTTGTGATTTGCAGCCTTAAAGCCACAAAACCAAACTACAGTCCTTATAATACTTTGGTGCAAGAGGTCAGGAGAATTTTTATCCTTAAGGCTAATTTGCTGGATTTTGCTGGCTTAGCATTATCCATAAACTATCTGGAAAACATTTTTGATCACTCTTAATTTATTGTAAAGGTCTGGGGCTAAACCAACAGAAACTGCTCTTTGGGGGATCATTTCATGCATTGGAGCCTGGAAAATTAAGAATCTGTTTAAATTAAAGTTAGTAAAACAAAGAGTCTAAAAGCAGTGGCTCTCAGGATCTTCCACGGTCTTATAATCTTCAGGCTGATGCAAAATTCAAATCATTATTGCATATTTAATGTGCAAGTGTGAATCTACCCTTAAATCTTACCCAAACTTTTCAGAGAATTATCTGATGTTCACCAACCTACCCTTCAGGGTTCAGCCTCGTCCATCAAACCCTACCGTATAATCTTGCCACTCTAGCTCTTTTAAGTAGAAAAGGGTTTAGAAGCACAGATTTGGTGCTCACAGAATTGTTCCAAGGATGAGCAGCATGGGCTTTAGGCTAAGCATCTAGGAGCACCTCTAACGACAACTCCTCACTGGCCCATCAGAGGAAAAATCGCTAACACATTCACAACACAGGCCCCCCAGGGGAGTTACGAGGCACAATACCTATCTGCAGAGCTGGAATTCAGATCTTTGGCAGACACTGCTATCACCTCCTTAGCTGTCTTTCCATGCCCACAAAATTAGTGACTGGACACTGCAAGGTGGCTACAGAAAAACCCGTCTCCGCCAACTGGCTTCTAACCAAAAGAAATGTGGCAGCAGTCTGAAGACTGCTATCGAACTTCTGCCTTCCAAATCTCAGGTAATTCCTCTCATTGAGGGAATCTAATGTGCATCCAGCACTCTGGTTTGAAAAGGGTCTTAAAAATGTAGTTTCTAACCTTGTACACTCTGTGGCACAGAAAAGCAACCTAGAAGTAATTTAGGACAGATGATGGTCATCAATTCAACACAGCAACCATAAACATGACTATTTTTACTAATTACTAATTACTATTAATTAGTTTTGTTTCCTACTCTCACACTGTTTTAAAAAAACATTTGGGGGGGGGGTGGCACCTGGGTAGCTCAGTCGGTTAAGCGTCTGACTTTAGCTCAGGCCATGATCCCACGGTTCATGGGTTTGAGCCCCGCATCAAGCTCTGTGCTAGTAGCTTGGAGCCTGGAACCTGCTTCAGTTTCTGTGTCTCCCTCTCCCTTTGCTACTACCCCTCTTGCACTCTGTCTCTCTGTCTCTTTCTAAAAAATAAATAAACATGAAAAAAATTCTAAAAAGTATTTTGAGAATAAGGCCATATTTCCAACTTCTAAATGCCTTGACATACCTAGAAAAAATTCATGTGCAGTAAATATTTATGGGTTTATTGCTTTGCCAAATAACCCTTTTTCCCCTTAAAAACATTCCTTTGAATGTGTTTGTTAAGATATTGAATGACTTTCCTTTCTTAATAAATGGAGTATTTTCCGCATACTTTATTTAATTTACTTTTTTGGTGTATGAGCCTCTTGCAGTAATGTGAGGTCATGAGTCTGTACATTTATGATCATTGTACAGAAAGGATGAGAGAAAGAGGCAGTAGAAGGCAGACTATCTCCAGCGTGATGTGCACGGACTCCAAACCATGGTTATTTCAGGAAAGGCACATTGATCTGAATTGTCTTGGCATATTTCATCTTTCTTTTTTTTTTTTTTTTTTTAATTTTTTTTTTCAATGTTTATTTATTTTTGGGAAAGAGAGAGACAGAGCATGAACGGGGGAGGGGCAGAGAGAGAGGGAGACACAGAATCGGAAACAGGCTCCAGGCTCCGAGCCATCAGCCCAGAGCCCGACGCGGGGCTCGAACTCACGGACCGCGAGATCGTGACCTGGCTGAAGTCGGATGCTTAACCGACTGCGCCACCCAGGCGCCCCTCATCTTTCTACTAAAAGCTGAATGCATAAAAAAAATCTGAGTATTTCATTTGAATGAGTATAATGCTGGCTAATCTAAACTTAAGTTCAACAGCCTGATATCCACATATTAAACTTCTATTTCAGTATTGATTATCTGTCTAGCAAGAATTTTCCCAAAATCTTTTCTTGCAGAGGTAAGTAGGTTGCCTACAGTGGTCATTGGAAGAAGTTCATGAACCAAAAAGTCCAAGCACTATAGAAAAATTATAGTGTTAAAAGTTTTAAATTGAGGAGTCTCAACGATCCTAATTGATGTTATCCTACCCTGAATCCTGGGGACATATAGTGACTTGCCTTGGGTTACATACCTGGTTAAATGAAAAAAACCAGAACCATTAACCCGTGTCTTCTGATTAGCTCAGGGCTCTTTTCACCACACAGTGGATTATGTACCCGTTTTTAACAGAATTGGATTTTTACTCCTGGAAAAAGAAGAAGGTTAAAGTCTACATTTATATACTAACCTTTGGGAGATTCAAGAATCTCCAAATCCATTGTCATATATGTGAAGAGGTTAGCCTTTTTTTTCTTGGGATATTCCATACCCCACCCCACCCCCAAAACACACATTCCTATCTGGTTGAAGTGGTAATTTCAATATAGACATTAGCAAAGGTGTGAGAGATAACAGAAAGGGGAATGCTCAAAGTCCCTTCAGCAGCAAAATTCTGTGAATTCTAGTGTGTTCACATAATGACACTCTCAACAAACAAGTACTTGTAGCCACATAATGGATTTCTAGCATTCACTTTGACTTAAAAATTGGGATCCTTTTGGTGAACTCAGTTCAGTGCATGGTGACATGGACCCTCTAGAAGGGTTATCAGCACTGTCCACTCTGATGAGGGGACTGGGGAAATGAGTGTCTTAAATATCAAGCATTGGTAGTAAATATCAGGCTAGCATAACAAATCATTTTCTGGAATTGAAATATCATAGACTCAGCTCTTCTGGGAAGAAAGAATATACAGGAGATTTGGGGAGGGGCATGGGTGAAAGAGCCGACAAGTCAGTTAGTGGGAAACTTCCCAGGACCAGCCAAATGAGATCTTCTATTATCATCCTTCTAGTTCTTGGTGAGGCTTTTAATCTTATTTTCACTGAATTTAGTAATTATTCATATCTGCAAAGATAGAGTCCATACTGATCAATGAAACAAAGAACAATAATTAGATGATCCAATGACCTATAGAAAAGCAATTCCCCCCAAATGCCTTCTCTGCTCTCTCTCAGCATAATGTCTGAAATAATGAATGTTAGCAGCATAATAAGGTCCTTCCTTCTCTCTCAGGAGAAAATCTGATAGCAAATATATGTTGTAAACCACTGTGCTTACTAAACAGTATAAGTAAAAGTCATTAAGAAAATGCCAATTATTATGCCTTTATCAATTTAAGCTAATTTCCAGGGTTCAAAAGCCTAGTAGTCCATAATTTTAAAAAAATACTACCAATCTCTTCTTAAAATTTTTTTTTACAATGTTTTATTTTTGAGAGAGAGACAGAGCATGAGCAGAGGAGGGGCAGAGAGAGACACACACAAAGAAACCAAAGCAGGCTCCAGGCTCTGAGCTTTCAGCACAGAGCACCACGTGAGGCTCGAAATCACAGACCACAAGATCATGACCTGAGCAGAAGATGGATGCTTAACCAACTGAGCCACCCAGGCACCCCTCTACCAATCTCTTTTGAAAAGACTTATTAAGCATGAGATCTTTACTGGTTGGTGTTAACTTCTACAGTTAAACACTCACAACCCCATCAGGAGAGAAATAAATGGTGGCTAGTTAGAAATCTGATATTCATGGGATGGTACAAGAAGAAAAGTGGCCAACACCCATTAACCAGAAAAGTTCCTGGGAAGGAGACCTTATCTACATCAATAAATAGTATGGAGGTGGGGAATATTGAGGATTTCCGCAAAGGAAAGGCTATTTTAAAAACACACTGTACCCTAAAAGTGGAATGCTATTTTCAACAACTTTCTGGGGAGGAGAAACAATTGTCCTGAAAACACAGAAATTATATCATCGATTGAACTAATAGCAATTGAGCTATTAAGCTCAATTAATAGCTATTAAGCTATTAAGAACTTTACACAGAGTATTTCATCCAATCCTTACACCAAATCCAGGAGATCAGTACTGATAATAATAAAATGCACTGCTTGCTTAATATTTATAATGTGCTGGGCATTACTCTAATTATTTTATATAATTAGAGTATAAAATATTTATATAAATATAAATATTTATATAAAATATAATTATTTTATATAAATTCACTCTTTGAACCCTCATAACAGCCCTGTGATGTAGGTAGTCATTTATCCCCATTTTATAGAGGAAAAACTGAACCACGGAGGCGTTAAACAACTTATCCAAAATATCATGCCACCAAGTAGAAGAGACAGGATTTGAGCCCTAATATATCTTTGGTGATTGGATTTTCCCCCTTTTTTCCCAAACATGGATATTTATCACATCTTCATGCATTCATCTATTTAACTGATATTTGTTGAAGGCCAGTTGGACAAGCACTGGAACTAGGAAAACCTCCGTGACCAAAACTGTCCCTGTATTTACAGAGTTGTCATTCTAGCTACATCTTACTGTGCCTCATCTGAGTAAAGACTGGAATGCAGGGGACGGGGCGGCGGGGAGGATGTTAATCATGTAGAAATATATGGAAAGTGTCGTCAAGTGAAGAGACAGTTTTTACAGTCCTAGAGTAGAAGCCTGTGCTTCAGGAAGAAAATTCTGAGTGGAAGGGACAGCTTTAGCAAGTATGAGTGAAAAGGAGGACAGGGGTACCTGGGTGGCTCAGTCGGTTAAGCATCCCACTTCCACTCAGGTCATGATCTCTCGGTTTGTGAGTTCGAGCCCTGCATCAGGCTC
This sequence comes from Felis catus, assembly GCF_018350175.1. NCBI lineage: Eukaryota > Metazoa > Chordata > Mammalia > Carnivora > Felidae > Felis > Felis catus. The sequence goes on from NC_058371.1 coordinate 30,629,063, forward strand.
TGAGCTGACAGCTCAGAGCCTACAGCCTGCTTCAGATTCTATGTCTCCCTCTCTCTCTGCCCCCCCCCCATTTGCACTCTGTCTGTCTCTCTACAAAATAAAAAATAGACATTAAAGGAAAAAAGAAAAGGAGGACAGACAGCTGGAGTGGAGAAACAGGGCAGGGTGGTCACAGAGGCCAGATCATCTGAGCAAGCATGTCGATTTCACTCTGAGTAAAACGGGAAGCCATTGCAGGGTTTTGAACAACAACAAAAAAAAAAATGACATGATCATTTCCTAAAACAACCAGTCTGAGGGCAGCTGGGTGGCTCAGTTGGTTAAGCATCTGACTCTTGATCTTGGCTCAGGTCATGATCTCACAGTTTGTGGGTTCAAGCCCTATGTTGGGATCTATGCTGACAGTGGGGAGCCTGCTTGGGATTCTCTCTCTCTCCTCCTCTCTCTGCCCCCCCCAAATTAATAAATAAATTTAAAAATGATTTTAAAAAATAAAGAAAAACAGTCGGTCTGCTGAATTGAGAACAGACTGTAGAGGGACAAGGGTCGAAGAAGCACGTTCTTGACAAACTGATATGGGAAAGGGTTGTGGCGGACTAGGGATGGGAGGGGAGGTCAGGAACTCAGCTTTGGATATCCTGACTCCAGGATGCTCCCTAGACTTCTGAGTGGAAGTGATGAGTAGGCAGTGGATAGGGCTTTGGGAGAGAGATCTCAGCTAAAGACATAGCATTTGGAGTTCGCAGCACATACCTGGAACTGAAAACCAAGTGGCTTGGGGAAATTAATAAGCTACTGGAGGGAAGGCCTGAGGACTAACTCTGGCCACTCCATCATTAGGAGGAAGAACCAGCAAGGGAAACTGAGAAGGAAAGAACAAAGCAGTGACGCAAGAAAAAATAAATGGGAGTTTGGTGCTCTGCAGGCCAGTAGAAAACATACGTCAAAGGGGATTTTTTTTCCTTTGTAACTAACCCCTTGGTAAACAGGTCTTACTCACTGTTCGATTGCTTTTTATTCATAACTGATAGCTATCATTGCCATTATGGTTGCGCTCGCTCCTGAACCTGCAGCCAGCGTGGGGCTGGCTGGTGCAGGATGACTGAGGCTTGGCTGATTCAGCTCTGCTCCACACAGTCTCTCATGATCCATAGGGCTAGCACAGACTCGTTCCCATAGCAACAGGCAGGGATCCCAGAGAGAGCGAGCAAGTCACAGAGCAAGTCACAAGGTAAACCTCTATTCAAGGTATAGTAAGTAGAGTCTGTCTCTTGATGAGATAAACTACAAATCACATGGCAAAGGGCATGGATAGAGAGGACTGAACATTTGGGGGTAGTCTGCAATCCCTACTGCTTACCACTCTGAAGCCCCAGGCTCTGCAAGAAACTCCCTGCACAATCCCAGGAACCATACTGTGACGGTGATGCCCTCCCTGTCAAGACTGCCTTCCGCATCTTCTGTGCCTTTCTAGATCCAAGCCTTTCTCTTAACTTTTTAAGAGACAGAGCATGAGCAGGGAAGGGGGAGGGAGAGGGAGACACAGAATCCGAAGCAGGCTCCAGGCTCTGAGCTGTCAGCACAGAGTCTAATGCAGCCCTCGAACTCACGAACTGCGAGATCATGACCTGAGCTGAAGTCGGACGCTCAACCAACTGAGCCACCCAGGCACCCCTAAGCCTTTCTCTTAAGTCAGCTCAGCCTCCCTCACCTTCTTTTCAGACCATTCTTGTCGATACTCCCCTCTCCCTCCCTGAGCTCCTACAGCCCTTGAAACTAGAGGCCCAGAAAATATGTTAAAGAGACTAAGTGGGAGCCTGGCATACAGCAAGCACCCAGTGAGTGGTAGTGATTGCCATTATTCTTCTTTAACACATATAAATCATCTGAAAATGTCCTCTAATTATTTTTCAACAGTCATCTTATCAGTCTCCCTAAGTAGGCCATACTCTCCTCTAATTGAAGGGAAATGTCTTATACATCGTTGTGTCCTAACAGTGATCGGCACAGTGGGAGGCACATGGTAAGTACTCAGTAAAGCCTTGTTAATTGTTAAGGGTTGATTTAAAGTCTAAGGAGATTCTCATGATGTGGAGATTATCACGTAGTTAAAATGTCACGAAGCGACATTAATTCTGGACACGCTAAGAAAGACATGTATGGTAGAGAGAATTCAATTATTAGCAAAAGGATTATTCTCTCTAAGGAAATTATCTATTTTCTCATCCTTTCACATCACTTTTACTGGCTCACTAGTTGGTATTAAAGGTGTGAAGTTAGGAGTTCAGGAAGCCTGATAAAAATAGGTATTAATCATTTTTAAGCATGCCTTGTATTTTCAGCAAATACATTGTCACGTCCATTGGGTAGGGTACTCTTCTCTGGAACTTCAAAACGGATCCTCCCCTTGCTCGTAAGCTTGAAAGAAAAGGGTAAAATGCAGGCTCTCTCAAAATCGAGTGAGGGCTAGTGAAAGAAGAAAAAACCAACAGGCAACAGAAGGAAAATGTTAGCAAATAGGCTAAAAACTGCAATAATCTTAGTGCCTGACTGATTTTTGTGTTCTATAGCTGTGTTCGAACCATAGACTACATTATCCGCTGTCACAATTTAAGAGAAAAAAAATTAGTGGAGTATTACTTTGGGGTGGGTGGTAGGTTAGTAGAGGTCAAGTGAAGAATTTCCACAGACCCAGATTTTCTTAGTTCTTTGTGGTATTAAATTCTCCCTAAATAACATGACTGTCATGGATTTCAACATGCTCTTTTAAGAAATCAAATCAAATCAGTGTCAGATAGTCTCAACTGAATAAAGTCACAGTGAAACTTCTGCTATCTAGCAATCTAGTAACTTCTCCAAACATCACATTAAACTTGGTCTCAAAGTTACAAATATGTGGTTTATTAACTTTTTTGTGTGCAGTAGAATCTAAAATAAAATTAGAATGCCAAGTAGAGAAGTTGAGACATTAGAGGCATCAAGGCATTTTTTATTTTTGCGTATTTCTACAGGTTTTGATTTTCTATATTTTTTATTTAAAAAAATTTTTTTTTCAACATTTATTTATTTTTGGGACAGAGAGAGACAGAGCATGAACGGGGGAGGGGCAGAGAGAGAGGGAGACACAGAATCCAAAACAGGCTCCAGGCTCTGAGCCATCAGCCCAGAGCCCGACGCGGGGCTCGAACTCCCGGACCGCGAGATCGTGACCTGGCTGAAGTCGGACGCTTAACCGACTGCGCCACCCAGGCGCCCCTGATTTTCTATATTTTTTAAAGGTCTGAACATCTAGTCGTTCTGTAGACACACGATTGTGTTGACTGTTGCTGAACATGACAGTTGTGTTTTTGAGACTATAGAAGCGTTTAAATTGCATAGGAATACATCTGGAGACTGAAACTATGCAATGAAAAGAATGAATTCTAGTAGCTTACCATGAAATATGTATTTTGTGGCCAATTGATCAGTCCTCCTCATCCCCGTCCACTTTTCCCATGTTCTCCTGCCACACTTTGAACTCAGGAAGTATATCCTGATGCCAAGACAGGTTATATGTCCACATTCTGGGCTGCTTTTCCCATCTCCACCCTCTTCCTCTTCCAAATTATTCCTCTCACTACCAAATTAATCTCCGCCAAGTAACAGATGCATCATATTAGCCCCTTGCATAAAACCCTTCACTGGTTCAATTAGACCTTGAGAATAAAATCCAAGAACCTTATCTTGGTACTCAAGATCTCCAAGTGCTATTTTCATAGCACAACTCAAATCCTCACAAAAACGACTTCCTCTGACCAATGGGACAGAAACCGGCATGCAGCTACCCAACAGCATTTTTCCTCCTCTTCCTTTTAATGGAAACCTAATTTTTCATAACGGCACTATATCCAGTGTAAAAAAAAAAAAAAAAAAAAAAAAAAAAGAAACCTTTCCCAATCTTGCAGTGATTTTGTTCTTTCCTATAAGAGGGTAAGTGCATGTTTCTTAATAGGTCACTGGGCAAAAATTTTTAAAAGGAGGCAGACATGTTTGCTTTTCCCCCAGTGTTCTTTTCCAAACAACACTGTGCCAAGCCAGTTTGTACGTGAGCATTTGTGAACGTTCTTAATTATTTTCTTAAGATATATCCATGAGGGGGAAATATTTCTTGAAGCATATCAAAATTCAAGTTAATTACCTTTCAAAAAAGTACCAATTTATACCTCCTCTTACATTGTATGACGTCAATTCTACATAACTTTGCAAATGTTGGCTATTTTTCTCCTATGTCTTTTCCAATTCTTGTCCTTTTTTGAAAGGTTTGACTGTGATCAAATTTATATTGTAAAAGTATCTCCAAACTTTAAAAATGTATTTTTTGCAATGTAATAGTCCTAATTACCAATCATGAAGTCCATCCCAAATACATAATTTGTCTTCACGAAGAAACCATAAAAATTCATTTAATTCCCTCATTTTCCAGCAAATACTAAGTGACTACTAATTATTCTCAATTGTTGTGACAATACTTGTATTTTCCCTTCATTTGGAAAAATATTTTTGCCATGTAGAATTATTCCACTCCTCTGTTGTCCCATTGTCTTCTGGCTTCTCCGTTTCGGTTAAGAAGTCAACTAAACATCTTACTGCTGCTTCCCTGATAATGTATCTTTATTTTCTGGCTGCTTTTATATTTTCCTTTTAGTCTTTGTTTCTCAGCTGTTTGACTATACTGTGTGGTTTTATCTGTATTAACTTGATATTCAGTGAGCTTCATAAATCTGTGATTTGATTTTTTAATCAGTGTTGGAAAAGCCGTGACTTATTTCTTCAAATTTTATTTCTGCACAACTTTCCCTCTTTTCTGTTAGAATTCCTAATACACATATATCTACACATAGAATTCCTACTACACAAGCTCTCTGATAGCATCCTATATGTCTCTTATGCTTTGTTCTCTTGTTGTAAAGTCTTTTTTCATTGTGTACTTCAATTTATATTTTTCTATTATCCTATCTTCCAGTTTACTGATCCTTGCTTCTGCTAAGTCTAGTCCATTATTATACCCATCCAGTGTGTTCTTAATTTTGGATATTATGTTCTCAGTTCTATAGTGTATATTTAGTTCTTTTTTGGAGATCTTAAATGTCTTAACATATTTGTAATAGTATTTTTAAGATTTTGTTTACCAATTCTAAAATCTGGGTCATTTGTGGGTCTGCTTCTACTTGCTAATTATTCTTTTGAGCACGTGTCATATTTTCCTGCTTCACATTTTCTTAATGTTGTTACTGTATGCCAAAAAATATGTATATAATAAAATTCTAAGTCCTAAAGATGATGTTCTTTTCCCTCAAAAAAATACATTTTCTTTCTTTTCAGGAGTTGATCAGTTATGCCAATCAGAATTTTAGCTGAATCAGAACCAGACTGCAAGTTTTCATTAATTTTAGTTTACTTTTGGTTTAAGAGAATGGCACCTGTCTTGAAATTATTCCATACCCTTCCCTCAAGCAACACTTTGACTTCTAAACACTGTGAGAGCACAGGATTTTGCTCTGTCTTTCTAGCTCGGCCCCCACATTCTCTGATTCCCAATACTCAACAAAAATCCTCTAGGGGAAAACAGGCATGTGGTAAAAACTGGCTGTGTGTTTGAGACTTCTCTAGATTTCGATCTGTCATTTCCATTTTTCACAGCTGTTAAAAGCTGTGCTGGTTTCTCTTCTATCTCCAAGAATCTATCTACTTTGGCAAGCGAAATTTTCTGTTCATACCCAGATATGGTTGCTTCAATTTGTCCCTGTGGGAAAGAGAACACTGGTGAATAGCTACCAATTTCTGCTCACCTAGAAAGAGCTTTTTCCTCTCTGGATTTAGTATTTTTGCCTAGTCTGCATGTGAAGCCCTCCAAATTATCCAGTTTTGTCTAGTTGTTTTCATGGGAGAAATGGTCCATCAGAAACTTTACATTCTAACTAGAAATGGAACTGCTTTCTTCCTTAATTTCGGGAGATTTCAGAAGGCATAGTTCACAAATGGCGGATAGTTCTAGAGTAGATATTAAACTTCAGACATGACATGTTCTTGTCTACTAACATTGGAAAAAACACACTCGAGACTGATAAATATGGTTGTACTATCACTGCCAATGTGCCCTTTTACACCTTGTGACATGTAACTACAATGGCCGAAAATAAATTGGCCTAGTGTAATAGCTTCTAACAAAGGGTGAATTTTGTTATAAATCAAAGGTAGGTGCAGCACAGATCATCATGACATGTTGTAATGGCCTCATACGTCCTCATTTAAGTCTGCATGAGCTTGGCTGGGGCAAGGATATTATTAATAATCATTATTAGTTTTTAATGGTATCAATTCTTTTTTCCCTTAAATATTACATTTGAATAATGAAACTTGAAAGTTTTTGTTTACTAATATTTTGTAAAGCTCCATGTAAAATAATCTCTATGTTTGTTCCACTAATTCAACTTGTACTTTTCCATTAGTATGGCATTTCCAAAGACCGTACCACAGGATGCCTATTTCCATTGATAATTCATAGGAAAGCATTCCTTAGATAAATGTGTCTGAGAAATACTACATACTGAATCCCCTTTTTAATATTTTCAGTGAACATTAGTATATTAGGAGATCTGAAAAGTGTTTGCAGTAACGCTTTTTACTTGAACTTAGTACTTTACGCATTTTAAAGTAACATCTATTAATATAGTTTGAATCTAGTGTTCTATGGAACATCCTTTGGAAAATGTTTTTCTAGGAGCACCTGGGTGGCTCAGTCAGTTAAGTGTCTGACTCCTGATTTCAGCTTAGGTCATGATCTCACATTTCGTGAGTTTGAGGCCCACATCTGGCTGACAGCTTGGGATTCTCTGTCTCCCTCTCTCTCTCTGCACCCCCCCCACACTTGCTCTCCATCTCTCTCTTGCAAAAACTAATAAATATTTTTTAAATTTTTTTAAAAAGGTAAATTTTTTTTTAAAAAAATGTAATGAAGTGGGGCACCTGGGTGGCTCAGTCAGTTAAGTGTCTGACTTCAGCTCAGGTCATGATCTCACAGCTCATGTGTTTGAGTCCCCCGTCGGGCTCCATACTGACAGCTCGGAGTCTGGAGCCTGCTTTGGATTCTGTCTCCGTCTCTCTTTGCCCCTCTCCCACTCACACACACACACTCTCTCTCTCTCTCAAATATAAACTTAAAAAATTGTTTTTAATAATAAAAGAAAATAATGTAATGAAGTTAATAAAGATAAGTCTACAAATTCTTCAACTTAATTGAGGGATAGATAGTTCTATTGTTATATATAATACAGCTTAGACATCTCTGTGTCTTTTGCAGAAATTTGAGATGTAACTCCACAGAATTTGGACTGTAACTGCATTCTTTATAAGACTTCTTGAGCATTTTTAAAGTTGATTTTGAATGGCAATGTAGTCCTCTTTTAAAGAACATATCAGTCTGCATGCCCTTTTATACATCTGAAATATCTAAGATATTAATTGGGTATTTCCTTAGGTTTTCTAATTCTATTGGCAAGACTTCTATGTCTGACAATATAATCTTAAATAGAAGCTGCTGCTTTAATTTCTGTGAAATTAGATGGACAAGTCTTGCTAGAGTTTATTTTTAGCTATTATAAATGTCAAAATTTATCCAGTCAAGAGAATCACTGGAGTGTTTCATTGTGGATTCCATACACAAGGATGATCCAATTCCCTGATGTCATCCGGGAAATTTCCAATTTTTAGAAACACAATACAACAATTATCACACCTGATGGTTGTTGATTCTGTTGGTGAAACTTGAATCTCTGAGCACTACTGGTGGTGTTGACGTTTCTTCTGCCTGGATGTCTTCCCTTGAACATTCCTCTTGATTAATTCCTATTCCTCCTTGAAGTTTTGATTTAAATGTTTCTTTCTCAGGAAGAATTTGTATGACTTCTCTCCCCAAAGCAACTCCAAATAGAGAACTAACCTTGTTCTTTTTCATAGCAGCCTGTTTTTTAATAATTGTCCTTTTGTTTGGGTTTGTAAATATCTAATATCTGTCTCTCCCACTAGACCCTACAAGGGAGCATTATAAGGGCAGAGATTTTGTCTGTTTTTTCCCCCACTGGAGTGTAATCAATAACAGTTTTGACACATAGCAGTTACTTGATAAATATTTGTTAAATGAACATTTAACATTCTTTCATGTGATCATACATTTTAGTCCCTAGCAGAAACATGTTTGAACTGAAAAGCCTTCCCTAGAGTATTGCCCAGTTCTGTGCAATCATCCTTTGTTTCAAGATAAAATGAAAGCTATTGATTGACTGACTGACTGTGAATCACAACAAGCAAATTTGTTGTCATAAAATTTTCCACAAAGTAGTAGTTTTAAATACAAAGATTGACTCTAATGTTAATGTGGTCACATTCAATTACACACTTAAAATATTTGAGAAACATTCCGACTTCTCTTATCCAATTTTCTTTCAACAGGATCCTTTCGGTGTCATTGAAAAGTGTGTTGGTTAACAAGGAAACAGTCATGGTGATATAGATACAATTTGCATCGCCTTCTGTGCCCATAATTAGATTGAGTGCCATGGGGTGGTCTTCGTACATTTAGATAAAACTACGAGAGCCTTTACCCGTAGAAACGGATAGTACAGATTTTCAGTCAGGCTCATGTGTCCATTTGCCTTCTAAGAAGTCATAATTATGCTGGTGGCTATTCAGTATAGCATGGCTTCAGTGATAGCAGGTGCTAAAACTTGCCTCGAGTGCTATAAAAAAAAATAGCACCAGTGAATCAGAAGAAATGCAACACTGCTAATTTGTTCTAGAAAGGTAATGGGGAAAGGAGAAAAGAGAAGAGAAGAGGAGAAGAGAGAAGGGAAAGGAAGGGGAAGGAAAGGAAAGGAAAGGAAAACAGAAAAGAAAAGAGAACAAAGAAAAAAGAAAAGTAATGGCAGCTGGAGAAACACTTTCTCTAATGTTTTCCTCCTACTTCTTTCAGACATCCAAGGTTGAGAGTAGTTTTTTATTGGAGGCATTCTGGACAAAGCCACATCACATATGCCACTGAGGAAATGCCAAAAGTGGTGTTAGGATGTTGGAAGAGAGATTCTCTATCTGTTCTTCCTTCCTCCTTCTCTTAGTGGAACATACTGGATGGAAATGCTCAGTGCTGGAAAAATTCAGCCCAAAGATAAGGGATTTGTTCTTATTTGACGAAAAACGACTATCATGAGAGGGAAAAAAAAAGTATTATATTTGTCATTGCCAGCAGAAAGAAGATGGTGCTAAGTAATGGTGGAAGAAGATTCTGAGAGTCTCTCTTATTTTTTTTTTTACTTCTTCCTGCTATCTGCATCTCATAAACACAGTTTATATAGGGGAAACTATTGAATACTCCATAAACCTCAAAATTACCTTTAGGATAAAATATCCTCATCAACTATTATTATTGTTATTATTATTATTAATAATTTTGTAGTGCACTATTTATAAAGCTAAGATAAAATGCAAGACAAACTTTGTTCTTTATGGCTTGGTTTCATCAGGCTTGAATTGACATAAATTGATTCATCTGAGATCAATTTAAAGGGCTAGACCTCTATAATGAATAATTAGTTAATCGTGCAATTTTTACAGCTGGAAGTTATATAATCAAATGTGTTCATTTTATGGATGAGGATTAAGTCCTTGGCTCTACTCTGAGAAGAGCAATAAAAGTTCTTGGCTGCTTTGACAGACAACTCAAATGACCTTTCATTACTTCCTGCATTAGATGCAAGCCTGGATAGAAATATCATAAAGCCAAAAGTATTTCTGAAGTGACTTCTTGGACATTGGCATGCTTATTTCAGAAGCTGCAGTTCCTGCTTCCTGAGTTGGCATTTTCTATGGATTATTTTATCTGATATTTGCATTTGAGTGATATTGCACCATCAAAGGCGGATAGTGTTTAAAATGCATTTAGAGCATCCTTATAAATAACATACGGATGTTATTTATAGTGCTTACTTTGTAGTCCCTTCAAATACTAAGATGATTCTTATTTGTATCCTTATTTTGGCTATTTTCTTTGGACGGTTCTCTTTAAAAACACAGAAGGTGAAATAGTAAAAAGAATATTCAGTAGAAAAGATGGAAGCTCATCAACATTTATTTAACACACATATTCTGTAAAACACTTCAGTGCATGCTTTTACATGCATTAAATTATCTTGTTTAGTTCTTTCAACAACTCTGTGATGTAGGTAATATTCCATTTTATAGATGAAATAAACAAAGACTACGTGATGAATAATGAACAAAACTAGATGATAAGGTAATGTGCAGTGACCACATTGTCAGTAAAATACAAAACAAACTTTTTCAGATCTGATTTCAGTGCTCCTTTTATTATATCATCTTTGAAGTCTGAACTATACTGAGTAAAAATAATGTGAAAATAGGACATGTAAAAAAAAGACATAAAAAGCAGCATCCTGAGTAGGGTCTGCGGGAGAATCAAGATGGAACTTAGAACCAAAGAGTAGGACCAAAAGTCTGGATGATATGTATGCTTTCCCTATTTATATGCTCAGAAAGTTCTCCATCCAGTTGGAGAAATAATTCTGTTTTTAACTGTGTGTGTGTGTGTGTGTGTGTATGAGTGTAGCTAGACTTTGAGAGTTAATGTCAACATCTAAGAACCAACTCAGTAATTAAACCTATTAACTACTGATGAGCCCAGTTACAGCTCTGGGAGAGAAGCTGATCCTTTGTTAACGAGTCCTCAAATAAAATCTGTTTCCTCAGTGGCTGAATATAACATAACCTTATAGCATCACAAAAAATGTACAATGGGCTATTTTCTTCTACCCAGGAAAACTACAATGCGTCGAATGCATTGATTCCTGGATGGTTATTTAGAATCATAAACATATAGTTAAAATCTAGTGGGCATATTTAGTTAGGATTACACTGGTTAACTATACTATTCGAATTACGCCTATTGTGCTCTATTTAGAAAGAACATAAAATCTTCTGCTTCTGGCTAACTGAAGTGAAAGGAACTAGGTTTATCGTCCTATCTGAAACAACTAAAAATTTGGACACATATTTGAAACAACAGTTTTCAGACACTGGCATCAGGCAACACAGGACAATAATCCATGAAAGAAGGGAAATGAAGAAGATACCTCAGTTTACTGCCTGGATAGAGTTTCCAGGCTGTGGTGCAGGAGGAGAACCCAGGTGGAGCCAGTCTGGCGGGGTTAAGACAGTTAGGGATCCAGAGGGCTAACCCAGTGAGTAGTCACAGAACCAAGTATCACAGAGAGGTGCACAGAAGCCAAGTTCTGGAGATGTGCAGATGACCTCCCTCAGATCTTCTGCTGAACATTGCCCAGTGCATGTGTGTAAGGAAACTACCAAAGGGGAAGAAAGAAACACCTGAAAGGAGAAGAGGGAAAAATCTCTGGAACTTACTCAGGACCAGGAATAGTTTGTGTTCTCACTAGAAAAAAAAAAAAAGGAATAGCGGTGAATGCATGAAGCATTAAGTAAAACACTCAGAAGGGTAATATCTCAGTGGTGGAGCAAAGTTAGCCCTAGACTATAGGCTTCTCTGGTTCCACCTTCCAAACATTAAAAGCAAGCCTCAAAGAATCAACTACTTTCAAATAACGACATTCAAATAAAGCTCAAAAAATATTTATAGAAACATAATCCAGCACAGTGTAAAATTCACAATGTCTGGCATCCAATCAAAAATTAGAGGCATACAAAAAGCAGAACAAAATGACCCATAATGAGGAAGAATATCAATAGAAACAGATTCTATTACATAAATGATAGAATTAGTTGAGAACATTAAAGCAGTTCTATATCTTCAAGAAAGTAGTGGAATCCTGGAATAGGTTAAGTAGAGACCTGGAAAAATGTTTAAAAGACCTAAATAAAACTTCTATAAAGGAAAAATACAACATCTAGGATAAAATAGGTTCTGTTGATAGAATTAATAGCAGACACTTCACTGCAGAAGAAAAGATTAATGGGTAAGAAGACATGGTAATAAAAACTATTGAGATGATAGAAAAAAGTCTGAAAAAAATAAACAGAGCTTCAATGAGCTGTGTTACAATTTCTAGCAGCCTAATATGTGTGTTATTCTGACTGAGTTTTCATTGAATTAATTAAATTTTCCACTGCTGAGAAGAATGTTGATGCTAGATATAAATTAAGTTACACAAAAATAAATAATATGTTATCCCTTGGGGGAAAAATTATAGGCAGTTATCCAGGGCTGATATGCTTATTCCTTAGTGACAAGAACTCTGCCTCTTTTTATCTTGTATCTCTACCATACTGAGCTCCCATCCCCAAGATCTCCTCAAGGTCCCAGATGCCTGCTGGAACTTTAACAATTATACCCACATTCTGGCGATCAAGAAAGAGGGCACTTCTTGGAAATGGCACAAGCTTCTGTTTGTATCCAACTGGTAAGAACCTAACCAAATGTCTTTAGCTACAAGGGATGCTGGGAAACACAATATTTATTTTGGTTGGATATATATGTATTTTACTATATATATTGTATATATATTACTATATATATATAGTGTATATATATACACTATATATATATACACTATAATATATATATTACATATATACACTAAATATATATATATAATATATAGTGTATATAGTGTGTGTGTATGTATATGTGTATATATATATATATATATATATATATATATATATATTACTATGGTTCAAAGGGACAATAGACATTGGAGGAACAGTCCACTCTCTCTCCCACACAGAGGAATGGAAGTTTTTGTAGAAAGAAAAATATCAGACAAAAATTAGCATATATAAGTTCTGAGATGGGTAATGGACAATAAGGCTAAGAGGGGGGCTTCTTTTCATACTTGAAAGAAAACCACCCTCTCTCCAAAGGATGCAACCCAAAGTCCCATTCATTGACTATTTTAAGGTCAAGGCCCAAGATCCTTGGTTTGTGCACAGTCCTTTCCTTCAGATTTGAATGTGACTTTGTGTTTTCATGATTTATGAACTAACTGGATAAATATATGTCTCATATGCATATGCCCAATATACAGCAAAGTATCAGGAACAGGGTGGGTGACCTCCAGAAAAACTCCCATTCTGAAAATGGAAGAACAGAAGAGGCACAGCCATCACTGCTCAATGGCTGGACAAGTGTTGCCGGACAGGGCTGGGGAAAGCATCCTACTCTCTGTGGTACACAAAATTCCTTGATTAGATTCCGATTCTACTTCTTGCCAGTCTTTTTCTCTTTGGTGTCTGCCTTCCCTCTCTGGAAAGTTCTTCCTTGTCCTCTACACCCACATCTGAAGTGACCATAGGGTGTATGTCTTTCTGGGGAGATTCCAACTCTCAACCTGATTTGTGTTGGTAAAATTTGAAATCTGTTATCCCAGCCCAGGACTGCCTATTTTCTGACACTTTTTTTCATTTTATGAGCATTAAAGTTATCCACTTTTATCAACTTTAAGCTACTGTTATTTAAGACTTTTCTGTTCTAAACAGTCAAACTAAATACTTACTGAATTAATAGTATTATTTGTTTAAGAGTGTGTTTTGGCTCATATTAATAGATATTCTGGGGCACGTGGCTGGCTCAGTCGAAGGGTCTGACTCCTGATTTTGGCTCAGGTCATGATCTCATGGTTCGTGGGACTGAGCCCTGCACTGGGCTCTGTAATGACAGCACAGAGACTGCTTGGGATTCACTCTCTCCCTCTCTCTCTGCCCCTCCCCAGCTCATGCTTTCTCTCTCAAAAGAAATAAATAAACAAGCATTAAAAAATAAATATTCTAACTTTTGATATTGCCTTGCAGGTTTTACTATTTTTCTGATATAACTTGTTCCATTTTTAAATTCTTTAAAATTTTTTTTTTAATGTTTAGTTTTGAGAGAGAGAGAAAGAGAGAGAGAGGGGAGAGAGAGAGAGAGAGAGAGAGAGTGTGTGTGTGTGTGTGTGTGTGTGTGTTAGCGGGGGAGGGGCAGAGAGAGGGAGACACAGAATCCAAAGCAGGCTCCAGGGTCTGAGCTATCAGCAAAGAACTCGATGCAGGGCTCAAACTCGTGAACCACAGGATCATGACCTGAGCTGAAGTTGGACGCTCAACCAACTGAGCCATCCAGGCGCCCCTCCATTTTTAAATTCTTAATGTGTAAGTATGACTTTTATAAATAGCACATAGCTGGATTTTAAAAAATCCATTATGCTAATCTGTCTTTTAACTGATAAATTTAGATGTTCACATTTATTTCAGTAACTGTGGCATTTGGATTTTTTTTAACATCATACCCAGTGTATTCTATTTACTCTGATTTTTCTGTATATTAACTCCCTCTTTTTCTATCTCCCATTGCCAATCTGGATAGGGCTAGTTGATCGAGGTAAAATCTGTGTCTGTCACTTTAATCAAAGGTCCTAGCCCATGCCCCTAGGGTGCAAAGTGAAATGTCTTCTCCCTCTTGTACTTGAGACATCCATTGGCAATTCTCCTTATGGGACACCTGGGTGGCTCAGTCAGTTGAGCGACCTACTTTAGCTCAAGTCATGATCTCACGGTTCGTGAGTTCAAGTCCCACATTTGGCTCACTGCTGTCGGCACAGAGCCTGCTTCATTCAGCTCCTCTGTCTCCCTCTCTCTCTGCCCCTTCCCTGCTTGTGCTCTCTCAAAAATAAAAAATTAAAAAAAAACATTTAAAGAAATTCTCCTTTGCATAGGGCCCTCCTCACATCCCGCTGGCCCACCATTTACTCCATCTCTTGCTGCTGTAGCCAGCTGCGCACAGGGGCAATGTGATAGCACCTTACCTCGTCTGCACTGCATGGCTCTCGCTCCCCACCCTGGCACTTCCATGACACCAGCCATGAGCCCACAGGCACAATCTGGGAGGAAGCGTGCCTGGGGCAGCATTTAGCCAACAGGGGATGCCAGCACATTAGAAATGCTTACTTTTGTCCCTCAAGGGAAAATTAGGGGCACATTCCACATGGCTCTCCATAAGGGTCCAGTGGAAGAGAGCTCCAGTTGCCCACAGCAAGAAAGCATCTCATAACTTTCTTTCTTTCCCTTATTCTCCTAAATCTCTTGTTTCTGTTTCATGGAATCACTTGTCAAAAAAAAAAAAAAAAAAAAAACTACTTGCTCATAAGTCCTGGTTTGAGGCTCTGCTCTGTTTTCATGGGGATCCCACATTAAGACAACATTTCTTTTTTTTTTAATGTTTATTTATTTTTGAGACAGAAAGAGACAGAGCATGAACGGGGGAGGGTCAGAGAGAGAAGGCCACACAGAATCCAAAGCAGGCTCCAGGCTCTGAGCTGTCAGCACAGAGCCCGATGTGGGGCTCGAACTCGCAGACCGTGAGATCATGACCTGAGCCGAAGTGGGAAGCTCAACCGACTGAGGCACCCAGGTGCCCCGACAACATTTCTTTTTTGAAATAATGTTTAAAACTTTATCTTTCCTACTGACTTTGTCTAGGCATACCATATTTTAACAGTAGAGTTCTGTAACTCTCAAAATCAAATATAATACTCCAGACTTTCATCTCACCAAGAACACACAAAAGGATGGGACTATTGTTTCTGGTAGTTTGAACAAAATTCTGCTACTTTGTCATCCATTAAAGTTTACCTTGGTCAACATTCCCAAATATTTCTCACATATTCTGCCACAAATTAAAATCTAATTGATCCTTCACCTTTTCCAGTACTTTTTATGAAATAAACCTTTTATTTTAGAATAGTATAGACTTACAGAAAAATTGTAATGACAGTACTAAGAGTTCTCATATTAGTACAGTACACTTGTCACAACTAATGAATATATATTGGCACACTGTTATTAACCAAGCAGTTATTAACTAAAGTTTGTGCTTTATTCAAATTTCCTTCATTTTTCCCAAAGGTCCTTTTTCTGTTGCAGGATCCCATCCAAGATACTACATCACATTTAGTTATTGTCTCTCCTTAGACTCCTCCTGGCTCTGACAGTTTCTCAGATCTTCCTTGTTTTTGATGCTCTTAAAAGTGTTGAAGAGTTCTGATTAGGTGTTTTGTAGAATGCCCCTCCATAAGGATTTGTCAGATGGTCTTGTGATCAGCCTGGGGTTATGTGTTCTGTGGACAAAGACCATCGAGGTAAACTGCCATCCGCATCACACGTATCAAGAATACATACGTACTGGGGCGCCTGGGTGGCTCAGTGGGTAAGGCTCTTCTTGATATCGGCTCAGGTCATGATCTCGTGGTGGTGAGATAGAGCCCCACATCAGACTCCGTGGTGAGCGTAGAGTCTGCTTGGGATTCTCTCTCTCTCCCTCTGTCCCTCCTTCTCTCTCTCTCTCTCTCTCTCTCTCTTTCTCTCTCTCTCTCTCTCTCTCAAAATAAATAAAGGAATGAATGACTAAATAAACAAACAAACAAGAATACATACTATCAACATGACATATCACTATTGACTTATCACTTGGTTACCTGGCTGATCAGATTTCTCCTACACAGTTACCTTTTATTTCTTCCTTTTCATACTATACTCTTGAATGAAGCACTGGGCACAGCCTATACTTAGGAGTAAAGAGTTATACTTTACCCTGAAGGTAGAGTATCTAAATATTTGGAATTCTTCTTTTTTTTTTTTAACGTTTATTTTGGGGACAGAGAGAGACAGAGCATGAACGGGGGAGGGGCAGAGAGAGAGGGAGACACAGAATCCAAAACAGGCTCCAGGCTCTGAGCCATCAGCCCAGAGCCTGACGCGGGGCTCGAACTCACGGACCGCGAGATAGTGACCTGGGTGAAGTCGGACGCTCAACTGACTGCGCCACCCAGGCGCCCCTGGAATTCTTCTATACAGGAGATTTCTCTTCCCTCAGAGTGATTTATTCAATCATTTATTTATATAAATGTGGACTTGTGTATATTTATTTTATAAATATTTTATATTTATACTATTTTATATTTGAGTTTATATAGTACTATTTTATATTTGGGTTATAACCCAATACTATTTATTTATCATGTTGCTCACATTGGTCCAGCTTTGCCATTGTGAGCTTTCTCTGTTAGCTCCAGTGTCCCTTTGACATATCCCCATCATTGCAGGTTTTTTTTAAAAAAAAAAACATTGTTTAATTTTCTCATACTATAACCAACTGCTTTTTCATATCAAATGCACGGTTTTGCATTCATTTTCATTCCCATTAACTTCTGTTCCCTTGGCATTTGTCCCCAACTCTAATATGCTGAAATAATTTTCCTTTTTCTTCTTTCAATTTTTACCTTAATTATCTCTCCACATTTTGGTTCATCACAAAACTTGATATCTTCTCTGTGTTCACTCAAATACTCTACATAAGACAAAATTAAGGCCAGAGTCCTGTAGCCTCCTACTAAAGATCTCTCTCTCTCTCTCTCTCTCTCTCTCTCTCTCTCTCTCTCCCTCTCCCTCTATCTCTGTGTATGTATACACACACACACACACACACACACACACACACACACATACACACACGCATCCTCCTCCCCCAATCCCCAGCCTGACCCCAAAGCCTTAATTAGAACTCTTTTGGTGCCTTGTTCATTCAGATGAAAATGGACTTTATAATATTATCTTCCAGCTCACATTTCATCCTCTTATCCACAAGAACAAATAAAAGAACAGGAAGTCTAACAGGAGAGTTTCATGTGAAGAATAATAATTACGAGGCGGTTCACTGTTCAGAAGTGAAAGGAGAATGGAGTTCAACAGGAGGAGAGGCTCTGGAATTTTATCTTTCCTAGGAAGGAAACAGTTATCAAGTTTGCAGGACAAAAAGTGAGGAATGAAAGATGAATTAGTGTTACCTCTAATTCTCCACAGACACTGCATAACATCGAACCAGAAGAGAAATGGCACATAAACATGTCAAGGTCACATTAGTTTCCATGAAGGTAAGAGGGACAGAAGACAAGAGTCACGCTGGGAAGCGGCACGTAGCAGGAAAACCAACCACAGCGGAGACAAGAGTGTACTGCAAGCCCTTAGCATCAAAGAAACCTCCAGTGACTTCAGTTTCAACTTCCACTTGTGGCCAGCTTCCTGATGCTTCTCAACCAACCATTTCATGAAGAGAAAACAGCACTTCTTGAAAGGGAACTCATACTCCTGGCTTAGACAGTCCAGCGAAAACACGATCAAGAAAAAAGATGGCAGGGACTTCTGAGATTTTGGAAGTGCTTCTCACGGTGAAGCCAGCAAATTGAGTTCATGACGTGAGGCTTCCCCACAAGAATTTCCCAGAATTCATGTTCAAGCCTGATCCCTCTTCAAGGGCATTCATTCAACATGCTCAGGGGATAATAGCTACCATCCATGGAACCCCTACTATGTAGCAGCTCTTACGTTTTCCTCAATTTTCATAACAACTCTACTGAAGACATGTGAGTCTTTCCGTTTCCAGATTTGGAACCGAGCATCAGAAATCTGAGTAGCCTATGCATGATGTTAAGTGAACAGCACTCAGATCCTTCTGGAAGCAAAGTCCCTGTTTGGATCCACTACTGCATGGCTTTGCCACAACCCAGCAACTCTCTGGTGCCCTCAAAGATATTGAACAACTGTTCACATAGGATAGGAGACTTTATGTCAGAAACTGAGGTGTTTACCTGTCTGAATCCAGGGGACTATACACATGAGACATTGAGCCTTATAACTCAGTGTTTGGCTTCAGATAAAGTAGGTTTGGATAAAGTGGCTTTTTCCTCTTGCTGCTGTATGTGAGCTTGACTCCATCATCCTTGCTTACGCTGTCAGAACTTTTGGAGACATTGCTGTATAAATAGGTTATTGAGAATCATAATCTTTTACCTGACTCCTCAAAAGAATATTTAGAGCTAGGATTTTGATCAAAAGAAATGACTTAAGAGGAGACTGATACCAACCCATAGAAGTGGAGACTTAAAATTAACTTTTTTGCCAACAGCAAAGAACATTTATTTAATCTTGCGTAGGCCAGAAAACCTCAAGTTCATTCTCAGGGCAGCATTATTCTTCCTTTTTGCCCCTGCCTCCTTCATAAGCTATACTTATATCCTCAAAGGTCTAGGTGATATTTCAATCTTTCATTGATAACCAGCTAATTTATAGTTATTGAAAAAAGTTAACAGCCAGCATATCACATCAGATTTTATTCCCTCTAAATTGGCTCAGGGGAGATTTTGTGTGTTCCTGTCCCCTGCACCTGCCAGAGAATACTCACTGACCAGGAATACTTTGAGGTCCTGGCTGATTAACATTCTGGAAGAAAACTTGAGAAGGCTGCTGTTCCTGAAAATTTTTCATTAGCACATTCTTCTTAGAAGATAGCATTCTTCAGTCTGCAGTCTGATTCTTCTCCGGTCTCAGCAGTCTCCTGGCATGAGGCCACTGTAAACTGGAACGTCTTTTGTTTTCTCAACCTCAGTTAAAGTTGACAGGTTTAATTGTTATTGCTTCACTAAGTGCACGACCATATTTATTGCCATTTGATGCAAGATGTGCATCTTGCCACTCAGGAAAATTCTTTTAATCTGGGCTAGGTTGTTGGCTTAGTGATCTTCAGTCCTAAGGGATGACATCACAGCTC
This sequence comes from Felis catus, assembly GCF_018350175.1. Lineage (NCBI taxonomy): Eukaryota > Metazoa > Chordata > Mammalia > Carnivora > Felidae > Felis > Felis catus. The sequence continues at coordinate 30,648,720 of NC_058371.1, forward strand.
ACCTTGGAAAGCAAGAATATCAAAGTTTGCAAAGGAGACACTAAGGAATCTTAGAAATCCCATGGAACAAACTAAACTGGACTCTCAAAGTGTGAGAACAGGTGGCATCAGTCTCTGGAACTATTTCAGTTACATGTATGTCCCAGAGTCTAGATATCATTTAAAAATATTATAAGAGAGGCACACCTGGGTGGCTCAGCCAGTTAAGTGACCGACTCTTCATTTGGGCTCAGGCCATGATATCACAGTTCGTGCATTCAAGCCCCGCATCGGGCTCTGAGCTGACAGCACAAAGACTGCTTAAGGTTCTCTCTCTCCCCTTCTCTCTCTGCTCCTCCCCCACTCACTCTCTGTCTCTGTCTCTGTCTCTGTCTCTGTCTCTCTCTCTCTCTCTCAGAATACATAAATAAACTTAATACACACACACACACACACACACACACACACATATAGTAAGAGAAAAAAAGGATATAGTCATTGAAGCCCCGAGACCAAATGATACCTGCCTGATTTGTGACATCGACCCACTTGGGAATTCCTTACCTAGTCCCTAAGAAGATATAATCACTTCTCTCTCTGTGTGGGGGTTTGAGTAATTGGTTTTGTAAAGGCAATAACAGAGGAGGTCCCCTTGTGACCTCATATACCTCTATCTTCTGGAGAAAAGCCAACTGGAGGCAGTGCTAGCAATGCAAGTGATTACCAACACCTTTTCTGGATCAGTGTGCATGGTGTAGGTTTGGATCCTGCCCCTGTCATCATCACATTGCAAGGCAGAAGCTCAGCTATTGTCATTTTTGTGTCATGTCCTGGCAATTAGATTCAGTGACGCGTTGTTCGAACTCAAAGAATTCAAACCCACTTCCAGAATCAGACAATTCCAATCTTGGTTTATTTCTCTTCTTCTATCTTTTGTGATTCATAGTAGTCCCCCTTTTAAACTTTGCTCCATTGTCCATAACTCTAGGAAGCAAATCTCCCCTCTTTGTTAAGGCCTCTTTCCAAACTATCTTCTGCTCATTGGTGCCCCAAATTACACTCTGTGATAACTAGCTATTGGGAAGAAATTTAGGATTTCTGCAGCCATTTGGAAAAGAACTGGGATTCTTGTCCTATGGTGAGGGGCATGGCCAGGGCCATGTGGGGCTTCTAAAGTGAGGGGCCCAGGGCAGCGGCTTCTTGTCCAGATCGTAGAAAGGAAGGTTGTATCTCATCCACAGCTTAGAGAAAACACTAACCTGCTGCTGAATTCCTCAATAACTGTGATGTATTTAACCAAGATTTATATAAAACTATTCTGGTATCTCTTCCACAATCACTGGATATGTTTGCATTCTGAATTGGGTAATTACTAGGAACATATATATCTCTGTTTTGGTGAGCTTACAAGTAGGAAGGAAGGTTTGAGTTCTGTTAATCTGTGGGTCTGGGCTCCTGCAGTTGCACTGGCTATGAAATCATATGTTTGGTAAGGGCCATGTGGAAGTCTGACCCCCAGTGGCTATTATCAACTGATGCATGTCTTCAGAAAGTGGATGTGGCAAAGGTACAAAGCAAACAATAGAATCGCATCTTGAAGTTGTACAGCCATATATGTCATTGCTTGGTTTTCTGGAACACTTTTCATTAGGAAAAACAGACATTTCACAGATAGAAGAAGTGTCAATAAACACATTGAGTCAGTTTCCAGAAACACACAAATACAGTGTTCATACAGAGAAATCCGTTTGGGAATAATTTCCAGTTTTATAGCTACAACGTATCTACAAGTTGTCACTTTGGCTTTGTTATCTCCAAAAATACGGTCTCAAATTTTTCATATAATTTTTCAAATGGTAGCCTCATTTTGACGTTATTCTCCATTTTTTTAAAGTTTTTATTGTAAATGGACTATAGATTCACAGAAAGTTGCCAAAATATCAGAGGCACCATGTACTTTTCATCCAATTTCTCCCAATGGTGATGTCTTACATTAACTATAGTACAATATCAAAGCTAGGAAAATAACATTGTTGTAATTCACATACCTTATTCAGATCTCACCAGGTTTACCTGTACGTGTGTGTGTGTGTGTGTGTGTGTGTGTGTGTGTAGCTCTATGCATTTCAATCACATGTGTACATTCATGTAGCCACCACCACAATCATGATAGAGAACTGTTCCATCACTAAAAAAGATCTCCCTTGCATTACTCTTTTATAATCATATCCACCCTCCCCCACTCCGCTCCTGTCTAATGCCTGGCAATCACTGATCTATTCTCGATCTCTGTAATTTTATCATTTTGAGAATATTATATAAGTGGAATCACACAGTAAGTGACCTTTTGAGATTGGCTTTTTTCCCTCAGCACAATTCCCTTGAGATCTATACATGCTGTGGTGTGTGTTAACAGTTCATTCCCTTTTATTGCTGAGTAGTATTCCATGCTATGAATATGCCACAGTTTGTTTACCTGTTGTTACATGGAGGGACATCTGGGTTGTTTGCAGTTTTTCACTGTTACCTATAAAGCTGCTATGAACATTTATGAATAAGCCGTTGTGTGGATATCGTTTTCATTTCTCTGAGACAAATACCCAGGAGTGTGATTGTTCATGTCTGTTTCATTTTCAAGAAACTCAAACTACTTTCCAGAGTGGCTGTACAATTTCACATTCCCACCAGGAATGTATGAGAGACCCAGTTTCTCTGCACCCTTGCCAGCATTGGGTATTGTCACTATTTTCCATTTTAGCTACTCCAATTGGGGTATAGTCGTCCCTACTTTCCAATGACATGAAGTATCATTTGGTTCTTGCCGTTAAAACAGCTGCACCAAGAGAAAAACATGGTTAACTCTATGAATAATCACACGGTTTTGTGGTTTATGTCCTTATTTCCATGTGATTCAACAACTTCGCTAAAACCTATGAAGATAAATGTCCAAGGATGATGTGAACGCTCAAAATACGGCAAATTTTGACTGAGGTGGTTGGGTTCCTTATTAAAACCATTTTTCTCTGGCAAAGTAAGAAAATTTCCCAATTACTAGATTAATTGTGTCGAGTCAGAGAGTGATTATACTGAACAATGTTTCTGGCAGCTACCTAGAAATTAAACATACCACACCCTTACTTCTGTGTTTGCTTCTTGGGTACATTAACATTCAAATAATCCAATGTACCTTTTCTTGGTATGTTTGGCAAAAGAAGGGAGAGTTCTGTTCACTTCTCCCTGGGGACCTAGTCATGCAGCTTATACTCCCTGCCCTCCTATTATTACGTATCACCTCATCATCACTTCCTGGGTCAGAGGTGCTTGAGGTGCCTTAGTCCGGATCCCAACCTCTGTCTTCCTCCCAAATGGAGCTCAATGGATCAGCTCCCTACATTGTTTCAGATTAGAGGTGAAGAGCATTATTCTTCTTGAATCTGTTTTGCTGTCACATCAGACCCCCGAGAACAGGATAGGCTTTACATTCTGTGCTTAATAATTCCCTTCAAATATAGGGGGTTCAACTGAAACCCCTTGAGCCCTATTTTAGTTTTTATGTATTTCAGTTATGAAAGAAGAGTGATCTGGGTAACATGAATGCCACACAAGCCAGCTAGCTGTAATAGAGAGGCGCCATAAATTTACTCAGACTCGGAGAGTAAATTGGGAAGAAAAAAGGAACACAGACCTCAACCATTTGAAACTATCCCCTTTATAAAAGTGTTCAAATCAAAGAGAACTCTGAATCATAAAGGCCTGGATTTATAGTCCATAATTTGCAAGAAGGAAGAAAAAAGTCATAGAGGGAAATCTAGAGTGAAGAAAACAAAACCCCATCATCTTCTCCCTAATTTGGCATATGTTCACTTTTAGCCTACCCCAAAGCCCTATTGTTTGAGGACAAACCTGCAGAAAAACTGCTTTTTTTCCAGAAACCATATAGGTGAAATGTCCTGATGGAGACCAAGCCCAGGTGGCTGTGTCCTTCTGTCCTGCCAGCCTAATGGAGATGGGAAAAGGGAACTTTCTAAATATTCCTTGAATCTAGGAAGCTTGCAGTTCATTGATGCCTCTTAGTAAATATTAATGACTAACCATGGAAATATTTTCCCTCCTAGTCAATTTGAACATTTGTCTTCCTTTTTCGGCATAGGGCAGGAAGCCGTCTCCAGAACTGTCACGAGTCTCACATCTCAGGTCCACAGTTGTGTGTGGCCTGTGTTTTTTGCCCAACTTTTATCAAAGAACAAAGTTCAAAGGACATCAGAATCTACATTTCAAACAGTCTCACAGGGAGACAAAACAGATCCAGTTTTAATGAGAGAGAACAATGGGGAAAAATTCCAATGAATAACGTTCAGTCTTTTCTCTAGGACTACTTGTGAATTAACAGGAGCATCCTTAGAACTCGTTTTTCTTTCTCTTCTCTCGGCCATCATCAAGCCCTCATTTGTATTGCTGCAGGATCTAAAGGCCTCTGGTTCCTTTCCCCATCTTACTGTCACTTCATCAGTTAAGAATAATTCATATTTTGGGGGTACCTGGGTGGCTCAGTTGGTTAAGCCTCTGACTCTTGATCTTGGCTCAGGTCTCGATCTCACATTTCATGAGTTTGAGTCTTATGTTGGGCTCTGTACTGACAGAGCTGGAGCCTGCTTGGAATTCTCTCTCCTCCTCCCCACCCCGTCCCTTCCCCATTCACTCTCTCTCAACATAAATAAATAAATTTAAAAAAGAGAGAATAGTTTACATTTTTGTCCAAGATTCTCACAGAAATATATAGTAAATGGGTTTTGCTTCGAGGTCTGTTTATGCCTTGTTTATCATTCATCCCATTCTGGGGCCTCTATTGTTTAAAACCTTACACTATATGCAGATGACTTAAGATCATTCTAATAATAATACAGCAGGGTCACTAAATTATACTAATCACATCCTTTGTTTAGAGAAAAGCATTATTCATGTCTCTACTTCCAGAGGAGGGATTATCTCAAAATCATACTACTCCCTAACACCCACTAAATTGAAGATTCTAATCACTTCCTTAGTTGCTAAATATTCTTAGTTACTAATAAACTTAGATTGATACATGAGGAATAAGAAACTGTATATACATATATAGAGATATATTTTAATGGAGAATTCTTCTCCACTATCTATGCTTCCTGCTCCTCCATACTATAAACATTGACCTCATTTCTACTTCTCAATAAACTCTATTTTCTGTTTGTTGTAGTCTTGCACTGAAATGTAGTAAAAAGTACTTTCTTTTTTTTTTTTTTAATGTTTGTGTTTGAGAAAGAGAGAGAGCGCAAGCCAGGGAGGTGCAGAGAGAGGGAGACACGGAATCAGAAGCGGACTCCAGGCTCTGAGCTGTCAGCACAGAGCCCGACGCGGGGCTCGAACTCACAAACTGCGAGATCATGACCTGAGCTGAAGTCAGATGGTTAACTGACTGAACTCCTCAGGTGCCCCTTAAAAAGTACTTTTAAGGGCATGTTACCCAAGGAGTGGCTTCAGATCATCAGAAAGTTGAAAGGGGATGCTCCTTTCTTCATTGAGTCCAGATCAATCCCCGTCTTACTTTTTCCACATGTTCACCATTTCTTGGCTACTCTATTTTCTTGTAGTCTTTGTACTACCTCATGTCTCCATTTTCTTGTCTCAGCCTAGATTCTACAGACCACCTCTCCAGTGCCTTTCCTTTGTCCTTCCTCTGAACCTGCCCAGCAGATCTGCAACTCTGAACAGTTTGGCCACCTGCCTTCTCTGCCTTATACCCAGACTGTTGATCCCTGCTACGGCAAGCTCACAAAACCAAAGGGATTAGAGCAATACTCTCTCAACTGTGGCTGTACATTCGAAGCACCTAGGGAGCTTTCAAAAATGCTTCTGCCCAGAACAATCAGTATCTCTTGGGTGAAACACTGGGAATAAGCATTTTTAAAAGTTCTCCCGGTGATTCTATTATGAAGGCAAGATTGACAATCTGAAATAACACATCTACAGTCACCAATCTTAGTTGGGTCCTCATCTTCATTTTCCTTCTCCTCTGCCCTAGTCTCTTTTTGGCTCTTGACATAGACTTTCTCCCTTTACTTCCTTAAAAAAATTGATATCAGAAATAAGTGCCCCTGGAAAGAAATTCCAATTACTTCCTGCTCCCAATCCAGACCCTGTTTTCACCCTTAATTCTGACCTTTTAAATTAAAACAACAGGGAAATCTTGTTCAGTCTTAAATTAACCTTCCTGCCCATACTCTGGCTCCCATTCCCCACTCACCGCTCACAGTTCTCACTCCATCTGTTTCCCCAACTTCTCCTAAATATTCCATCTCTCCTTATCTTCCAGTTCTTTCCCATCAACATCCAAACATGCTCAGATTGTTGCCACCTTTAGAATACTGCTTCATCCATGCATTGTCCTCCTCTTGTCTTTCCATTTATAGCCAGAGTTACTGAATAGCAATCTAAGAGTTCTCTATTTAATCACATCATATGTACTTCTCAAACTATTCCAAGCATGGTTTCCACCCTCAAATATGATTACATATTTTGGCTGAGTCAATAATGAACTCTTCTTTGTTAAATCCAAAAGACATTTTCTATTCTTATCTTTCTTGAGCTCTCTGTAGCATTTGTTTCTTCTCATTACTCAGTTTTGCGATTCCCTCTTTCCCCTTAGCTTCTTGACACATTTCCTTAACGGACTCTTCTGTTCTGATCCTTGGGTACCTCCTTTTCGTTCTCGACACATTTTCCTTTTATAGGTTAATTAAACCCCATGGCTCCAATTGCTGCTTACATGCTGATGACTCCCATAGGTCACCTATGCATCCCAAAGCATCTCTCCTGAACTCCTCAAAAGCGCTATTTGGAGGCCTCACAAGGATTTCAAATTCTTAGCTACAGTGCAGTCTATCCTCTTTACCAAAGTCTACTCTTTCTCTATTACTATTCTTAGTGAACACAGCTGGCCACTATGCAGCTGAAAAAGTAAGAAAAAGAGTCTTCTAATTCCACCTTGTTAATGTCCCTAGAATGTGATCCTGGTGCTTAATGTTCCACTGCCATGGTTCAGACTCTTCTCATTTCTTGCCTAGATTACAAGTAGAGCATCATGGTAGACTTCCAACTTCTAGTCTGGTCCCTATCTAATTGTTTTTCCATATTCCTTTCTCTCTCCTCCTGGATCTGAAGATGCTCATTTGGGTTTTACTGGGCAGAAACACAAAAGGGGCAAAAACTAAAGGATACACAGAAGAGTTTGAAGTGATGATCCATAGGTCTTTACTAGATTGCAAAAGAAATGGAAACAAAAGGTCATACACAGATTGCAAGAACAGAGAATGGTCCATGTAATAGAGATCTTGAAGGCGAAGAATCAGTAAAGGAGTGAATGACACAGTCAGAAGGGGAATTAAATGAAACGCTTTCCTTTCACTTTTTAGAAAGATTTAATTCCTCCTTTCATTAAAGCATCCCTGGATAGAGTTTTTAAAACTTTCCAACACAAACCTGCAAAGGAAGTAGATAATGAAGTCTGTAGAGAATGGTCTTGGTAGTAATTGGATCAGTTCTTATGGTATGAGAACGAGGACCAATGAGAGGAAACTGGATCCTTTCTTATGACTCTGTGTCAAGCACAGATTAAGCAGAAGAAATCCCACAATTGTTTTCCAAAATATAGTTTTATATTCCTCGTGTGAATATATTTATGGAGAGACAATCCTGAACTTCTGGCAAGTATTTGCCTTTCAAAACATCTTAGCTTTAAAAAAAGTGATTGGAGTCTCCAATCTTTACAAGTACACATGAAGTGGTAAAAACCCATGGCAACTTCTTTAGTAAAAGTTGAAAATCCAAGCATATGTGCAAAATCCCTCACAATCTGGGGTTGGCCTACCTTTCTAGTTTCATCCTCACCCAGCTCCTTTACTGCCTAACGTCCAGTGAGACTGGATTGTATTTAATTCCCCTAGACAATACATTGTTTTCTCACCCATCTCAGTGTCTTTGCCTTTGTTGCCATCTTAACTTTGTGCTCAGCTGTTGTGCCAGGTAAGTGTTAGGAACATAGTAGATGTTGATTAAATGCTAGAAATAAAAGACAACAATTTGGGTAAAAACACTGCATGTAGAAGGATGCCATCGGTAATCAGTGTGGTGGGTTTTTGGTTTATCAGTGAACAAACTTAGATTTATTAAAATGAAATAGTGAGCCAGCCAAGAGGCATTTCCATAGCCTTAGATTGGCTGGTGTTAATAAGTTACTAGACAAGTCTGAAGCAGTGACTATATGGATGCTAATGGAGCCACAGCGGTAGCTAGCGCAAGCATGCAAGGTCACAGAGTGCTAGTGGGGCCTGAAGTTCTCCCTTTACACCACCCTCTGTTCACCAACCCCCCTTGATTCTCAGCTGGGCTCAGAGGCCCAGGTTCCATCACAAGGCAGCGTTTATCAGTGTCACCATCTAAATAGAGATTTTACTTCTTCTTATATTCTGACCTTGGTATTAAATCTCCCATATTCTCTGGGAACTGCAAATGCCAATGAAATATCCTCTGTTGCAAAATCCATTACAAATGTATGGTCCTAGGTCAAGAGAGATATGGAATTGCTGGGTCATTGGTTTCATAGATAAGACCTAACAGTTTTGAAAAATTATATGAATGTACATTGCAGCTGCACTTATGAGCTTACATCCTCATCAACACCTGTTAATTCTGCCTGAAAAATGGCCTTGGGTACTTCCATTAGTGTTCATCTAGTAATGAATTATTTCATTTTTGTTTGACTAAAAAAATTTTTATTTCATCTTTCTTTTAAAAAAAATTTTTAGGGGCGCCTGGGTGGCGCAGTCGGTTAAGCGTCCGACTTCAGCCAGGTCACAAAATCGCGGTCCGTGAGTTCGAGCCCCGCGTCGGGCTCTGGGCTGATGGCTCAGAGCCTGGAGCCTGTTTCCGATTCTGTGTCTCCCTCTCTCTCTGCCCCTCCCCCGTTCATGCTCTGTCTCTCTCTGTCCCAAAAATAAATGAACGTTGAAAAAAAATTTTTTTTATCAAGGTAAACTTATATATAGGTTGTAAATTGCACAGGCTTTAATGATTCATGATCATCACTATAGCTCTCCATATATTTAAGACATTAATTTTTCTCATCATGGTTGATAATTTTCAGCAAAGGTTGCAAGATTTTGTTAGACTTATACCTAAGTAGTCCTTGTTTTAATGTTATTCAAATTTCAATTTTTGATTTTGTATGTGTTCATTGTATCTTTTAAGTTACTAAACTCGTTTATTACTTTTCACATCTTTATGTGGATTCCTTGGTTTTTCCACATAGAAGATCATACTGTCTGTGATTCAAGACAGTTTTACTTTATCTTTTCCAATCAGGATGTCTTTTTCTTTTTCTTGCCTAATTGCACTGGTTAAGACTTGCAATACAGTGGTTGAGCAAAGAGTAAGAATGAACATCCATGCCTTGTACCCTACCCTCCAGATAAAGCATTTGGCTTTTCATCATCACATATGATGTTACCTGTAGCATTTTTTATATGTGTTTATCTGCTTGAGCATGTTCTATTCCTAGCTGGCTGAGAATTTTTATCAGCATGCTACACGACAATAGATAAGTGAAGTTCTTCAGGCTTATGAAAAATTGTATGAGTTAAAACTTTGGACCCATAAAAAGAAAAGATTCAGGAATTCAGTAAAAAATTAGATAATTATATAAGACATTTTCTTTTTTAGTCTTTCTGAATTATAGGAAGCACAATTGATTTTTAAAGAAAAAATATTATTATGGTGTGTATCAATATGCAGTAGGAAAGTATATGATAACAAGAGTAAAAAGGTTTGGAGGGATAGAACAGGAAGAATACTATTATAAATTCCCTGCCCCATAATGAGCTGATATAAGATCAATTTATACAACATCAATTTATGGCAGACTCTAATAAATTAATACACAATCCCCTCTGCTTAATTAATATTAACTAATACACAGTCTTAACTAATAAATAATTTTTTCTTTAATTTATTTCTGTACACCTTGGACATACTTCTTTCTTTGTCTTTCCAACACACAAAGCTGGTTGCTGCCCAAGGCCTTAGAACTCTCTGCCGTGAACATCATTCCTTCCAATTTTAGAGTGTCTAGCTTCTTCCTGTCATTCAGATATCAGTTATATGTCACTCCTCAGGGATGAGTTTTTTCCATACTCAGTCTACACAGCTCTGTTTATGTTTATTTTACATCTAAGATTCTCTTAAACTTTATTTTGCTTATTGTCTCCCTAGCACCATATTTGTTTGTTCCTTCCCCACCACTATTCACTTCCCTTTGCACCCCTAACCCTACTTAGCACAATGCTTACACTTTATAATCCCTGAAAGTCTTCATTTCATGAAATCAGGTGTATGCATTGGGGCAGAACCAACTTGCAGGCATAGTGTCTAAAGACATCACTAGAATCTAAAATCAAACTTTTCTGCTGTCAGAGTATATTTTCGGATGGAGAAGTTGCTGTGATTCTTTATTCTCTCCCCTGGTTACCAGTATGCTCGCTTATCAAGTCAAGATTTGTTGGTTTTTAATCTCTTTTTCATTTAATTGCTTTTGATGGAATGTTAACAGTTACTCAAATGATCAAAACCTGTGCATCAAGAAATGCAACGAGAAGGAAAAGAGCTAAATAAATTTATGAAGCTTTAAGTAACTTAGAATTGATAGTAACCCAAAAGTAGAATCTGAGAAAAGATGTTAATTTCTCCTAGATTTCAGCGAAAGAACTTTCTCCTTTGTAAATATAATTTGTACTTTCACACAGTGCTGATCTTTCCTGAATTTCCTCTGATGACCCCAATAGTGATAATCTCTCCTATTCTCAAGTCATGTGTACTAATTTGTTGGGTTTTTTTCAAGCAATGTGGCCATCATACCTTTCAGCATTTTCCCATACTATTTCTTATACCTAAATTACTTCCTGCTACTATCCACCAAATAAATTGCCCCTTTCTTTTCACTTTCCTTCAGATCCTGACTACTTTATTTCCAGATAACTTTCACCAATATTTATAGAGCACTTAATCTGTGCCAGGCTTCATACCTAGTTATGTACATACATTAGTTCATTAAAAAGCTTTATGATGGGGCGCCTGGGTGGCGCAGTCGGTTAAGCGTCCGACTTCAGCCAGGTCACGATCTCGCGGTCCGTGAGTTTGAGCCCCGCGTCGGGCTCTGGGCTGATGGCTCAGAGCCTGGAGCCTGTTTCCGATTCTGTGTCTCCCTCTCTCTCTGCCCCTCCCCCGTTCGTGCTCTGTCTCTCTCTGTCTGAAAAATAAATAAACGTTGAAAAAAAAAATTAAAAAAAAAAAAAAAAAGCTTTATGAACATCTGTGTGATTGGTTTCTTAGTCTCTTTAATAAATAAAAAAAACTTGAAGGAATTTTATGTTCCAAAGGCTACACATCTGATGAATGACGGAACTGGGATTCAGAGTCAGATCTGTCTGACTTCAGAATCTGAAGTTGTAACCACTAAGTGGTGCTGTCTCATTTGTATGTATGTATGTATGTATGTATGTACGTATGTATTCCCTACTCCAGGACTCATTTGAACTGCATTCTATGTGTCTTTATTCTAAATACTTCCATTGTGTTGAGATTTAAGTGTTTCACTTTCAAAATTTATTGTGGCTTCTCCTCCTTCCCTTTATTTTTATGTTGCTTAGCCATATACATATACACATGTGTGTATATATATATATATATATATATATATATATATATGATTGTATCTTTGCATCTACACTTTTCTCTCTGCCTTGCTCTACTTGAAAATAAGTCTCAGAACTCCAAGAGTTTCAACTGGAAAGCAGAGTTTCTACCCCACTGTGGATATTCTTTGCAAGTCCCAGAGTTCTCCAGAATGTTGGATTTTCTTAGGTGTTGTTCCAGATAAGACTTCCAGGCTAATCAGTAAGAAACAGAGGCCTCAGATAAGGCTATTTGGAATGTGGTGGAAAGCCTGGGTATATCCATAGATTTCTCCAGAATCTCGAGAAACTTAATTCCTCTCCTATTCACCTCTTACTTTTTAGCAAAAGATATCCAGTTGATTCTTTCTTGAGAGTATACATGGCCTGGGGACAATCCGTTCAAAACTTTCTGGACTACGTGCCAACTTGTGTGTAATCCAGCTCAAGCATGGTATCTACCAAAGGTGAATCATTAAGCCTGGAATAACCAGCAGAAGAACTGAATTCTTTTCTTGGCTACTCTTAAAAATAACTCACTGTATCACAGGCAGTTCTCATCAGGACCCTTGATTCAGAACCCTATTTTGAAAAAGTAGATAAATTTTGGCAATTAAATGATTTTACATTATAATGTAATCCAAAATCTAGTAGAGATATGCATTCTGATGTGTCAGTAATGGTGACTTTAACCTATGTTCTCTTTTTTGTTTGTTTGTTTTGTTTTTTGTTTGTTTTTAATATGAAATTTATTGTCAAATTGGTTTCCATAAAACACCCAGTGCTCATCCCAACAGGTGCCCTCCTCAATGCCCATCACCCACTTTCCCCTCCCTCCTACCCCTCCATCAACCCTCAATTTATTCTCAGTTTTTTTTTTCAACGTTTTTTTATTTATTTTGGGACAGAGAGAGACAGAGCATGAACGGGGGAGGGGCAGAGAGAGAGGGAGACACAGAATCGGAAACAGGCTCCAGGCTCCGAGCCATCAGCCCAAAGCCTGACGCGGGGCTCGAACTCAGGGACCGCGAGATCGTGACCTGGCTGAAGTCGGACGCTTAACCGACTGCGCCACCCAGGCGCCCCTATTCTCAGTTTTTAAGAGTCTCTTATGGTTTGTTTAAAGGATACTTTCAAATAATTGCCCCAGTCCACTAATTGTGACATTTGTCAGTCATGGAAAAGCTGCTGTGTATGTGGACTTAGACCACCCACTGTCTGAGTCACAAGGCTGCTTGTATTTGTTTTGTTGCAAATTTCTGTAGCCAGCCTGGACGTTGGCCAAGGAGGCACCGTCTGGTGGCTGCTGTATATAAAATTCTTGTCTTTTTGATGAGAAGGGGAGTTTTCTTTATCTTGTTCTTCCCATTGTAGTACTGACAGGGGTCAGAGGGGATGGACAGTTTGTGGGCTGAAAACTACAAAAGGCTGTCCTCCAACACAAGCGTCTTCCCTCTGCCAAGCAGACCTCCATGGGGATGTTGCTAGGCCATCCAAGGTTCAACTCTACTGACATGGGACTGGAAACTGGACAAGAAATGGAAATGCACTGTGACTTCCTCTGTCCTCTCCTGCTCCTTGAGCCAAATAGCAAATCAAGCTTTGGTTTCAGGGAAGAAAATGAGACTGAAGCAAATAGGAGGCATTAGTGTTTCTTCGTTCCCATCCCCCACCCCTGCTCACTTTCACACTCACTGTCTTAGCTACATGGAACATCTGTGTCCAGGTTACCCGACAGATCTTGGGAATAGCACCTTTGGATCCACCTTCTGGGGGCCCTTCTGAAATGTTCTCACAGAGTCATGTCATTTGTTTTCAACAAAATGTTTCTCCTTCCTAATTCAATTCTCCCTTCTGTTTGCTATTGGAACCAGGGACAGTGATAATTTTGTTGGAAACTGAATCAATTGCAAAGCACTGGGAATGAGTATGGTTTAAAACTTCAGGTTTGGTTTCTTGGAATTCTAGACCAAGTCTCTTTCCCAGTTGCTCACAGGAAATTTTGACTGATGTCATTGGAAATTGTATGTGTGTGTGTACATGTGTGTGTAATTTAGGTCACAGTGAGGCCTTAAGAATCCAGTATAAAACTCTTGTTTCAGATTATATCTAGTGACTACATCACTCTTCATGCCCAGCTAATATTTGTAGCTATGTGATGCTGATGAGACAGGCAACCATTCCTAGCTTTCTCAGTTTGAGATCACCATTGAAAAACTGCCTCCTGAGGTGCCTGGATGGCTCAGTCAAGTGTTTGACTTCAGCTCAGGTTATGATCTCACAGTTCATGAGTTCAAGCTCCACATCAGGCTCCATGATGATAGTGCAGAGCCTGCTAGGGATTCTCTCTCTGTCCCTCACCTACTCACGCTTGCTCTCTCTCAAAATAAATAAACTTTTAAAAAATCAAAAGAAAAGCTGTCTCTTTACAAAGGAAATCAGAGAGGTTTTTCTTCAGCTCAACGTTTTACAGCCGTAGACTTTTCCAAAATACTCCTTCACACGATGAAGGATGAATATTTAACGTTTTTTTTTTTTTTTTTACTTATTTATTTTTGGGACAGAGAGAGACAGAGCATGAACGGGGGAGGGCCAGAGAGAGAGGGAGACACAGAATCGGAAACAGGCTCCAGGCTCCGAGCCATCAGCCCAGAGCCCGACGCGGGGCTCGAACTCACGGACCGCGAGATCGTGACCTGGCTGAAGTCGGACGCTTAACCGACTGCACCACCCAGGCGCCCCAAGGATGAATATTTAGATCATCACAACTGACAACTGATATAACTCAGAGAAATTATTTATTCATAACTTACAGTTTTTCACTTTAAATTTTAAGGGAAATTGATTGGCATTGCCTTCATCTAAAAAGGCAAAAAACCTTTAGCATATTAAAAAAACAAACAAACAAAAACAGCTCTTGAGGTGTTAAAATAGAAAGAATAGAGGGAGAAAGCCAAACCATGTGAAGAGCACAATTCTACATAGATGCTTTGGGTATTCCAGTAGAAGGGCATCTTTTTGGTACTGCATGTATGGAGGTTGTCTACAGGCAACCTTGCAAACAAACAGCGAGCCATTCTTTACTTCATTTCCTTTCATTTAACCAGACTTACAATTGATTTTTCTTTATTCCAACCAAACTCTAGTGTTTAATGACATGAGTGTATATGAAGCTCCATGTTTTCTCAACTCTTCCCAAATCTCTTTTTACAACCTGTCATTTTCCTTGTCTTCTTTCAATACAACCGTGGTAAATTGTCCAAGGACTATCATCAAGGATGTGATGAGAGATTCATTTTCAAAGAGTGAAAATTAATATGTTCTATCTCTGTCCTATGCTCTAGTTCTTTTTCTTTTTTTCCCTTCTCTTATTTGTCTGTCTTCCTTGGACAAAATCAACCTATTTTCTTTTCTTTGAGGTCTTTACTGAACTCCTATACGGTATTTGGCCAGCTCCCTATGACTTTCCTATTCCCATCCAGACAAGATACAGAATATTTCCAAAGCTGTGGCTCTAGTCTTTTTCTAATCCTTGAAGCACAATAGGAAGCATAGGACTGACCCTCTAAGTAAACAACTGCTCTCATTGGATTAAGAGATCTAATTGGACAGTGTTGGATCCTTAGCTTTCCATAAACCTTCCTCAATCCCAGTGGCTCTTTTTGTAGTTTCTGAAATGTTGGTTACTAGAGCCCCCCCTGCCCACGAGAAATTAAAATAAAAACAAAATTCAAGAAGCCTGAACAACCTTACAGTTTTCAACCAGCCATAAACCCCAGGGTCTTGATTTCTGCTTTTATTCTGGCATTACTTGGCTCTTGTTCTAAAATAAAACTCTAGTAGTGTAACTAACTCAGTCTTAACTCTTTTGTTTAAAAAATAATAATAATTTCCTTTCTCTCTGTGGCCCATAACCTCCCCAGCTCCCAACATAAACAAAAGTTGGAACTTTCTCACTGGTCCCTGCCTCAGTGGACTCTGTCCCACATGTTCCCTCTCTCATTTTAGAAGATATTGATACCCCCCTGTGGTATCTCAGTGTCTGCTCACTGTAGGTAAGTAGAGATGAACCCAGAGGGAAAATGTAAGGAGTTTCCAGTGTCAAGTTACTTCTCTGACAGTTTTCTTTCTCACATTACCAACTTTATCTCAGAAGGTAGTAGTTTATCAATTCTGGGCTTTGAAAAAGGGACCCTTCATGACTGAAGTGATTTTTCTCTGCCTTGCTTATAGCACTTAGAATAGCACCTGGCACTTAGTATGTTCTCAATAAATACCCTGTGAATGAATAAATATAATCCTTAGGTATCCATTTATGAACTGCAGAATTGTTTTTAGTTAAAAACAAAGTTCAGGGGTACCTGGGTGGTTCAATCGGTTGAGCGTCTGACTTCGGATCAGGTCACGATCTCACAGCTCATGAGTTCGAGCCCCGCGTCGGGCTCTGTGCTGACAGCTCAGAGCCTGGAGCCTGTTTTGGATTCTGTGTCTCTCTCTCTCTCTCTGCCCCTAACCTACTCACGTTCTGTCTCTGTCTTTCTCAAAAATAAATAAACATTAAAAAAAAATGTAAAAACAAAGTTCAGAATTGTTAAGTCAAAAGGCATTATAATTATAAAGTAGCAAACACAATGCATCCTGGTATCTAAGACCATTGCTTATAAAACTAGACTTCTAACTTCAGTATCATTCTCTCACAGGTTATCATTCTCACTGGAGGGCAGTGAGTGCCATGCTCATATTGAACTTCTGACACTGAGTCCACGACGATGTCTGGTAGGGCAAGAGCAGGCATGGTAACAAATCCCAAGTCAAGATAGCCAGCTGGTTTCCCAGTAAACCAATGGACGGTCTTTCCAAAGTTGTAGTAACTTCTGGCAGAAATCTCATATCACTAAAGATTCTTGTTTCATTGGAAGATAATAGATTTTTTCCTTAATTAATTATAGGCAATGGTCTTCGATACCAGGATGCAGTGTGTCTGCTACTTTGTTATACAATGAACCAGACATGTGCTTCATCTTAAAAGAGATGGACGAGATTCAGAATGAGTGTGGCAGTTAAAAAAGTACCTTTACAGAATCAAGACCTATAAATATAGAGAGCAACCTGGTGGTTCTGGAGGGGAGGGAATGGGAAGATGAGCAAAATGGGTGAAGGGGAGAGGTAGATACAGGCTTCCACTCATAGGGGAGAGGTAGATACAGGCTTCCACTCATGGAATGAATAAATCACCAGAATAAAAGGCACAGTATAGAGAATATAGTCAATGGTATCATAAAGTGTGGAATGGTGACAGATGGCAGCTAATGGGGAGCACAGCATGATGTGTAGAGAAGTTGAATCACTACGTTGTACACCTGAAACTAATGTAACATTGTGTGTCAACTATACTCAAATACAAAAAAATTTTAAGGTACCTTTATGTCTTAGGCCTGCATATTTGACTGTTTGAACTTTTTCTTTCCTGGGTTTCAAATATAAGAATGCTACAGTCATATCACATAAAGAGACACAAAGTATCAGTGAGTTGGGACTCTTCTTCCAGAATTGGCAATTTTAATCTGGGAGAATAAAATATCACTGGAGAAACCCTAAATATCCAATAGGTTAATAAATTAGTAAATCGTAATATAACAACTTATTTAATAATTCACATTACTTAAAATAGTGATTAAAATTTTAAATAGCATAAGAAAGGGCTTACAGTAAATGGTCAAGTAGAACCCAAATTAAATATACATATAGTCACAATTATAGTTCAAAAATAAAAAACAGGAGTGCCTGGGTGGCTCTGTCGGTTAAGCTCAGGTTAAGTTGATTTTGGCTTAAGTCATGGTCTCATGGTTCCTGAGTTCAAGCCCTGCATCATGGAACTCTGCATTGACAGTTCCTTGGGATTCTCTCCCTCTCCCTCTCTCTCTGCCCTTCCCCAACTTGCACGCCTGCATATGTTCTCTCTCTCGCTTTCTGTCTCTCAAAATAAATAATTTTAAAAAAAATTTGAAGTAAGATTAACAGGAAATCCATTTAAAAAGTTAACATAATAAGATTATGGGTAGCTTTTTTCTTTTTCTTTATGTTTTGTAATTTTGGTAACAGATACATGTAATTATAAGGGAGGAAAAATAAGCTTTTATTTCAATTGTCAAAAATAAATGAGTAAACATGTAAAAACCCCTTAAAAAATGCAAAACAGCACATCGTCATCAGATTACTGGGAAATATTTGCAAATGTAAAAAGTTGATTATCACTTAACTGCATTATGAAAAGCAATTAACAATTCAATAACAAATGGGTTGCTTTATGATGATTCTATAGCAAAATGAATTTGAAATACACCTTCCAGTAATCAAATGAATACAACTGCAAAAAATTGCTCATATTCTCTTTGCTTGTTTCTCTCATATGAGCCAGTTATTTATGTGCTGTTTTTGGCCATAACTGTATAAACCAATTAATAATTTCAGTGCATCTATTTACTATGCTAACCACACACCTCCCCTACAAATACTTCCCTGGTCTGAATTAAGACAATTTCTATTAGAAAAATAGTTCCAATAACTTGGCTCACTGGCCCTGGACTAATTATTGTGATTATAAGCTATTAACTGAAATCAATGCTATTGGCCACATGCTAGCTAAGTTACAGAGTGTCTAAATTTTTTGCTTTCTTTTTGCATCTATTTTTTCAATGGAAAAGAATATATTATTATAGTTTATATTTTCAGACTAAATATATTCTTTTCCACAAAGTTCCTTTTGTTAAACAATTTTTTTTTAAATCTCTATCCTTGTTTCCTATTCTGTGTCATTCCTTCCATTCACTCATTTCCCACAGGCATTTTTTAGAGTAAACTTATTGTTTTGGAACAATTTTAGGTTACAGAAAAAATGCAAAGGTAATACAGAGAGTTTCCATATATGACACAGCCAGTTTTCTCTATTATTGACATTTTACTTCAGTATGTTATATTAGTTACAGGTAATGAACTCATACTGATACATTATTATTATTAACTAAAGTCCATAATTACATTTTCTTAGTTCTTTCCTTCAGGAAAGGAGACAGTAATGATGTAAATGACTAACATTTACATGGCTTTTATGAGCAGACACTGCTACAAATGCGACATGCATATTAATGCACTTTATCCTAGTATAGACTTAAATCCATAAGGTCAAGAAGCTGGAAGAACTCCAAACAGGATAAACCAACGAAATCCATACCAGGACACATGATAATGAAACTTCTGAAAACTAAAAGCAGAGAAAATAATCTGAAAAGCAACCAAAGAAAACTGACATCTTACTTATTGGGAAAAATAACTTGAAAGGCAGCAGATTTCACTTCAGATAGTACTCATATACCTCCATTTCATAGGTGAATAAACTGAGGTACTTAAACATTCAGTAACTTTGTGAAGAAGCCAGGTTGTTTGATTCCAAGGTCTGTGCTCTTACCTCACGCTTAATGAAGCTATAATTAGGCAACCACTACTTTAAAGATTCACATACATTCAAGCCCAGTTCACCAGAACACCAAGTTGTATAGCTCTGTGGAACCACGCCCCAGTTAATAATAAAATGTGATTCTATCTGGAATGTTTTTCATACATATATGTGCTTCTTGGGACTCTCCCTGAAGTTTCAGAGAAATTGAGAACTGTTGGAAGATTCAAATGTTCTAGATCCTACAGAGACTCAACTTAGAAATAGTAACTATATACATAACTATTTATAAACTTAAGAATGAACATAACAAGAACCATGCGGTACCTATAAAGTGAAAATAAAATACCTACGGCTAAAAGAAATAAAAGATTTAAAGACTTCCACT
Source organism: Felis catus (assembly GCF_018350175.1). Taxonomy (NCBI): domain Eukaryota; kingdom Metazoa; phylum Chordata; class Mammalia; order Carnivora; family Felidae; genus Felis; species Felis catus. Next base: position 30,668,299 of record NC_058371.1, read on the forward strand.
TCAAGGAATATGAGGTAGATGTACTTTTCCCTGTTCTTCCTTCTAATTACAACTAAAATTCCTGGGCACTATATACAAAACAAGCATAGGAAGACGCTGAAAGATAGAAATAAGGCAGATAGGCTCGGGAATATCAGGGCCTGAGAAATGAGATGAGTTACATTAGTGGGAGGTTTTTTTTGTTGTTGTTGGTTTTTATTTATTTGTTATCTCTTATATCCCACTTTTGGTGCTAAGGAAGCTGGCAACCTGGGAATGCAAACTGTACAGACAAAAAAATCCATCTGCAAAAAGTCTGCTATCTGCAGCCACAGGAACAGGATAGGGGCAGCCTAGAAAGAGAAACTTTTTAGATAATCTATTCCATCCAAACACAAAAACAATAAAAAAAATAGTGGCCCCCACCCATGTCAGTAAAGAGTAAGTAGAAAGTCAAGACTTCCTCTCCAAGAGGTTTCAACAAGGTGTCCCAACACCTTTACAGTAGTGTCACAGAAGAAAGTATGACTTTTGTTGCTTTCATTCCCACAGAGAAGTAAAGAAACCTTACTTTCCGTGTTAGGGGAGATCACCTGGGAAGTCTGGACTTCAACACCTACCCAGCATTAATGGGGCATTCCTTCCCTTCCTTAGTGAGTGGTGTTAGAAGAAGCTTAGTGAAGAATCAAGACATTCACCATCTCCCCTTAGTTACGAGGCCACTGCCACCATGCTGCCAGTGGGACAATGGGAAGAGCTGTACTTGAAGCCTGCCCAGCAATAACAAGGATCTCCCTACCTTACATGCAAACAAGGCTGAGTAGGGAGCCTGGACTTCTATTTCCACCTCAGAGTAATAAGTTGGTGCCTCACTTTCCACTTTCAAAGAGATATTACATAAAGCCAGCTAAAATAGAGGCTTACATAAAACCAGCCTCATGATCCAAAAGGTCTAGGGTTAAATAAAAAATTACTAGTCATACCATGAATGAGAAAGATCTCAAAACAAATGAAAAAAGGCAATCATTAGACACCAACACTAAGATGGCAAACATGTTAGGATCTGACAAAGATTTGAAAGAAGCCATGATTAAAAATGCCGTAATGGCAATTATGACGATGCCTGAAACAAATGAAAAAATACAAAGTCTTGGAAAAGAAACAAGAGATATAAAGAAGAACCAAATAGAAAATTTAGAACTGAAAGCTATAACTGAAATGCAGATTTCAGTAGAGGGGCTCACCAGCAGAACAGAAGCCACAGAGGAAAGAACTAATGGATAGGAAGATAGAGCAATAGAAATTATCCAACCTGAACAACAGAGTGAAAATAGACTGGACAAACTGAAAAGAACCTCATATTTGTGGAATTATGATAAAAGAGCTAATATCTGTGGCATTGAATTGCTGGAAAGCAAAGAGAAAGGGTGTGCATGGGGGGAGTTGAAAAGGTATTCAAAGAAATAATGACTGAAACTCCTCACATTTTGCAAGAGACCTAAAAACACATATTCAAGAAACTTGATGAATCCAAAGTAGGATAAACCAAAGTAGGATAAACCAAAGAAATTCTCATATAGATGCCGCATAATTAAACTCCTGAACACTAAAGAAAAATGTACACTATCTATAGTGGAAAAACAACTTGAATGGTAGCAGATTTCTCATCAGAAACCATTGGGATCACAAGGAAGCAGCATGATAATGTTTTAAGTGCTGAAAGAAATCAACTGTCAATACAGAATCCTATACCCAGGGAAAATATCCTTCAGGAATAAAGGACATTCAAAGGTGAAATAAAATTAAGAATTTGCCACCAGTGTACCTACCCTAAAAGAAGGGTTAAATGAAGTTCTCTGAACACAAAGGAAATGACAATAGGAGGGATCTTGGAATTTCAGTAAAGAAAGAAAGAACATGGTTAGAAAACTCTGAGTAAATACAATAAGTTTAATTTCTCTTGAGTTTTCTAAATTATAACTGATAATTAAAGCAAAAATGATCACACCGTTGTGATTCTAAGTGTATCTAGAGGGAAGATTGAAGGCAAGTATATTAAAAATGAGAGAAGGTAAAGGAAAATGAGACAATAGGTAAAATGACACACCAGTAGACTATGATTAATTATATACATATAATGTGATAATTAAAGCAAGCGGTGAAAGACAAAACAGGCAGAGTGACTTAAAAACATGATACACTATATGCTGTTTACAAAGAAATCATTTCAAAAACAATGATATAGTCAGGTTCAAAGTAAAAAGAAGGAAAAAATAAATGATGCAAACAATTTTAAAAAAGCATGAAAGGCTATGCTAATATTAAAGTAAACCTCAGAACAAAGACAATTACCAGGGACAGAGATCAGGGATAAACATTATATGATGAGAATATTGTCGATTCACCCAGAAGATGTAGCAATCATAAGTGAGTATGCAGACAACAACAGAGTTGGAAAATACGTGACGCAAAACTGATAGACCTGAAAAGAGAAATAGACAAATCCACTCATTATAGTTGGAGAATTCATTATCATCACTCAACAATCGATAGAGGACAGAAAAACCAGTAAAAATATGGAGGAACTCAACAATAACATGAGACAACAGGATCTAATTAATATTTATTGAACATTGTACCCAGCAGAATATACATCCTTTTCAAGTACTCATAGAACATATAGCAAAATAGGCCTTGGACCATAAAAAACAAACCTCAACACACTTAGGAGAATTGCAATACTACAAACGTGTTCTCCAACTACCAAAGAACCAGACTAGAAATCAGTAACAAAATAATGGGAACATCTCCAAATGCTTGAAAAGTGAACAGCAGATGTTTATGCAATCCATGGGCCAAAGAGGAAGTCTCAAAATAAATATAAAGAGTACATGGAACTGAATGAAAATGAACACACATCAAAATTTGTAAGACACATCTAAATCAGAACCAACAGGGAAATTTATAGCCCAAATGCATACGTTAGAAAAGAGGAGATGTCTCATATCAATAATCTAAACTCCCACCTCAAGAACCAAAAAGAAGGGAAATTAAAACCAAAGAAAGATGGTAAGAGCAGATCTCAGTGAAATTGAAACCAGAAATAAAACACTGAATGAAACAAAGATCTGGTTCTTTGAAAAGATCAATAAATTGACAAACCTTGAAAAAGTCTGTCAAAGAAAAAACAAAGACTTACCAACACCAAAATTGAAATAAGGGTTGTCACTATTAATACTGCAGATATCAAGAGGATAATAAGGGAATTTGACAACTTGGACAAAAAAACAAACAAAACAAAAATTACTACAACTCTCCTGATCCAAAATATATCATTTGAACAGCCTTATAAGTATGTATTTTAAAAACTGAATTCACTGTTTAAAAATTCCTAAAAAGGAAATCTCCAAGCTCAAATGGTTTCTTCGAGAATTCTACAAAATATATAAAGATTTAACAAGCAATTCTATACAAACTCTGAAAAAATAGAAAAGAACACTTCCAATTCATTTTGTGAAACTGGTATTAACATGATGCCAAAATTTATAAATTGATAAAATATAAATCTCTATATATTAGAAAATCAAGTTAAAAGATAAATAAAAATTACAGGGGCATCTGGGTGGCTCAGTCAGTTAAGCATCTGACTTCGGCTCAGGTCATGATCTCACGGTTCGTGCTGACAGCTCAGAGCCTGGATCCTGCTTCACATTCTGTGTCTCCCTCACTCTCTGCCCCTCCCCCACTTGCACTCTGTCTCTCTCTCAAAAATAAAATTAAAAACAACATTAAAAAAATTTACAAAATGTAAATAAAAATAGAAAAATATTTGGGGCAAAAAACAGTGTATAGAGAAACAAAGCTACGGTCCAATATCACTTATGAATATAGACACACAAAAATCTTTAATAAAATACTAGCATCTACAATTCAGCAACAAATAAGAATTATATACCACATCCAAGTGAGATTTATTCCAGGGATGTAAGACTGATTCAATATAAAAAAAATGAATCCAGGTAATCTGTAATATTAATAGCTAAAGAAGAAATATCACATGATCACCTTAACGCAGAAAAGGCATTTGACATGATTCAATACTCATTCCTGATGAAAATTCTCATAAAAATAGGAATAAAGGCAAACTTCCTCAACTTGATAAAGAGCACCTACAAAAAACTTTAGCTAAAATTATCCTTACTGGTAGAAGGACTGAATGGTTTCCTTTTGAGCTTGAGAAAAGGCAGATGACAGCACTCCCCATTCTGATTCAATACAGTGCTGGAAATTATACCCAGGGCAACAAGGCAAGAAAAGGAAATAAAAGACATACAGGCAGAGAAATACACTGCATGATTGTATACCTAGAAATTTTTTTTTAAACCTTTATTTATTATTGAAAGACAGAGAGAGACAGAGCGTGAGCAGGGGAGGGGCAGAAAGAGAAGGAGACACAGAATCCAAAGCAGGCTCCAGGCTCTGAGCTGCCAGCACAGAGCCCAATGAGGGGCTCGAACTCATGAACCATGAGATCATGACCTGAGCCGAAGTCGGACGCTTAACCCACTGAGCCACCCAGGCACCCCTAGAAAGTGTTTTTTTAAAGAGCAAGCTATTAATACACAGACCTTGAATAAATCTTCAGCATGTATGCTGCATGAAAAAAGCTCATCCCCAAAGGTTACCTACCAAATAATTCCATTAATAAAACATTCTTTTTTTGAGAGAGAGAGAGATCACACATGCACACGTGTAAGCGAGCAGAGAAGGAGCAAAGGGAGAGAGGAGGAGAGAGAGAATCTCAACAGGCTACACACCCAACCCAGGGAGGAGTCCCCTGCAGGGCTTGATCTCATGACTGTGAGGTCAGGACCAAAATCAAGAGTCGGAGGTTCAACAGGTGCCCCTAATAAAACATTCTTAAAATGATGAAATTGTAGAAACGAACAACAGATTAGTGATTGTCAGGGGTGGGAAGGGTATGAGTGGGACAGAGGAGCTACGATGTAAAAGGGCAACCTGAGGGAGGTCTCTGGTGATGACAATGTTCTGCATTTTGACTGTGTCAATGTCAATATCCAAAATCCTGTTTGTCGTATTGTTTTGCAAGATGTTACCATTGGTAAAAACTGGGTAGATGGTGCATAGTATTTCTCTACGTTATTTCTTACAACTGAATGTGTATCTATAATTACTGCAAGATTAAAAAGTTTATTTTTTTTTAAAAGATAAAAATGTAGTTACACAGCACACTACTGGCTAGAAGACCAAATTTTGCTAAGGATTATTTTTGTCCTAATTAATGAGCAGACTTTGTACAAGATAAATCACAATCAGCTGAAATTTAAATTATAAATTTATAAAATATAAAACCTCTTACATTAAAAAAATAGAAAATTAAAAGATAAACAGGGGTGCCCGTCTAGCTCACATGTGACTTTTGATCTGTCATGAGCTCAAGACCCATGGTTGTGTATAGAGCTTACTTAAATAAGTAAGTAAATAAATAAATAAATACATAAATAAATACATAAATACATAAATAAATAAATAAATAAATAAATAAATAAATAAATAAATATTATAGGGGCACCTGGGTGGCTTAGTCAGTTAAGCATCCAACTTCACCTCAGGTCACGATCTCACTGTTCATGGGTTTGAGCCTCGCATCAGGCTTGCTGCTGTCACTGCGGAGCCGGCTTCGGATCCTCTGTCCCCCTCTCTCTGCCCTTCCCCTGCTTACACTCTCTCTCTCAAAACTAAAGAACCTTTTTTTTAATTACAAAGCCTTATTCAAGTAAATAAATACTCTAAACTAGCAATAGAGAGAGGCACCAAAAAAAATGGACAGTTTACAAAAGGGGAAATATGCATGATCAGTAAATAATATTATACAATGTTTACCATCCTTAGTTATCAAAGAAACATGAAATAAAACAATATTACACATGCCTCAAGTGTCTAGCAGAGCACTGACCAAACTGTGAACCTTCCTACCCCACCTGGAATTCAATTTGCTAGATCATTTTTCCTCAGTAATCTAAATGAATTCATAACAATTCTCTCTGAATACATCCATTAGAATAATTTACAAGATACTGTACTTCCCTTGACTTCTTGGCCTAGAATATCCTAATTTGTCTTCTTGGCCTTCCTTAGAATAACATTAGGATGTTAGCTGGATATTTTTTAATTCCCAAGTCTCTCCCCCAGAGGGAGAACGATGGAGTCTAGGAAAAGGGCCTATAATCCAGATCTCAGAGGTGCAGGTGTTTATAAGAAATGATACCTCCATTAGGCACATCCCACACACCTCTCCCAGAACTGGGTGTGACACCCTCAGAAGCCTTGTTATAGTCGGTACGCTTAGCCACAGGCCAGTATGCACAATGATACATACGTTTTAGGTTTCCAAATTTTGAATGTACTTTATGGTTTTGTTTTTCTCCTAAGATATATCTCTCCATTTGTCTTAGTCAGTTTATGCTGCTGTAACAGAACACCATAGGCTAGATGGCTTTAAAGAACAAACATTTATTTCTCACAGTTCTGGAGGCTGGGAAGTGTAAGATCAAGGTGCTAGCCAATTTGGTGTCTGGTGAGAGCCTTCTTCCTGATCTACAGATGACCACCTTCGTGCTATATCCTTACATAGAGGAGAGAGAAATCATCTCTCGTCTCTTCTTATAAGGGCAGTAATTTGTTCACGTGAGCTCCACCCTTGTGATCTAATTACTTCCCAAAAGTCCCTTATTCCATCACATTGGGAAATAGTAATTCAACATGTGAATTTGAGGGGGACACAAAGATACTGTACGTAGCACTTTTAGATCAAGTTATGACCAGATTGCACAAAGTTTCTCCTCTTAGTCTATGAAAGACTTGAAAAAAGAGAAGGAATTAGACTTTTGGTCTGAGGTTGGGAAGTAAACAGCCTGACCCTAACACTTACAGGGCAAGAGAATAGATGGAGACACTTAAACACTGTGAGCTTTGAGGCATTCAAATTCAAGCCAAGCAATCCTGGCCCACAAGGCGTGACTGATCTCCCCATCAGTGGCCAGTCTTCGGTTACGGTTCTTTGGGTTTAGAGGTAGGCACATAAGCTTTGCAAACTGCTCTTTGGAAGTAGGACATGGTAAAGAGCCTACACAGGTCCAGAAAGTGTCTGGACAAAGAATTCTGAGGTTCCAGTAACCAAAGCATAATCTAGAAGGGAAAGGTATGGTCTCTACATGAACAAGTCTTTTTTGGCCCCAAGAATGCCCCATCAGGAGGAGCTCAGCTAGAGAGCATAAGGCAGTTTTCAGAAGCCCAGAGCCCAGGGAAAGGATGCTTCTTGCCAGATCTAGGAGTAATTTTCCACACAAGTGGAAAATTTTATAATTCAGTCTGTTGACTAATTATTCAAAAATGAACAAGCAATTTGATTGGTTTCATTCCCAGCCACTCACCCAAAATGATCTTAATGAGTCATTGTCCGTACTTCATCTTTATCTTCTCACAACTTAGGCATTATTGGGAAAAGTGAGATAGACCTGGAAGATTTGGTGAGTGTTCTTTTTCTTTCTTTTATATTTGCATGGGGTGGGGGTGGGGAAGGTACACAGATCAGAGGTTCAGAGGTGGAATATGTCTCTGCTTATGTTCTCTGTTGCAATATGATGGAATGCAAACACATATCACTGCTAAGATGGTAACCAAGGTATTCCTCTTTTATTTATGCCCCATCTCTACCCTAAAAGTATGAGACAGAATTATTATTCATTATAATTCACTGTGAATTGTAAGCTTTTGTCATCATACAATGTGCTTTCACATATGGCATTTTATTTCATTCCAATATAATAGATTGCATTTGAGAATAACTCTTGATTCCTAACTTTTGGTTCAGTAATAATAAACAACTTCACATATTCATTGGATAAATATATGCTAAATGCTTTTTATGCATCAGGTACTATGTAACATGTTGGAACTATAATAGGGAATGTTTGTGTCCTCACTAAATTTATAATCTAGTGGGGAAAACAGACAAAAAGAAGGAAAAAATAATTATCAAATTTTAATAAGTAGCCTTTATGTGGATAAAACACAAGAGACTGAAATGCAGAATATACAGTGGCATGGGGGGAACTATTTCAGGTCTTTGTTTAAATAAAGATCCCTAAAATTTTTAAGGAAGCCTTTTCTGACCACTCTACCAAAAGTAGCAATCATTCTATTCATCTTCTCCCCTTTGTTTTCTCATACACACACACTCACACATACATTTGCTTACTTATTTTGTTTTTCTCTCTCTCTTCTCATATGTAAGTTCTGTGAGGACAGGAACTGTTAATCTTTTTACTGTGATCGTTGTTTTTCTTTCTCTTCTAGGACTAGAATAGTGCCTGATACAGAGTAGGTGCTCAGTAAATACTTATGGAATGGATGAGTGAATGAACGAATGAATGAATGAATGAATGAATGAGCTAGTCAGGAAGAGACTTTCCAAAAAGCAAATATATAAACTGAGACCTAACAATGGATCCAATCATGCAAGGGGTAGGTGGGGTGGGAGGAGACCTTTCCAGGTAGAGGAAACAGCAGCTGCAAAGACCCTGAGACAGGAAAGAGGTTAACATTTAAGGAACAGAAGGAAGGCCCATGTGCTGGAAGCATGTGTTAGGAAGTGGCTGGAACCGAGTTTACAGGCCAAGGTAAACATTGGGTTTCACTATAAACACATGGGGAAGAGATATAAGCAAGGAAGCTTAAACATAACCACTGTTGCTCCTGTTTAAAGTATCTACTGGAGGATGACAAAAGTGTGACCAGAGAGACCAGTAATGAGACTAATAGATATTAGCCTGTATCTATTGTGCACTTACTCTTATCAGGCACTGGTCCAAGTGCTCTATGTATCATTTTATTTAAGTAAAATTTTAGCTTGATTGATTGATAGATTCTCTCAATATTTTTCAAATTATTTTTCTCAAGCTTTATTTTTCCATATTATAATCTACTTCAGTATAATATCAGATACAGCAAGAAAAAAAGTCATTATTTTAAGGTTACTATGTTAGCATTTAATGGAGCTCCAAAGAGAACACCACAATTTTCATGTATTTTCCTTCTGAAAATTTTGAGAAATGTTCTCATAGATATTTAAGAAATACAACTGATTCTTAAGCATTTGAAAATGGTGTTTGGAGGAGAATAGTAATCCAGCAATGTGTGGGATCATCTAGGTTAGGGGATATTCTAAAGTGGGAATTTAGCTGGGAAATGGATAGGTAATCCAGATATTAGGCAACAAAGCCTGTACTAAATTGACTCCAGTGAGAAATAGGCAAAGAAGATAAATACAAGAAAAACCACAAGAAAATAAAATGGAAAGAATTTGATTGAATAGGGGGAAAGCAGGAAAGGGAAGAATTAAAGATGTCTTCAAGGTTCTGAGAAAGAGGGATGTGTGCACTGTACGTACGTAGCACTGTTGATACCCTGCCCAGATCCCCTTCATGGACCCACTGCATCTATCCCCCAACTGCTGTAGATATTGTGGATTAGGACTCACAGTTACGCTCTTGCCTGGACATGTGCCCTCAAGAATTGTCCTCAGCCGACTGGAGCTGCCCTTCCCCCAGCTGCCAGGGGGGTTATGTCCCCCCTCTCCAAGGACTGATGTGGGATATGCCCACAAGGGGAGACAACTTAAGAAGCTATTCATTCCCCTTAAGCCATTCCTTCTAAGATCAGGCTGAGGCTGGTTTTCAGCTGAAACCACATCTTTGCTTAGCTTCTGTCCTTGCCTCATCTGTTTCCCTCACTTCGTTACACGTTTCTCCCGAGAGCACTTCCTCAAGAAGTCACTTACTCCAGAATCCCTGTCTTAAGCTCTGCTTCTATGGATACTGACCCCAAGATAGAAGAGTACGGAAGAACTGGAGGAACGGACAGAAAAAGGGAACTTAAGAGAAGGGTGTTAATTTGGATTTGTTTGATAAATACTATCAATCCTTACCAACATAGTCTTAGTTCTCTTGGATGCACCTTTCACACATGCTCACAGCCAGTGGAGGAAACTGTGAGATACTGAAGAAGTAAGGCATCTTACAAGTACATCTGATCAAAAATTGACTTTATGATATCACTTCTTTGACTAGAGATCCAAATGCCCATTGGATGAGTCCTAAGTGCCTTTTATTGAGTGACCCAAATTTTGAAATCTAAGTACTTTTCAGATAGAGAATGGAGAACCCATGAACACCTAGGGATCAGCAAAACATCCCCAACAATTTTTCAAGCATTTTATTTTTGGCAAAACTCAATTTAACTCATTTTGCAAGCACTCTTCCCTCCAGTTTTTAAACCCATGGGTATTTCAAAGGAAATTTAATCCATATGTTTCTGATTCATTTACATTTTAAGTCATAAAAATGTTATTTTTATAAGAGCTGTTTGATATCCAAGAAACTTTCTGAGCCTTTTAAAAAATCTCTTTAAAGTCTTGTTGGTCGGAGCCAGGGAGCAGACATGATGTGTGATGCACCACCCGAAAATGTGATCCAGACAGACTCAACCATAGACTGACCTCAGAACAATGCTTGCCACATCCAGCCAAAAAAATAATGGCAACGAGATGATCAAGAAAGTTGGTCTGGACACCAGAGAGTCCTTGAGAAACACAAGAGAAGCCAATGGAAAATGATAGCAAAGATTAAAGTAGGATTCATTAGCGTGTCACTGATGTGTTTGGGCATATAAGGACCAGACTTGCATGCATTACAACAAGCTATCGTTCCTGGCAGCTTTCAGGAAGATCTGCAGACTTCTGGAGGACAAAGTCCCCTATCACCACCCAAATATTTTATGTGAAGAAAAGCGTGCCTTTCTCAGTATCGTATATTAGAGTAAAACATCAAAATAACATTCAAAGGACTTTTAATTAATTTATTGCATATGTGTACAGAGTACTAGGCAGTGATTAAAAGGATGATGTAAATATGTGTTTAATGATACAGAAAGATGTGACACATTGCTAATTGAGAATTATGGTGAGAAAACTGTACATGATATTGGGACCACATTTTTGGTTAAGAAAAACCAAATATAAAAAACATGTTTTTATATATGCATATCAAAATACTAAAAAGTAATTGTGGTTAGGATAATTGACAGGACTGGATGCCTTTCTTGGCTCAGCTACGTTCTTGCTTTTAACTTTTCCACAATATGCATCGTGTAAGTTAACAACAACAACAACCACCACCACCACCACCACCACAACAACAAACTACTTTTGTCTGCACTTTACAAATTGCGCAGAATAGTATTCCTATAATGTTGTGGGAGAGGGATGCCCTTCTCTTTCTCCTCATTTCTCCTGCTCAGGAACAAGAGCGCATGGGGTCCAAGCCGGAGGGGGTGCGACGGCAAGCACTAGATGATCAAATCGTCTGAGATTGCTGGAATGCAGTTGCTCATCTGGAATGGCTGAATCTATGGTGACCATGCTTTCTGAACCCCAAATTGGTCACACGATCTAACGTGTGGGGGGCATACGACAGGATAGATTATTTTAAATCAGAACCGCTCTCAAAATTGTAGGACATATGGTCGTTCTGGCTACAAGGCACGTTGCTTCAGAAAGGAAGAAACATTCGAAAAGGCAATCTATGGAGCGCTCTGAAGGAAAAAATAATGGCTGGTAGTTTATAAAACTGTGGTTGTTCATACCGAACATCCCCTGAACAAGGAGAACTCTTTTGATTCCCCCTCATGTAGACGTAGACAGCATTTGAAATCCAAAGGACTATTACTTTCACATCTGTTGGCATCTATCTAGTTGCTGTCTGAAGTACTCCCTGTACAAAATGTGCACAACTGCCGATATTAATTATCTCATCAATTCTCTCGAAACCTGTAAAATCAATGCTCTCCCCTGGAGAGCCACTCTCCCTAATGTCATTAGCACCCCATTTCCTCTCCCCTTGGCTACCATCCCCACCAACCTCAGGACTGGTTCTGAGTCACAGGCCATTTTACTTCCGGTTCAGCTGGGCTCCTAACACCCTCTTTGATCATCAAGACAGGGCAAAGGAAAGCAGAAACATCATTTTCTGAGGCCCTATTAGTAGAGAAAAGTTAGATAAATGATCCTTAATGCTTTCATTACAAAAAAAGAAAGTGATCCTAATTCTAATCAAATGGAATAGGGTAAGGGGAGAATTCAATTAATTATCATGTAAAATTAAGTTATTTCAAAACCCTGGAAAGACTTTCTGTTTTAGCATTCTGTGATGATTTTATTTAAATATATCGTATTCTCACCTTCTGAAATGACTGAATTAATTTTAAGTAGGCATTAACTTTGAAGCCAAAAATGATGAAATGTTTAACCAACTGGCCTGTCATGGTTAATCATGCCCTCCTACCAAACACTTTCTGTTCAACTCACAAGAATATAAACTCTCAGTTCCAGGTACTAGGGGACAATTCTCAGATGCTGGCAAATCTCTCCTCCAATAAACAGCCTTTTTTTTTTTAAGTTTGCCAGGACCCTAATTGATGGATAAATGTCATGTAGGGGCAAGGTCATCTCCAGATGAGACCCACATAAATGAACCTCAAAAGTCCTTCATCCCACAGCAAAGCAATGGGATGCTCTACTGATCCCTTGGTTTAAGAAAAGGTATATGTATGTATGTGTGTGTGTGTGTGTGTGTGTGAGAGAGAGAGAGAGAGACAGAGACAGAGACAGAGACAGAGAGAGGAGAGAGAGAAGAGAGAGAAATTGATTTGGTCTTTGATATGTTCATCCCCCAGTGTTCTGTTGTCATTGTTCCATGGGTTTTGGATAAAAATATCACCAAAGAAGTGGCACCCAACATTAGACTTCATATGAAATATTATTAGAGAGCATAGGTACCTAATGAAAAATTATCTAATATTAACCATTCGTTCATTCACTCACTCGTTAATTCATTCAATAACTAACTTGAGAACCCACTAAATGGCAGCCATTAGGTATTGAGAATGCAGAGATAAGTGAGGCAGAATCCCTGCATTCGAAGAATTAATACTCCAGCTGCTGGACAAATCAACCAATTAAAAAATGCGGAGTGACATATGTGGAACTTGAGAAACGTAACAGAAGACCATGGGGGAAGGGAAGGGAGACAAAATAGTTACAAACAGAGAGGGAGGGAGGCAAACCATAAGAGACTCTTAAATACAGAGAACAAACTGAGGGTTGATGGGGGAGGGGCGAAGGACAGGGGAAAACAGGTGAGGGGCATTGAGGAGGGCACTTGCTGTGATGAGCACTCGGTGTTGTATGTAAGCGATGAACCATGGGAATCTACCCCCAAAACCAAGAGCACACTATATACATTGTATGTTAGGCAACTTAACAATAAATTATATTAATTAAATAAATAAATACATAAATAAATACATAAAAATAAATTAAAAAGTGCAGAGTGAGCTGTACAAGACAATGAAAATTGTATATGGTACTAAGAGAGGAAAGGTAATATTCTCAGAAAAGTTGGCATGTGAGATACATTTTAGAGAATAATTAGGAGTCACTCAAACCAAGAGTAGGGGGAAAATGGAAAATCTGTGTGAATGCAGGAAAAAAAATGGATGAATGAATTTTTGGTACATCTTGGTCAATGAGTTATCACATCCCTACCAATTAAGGCTGGTAGGCTAGATCCCTCCTTCCCCAAAAAAACATAAGAGCTAAGCTATGGTAAGACTTAACGTTTGAAAACACTCAATTGGAAAAATACATTTGGGGGTCACGTGGGTGGCTCAGTTGGATGAGCATCCAGCTCTCGATTTCAGCTCAGGTCATGATCCCAGTGTCATGAGATCCAGTCCCACACGGGGCTCTGCACTGAGCATGGAGTCTGCTTAAGATCCTCTCTCCATCTCCCTGCCCCTCTCCCTTGCTCATGTTCTCTCTCTCTAAAATAAAAAATAAAGAAAGAAAAATACATTTTGGTTTACTTAAAGAATCAATGTTCCTCATTCTAAGAAAACAAATCTTGTTCTATCAAAAGTTCAATGACATTTTATTCGATTGCTGCAACTGAATCTTGAAGCTCAGTCTTCTGGAAAGCAAACAAGAAATTGTGCAATGTTTGAGGATACTGTATTATATTTTTAGACATAGAAGTTTACGTGTTTGAAAAGCATGGACTTAGTTTGGAATCCCAGCTTCCCCACATAACAGCTGTGTGACTGAGCAAATTAACTTTTCTGATACTCAGTTTCCTCATCTGCTTTATTAGTGGCAAAGATTTCTTCCTTATTTAATTTCTTCCCTATTTAATACAGCTGTTGGGAGAATTAAACACTGTACGTAAAAGTCCTGATACAGTATCTGGCACTTGGTGCATGTTAATTCTGTTCCCTTCCCCTTTTCTCAGGAATGGGGGTTCTGAACAGGGGAAATAAGATAGTCATAACTGTCCATGTTCCGGCAACACTGATATTTGCCTAGTTGGCCTCATGTAAGTCAGCCAGGCTTGACTCAGTCTGACCATGTTCCCTTTCACTAGCTGGAAAAAAAAAATAATACTTAGTTATGAATCTTGGATGCCAAAAGAGAGCTAGCACTCACCATTTCATTTACACAGTGGAGAGACACCTGCAGCATAGTTTGTAGAACAGAATAGAATTGTTATAAAAAATATCTCCCATGGCAGCAAAGACACTTATAGTTAATGAGCTAATAAATATTGTCAAGTGACCTTTCTCTTGCCAAGTCTTAAATCGTAAAGAGAGGGGGAAGGGAAGGATTAGAACTGCGTATTTGCTATAGAGTTCAAATTCTGGGCTTCTTCTAGCTAACTTTTATTACTATTGACCATATTTTAGGCTTGTCAGGCCACTAATTCTCCATATTGCTGGACACTGCAAGTTCCTTACAGGCCAGTGTCTGGCAGAAAGCAAAATATTCTTTCTCATCTCAGTTTTGGCCCTTGGCCTGTTTGCTTCTCCTTTTGCTGCCAGAGTAGAGGAGGGAGACTGGCCTTCTGTGCTGCAAAATTAGCCATTTTGGTCTCATTTCTCTCCAGAAATTCTTATGGACACTTGTTCTCAATATTCCCTTAAAAATACATAGACTTAGAGTTTCGAATCCTGATACGTCATCCTAAATACCTAGGCTATTTCAATTCCTTTTATTTTCGTTTTAGTACCACAGTTTTATTTATGTGTGTTAAATACATACACATAGCAAATAGCATCACATATCATTTGGTAATATTAAAGAACATATATGAAGCAAGTTAGTGAGTGCTTCTGACAGAGCAGAGGAGAAAGATAGGTGAGTGGAGATAGAAAGGGGGGAAATGTGAATTTCTTTATGTAGGTTGGAAATGACCAAAGGCAATGAACTGAGAGGTATGATTAAGTCAACTCCCTGCACCTGGAGTCCAAAATAATAAGTAATGTTTTGAACGCTATTGAGAGAGAATGCTGAATAAGGCAACCATCACATGTTATGTGACCAAGTGACTGAATATAGGTATTCTACAGAGGAACCTTATTTCTTTGTGTGATACTATTTTATATCAGGCATGCATAGAGATTTCAGTGTTTTCATTTAGAACCAGTACTGACTGATTATGGAGATGGCCAATTCCTGGCATATGAAATTAGTAACAAAATGTAGTTAATCATTTCACGCAAGACTAATGTGAACCAACCATCCTTTCCCACCAATTCTTTTTAATCTGATATCACAACTCACCCTTCTTCAATTTCTAAAGACAGCCAGTGTGGTAGTTTAAAAAGATATTCCCAAAATTTTCCTTCAAGAAGTAGAACCTAATTCCCCTCACCTTGAATATGGGCTGATTTTAGTGATTTCCAATTAACAGAATGTGGTGAAATGATGGTGTTAGACTTCCAAGATTAAGTCACAAAAGGCATTGTGACCTCTTTTTGTTCTCTCTCTTGGACTACTTTCTACTTTGGGGAAAATCAGTGCCATGTTGTGAGTATTCTGAA
Source organism: Felis catus (assembly GCF_018350175.1). NCBI lineage: Eukaryota > Metazoa > Chordata > Mammalia > Carnivora > Felidae > Felis > Felis catus. The sequence goes on from NC_058371.1 coordinate 30,684,292, forward strand.
GTAACCCTATGTAGAGACCCCTTGCCACACAGCTAGGAATGTAGACCTCCTGCCAACAGCCATTGAGGCAACCATTTTGGAAGTGGCTTCTTCAGCCCCAATCAAGCCTTCAGATGACCTCAGTCCTGACTGATTCTGTGTCTTCCCCCTCCTGATAGACCAAGATCCAAAGTTCCCTAGCTAAGCTCCTCCTGAATTTCTTACATACAGAAACTGTGAGATAATATACTCTTGTATTAAGCCATGAAGTTTTTGGCTAATATGTTATGTGGCAAACAATAACTAATGAAGATAGATTGATTATAAAACGTGGTCCTTTAGCTTTTGCGAGGCATACGAGTTCTTTGGCTGTCAGACATTATTTTGATTCCTTTCATGCTTGCTTATGGATTGCAGAATCAGTTTGCTTTGAACACTTTCATTTTTCCCAAAGAAATGGTGAGTTTTCCTTTATTCTTCTTAGAGTTATTTCAGTGCCTATCTTTGAGACATAGCAGAAAGAGCACTGTATTTGTGGGTTCCAGCCTTCAGATAGATATCTGTGAAAAGGTGTTACCCCAAAGCAGAATGTGATCCCTGAACATGCCCACTCTTCTTCCCTTGTCTGTCTTCATTCTCCTCCCCACTTGGGACCTCCTTTGAGCTCTCCCTCTCAACTGTCAAGTCCTCCCCATGAAAGAAAGACTAGCTGGGTGCTTTACCTGTGGGATGGTTGGGTTGAGGGCCAGAAACAAGGCAAGAGTAGTCTTGCCTAAGCCTGGAGAAAATGAATTGTCACTTCTAGCATGGAAAAATGAAGACTAGTCAAGGAGGGCCTGGTCCACAAGCAAAACAGGAATAGAAACCTGCCTTCTATCTGAGATATAAGCTTAAGATTTAGCTAATGGGGAAATAGCAGTAAGAACTCTGGTGGCATCAGGATGTCCTGAGTTTCCAATGGCCTCTCTCTTGAAAAGATCCTGTTTCTTCTCTTGTCTTTGGTGAGATCACAGGCCCCTTACTTTCCCCCTACCTCAGTCCCTCCTCCTCCACTGGTAGATCTCCACATTTTGGAATGCCTTGGGTTTCATCTTGGACCTTCTTTTTCTATGCAGCCATCTTGAAATAAATCTCTATGGCAACGATCCCAGACTGACGTCTTTGGACCCTCCTCTGGATTCTAGATACATCCTTCATATCTCTAGTTGGTTGTCTAAGAAGCAACACACTTGATCTTAGCCAAAAGGCTGAGAAGTGATTCTAGTTGGTTGTCTAAGAAGCAACACACCCCACAACAATTCCCACCTCACAACAAATTACTGTTTGTTTCATCAACTACCCAAACCCCAGATCTGGAAGTTATCCTTCATCCTCTCTTTCTCCTAAACTCCCACATTAACTCAGTAGCAACTCCTCTTTGAACTTACTTCCAGATGTAACATTTTCTCTCACTTGGCCTGCTTCCTCTCTTCCTCTCAATGGTCCGTTTCCTACATAACTAACCCTAAGCATAAACAATGATTCAAATTATACCTTGCGATTATTTTTGACCATCGTGAGAACAAAATACAAACCTCTCACGCTGCTTTAGGAAGCCCTCCATAATCCATAATCTTTATGAAGCCATACACTCCCTCCTTCCAAATGCACCACCTCCCTTCTGTTCCTCAGACACATCAGACACCTTCCTCCCTTCAGACTTTCACACTTGCTATGACCTGTGCTTGAATTCTCTGCTTCCTGATCATTGCATGTCTGGTTCCTTCTTGACATTCAGTCCTCAATTTTAATACAACCTCCTCAGCTCGGTCATTCCCAGCCAACTTTCTTTTTCTTTCTTTTTTTTTTTTTTAAATGTGTATTTACTTACATTGGGGGTGGAGGGGCAGAGAGAGAGGGAGACAGAGAGGATCCCAAGCAGGCTCCCCACTGTCAGTGCAGAGCCCTGACACAGAGCTGAAACCCAAGAACTGTGTTTTCAACCTGCACCGAAATCAAGAGTCGGACACTTGACTGACTGAGCCACCCAGGCGCCCCTCACAGTCAGCGTTCTAAAATGGCCAGCCAGCCTCTCACCAGGTCACCCAATTCCTGCTGTTTGTGTAGCTCCATCAAAAGCATCTGGATTCTTTTCCCGCTTGTTTTATTTTTTGTAATTTTTGTCTTCTTTCATTCGTATGTGGCCTTCGCCTCGAACAGTTCTTGGCACAAAGTAAGGAAGGGCTCAGTTAATATTCATAAAATACATTAATGAGTGATGGGCTGTTCCTAACATGAGGCTCGATAATATTCCCCAACTGTCCCCACTACTAATTCTTTGGTGAAATTCCTTGATGGTTGGCAATCAGCAGCTTGGTAATGAGCAAGGGTTTCTGTCTGATGTGGTTTTTTTTTTCCTGAGAAAAACACAGTGCCTCATTTCCTGGAGGGCCTGGTGATAGGGCTGATACAGGAGGCTGCCGCATGGTATACTGGTAGGCACCTGCCTCGAGAACAGAGCTTATATCACTCATTGGAAGAAACAGGGAAGTTATGAAAAGTGACTGGCTGCAGAGGACTTGACATTTTGCCTCAAAGCTCTAAGAGGAAAAAAAGGCAGAACTGTTGAAAAAACGCACATGTTAATTGGCACATCATATACCTCCCCTAAGCAACATTAATTTGAAAGGAAGGAAAAAAATCTCCCAAGATTTTTTTTAGAGCTGAACACCGGGTACTTTTGCTTTGCGAGGCGCAGCAGGTCAGATTCCCACTACGTGTGCCATCCAAAACCCTTGTGTGTGGTGCATCCATACTAATACCTCAAGGTTAAGCTAACAGCCACAGCAGAAGAGATAAACAAGCATGTTTCTTATTTACAGCTATGTTTACACTTTTAGCTTCCAGGCAACTTAATTATTTGATTTTAATGCACACGTCCCTGTTAGGAGTTATCAGCACCTGACAAAACGGACTCAGCCTAATGTCCTGGTTTTAAAGCACAGCATGTCAAGAAAAAAGAACGATACAAATATTTCAGTCTGTTTTCTTTAAACATATGAGAACAAGGTTCCAGAGAGCTTACATCACTTCTCCGAAGTTCTGTTAAGTCCACAGCTGAGACAAAGTAGAACACATGTTATAGAAATGTAAACACACTTTAACTTACCCCTTAACATATTAAAAGTGAAGCCCTAAATTCAAGCCAGTAATTTTGAAATTAGGAACATTCAATTCAATTAATGGAGGGGCTTTCTCCACCTCATGTATCAGCTCCTTTTGTGGCCGAGAGTTTGGTTTATATATATATATACATATATATATATATATGTATATATATGTATACACACACATATATATGTGTATATATCGCATATATATCGTCGCCTGCCTTTTTCTGTGAACTTGATTTTAAATTTAATAGTCACTAAATTACAATGTTAGCTAAGCTGTTTTTTTTCTCCTATGACTTAGTTTTCAATCTGAGAAAGAGTTGATGATGACTGTAAAACATTTAACAGACATAAGATCACACGCAGTGATATTTTAATGCAAAGCTTTTCCAGGGACTGGCAAAAGTTACAAACGGTAAACTATTCCAATGGCTTAAATAACTTCCACCCATGTTTCTTGTAGCCCAGCTCTCTAAGGAACACTGACATTACGTACCAAAACTATGAGCTATCAAGACGGTATAAAAAATGCCAAGTTGTTTTACGCAGAGGTATTTTAACTAGGGAGATGGCTGGAGAGATCAAAGGCTAAATATAAAGTCAATTTTTAAGTGCTATCCATACATTAAAGAACTTTAATTGCTTAGCCTACTTTTTAAAGGTTGTCAGTGTTTCACAGTAGTTTCTTTGCCCAGGAGAAAAGGAAAGGAGGGGAGAGGAAGGGATAGAAGGTGAAACAGAAGAAAAAAGTAAAAAAACAAAAAACCAAAAACCACAAAGATTAGCTAGGCTTTTTTGTGCACCCAAGCAATTAAAGAGACATCTTAAGAGAATGCAAAATAAAGACCTCGGCTCTTGAAGCTGAGGTGACCGTGATATCTGGCTTCCAGAAGCCGGACATTAATATCACCACTGTCGGTGGCAATACCAGAGTTTCTATAAGCGGGTTAGTAGCAATTGTCCTGCTGGAAGCAGCAGCCTGGAGCTTGTCTTGCAGCCCCATCTGCACAGCAAGCACGATACTTTTACCTTAGATTGTATCGTTCTTTGGGTGGCCTTGGGACATTGATAAAAATCAGAGGGATGAAAGTGTCTCTTGCACACAGGCACCTCACCTTTCACCCCTGCCACTATCGTGTCAGTACACGTGTACCCCTTACATACTTTTCAGAATGGAGAGACAATTAGTGCAGAAGCCAACGAGATGAAGACACGCTCCTCTCTTATTAGAACTGGAAAGGATTTAAGAAATCAAGACTGCAGTCAGAAGGTCACACAAGGAGCTGAACAAAATGTTGGTAATTATTGAATCTGGGTGACTGAGAGGCGGAGGTTTTACGACAGCATTCTCACTAACTTATGTAGATTTGAAAACGTTCGTAATGAAAAATGACGGAGAGAGAAGGAGGTGGAAAAGGTGACAGAGGAGGGAAGGAAGGAGGAGGAAGGGCAGGAAGGAAGAAGGGCCCCAAGTCCCATGGAAGGGAAACCCTGCTAGTTTCCCCCTAAACCAAAGGTAAAGAATGACCATGGCAGAGGACTTCAGGCTTCACACTCTGCATTTACATGCCTGAGTAAGCCAAGACTCGCCTTCTGACCCTACCTTTCACCCACGTCTCTCTCTTCTGCAGAAATTGTCCCACCAATGACCTCAGCTCTTGGGAACCAAGGAGCTCTTTCAGCCAGGTTTGGCAATGAGGGTCTGGATCTATCCAAAGGTGGACAATCAGCTGTGAAGTCAGAACGCCCCATGCTTCGGTCCTCCGTCGATCTTCCCTGCGCCACTAGAAAGAAAAACCCAGCACGTCTGCCTCCCACCTACACAGCTTCATCACAGACAAGTAGATGGGGGCTTATTTTATGGGTTCTATTTGCAATCATTGTATAGACGCTTTTATATTTTGAAAAGTCTTCACTACTCAGCAGGTCCAGAAGTGCATGTCAGCTCTTCATATGCCAAATGAGCAACCTGCCTCTTCGGGTGCCAAGTTCAGAAAATATTTAGAAGGAAAATTAAGGGAGAATGACTTAATGAGTAGGGGAGTTAGCTCTTCGTGACAAATGGAAATTAGTAGACCGACCTACTCGTATTCCACCCCACGTGTTGTTTTTCTCTCTGCCACTAAGCACTTCTCTGGCCATACATAGGCTGGAAAACTACTGGGAATGTTGATGAGGTCCCTGGGAAGTAATTTTATATAAGGTCCAATCAACTCACCAGAAGGGTCCTAAGGACCTGCTACATCCCACGAACTATGCTATGTGCTGGAAATAAGATATAAACGATGCCGAGAAGGTCAAAGTCAAGTGGATACGGTTAAGAAAGGAATCACCAATGAAAATACACTGATACATGTATTCCTAGGTGTTTACACAGAGAAATCACATGAAGACAGAAAAGGCTAAGAAAAGGACATGGCATTATGAATTGAGGGACGATGCGGGGCGGGGGGGGGGGGGGTTGGGCACCCGCTGATAGTGTGGAAAGGGAGAGCACTGCAGGAAGAAGGAACAGAATGTACCAAGTCTCAGACCACCTGCAGTGTGGAGCATGCACACGCAACTCACTGGGGGAAACAGTCTTTGAGCAAACATTATTATGTACCTTCTGTATTCATAGGCTAGGTGCGAGGGGCAGACATCAATAGGAATTGAAAGTGGTCCCTGCAATGTCTGCTCGGGACGGCCGGTGAGGGTCTCTCCTGGACTCAGGCTGGGGGTCAGGAGGCAGAAAGGGCTCTTCTCAGGCTCTGGGCAAGAGTATCTCACACTCAGGGAAATTAAAGCTCCTCAGGGTGGGGATTTAGGAGCAGAAGGAACAAACAAAGGCAAGATAAGCCTTAGGAAAAATTGCAGCCAAGTCTAGCTCTGGTGGCCCTTTCTTTGTCCATTTCTTTGGATCCTCCTAGATCCCTTCTTTCCTCAAATCCGCTTCTTGACCACCCTCCCCGCCCCCACAAACACACACACTCACCAAAGACCTCGTGGACAACTTTAGTCCTAGACTGCCTTTCCCAGAAATGACCCTTACTCCAGAACTCAGTGCCTTCTCCCCAAAGTGTGCCGTCCCTTCAACTCCAGGGACCTCAATCTCATGCTAAAAGGAAAATGAGCAAAGTGAAGAGTAGGATTTGAGTGATTAAGATCCTCTCAAATCTCTCTGGGGACTAGTCTTTTCCTGTTTAAATAGCACTGTTTAACTCAAATTATACGTGGTATTTCAGGCAGTGTGGAAGGGGTGTTCTAGGGAGGGACTTGTTTCCGTGGTCCTTGGAGCCCACACCGCCCACTCCAAGCTCCAAGTGTAAACTTGGCCCCGGGGGAAAGAAAGAAAAAGAGGAAACAGCTCTCCCACCTGAGCGAGGAGTCAGCCTCTCTATTCTCTGTCCTGGATCTATTCCGCCAGTTTATGAGGAGCCCGGGGCTGCCCTGGGCTAAGCTGTGTCTCTCCGTGAAGGCCGAGAGCCTGTGCAAGACGGGAGAGAGCGGCCGACAGCAAAGGAAACACGGCTCTGGGACCCGGGTCTGCCCCGACCAGTCCTCAGCCCCTGCAGCCCAGACATTCAGCCAGGCACTCACATAAGCCCAGTGCCTTCCATAAGGGGCTTCGTAACTGCCCCCCTCCATTCCCCGTTCCTAAACCTCACTTAATCACCTAGTTCCTTCCCCAGGTGACCATGTGTTCCACATGTTCAGGGGAACCTGATCCAAACTCTAGCATCCCCTCTGCTGTCCACCAGGCACAGCTCTTGCCCTCTTGTGATTCTTTTTTTTTTTTTTTTTAATGTTTATTACTTTTAAGAGAGAGAGAGAGAGCACAAGCAGAGGAGGGGCAGGGAGAGAGGGAGACTGAGGATCCGAAGCAGGCTGTGTGCTGTGAGCGCAGCCCGAAGCGGGACTTGAACCCACAAACCGTGAGATCACCACCTGAGCTGAAATCAAGAGTCTGACGCCTAACCGACCGAGCCACCCAGGCACCCCGGTCTCTGTGATTCTTGCAGACATTTGATCAGGACTTCCTGGCACGCCTTGGATCCTCAGGCCCCTGTCGGTGCTGCACGGAATCCTGTCTCTTCTGGGATGCAGCCCTAACAAAGCCATCTCTGGCTCAAATCCACCCCAGCTGGGCCTCCCCTGAGCAGAGAATTTTTCTTTTGGAAACTGCATTGCCAGGTTTTCCTCGGAGCCGGGGGTTCAACATCCACTGATGAGGCTGGCCTGGATCCTCGGTGGCTGTTCCGTGGCTCCTGCCGCCTGGGTGAGGCATCGCTGGGGTCGGGCTCCAGCAGCTGGGTGTGGAATAACCCCCAGCCTCACCACCACAAGAGGCAGCTGTGACCAAAAAGCCTGCCAAACTGGAGGGATCGGGAGTCTGGAATGTTTTCACCTCTTTGTTTCTCTAGTTTCAGGAAAAGAGACAAAAGTAATCTCGAGGGGGGAAGGGAATCTTATCGGCTGGAGAGAACTCAAGGAAACCTCAGCTGTTTCGCAGGCTCACTCGTTTATTTGCTATGCAGTCACCCTGATAGCCCCCACTGGGCTCCCTTCCCTTCCCTGTAAACAACTGGCTCTAATTAAACTCGTTCTCTTGGATGAAGGTATATAACCTTGGAGAGTCCATAAAAAATGGCTTCACTCCTAAGACTTCAAAAAGCGCGTGGTCCCTTTGTCAGGCCCTAGACAAGGTTAATTTATGTCGTCGCTATCTTACTCTGAAGGACTCTAGTTACTTCACATCTGTTCTCTGTCTAATCTTTGTAGGAACATTGCGGTGGTCTTGGCAGCTCAATGCATCCAGTGGTCTCTTAACCGTTTCCTGCCCAAAATGTCCAGGCGTTCAGATTTGATTTTCTCTCCCCCCTTGCCCCCATAAAAGCTTTCAATTTCCTCTCAGCCGGTGTCCTGACTGCTTCGTGTTCTCTGACTCCAGCACAGAGGGACTGTCCTGCTCCCCAGACTGGCTGACTTCAAGTACAGACTGGGAAGCCCCGCAGGAGGAGAAGGCAATTCGTATTTCATTTTCAAAATGGAGAGAAAAGATGACATGAGACGGGAAATTATGCAAGAAAACATGGATGGTAGAGAAGACTGTTTTTCAATCTGTGGTTGCAATTAGAATTTTTTTTAGAATTGTTTTAAATTAATTAGAATAAAAATATCAGAGTATATTACATTAAGGCATTCTTTGGTAAAAACATTTGCTTTAGGGGTGTGTGTGTGTGTGTGTGTGTGTGTGTGTGTGTTCTGGGTCGGAATTCAAAATTCACTCCTTCCTGTGGGTGCCTGGGTGGCTCAGTCAGTTAAACGTCCAACTTCGGCTCATGTCATGATCTCATGGTTCGTGAGTTCGAGCCCCATGTCAGCCTCTGTGCTGACAGCTCGGAGCCTGGAGCCTGCTTCAGATTCTGTGTCTCCCTCTGTCTGCCCCTCCCCCACTCACACTCTGTCTCTGTCTCTGTCTCTGTCTCTCTCCCTCAAATATAAATAAACATTAAATAAATTAAATTCACTCCTTCCTATAAGTTGTAGTCAAAATAGTTTGAAAGGCTGCTGTGGCACCTTTGGAGCTGTCTTAGCTCTACAACATTACTGTCCTCCACCAAGGTGACTATGAACCAATCCATTATCTCTTCTCCAAGTCTTTTTTCTCCCTCTTCAAATTGGGAATAATAGTAGGCACCCTACTGACCTCACAGGGTGGTTGAGAGGCCCTCATAAAATAAAATGTTATGAGCTCTAGACCAAAGTTCTATGCCACTCAAAATCTGCTCCACATACCTAGAATCTCCACAAAAGATTCTAGGTATGGTACTGGATGGAAGCCTGGGGCTTGGTCTTGGCTTCAGTGCCTCACACATTGCTTAATTTATTCAAAGTATTTATGGGATGCTTGCAGTGCATTGAGGACCATTTTAAACTTTTCTTTTCTTTTTTTTTTTAGAGACAGTAAGAGGGCATGCATGTGAGCAGGGGAGGGGCAGAAGCAGAGAGAGAGAAAGAGAGAGTCTCAAGCAGGCTCCATGCCCAGCACAGAGCCCAGTGCAGGACTCTCTCACGACTGTGAGATCATGACCTGAGCCAAAATCAAGAGTCAAAGGCTTAACCAGCTGAGCCAGCCAGGCACCCTGGGAACTATTTTAGTGTCAGGGGATAAACAGACCAAGTCTTTGCCTTCACAGGCTTGTGTTCTAGTGTGGGTTGAGCCAAATAAAAATAACAATAATAATAAAGAAAGAAAGAAGAAGAAATAAAAAGATAGTGTATGATTTGATGTTAAATTGTGTGGGGAAAAGTAAAATGGTCTACTAGTAGGCCAGTGCATCTGTTACTAAAATTATCTAAGACCCACTGCAAGTGTTTTTAGCAAGTTTTGGGGGCCAAAAATGTTGGAAAATCTCTGTGCAGTGGTGTTACTTTGAAGTAATGTGCTATGTAAGGCACCCAAAGACCCTTTTGTGAATGATACCTTCTCATGCTCTCCCCTGAGAGCTTTCTGGGGTGAACAACCTGGGGCATCTCTCAGTTACATCACCATCAGTTTTAATAAAACTAGGCTCTAAAGTAACAGGAAGGTCTTCATGTCTAGAAGAGAAGTAAACACATGGAATTTGTTATCTGAACTAGTTGTAAAGCCAAAACACAGACAGGTTCAAGACAGGTTTAGATAAATACCTAGGCAGTAAATGCTTAATGGCATTCAACATTTTCCAAAGACCTTGTGCTAAGGAATCCTAAGAGCCTGTGGGTGCTCTTGGCTCCTTTGTGCCAAGCCATGTATTTACTAATCATTATCATCAATACCGGGTTAACTACTGCCTTATGACTTAAGTCCCAGGCCTCAAGCTTTTATGATAATTTTTAGCAGCAAGGGCCAAATCAGCAGACCACAGATGTTGAGCATTGACTGTGAAGCAGTAAAACAGCCAGGGGACTGGGGCTGAGAAACCTGGATGTTCATTCTAGCTTCCAGTTTTAACAAGTCAGTTCATATTTCTGAGACTCATGTTCTCCTTTGCACAAATATTTAGTCTTGATGAACTTTGAGGCCCCACTCAGTGTAGGAAAAACAAAACTAAAAAAAAAAAAAAATCCCAACGTGAGACTGTCATGAGATCCTATCCTTATCTGGGGAGAAACCAACATGCTCTGGCCATGATGCTTTTATGAGGTAATGATATGCTTGTGAATAAGCCATGCTCAAAGATCTGACCCTCACTCTTACACACTCAATGTCTTGAATTTGTCAGCACGATGGCAAGTGAAACTGCTTCGCAAAGGGAGTGCGTACACATTAACCCAACTAGCCAAAATTGATATGTAAGCGAGAAATTCAAATTTTTACTAAACAAACAAACAAAACAAAGCATTTCTTTTTCTGGTCCTATGGTCTAGAGCAAGGTCAATAAGCAATGACTTGTGGGCCAGCTCTGACACCTGTTTTTGTAAGTAAAGGCTGTATTGGAGTACAGCCACGGCCATTGGTTTTCACATCGTCTGTGGTTGCTTTTGCACCACAGCAGCAGAACTGTGTAGTTGCAACAGAGACACTATGGCCTGCAAAGCCTCAAGTATCTGCAATCTTGCCGCTTACAGAAAAAGTTTACCAAACCCTGGATGTGAATATTTTTGTCAATATAACTAATATATTCTCTCCTTAAAGAACTAAACTAAACCACAGTGAGAAGTTGGCTTAGTGAGCACAAGCACAGAATAAGTGGGCTTCCTTGCGTGATATTAAGGAGTAAATTGTCAGCTAAGAAAGAATAAGGCACAGTTACCTACTACAGGGAGCATCTGGCCAAGGGAACTATAATAATAAAAACCACTGGACAAGTTTGTCCTTTGGGCTATGTTTGAATGGACACTGCCCATATTTGCCTCTTTCTGTCTTTTGTTATTGTGCCTCCGTTGCTGAAGCATACCCATCAGACCAATATTTTATGTAGCAGGAACAAAATGGGCTGTATTTTCTCCCTCAGTGATCCCAACTCCACACAGTGACACATCTGAATGAAACCCAGACATGGCTCCAAAGCCATGGAGTGTAATATAGATACGACCTCAAGGTGCTCTCGAATGGTGGTAAAGGGTGGCTACTCTTGGCAACATGGCAAATGTCTGAAAATCATCTTTAGCTCTCTCACCAATGGTACACTTCAAAATCATTCTCCTTCTTTAAAATTCTACTGTATGTATGTGGTTTCCATCTTAAAGGTCTCCTCATCACACGGACAGACTGCCTTTCTCATTTTGCATTTTATTTCTCTGTATATTGTCATGCCTTTTCTTATATACATTAACTTAGTTTCCTCTAGCTATGTTCTTCGTGGCTCGCCAATATTCCATGGTGAAACAAGAAGAGAAAAGAAAAGAAGAAAAGGGAGAGAAGGAGGGAGGTGTGGAAGGAGAAAAGAAACAGAAGAAATTTCCTAATTTCTAAGCCTTATCCCTGCCATATTTCAGTATGTAAATTGTTATGTGTCAAATTGCACCTTCCTCAAAAAAAGGTATGTTGAAGTCCTAATTGCCAGTGTCTGGGAATGTCACCTTATTTCAAAACAGAGTGGTTGTGGACATAATTAGTGAAGATGAGGTCATACTGGAGTTGGGTGGGCCCCTAATCCAATACGGCCAGCATCCTTATAAGAAGAGGAGAGACAGACAAGATGAGTGTTGTGTGATGACAGAGGCAGAGCCTGGGGGGTGCAGCTACAATCCAACCAATGCCAAAGATTGTTGGCAAACACCAGAAGCTAGAGAGAGCCAAGGAAGGACTCCCCTACAGGTTTCAGAGCCGGCGTGGCTCTACTGAAATCTTGATTTTACACTTCTGGCTTCCAAGGCTATAAGAGAACACATATCCATTGTTTTCAGCCATCTGGTTTGTGGTATTTTGTTACAGCAGCCCCAGCAAACTAATACATAGATATATTGAATCAAGTTTTTAGTTCAGTGAAAGACTGAGCACCTCTAATAAATTTCAGGGCACTGATTTTATAGCTGAACCCATTTCTCTTTTTCCAGTTGTGTAGAGCTCCTCAGGTTTGGCCCCATTTATTACACGTGGGAGGGCAGACATTTTGCTGTAAGAATCATTTATCTCCTGTCTTCCTCAACAAATGTTTTTTTAGAAAACTTTTGCACAAACACTGTGTCTTTTGCAAAAGTACATTTACTAAAAAGATGAGGGTAAGTACCTTAGACATTTCTAACACACACAGAGTTCTCTCTTCCATGGGCGTGCAGTGGGTTGAGAGACCAAAACATTTGCCCTTCCCCCAAGGCTCTTCTTTTCTATGACTGTGATTTACTGCACTCCCCATTAATCTTAGTGTCTGAAACCAGCCCAAATGCTCCTCCTCCAAATCAGACACAACCCACGTAGATCAACATCCTGTACAAACCATGGCAACTCATGCAGGTTCTGTCTCAGTCACTGGTAAATAGCAGTGCTGATGATGACAGGACTCTTTGGCTTTTCAAGCCATAAACTTAGCTCAAGAATTTTGATTCATAGCTGGATACAAAATACTGTGTGAACGTTGATTAGCAGGTGGTCCCATCAGGTAGATGAATTGCTTACACTTTCTCCATAGTTATTCACAGTTCATTTTCCCTTCAGAATTTTTTGGTAAAAGCTTGGAGCTCTAACGTGTTTGGGTTTTAGATTCTGGAAGGAATGCAGTGGAATTTTTTGGCACTCTCTCTTGAGTGATTTATGTACTGCTCCCATTGGATAATTTGTTTTACGCATGTGTGACAGGGCTGGTGCTGGACTTCTGCTTTGGAAACGTTTGTTTCAAATTTGCATGTGGCGGCCTTTCTGGACCTTGCAGCTTTACATGTGCATGAAGAAATCCTTCCCCGGGAGACATTTACACTGCGTCCTGAGGGAAAATATCCTGAGATCTTTCTGCTTTTTTCAGTGGGACGAATCGTTAAGAAGCAAGGAGTAGAAACATTGATTTTAAGATTGGCAGGGAAAATACCCAGCTAAAATAACTTGGAAATATGTTGGAATTTCTTTCGGGAACATGATGTATAGAGGAACGATAATTAAAACAAGAGTCCCTGAGGCCTCCAGTAAGCAGCAAAGCAGCAAGCTCTGCTAAGGCGTCTGGTTAGAGTCTCTCTTTGATGATGGTAGATGACTAGTGACTCTTCCACTTCTGAGAAGGAGCATTGCCCTCGTTAAGCACAACAGGGATGGCAAACAAATCATCTGAAGGTAGTAGTGTTGAAGTCTCAGCCCTCTTGAAATAACTCCTGTCAGGCCATCCTCTAGGACAGTGGCAAACTAGCTAGATTCATAAAGAAGAGCATCACTCACGATGTCCTAGAACTGAGAATAGGAAGATGGTAGAGATATTTTGCTGGGACGTAGACGTAGACAAGCTATTGCCTCTATTCCATGTGCCAGCCCTGTCAGTGCATAAGATGATGTGGTCTCAATCTTTCATCATGAGTTGGGAACCAGGCAGGGTGAAGGGTCAAGGTCACCTTGCAATATTCAGAATACTGGTGCTTATAGGAGTCACGTCTGGCAGCATGGTTTGTCAGCAGGAACCTTGGATTCACACAGAAGAATGAGCCTGACTCATTGATATCTTTCTTAATTAGGGTAACAAATGATTTTGTAGTGGTCAGTCACCATGCTTGGTGCCATGAAAGAGAAAAAATACCCAGATCCACCTTAATAAAGGCAAAGATTAATCTGGGTGTTCTGCAAAAGGGCATGTGTCAATTAAGGTCCATGAGGCAGACAGATGATGCATTAAAAAGAGTTTGACCGAAGAGTTTAATGAAGAAACAAGGCTAAGGGAGGCATCAGGGGATGTTGAAACGCTAGGGGAAAGTGCCAGCATAAACCTGTCACCACTTGAGCCTGAAAAGACACAGGGAAGGAGCGGCATTGCTGGAGCCTAGAGAGTTAAAGCAATGGAGCAATGGAAAGGGCACAAGTCTTTTTCCCACAGACAGTGAAGGCACTGCCAGACTGCTGCAGATTGGGAGAAGTCTTCTGCAGGTGCCATTTGTTAGCCCAAACTCAGGGAAGCCCTGGGCCAGGGTGCCCTAGAGATGCCATCTGTAGCAGGCACGCTCCTTAGGCAGAGAGCAGAACAGAGAAGAGTAGGTTTGGATCTGGGCATGAGGAGGAGGCAAACAAAAAGTAATTTTTGGCACGGGCACCTAAAAATGAAATAAGCCTCTCCTTTGTATAAGGTTGTAACCAAAGCTTATCGAGGGGTGAAATCACTTTTGTTCTGTATAGGGTCACTTATGTGATTCCCTCCCTTCATCACCCCTCCCCCATCACATATGCTACTCTATTATCTTTGTAAATGTAGGGCAAATAGGATTTTTTTTTTTTTTGCTAGGAAGAGGGGAGAATGATATGGAAACTTACTGTTGCCAGAAATATCTTGGACACCAAGTAAACCTTGGTAGGAGAATGTTGGTTTCCAGAGAGGACATGGACAAAAGGACTGGATGCCTCCCAAAGGGGAGCTAACCAAGAGGACAGGAGGTAACTGGGCTGGTGACAAAGGCTGAAAACAGTACTTCCTGGAGGTTTCTCTACAAGAGCTGATTTCTGTACCATGAGTAGCTGATATAGAAGATTTCCAGATCTAGCTGATTAGAGCCAGCAATATGCTTGATGAACAATGGCTGGGTGTGGGAATGTGAATCAGAAAGAGTCTTGCTCTTGGCACCTAATGCAAGTCCCTGCTGGGACCTAGACTAGCAAGGGTATCCCAGCGACAATGGACAAACACTCGTCAAACTGGCATAACCTGTCTCCAGCTACAAGCACAAATGGAATCAAGAAATAACAGCCATTGTGAGCTGACCAGACTCTGGTTCTCCCTCCACTACATGTGCACCCAAAGCTGGAGAAGAGGCCCATTGTCTCAGCTCTAAAAAGCCTACAAGATTTACACAGAGAAGAACACAAGAAAGTCAACAAAATGTGTATTGGGTGCCAGACGATTTGGAGGTGGGAGAGTGTTGTGGATGGTCACGGAAGACTCATGGAGGTTGGGACTGGAGCTGAGCCCAACAGGATGAAGGCTCTTCAGGGAGGCAGAGGAAAATGTTAGGAGAAAGTCACATTCCAAGCAAAGGTTCCCTCGGTGGGAATGCATAAGACATGCTGGGAAGATGGTGAGTAACTCATCTGTCTGGAGAAGAGTGCGCTGAGCACGCTTGAGCTGGAAGAGGTGATGAAAGCAGTATTTAAAGAAAATCATTCTGGCCGTAGGGTGCCAGATGGATTGCACTGGGGAGCAACTGGAGGTATGGAGACAAGTTAGGAAAACTATTCTAGTTAGGAAATAGTTCAGGCATGAAGTGATAGGGGCTCAGGCTGCAGTTATGACAGTGGGAATGGCAGGACAGGGCAGACTCAAGAGGCATTAGTCAGGGATGATTAACAGGCCTTGGTGACTAACTGAAAGTAGAGGGGGGAGCTGAGGAGAGGAGGAACCAATGATGAACATGAGGTCTGCAGCCTTAGTGACTCAGAAAATGATGGTGTTATAAAGAGATATGGCAAATTGGCTAGGAGTGGGGCACAAGGCTAATAATTCAATGAAATAACTATAATGAACTTAAGATTTTAGTAAATTGTTTGGGATGATATTCATTGGAGATATTCTTCGGCAGAAAACACTTCACATAGGCTCAAGAGCTCATGAAATGTCACTATTGTCCACCATTTTCCCAAATCTAAAACCCAAGAATCATCTTCATCGATTCTTTTTCCATTATTCCCCAAATCAGTCTTCAAATTCTATTAATTTTACTTTTATTATCTCTCAAATCTGCCTACTTTCTCCAATCCCATACTCTTTACCTCAGTTTAGACCACAATCATTTTTCACCTAGATTTCGGCAATTATTTCCCAAACCGCGTCCTGTCCCTCCAGTCACTTTCCACAAATAAGCCAGAATGTTCTTTCTAAATAAAAAAATCTGATCCTGCCACCTGCTGATGACACACCTCTGGTGGTTCCCTTGGGAGAGACCCTTCAAAAAACAATAATCTTACAGCTGGCACCTATTTCATTCCTTGCCCTCATCTCTCATCATCTCATGTCTCACATTCTATGTCCCAACCATATTGAGTTACTTACATTTCTTGAATGTGCCATGCTCTCTCTCACTTCCAACCTTGCACATGATGGCCCCCTCTGTTTAAAATATCTTGCTTCTTTCACATTGTATCATTCTTGACATTACATGTCAAAATATCCCTGCTTCAGGTAGCCTTTGCTGACTTCATAAGGCTGATCTAGGTAACTCTTTTTTGTTTCCTCAATATTTTATTCATCCCTCTATAACAGCTTATATCACTGTGTAGAGTTCATTCCTTATTTACTTATCTGACTCCCATTCTAGATCTATGTGCCTACCTACAAGAAAACATTTGTTTAATGAATGAATAAATAAAGCAAAAGAAACATGGTTCTGTTGGTATTTAAATCAATTCAACAAACTGGCATGAAGTACCTACTATTTGCCATGTGCTATGCTGGAGGTTGAAAATACAATGGAGAATACACTTCTCTAAACAAGAAATGCACAATCTACTATTTTAGAGTCAGTGAGAAGTTAGAAAATACATTGCACGATGAGTGTTTACTAATACTGAAATCAAACACTGAAATGGAAAAAGCCCATACTTTAAACTCAGGCTGAGGTTCAAATTTGTTCTCCAATTTTCATATGGCCTTGAACAAAATGCTAGCCTGTTAAGCCCCAGTCCTTTTATCTATAATGAGGCTATAAATCGTATTTTAGATCTTACTGTGATTAAATAGAAACTCCTGGGGCACCTGGATGGCTCAGTCAGTTGAGTGTGGGACTCTTGATTTTGGCTCAGGTCATGATCCCAAGGTGGCTGGATCGAGCCCTGTGTCAGGCTCTATGCTGAGCATGGGGCTTGCTTGGGATTCTCTCATTCATTCTCTCTCTCTCTCTCTCCCTCCCTCCCTCTTCCCCTCTCCCCCACTTGCCCTCTCTGTCTCTAAAATAAAAAATATTTAAAAATTTTTAAAAATGTTTAAATAACAACTCCTGGGCATCATACAGTAGATGTTCAATAAATGTTACTCCCTGCCCGTTCTATGTATTACTATTGTATTTGTGCTTTCATGTATTTGAAACTTAAGGCATCTTTGGATATATCTTATTAAAATATAATGAGCAAGGTGTGGGGATTTAGGCAGAATTTAATCCCTGAAAGGGGTTCAGCTTTTTCCTGAGGACTTCTGTTAGGAAAGAAGGAAAAGGTCTCTGAGATAGGGGGTAACACTGTTGGAGAAGAGAGAAGGGTCCAGAAATTGAGGCAAGGATACTGAAGCTGTTTCTCCAGCTTTGCAATGGACATGCAGAGGAAGGAGAACTGGGGTTTGACCAGCATGACATTGGCCTACCCACTTGAAAACCACTTGTAGCTCAAAAGTCTACAATGTTTTCCAGCCAATACTGTTCCATTCACAGCTCCAACACGTTTTCTCCTTCCACCCAGTTCAAAAGGACATCAGTGTGACTCTCTCCATCAGTCACAGCAACAGCAGAACAAGGGCTGAAGTTGCAGCCTTGCCTCCAGCCAACTATCTACCTTCACAGTATCTTTTTTTTTTTTCTTTTTTTCATCCATCAGCTAGTTTTCTGCCACTCAATGATCGGCAATTTGAGATCTGGGCTAAATTGCACCGGGACAGGGTTTTAACGTAGTGTTGGATTGCATCCTATGAGTGACACTAGCAAAAGTTGGCTACAAAATAATAAAATGACAATGGGGGGAAAAAACAGATGAAACCAAAATTACAGCAAAAGTAAATGAAGACAGAAAGGAAGAATGTTGGACTGTATTTGTAGATGACATGAAAATCCCAAAGAAACTATATAACAACTAGTAGAATTAATATGTAAATTTAGCAAGTATACAAACTCGAAGTATACAAAATTAATACCCAAAACTTAATTGTCTTCTATATGCTAGAAGTAAATAATTGGCAAGTTAAATTTAAAAAATTCTACTTGTAAGCGTACCTAAAAACAATAACAAAAAAATACTTAAGAATATATTTAACAAAAGACATGAGAACTCCTCATTGAAAACTACAAAATATTGCTGAAAGAAATTAAGGAAGGATCACAAAAGTGGAGAAATAAACCATGTTTGTAAATTTATTGGAAGATTCCAATTCATGGTTTGTTGGAATTCATAAGTTCATTGAAAGATTCCATTATTAAAATATCAATTCTACCCAAATCGATTTATAGATTCAAAGCAATCCCCATCAAAATTCCATCAGGCATTTTCACTGAAAATGACAAGCTGGTTCTAAATTTTATTTGGAAATTTGATGGCTCTAGAACAGACAAAAAAATTTTGAAGAAGATGGAACTCAACAGTGTAAGTAGAACTTATACCATCTACAAAAATCAAGATGGTATAATTTTTTTTTTTAATTTTTTTTTCAACGTTTTTTATTTTATTTTTGGGACAGAGAGAGACAGAGCATGAACGGGGGAGGGGCAGAGAGAGAGGGAGACACAGAATCGGAAACAGGCTCCAGGCTCCGAGCCATCAGCCCAGAGCCTGACGCGGGGCTCGAACTCACGGACCGCGAGATCGTGACCTGGCTGAAGTCGGACGCTTAACCGACTGTGCCACCCAGGCGCCCCCAAGATGGTATAATATTGAGATAAGGATAAACACAAGGAACAATGAAGTAGAATAGAGTCCACAAAAACCATGAGCTATATAAAAGAAACAGCAATAAATTAGACTTTATCGAGATAAAAATTTTGCTCTCTGAAAGACATAGCTGGGAATATGAAAAGACAATCAAAAGAATGAGGAAAATGTTCCCAAGGAACCTGTATTCAGACTATGTAAATAACTCTTAGAACTCAATAATTAGAAGAAAAGCAACCCAATGAAAAATGGGTAAAAGATTTGAATAGACACTTCACTAATGACAGTATACAAATAGCCCAAAAAGATTTAAAACGCGTTGGTCGTCAGGGAAATGGAAATTAAAACTCCAGTGAGGTACCATCAGACATCCATCAGAGTGACTAATTAAAAAGATTGACAATACCAAATGCTAGTGAGGATGTTGAGAAACTAGAACTCTTATACATCCCTGGTGGGAATGGAATATGGTTCAATAACTTCGAAAAAAGTTTGGTAATTTCTTAAAAAGTTAAACATATGACCCAGACATTCCACTCCCAAGTATTTATACAAAAGAAGTGAAAACATATGTCCACACAAAGACTTGTATGCAAATATTTATAGCAGGTTTATGCACAATAACCAAAAATTGAAACAATCCAGATGTTCACCAACAGGTGATGGATAAACAAAAAGAGATGCACTTATACAATGGGATATTAGTCAACAATAAAAAGAAACAAACTACTAATATACATAACAAAATGAATGAATGTCAAAACCATTATGTTGAGTGTATGACACCAGACCTAAGAGTATGATTCTATTTATATAAAAGCCAAAAAAAAAAAAAAAAACAAAACAAAACTGTGACAAAAAAAAAAAAAAATAGCTCAGTGTTGAATGGGTCCAAAGGTGGAAGGGGAAGGATGGACAGAAAAGGAACAAGAAGAAATTTTGGAGGGTGATAGAAATATTCTCTACCTTGACCAGGCAGTGGCTTCACAGGTATATGCACTGAGTTGTGTGCTTTAATGAATGCAGTATTGTACATAAATGATATTTCAGTAAAGTTGATTTTATTTTTTTATTATTATTATTTTTAATTTCCTTAATGTTTATTCCTTTTTGAGCGACAGAGTGCAAGCAGGGGTGGGGCAGAGAGAGAGGGAAACACAGAATCCGAAGCAGGCTCCAGGCTCTGAGCTGTGAGTACAGAGCCCGACGCGGCCTCGAACTCACAAACTGTGAGATCATGACCTGAGCCAAAGTCAGATGCTTAACTGACTGAGCCACCCAGGCGCCCCAGTAAAGTTGATTTTAAAACAAAGGGACGCTAGCCCAATACTGTATCCCTTCATATAAATACATCTCCTCATGTGACTACTGAAAACTCGAATTTTCAAAATAACATCATTTCCCTCACCAGCCTCATATAACGAGGGACCTGTTCCATGTGTTTCCCTTCCCTTCCTCTCATAAGCCCACACTCCACCCCATGTGCCATTCTATTCATAAAATAAAAGCATGAAGGTCCCTTTCAACAAATGCAATATCTTCAGGCTCTCCTGCAAGAACAAAACCAACACAAACAACATGTGCATGTGGTATCCTTTTCCCCAAACATCCATTTATATGGGGAGCAACATAGGGAGGCAAGTGATGTAGTTATAGGTGATAACTAATGGTTGGAAAGGCAGGAATAAAGAATGGTAGGAAGTAATCATTAATCTGTGGTCATACATAAATCAGGCCACTTCGGGGTGAACTATCGAGGAGGAAGATAACCATTTTCAATCAGCTGAATCGACGCTCAGTTACGTGGCTTCACAGGCATCCCTCACACCCTCACATCTACATCATCTGCTACATGGAAGGCCAGCTAAATGTTTGTTTCCTTCAGTCTAGTGAGTATTTTCTTCTGGTGGGGAATCCTCAAAGCTGCAATTATTTAGCCTGATCCATTAATTTGCTATGATCCCAAAGCTAGTCACAGTAATTCCTCCTGATCCCAAGAAGGTATGTCTAGCATCTAGAAGAGCTTTCTGGTATTGTTCACATACCCAGTCCTATTACTCTGACCAGCTGATGATTGGTATTTATGTAGGGTCTGAGCTATGCTACTTTTAAGTGTCAACAGTTTTTGCTGACTCAGAGAAGCATCCCTGCAGTTGGAGTGGGGGCCTTGTTAACCCCTGTCTCCCACTGAAGCCCAGCTGGTATTGCTTCTCAGCTAGGGCATTGGAATCCTGAAATTTTGTTGAATATGATCATAACATATTTAATTCCTACCAGTTGCCCTCTGGTCAGAAAACATAATTAAAGGGTCTGCAGATGGTCTGGCAAGGTTTCCAGAAGCAGTAGAAACCAACAGCTGACTGCACAGCTATATGAAACTAAAAACTGTTTCAAGATATGTACCATATGCACACATATGAATCCCTTAGGGAACATGGTGAGCTCTTTGCATTACACGGGTATTAGATGCTGTGGGAAATGACTAAGGGACAATTAGAGAAATACTTTAAAAAGGAAAAGAGAGAAACACAAATCAAAATCTTAACCTAGGATAGTTAGTTCCCAGACTTAGTAGGATATACTTTGGATAAAACAAAACAAAAAACAACAAATGCAAGACATAAAACTCAAAGAGGACTATTCAGGGAGAATGAGTAAAAATGGCGAGAGCTCTTTTCCAGAATCCCTAGGACGTATTAGATATCTTCTTTTAAATTAGAAACAGATAAAATTAGCCTTTTTACGATAGTCAATAGCCTTTATTAAAATAGGAAGTCCAGCATTATCATTTTCATTTTATGAGTTTTATAGAATTTCATATTAGAGTAGGAGCAGGGAGAATGATCCTTATACCCGTTAAAGAAATTAGTGATAAGAAGTTAGACCAGAGGAGAAATGAAGAATCAAAGAGAATCTTTGAAAAGACAGCGAAATATTTGAATACATTCATGGACTGTGACAACAACAATTGAGATGCATTGGGGTAGATGATCTTTTATGTCCCTTCACAAAGGGTTGCTTCATATGTTTTCTTTTTTTTTTTAATTTTTTTTTCAACGTTTATTTATTTTTGGGACAGAGAGAGACAGAGCATGAACGGGGGAGGGGCAGAGAGAGAGGGAGACACAGAATCGGAAACAGGCTCCAGGCTCGAGCCATCAGCCCAGAGCCTGACGCGGGGCTCGAACTCACGGACCGCGAGATCGTGACCTGGCTGAAGTCGGACGCTTAACCGACTGTGCCACCCAGGCGCCCCACTTCATATGTTTTCTTGAACAGATTTAAGGTATTCTGTAAAGGATGTCAAGGAAACCTGTCTACTGGCTGTTTGGCCAAAACTTCATTTAAAAAAATTCAGAGATGAGTCCTGTACAATTTTAGACTCTGTTTGTCTTCAGTCTCTCCAACACAGATCAAAACTGAAGATCTTCCCACTGGTTTTCTGAATATTGGGGCAAAGTAGTGTTCGGTCTGAATGCACATGGTTAGGATTTTTTAGGCTCAGCTTTCTTCCTGGGTTTACGACCTGTTAGGGAACCTCTCCCTTTAGTTGCATAAGCCAAGGTGACCCTCTAATGAACCAGGGTTTGCACAAGCCTAGTTTTTACACACTTCCAATGATCTCTGTCCTAGGGTCAGAGAAGGATTGCTCTTGTTCTGAGTTAGCCTGACACTGATAGCAGATATGGAAAGGCCTTCCCTTGGCATCCCAGGCAACACTGGGGTTTTAGAGTACTTATTGATCATGCTCTGACCTTCTCTGAGTTCAGAAACAAATCAGTAAGAGACAAGAGAGGGGTCAAGATGGGACCACTGAGAGTGGCAAAGAATGGTTCCCTTAGCTAAGGAATTGTCAGTGCAAGTTCTCCTTTGGTTCAGGTTTGATTCCAAAAGACATTTCTCTAAGTGAAAGTTAATATTAAACTAGAGTTCTGAGAGTGAACTAAAACTTTTAAACACTGTAACCTGAAGCTGTCTCTCTAGGGTAACAGAGTTGAAATCCATACCCCAGCCCAAGATCTTTGACTTAAACCATTTTAAAGGACCAACATCACACTTTTTAATACTCCCTGTTATCATTAGCTCCACTCAAAATCACATTTCCTACAGGTTCTTTGCACATTGTTAAATATTCAAAAAAATATAGACACGTTTTTCTTTTTTCAAAGTTGCATTTTATTATTACTTTTTTATTTTAGAGAGAGAATGTGCACATGAGTGGAGGAGAGGAGCAGAGGGAGAAGTGGGGAGTGGAGAGAGAGAATTGTAAGCAGGCTCCAGACTCAACGCAGAGTCTGACACAGAACTCAATCCCACCACCCTGGGATCGTGACCTGAGTCAAAATCAAGAGTCCAACGCTAAACTGACTAAGTTACTCAGGCTCCCCAATGTGATTTTTTTTTTTAATTTTTTTTCAACGTTTTTTATTTTTATTTTTGGGACAGAGAGAGACAGAGCATGAACGGGGGAGGGGCAGAGAGAGAGGGAGACACAGAATCGGAAACAGGCTCCAGGCTCGAGCCATCAGCCCAGAGCCTGACGCGGGGCTCGAACTCACGGACCGCGAGATCGTGACCTGGCTGAAGTCGGACGCTCAACCGACTGCGCCACCCAGGCGCCCCCTCAATGTGATTTTCTTAAGTGAGCACATTTTTCAAGGGTCTTGGGTCTCACTTCAGGTTATATAATAAGTGGGTGTGGAGCAGTAGAAGAATGACATAGCATTCATAGGTCGCTTTAAAGAATGAATGCCTTAGAGTTTGTTCCCACCTTTTTTTCTTGAATTTTGGTATCTGGCTCTTTTTTGCAGTGACACTTCCAATCTTGTGTCTCAAGTTACAGTTCTATTTCTGCTCCTAGGTCAGTATCTGACACATAAATGGTACTCAGTAAAGGATGGTTGAATAAATTATTATTGAACAAATGATTATTGAATAAGTGAGTTTCCAACCCTAAAACAACAAATTAAATACTTTCTTTTTAAATTTATTTTATTTTATTTTATTTTATTTTGTTTTTGTAATTTACATCCAAATTAGTTAGCATATAGTGCAACAACAATTTCAGGAGTAGATTCCTTAATGCCCCTTACCCATTTGGCCCACCCCCCTCCCACAACCCCTCCAGTAACCTTCTGTTTGTTCTCCATGTTTAAGAGTCTCTTCTGTTTTGTCCCCCTCCCTGTTTTTATATTCTTTTTGTTTCCCTTCCCTTATGTTCATCTGTTTTGTCTTTTAAAGTCCTCATATGAGTGAAGTCATATGATATTTGTCTTTCTCTGACTAATTTCGCTTAGCATAATACCCTCTAGTTCCATCCACATAGTTGCAAATGGCAAGATTTCATTCTTTTTGATTGCCAAGTAATACTCCATTGTGTGTGTGTGTGTGTGTGTGTGTGTGTGTGTGTGTGTATACATACACCACATCTTCTTTATCCATTCATCCATCAGTGGACATTTGGGCTCTTTCCATACTTTGGCTGTTGTTGATAGTGCTGCTATAAACATTGGGGTGCATGTGTCCCTTTGAAACAGCACACCTGTATCCCTTGGATAAATGCCTAGTAGTGCAATTGCTGGGTCGTAGGGTAGTTCTATTTTTAGTTTTTGAGGAACCTCCATACTGTTTTCCAGAGTGACTGCACCAGCTTGCATTCCCACAAATTAAATACTTCGTATGTCCAAGTTACTGTGAAATAGAAAGATGAAAACCCTCACACCTGGTAGGAGAACCTTTGGGCAGTGTTTTTTTCATTGGACTAATTTTTCACGTTTAAATGCTTTCTTTTTTCCAGAAATACCTGGACTTCATTGTTGACTTTTCTTTAGAGTGTTCTCAGGCAGGTTTCTTCCAAAGTCCAAGCCTTTTCTCAAATAGTCACTACAAACTCTTATGCATACCTCAGAACCTTTTTAAGGAACTTGTGCACAGCTCAAGATTTGAAGACTGTTCAGTTTTACTTACT
The DNA here is from genome assembly GCF_018350175.1 of Felis catus. Lineage (NCBI taxonomy): Eukaryota > Metazoa > Chordata > Mammalia > Carnivora > Felidae > Felis > Felis catus. The sequence goes on from NC_058371.1 coordinate 30,709,103, forward strand.
CCGTTTTACTTAGTTGCTATTCAATTTTACTTAGTTACAACTCAAATTTATTTAGTTAGGTCGAGAAAGTTAAATAGCTACTTGTTCTCTCAGTAAAAATAAAACAAAAACAAAAACTCCATAGACTCCCCCCACCCCCATCTTTACTCTCGGGAAGTGATAAAGCAGTGTGAAATTAGAGAACCCATGACAAATGGGATATCGGATCAGGTAGTGCTTAACTACTAAGTACCCAGGATTTTTTTTTTTCACTGTTCTATCATATCACCCAAAGAAGGAAGAGAACTTTGAATGCTCTTCCTGTGAATAATTAATGATTGATTTGCTATGCTTGGAATGTGTAATGGAGTGAATTCCAGAGAATGTGCCTATCCTTGGTGGTGGGCAAGAGAAAATGCACGGATCTTTCTCAAGAAAATAGCTCTGATTGGATATTTTGCTAATGATCGTGAGTACCGTCATAGGTTTAAATCCTGCTCTGAAATTCAACCCAAAGTAGCAACTCTATTTTAATAGATAGGCAAAGATACAGACTAAGAAAATACTACCTTATCAAGTGTGTATTCATAAAAACAACATATCTGCCTCTGCAGGAGTAGTCTTTGGCAATAATTCTCATTCTCTCTCTGATGTTCATTAGATTATATGAACTTGGATGAATCAATAGACTGTAAAATAACTCAAAAAGCTGTTTTCAAGATTAAATAAATTCAAAGATGTCAGACATTTAGCATTGTGTCTGGAATAGCAAAGCTGTTCCTTAATTGATGGTTTTCTTTCTTTTCTCCTCCATATGTAGCATTTTAAACATATTTTGTACACCACTTGGAATTCTATATAAGCTTTGGGAAATAGACTTTAATGTGGACGCTTTAGGAGCACTGTGAAAGAATTTACCCCAGTTATAAACCCCATTTACATGGTTAACAAAAGCGTATCACGTTGTATAAAAACCAGGGCCAATGTTCTTTTGTAGGTCTTGAGGCTAGTTAAGTATTCTCTGCACTGAAACACATTGCTCCGTTTCATGTGATCAGTGATCAGAGGTTACAACAAGTATGTAGAGCACTTTAAGAATCTTGAGAAGTCATGGGCACCAAAAGAAATTATTGTCTGTATTACCTTCCTTCAAATAGTGCACTTAGAATGAAAGTACATCTGGATGGATTCCAACAAGGGGGAAAAAAACCTGTGAAATGAGGATTCTGTAAACTCTTCTAGGAATTTTGTGTGTATACTAAATGGAACTTTGTGCCATATACTTGGCACGAAAAACTGAAGCGTATAATGGAAAAAAGAAAAAAGATTCTTCAGACTTTTTTTTTCCCCTGGGAAGAAAGGGATGCAATTGTGTACTTTCAAAGTTCTAATCACGCTGGTTAAATGATAACATTTTTAAAGGGCTATGTTGGGACCAATGTGGATGTCTCTGGTTTTGGTCAAGACTTATGTACAAGAGCATTTAAAAGAACTGCTTCCTAATATTGTGAAGTATTCCCCAGTCCTTCAAACCGGTCCACAAGCCAAGAAGCCATCCATGTGTTGATGACATTCAAAGGAAAGGAATATCCTAGATGTGATGGTTGGGGATGACACTCAGTAGCCTCCATATTTATTTCTAACCACTTCCTTCATTACTTACTTCCTGCCTCCCACCAAGAAGAGTAAAAAGGCCTGAAATTTGCATCCCAGCCTCCCTTTGGGCTAGTGCATGGGCCTGTGACCCAATTCTGGCCAGTGATTTTGAAGAAGTACTCTGGGGGTAGAAATCACCAGGAAAGATTTTTCCTCTGGTTAAAAAGATATGTATAACACAAAACTGCTCTTTCTTTTTTACTCTGAAGGTAATTATGTGAAGACATAATGGAGATATGTAATGTAATGTGAAGACATAATTACAAATGGAGATGCACCAGCCACTTTATAATCAGAGAAACAAACCTGAAAGGGAAGGCCAACACACCCAGGATGACATCCCAGCAGAAGAATGACGGGAACACTGGGTCCCTGATCACCTCATTTTCGTTCTGGACCTCTTGTTAAGTAAGTCCATAAATATCTTTATCACCTGTACTATTTAATGGAGGTATGCTTTACTTGTGGCCTAAAGCACAATTGATACAATAGTTCTTGCCAGAGGATGAAGAAGTATTCCAATCAAGGCTGATAAAGCTTTAAAAAAGAATAAAAGACTCTCTGTGTGATATGACTAAAAATCTACTGAAACAGATACCCCTCCCATTTTACATTCTTCATCCAAAATTCCCACTAATAGAGACTTGATGATACGCATTCATTACACAAATTTTGACTTCCTTTTATGCGTAGCACTTGTCCGATAAATATAAATACTAAAACGTATTCATCATTTATCTGAAATTCAAATTTAATCGAATGTCCTGTGTTTGTATTTGTAAATCTGGCAACATGTGCCATGCCCTATGGCAGGCTCTCCATAATTCAAAGAACGCATCTCCTTCAGAGACTTTAGCTGATTCTAATGTGTGATCTGGGTAGAAGTCCACTCACTGCCTTAGAAACTCTCTCTTTCAGCTCCACATTCTACACACCAAGAATCTGAAGCCTGAAGAGATCCTGGGATTTCCCCAAAGGCACAAAGCTGCGCACAGGCAAAGGTGGAAATGGGACCCACATTTCAGGATTTTTGCTAGTACCCCTTTTTTTTCGGTTGCCTTTTCACTCCTGCTCCTAAAGTCTCTTGGTTTTAAAATGAACTGGGGAACTAACGAACTAACGCTGTTTGACTCAGTAGAGGGAAGGAAGCTTATCATATAAAAGGTCTAATTTCCTTTGATGAGGAAGAGGAATGCATCTCAGTCACTTTCTTACACAGAAGAGCATTTTGGATAAGAAAACAAAGAATTGTGGAGAAAGAAAATCCTGTTCAAATCCATAGAAATACTTTCTTAAAAAGAAAATTTGCCAAATATTCTTTCATATAGGTGATATACATGTTTGCATATATATAGATATATCTCATGTGTATATATACACGTCATGCATACATTTATATGTCAGATATATATACAGCTTATTACATGGAGCTCATATAGGTGATATGTAATTCAAAGTTACACGATGGCTTGCTGTATTTTGCAGCTATCACTGCAGAAATCTTCCCTCTGTTTCTTCACAGGTATCCTTGCTAATATTTTGATCAAAACTGCTAAGTCCCTAGCTTCTGTAAACAATGAGCTTTACTTGGAATTTATTTAAAGATTATCATGGTGACTTGCCCATGGAAAAGCCATTATTATTATTTTTTTTTTTCCAATGGGCAACACAGAATTTAAAGCTCTTTGGATAAACTGCTGTGTATCACATTTCCAATTCCTAGATCTTCAGAACAGAAGGCTCAAAGTTTTGTCTAGAAACTTTTCCTTTTTAGCTAATCCAATTCTTTCATTTTGCACTGTTAGTCCAAATGATGCGATTCTGTCACTAGAGAAGACAGAGGCCAAATTAAGTCAATTCTCTGTAGAAGATCTTAATCTAACATACATTGCTTATCAATCTGCTTTTCTCGTGTTTCTTGGAAGTCAAATCCAATTATCCCAAATGCAAATAATAAGGCAAATTTCACTTTATTAAAAAATCATCCCAAACACATTCTTACAGTATCAGACTTTATTTAAAAAAAAAAAAAAAATATATATATATATATATATATATATATATATATATATACATGAAATTTCAGAATAGGATAGGTTCAGATGATTTTTGGAATTCCTTATAAGGGAATGTGACCCCAAATCTCAGTTCTTTAGGTCAAAGCATCCTCAACCACTACATCCAATTATGATGCACTTAGACTTTGAGGTCTACCAAGTTAACCATCCAAGTGGTTCCATCTGTTTTCATGGAACGTCCAGATAGGAGAGAAGCACAGAGTACCATATCACAAATAACAACTTTCTATTTCAAGTGACTCTACCACAGCCAGGGAGTCATGAAAACCAAAAGAAGCTCCTATTGGAAATAAATAAATAATTTTTTTTAAAAGGTTGAGCACATCAGCTTCAACCTTTCCAATTATTTATTCAGCATTTTAAGTGATTCTTCTCTGCTCCACTTCCAAGCTACCTACATTTTGGTCTCTTTCTAAAATTCAAACCTATTCTCCACAGATAAAACTTGTCAACCTCTGAGAAGAGTCAACATTTATTTTATTGCATACATTCTGTTATGCTTGTCGATTTTTCTATGAATTACATTACCTTTTAGTCTCACCTGTGAGAACATTATTCCATAAGAATTTCTGTCATTGAAATGTTAAACTTACACCCTCGGGACTTCTACCTGCAGGATGGTGGATCCTGTCTCACCTGCCTGGACATGTTGTACTGAGCTGAGGTCACACTTACGCAAATGACATTCCAAACATTCTTCTCCCACTAAATTAAAAGGGGCAGTTCAAGCTTCTCTCTCTCCCATTGGTTAGGGATTCTGACACAGGGACTTAGAAAGCTCGGCAGTCCTAAAATGGAGCTGTTGTTAGCCACATGACCTGTGTGAGGGCATGAATCCTTCTCTTCTACCTCCTGCCCCACTGCCCCTTAGTCAGCACTAATCACGATTCAACACTTGAAAACTAGGCAACTGACTGAAAATGTTCTACTTGAACTTTGATTGATTTCAGAAGGGTGGCATGTCTTAAAATGTTGACCATTTACTGATTAACTGAGAAGGCAGAATTCCCCCAAACTGTAGCTAGTCTGAAGCTAAAATCTTAACGCAGAAAAACTGAATAAGGAAACATACTCTCGTAAGATCCCCGCCATCTATAAACTTTTCTATTAGATCTTGGCTGTAGATAAATGCGATTACTGTACATTATGTCTTTGAGGAATTTCTTCTTCCCCAAGACTCCTTGCCATTGGAAATTGGTTGCTTCCTTATCAGACATGTCCCTATATCAAAATCATAAAATAATTGCTGATGAAAGGTCTATTGTTTCATAGTTGTAAAGCCATCCCTTTCATACCTATTAGGCAATCTTCTCAAGCATGTGATAATAACAATAAAGTATGACTGAGGACAAGACATGAGCTGTGCTTACAGCCAGTGGTATAAGTGTGTCTAATGGAGACAGTATTTCCGTCCATGATTCCAAACGGCACCCATATACCACTCTCTTTTACTCTGAACAGTATGAGCTGCCAGCTTGGAGGTATTCTTTCTTTCTCAAGAGAGTAGAAAAATAAAAGTGTTTTGTTCTTTAATACACTATAGGAGTGAATAAAGGTATACTGGAGGAGGTGGGGATGTGTGGAGAGGATAAATCAAAGTATAGAGAAAACAGTAGAATAAAACAGAAAAGCCAGTGTTTGTTTAGAAGGCGTAAATGCTACTCTCAGAGGCCCGAGGTAAAAGTCCCAGCTGCACATTCAGTTACTTTCTGTCACAAGAATTAATAAGAATGAACATAAGAATTAATAATCATCATAATATTTGTTATAATTACTATCTAAATTTCATCGATCTAAGTGTTCTATTGTCAAAAGCAAGCCCAAATTGATGACAGAATAAGTATCCTTCTCTGAGTTAAACCTAAAATTATTTTGGCATTGTCAAACTACTCAGCTTCCTTTCAACTCCATGTTTAATCCAAAAAAAAAAAAAAAAAGTAAAAGAAAAACAAATCCATGTTTAATCCTGTCATTGATATACTTATCTAAGCTCTTTTGGAATCCACTTATCTCACAAAGAGTTCAGGTAATTCAGTTGAGAACAAAGATATGTTTAGCTTTTTTGATAAAAATTTCTCACTGATATTTTGTTGTTCTCAGAGCGTATGTATACTGTCCATTTGCCATAGCTGAATTATTTTCCTTACAGAGATGATTACTTTCAAGTGAGAGCTAAACATCGTCTCTAGATAGCTTTATGTTGCTGCTACCTTTAGTTTATATTCAAACAAAAGGAACAAATAACTTTCCTAAAGATAGTGCTACTATCACTAACTTCCATTTACTAATATCTTTCCTTAACTAATTAGTATTTAACTGGTGAATAAATACCTAGTTAAAACAATTACAATAGGCTCATAATGCCATCTAGTGGACAATCTTCAAAATATCATCCCATGGGCCATTTTCTTTCTATCCTTCAAAATGTCATCATTATTCTTGAAGAAGTAATCCAAACTACTAGCTAAGGATTATTGGTTAGTATCGCTGAACCCTCAGACAGAGCCATGATAGCATTTCCAACACTGGTGAAGTCTTAGGGAAAATTAACTTACCATCTTGTGTGCCTCGGCTCCTTATCTGTTCAATGGATGGAGCCAATGCCACTGGGAAAAAGGAGAGTTGCCCCAGTAGTAATTCAATGTACTGAGTTCATCCTCAGTAACAGTATCTTAGGTAGCTCCTGCTTCCCATCTGGAAGATAAAAGCATAATCTCTGTTGGCTTGAATATAAATTATATATATAACTTTTTTATATAAAAATTTTACAATCTCATCTAATCTTAACAGCTACTTTGTGAATATGGGGGAATATACTCATATTACACTTGAAGGAATTAAAGTTATTGAAAAGTGGGGCGCTTGGGTGGTTCAGTCAGTTAAGGTTCTGATTCTTGATTTGGCTCAGGTCATGATCTCATGGTTTGTGGGTTCAAGCCCTGCCATCAGGCTCTGTGCTGGCAGTGCAGAGCCTGCTTGGGACTCTTTCTCTCTCTCCCTCTCTCTCTGCCCCTCCCCTGCTCATGATCTCTCTCTCTCTCTCTAAAAATAGATAAATAAACATTAAAAAAAAATTGTAAATAAAGTTAATGAAAAGTAAGTGACTTGACCAGAGTCAAACACTTACAGAAAGCTCAAATTCAATCACAGATTTTCAAAATCTCAATGACTCTTTCAATAGCCAGCAGTATATTAGAAGAGTGGCTTTTTATGACAAAGGAGACCTTTTCTCAGAAATGAAGGTTAAATACATGCTTATCTATTAACGTGATTGATTCACAACTTTAGCAGATACAAAAGGAAAAATATGTGGTTATCTCAACAGATGCTTAAAAAGCATTTGATCAAATCCAACTCACATTCTCAATGATAACAGAAGTCTTAAAAGGTAGGAAGAGAATGCTTCCATAGCTTGATAAAGATTACATATAAGAATCCTACCATTATCGTCATATTTAATGGTGAAACATCATAATTCTTTCCAATTACATTCAGTAGTAAGGCTAGTGTTTCTGCTATTATTGCTTTAATTCATCAATGTACTTGAAGCCTGAGGCTATGCCATAAGACAAGATAAAGATATAATATATTGGTTGTTTGCCATGAAAACCCAAAAGAATTTAAAAAAATCAGAATTTATAAAATAGTTATGAAACAGTGACAAATGCAAGGTAAACATAAAGTAATAACCTTCCTATACAATTAGAAAATGTAATAGGAAAAAAAAAAACAATGACATGTATAACAGGAAAATAAAAACACACAGAAAGCAAATAAAACAAAGTGAACAAACTGAAAATACTTAGAGTAAACCAAATGAGAAATGTGCAAGGTTTATATAAATAGGAGTTGATTTTATTGAACGCTTTTTTAGCATCTATTGATATGATTATATATTTTTTTTAATTTTGGATTTGCTTATGCAAATGTAGGGAAGTTTTATGACTATATACAATTTTGAAATGGAATACCATATACATTTTACAAGAAAGAGACTGAGAAAAGTATTTGCAACTATTTAGTTCAAATATAATTTCTTCAAAGAAGCCACCTTCTATATCCCTATCTTCATGATATTTCTTCATTATTCCCTATTAATTATTATTCTCATTATTCAGAATCTTGCTTTGGAATAATACGTTAATTACTGTGATCATTCTGTTAATTTTTCAGTCAATCTCTCCTCCTTTAGGAAAATATGAGTTCCATGAAAACATGAATCCTGTTTTTCTCACCAAGCACATATTTTAGAAAATAACGGGCTCAATAAGTGTTCGTTAAGTGAATAAATGAAAATAAATCTATGTAGAACAATTACAATTAAGAAGAAAAAATAAAGAACTCCACAAGCAGATGAAAAGACTATGAACATGTAATTCCTAGAAGAAGGATATCAACCAATAAACCCATGAAAAATTTTTGTCTCAATATAAGAGAAATAACATTTTTAGATCTCTCTTCATTTCTTTCCTGGCATCTCATGATCCCAGAAAAGGGACTGGTCAGGCAAATGACAATGTTGTAGAAAGGAAGTGAATTACCATGTAAAGAAAACAGTCAGATAAGAAGAGAAATGGAATGGAATGCCCATTTTTGCCATTCCCATGTGGTAAGGCAGGAGTAGACTAGACAGGAGGAAGCAAGCCCCAGAAAAGTATGTTATACTGAAATCCTACTGAAATCCCAGAAGTCATAATGCTAGTTTAACTGAAAAGTAGAACTAAAGCAGAAGAGCTTTTGTGTCCCATACACAATTTGGAAATCTATATATGGTGGTAATAAGGGCAGGTCAAGTGTAATGAGGAATATTTTCTCACAAGGCAATATTGCTTGATCATATCAGAGTTCAAATAGTTACAGAGATAGAGACAGAGACAGAGACAGAGAAACAGAGCACCAGAGTTACAACACTGAATTACCCTCTGATCCCATGAGACTAGGAAATCTTACAGATGTGCTGACATAGTTGTAAAAGGTTGTTGATAAGGCATGTTGGAGATCTTGATGGTATGGGTTGGAGTTGTTGTGGCCAGAAGGGAGTTCTGGGTTGCAAGGCAACAACCCAGGGCAGGGATCTCTTGGGGGATCTCAGAAAACCTCGGGAATATTGATTAAGTTCCAGGCAGAGCTGTGGTGGGGCTGAATTATCTGTGAAGAAGTACAGACCATGACAAAATCAAGAAAACAGACTACATGCATTCATGAGTTGCCAAATTCATCCTCAGTCCATGAGTCAGAGTAGTCAGTCCTAAGCAGAGATCAATGAGAATTTAGAAGATAATGCAAGGGTCCAAAGACCTTTCTCTCCACTACTGTGAGGTTGGGTAAGCCTATCTCTGTAGCTTTTATTTACGGAAAACTATCTTTCGTCAGAGAAGGGGAAAGAGGAAAAATAGCCCTGCTAGAGACTTAACATTTTAATTTCCCAGATAACTGTTACCTAAAATTAGAATGTCTTCAACCAGAAAATACATTAATTTGCAAATTTGAGTTAGGTTTCTCATAAGGAACATAAAATATGTTATAGAAAATAAAGGAGTATAAAGAGAAGTGACATTATCATATTATATTTCACCCAGCAGATTGGCAAAGATGAAAAAGATTGTTATTATTTGTTGTTGGTTAAAGTGCAAAGAAACAGGTAATCTAAAATACTCAGTTGGAAGTAATGTACATTGAAAAGTGTTTCTGAGGGCAGTTTGACACTGTTGACCCCAATTTAAATAATATACCCCACATCCAGCAATTCCATTTCTGGATATCAAATTCAATTATTAGAAAATCTACATCAGAAAATCTACATTAGAAAATCTACAAATTAAGATTAGAAAATCTTAAATTGAATTAGATAATAAGAATAACTTATTGGCACAATCAAGGACAAGTCCACAGATAGTTCAGGCTTCAGGCAGGGTACAATCAAGACTCTAAAATTGTTTCCTTCCAAGTACCAGCTTTCTATTTGTTCTGGTGTTCCTAATCTTCAAAAAATGGCTACAAGCAGAAACCAGGATTACCAGCTTCTTCATTTACATCCAGGGGAGAGAAAGTGTTTCTCCATTCAAAAAGGAACAAAAAAAAAATTTTTTTTAAGTTTATTTTGAGAGAGACAAAGATAGCACAAATGGGGGAGGGTCAGAAGGGGAGATAGAGAATCCCAAGAAGGCTCAACGCTGCCAGCATGGAGCCTGATGCAGGGTTCCAACTCATGAAACTATGAGATCATGATCTGAGCCGAAACCAAGAGTCAGATGCTTAACTGACTGACCCATTCAGGTGCCCCAAAAAGGAATAAAATTCTTGACCCTACTCCACTTGGACCATTTTAGGCTACATAGGTGTCTCAGTAGCAATCACTTAGCATAAGAAAAGGAGGATCCTGATAGGCTAAGCCAAATTAAAACTGACCCAAAGGGTTAGAAGTAGAGTCAACCCTACCAATAATACATGGCTGCTATAAAAAGTACATTTGAATATGTACCTACATGTGAATAGTGGGATGCTATTTTGAGATATTAAGCTATTTCCCCCCATTGTTTCTGTACCCCACTGACCTTCTCCCTGCCTAGGCTGCTAGGGCATCTCATCTTCACTGCCACAAGGGAGGAACGATGTGACAGAGCACAGGCTAAAAGAGTGAAATCTTCTTGGCTTTTGAGTTCAGAAGATTTGGTGGAACATGATTAGTTAGAGAAATATTCCTCCTGAAGTGGGAGAATAGAAGTATCAGAGAAACGAGGTAACCAGGTTACATATTCGTTGAGACAAGAACCTTTCGCCACATCAGAGCTGAAGGAGAGAGGAGAACAGAAATGATAGACACTCTAGCAATAACTGAGGAATTCAAGAGCAGAGTAATCCTGGTCTACTTTCTACAGACCTTCCCAAGTAGTTCCCAAGGCAAGTCCACTGAGCTCCCCCTGATTCAAGAGGGTGCTGGAAATGCTTGGGTGGTAAAGGGCCTTAAGGAACTCCACCTGAGTTCCTGCTGCATCCCAAGGGATGCTCAGGAATTGTGGAATGATTTCAAATCTGCTTTTGAGGAATGCAGGAGTACCTAAGACAGACCCAGATCTGGAGAGGCCTAGCTGTCAGTAACAGTAATCCTTATAAATAAGGATTAGATGGAGCATGGATATCTTTGGATGGAGGTCCTTATAGGTCCCCATAATGTAGTACCTGGGATCCTCTGTGGAACCTACATACACCTCAAGAAAAGGTGTCAAGAAAATGTGGAATTAAAAAAAGAATGTTTCTGCCATCCTAAAAACCACGACCCATTAAGTTCAGTTATAGAAAAACAAATGTATGGGGCACTTGGGTGGCTCAGTCGGTTGAGCGTCCGACTTCAGCTCAGATCATAATCTCACGGTTCCTGAGTTCGAGCCCCACAACGGGCTCTGTGCTGACAGCTCAGAGCCTGGAGCCCGCTTCAGATTCTGTGTCCCCCTCTTTCTCTGCCCCACCCCTGCTTGTGCTCTGTCTCTCTCTGTCTTTCAAAAATGAATAAACATCAAAAAAATTAAAAAATAAAATGGACACTTCATGGAGTAAGACTCACACCTGCTACTTATGCATGTGAATGAACATGCAAATGATCGGATAAAGTTCTGGACAGATAAATGAACAAAGCTTAACAGAGGCAGGGATGTCTCATATAATTGTACCATTCACATAGATATTTTAATTCTGTATTATTCTATATTAATGAGAAATAGTATAATATAGATGTTAAGAGTTCCAGCTCTGGGGACAGTTTGGGCAAGTTCTTTAACTTCTTTGTACCCTGGTTTCCTAAGCAAAATGCAAATAATAATATTATCTATCTCATGGAATTATTATAAGTATTAAATACATGTAAAGCTCTTTCTTAAATACTTAACATATAACAAGTACTCAACAATGTTTTTATTATTTTGCATTTTGATGAAAATGTATTTGTATGTTACTTGTATCAATTTTTAAATGATCTTATAATAAAACCAAAAAGAAAATTAACGACCCAAAGTAGAATATTGAAGATACCAATGCAAAATAATACACAAATGGTATCAAATATATAGCTGGCCCTTACGTTAAGAGGACAAGAATGTGTCAATGAGGATACTTAGATTTGCTGTGATTAGAGAGAATTTCAGAAGGATATAGAATTTGGATTGAGTCTTGAAGATTAGGTAGGATTTGGATTCAGGTGAAACATGTTTTATTGTTAAAAGAATGCGGCTGGTGAAGAAAGAGGTCCAAACGTCAAAGTTGTGTTTGGGAGATGGATGTCAATTGTTTGTAGTGAATGTTTTTAGATACTAGCTTGAGTTTACTGTTGGAAGAGTAGATTCTGCTAGATCACTCACTGAAATATATCCAGAAGATTAGATAGATGATAGATACATACATACATACATACATACATACATACATACATAGATACACAGATATTCTGGAGGTGATGCGTGAGCCACTGATGGTCTTTGAGCAGGGTTTACCAAGAATAATCAGCAGTTGGGGCACCTGGGTGGCTCAGTCACTTAAGCATCTGACTTTAGCTCAGGTCATGATCTTGCAGTTCATGAGTTCAAGCCCCACGCTGGGTTCTGTGCTGACAGCTCAGAGCCTGGAACCTGCTTCAGATTCTGTGTCTCCCTCTCTCTCTGCCCCTCCCCCACTTACACTCTGTCTCTCTCTCACTCAAGAATAAATAAACACTAAAAAAAATTTTTTTTTTTAAAAGAATGATCAGCAGTGAAGCAGCAATGGCTCAGAAGTGAGCAGACATGGGTCTAGAAGGAACTTTATCAAGCTTGAAGACGAATCACATGGTTTTCTATTAACATAAGAATAAAAACAAAGGCAGAAGTCCATTTTCTTCAGAAAAAACAACAAAAAAATTAAATCTCTACGGACTCTCCATGCCCAGGATCTCTGTGCCAATGTCTGTTTGTGGGTGGGCTCTTCTTGTAAGGGCTCCTGATGGCTTCCGTCTTTGTCTGTGTTCTCTCTCTCCCTCAAGACAGGGACTGTGTCTACTGTTGACAGGTCACCATTTCACTTAACGTCCTGCCCAAACTGGACACACAATAACTCTGAAGGCCTTACTGACTTAAAACCCAGTGAAATAATGTGGGGATTTGAAATGTAGTTTTACCTTAGTAGATCTTTTACCCTGGGTCTCACACCTTTTGATTTTATCCAGGTTCCCAGGACCTTGTTTTCATTTGCTATCAGAGGTGATAACCTCACTGTTAGTTCTTCTGTATTTACTCCAAAGTATAACTGAAAAGCTGAACAATAACCTATAGGAAGAAGGGATGCAACAAATCTCACAGATGGCTGGGCTCACAAATTGAAATTGTATTCAGAAAGGGAATATTTGAGTATAATTGTCTGTTCCTTGGGAAGAACAGTAAGGACTCATATAAACTCACTTTGCATGGTTATTTTTGGAAAACATAAACCAAGCCAAGTGGATACTGTGCAATTGCTTTAGTATTTAATATTGTATTTAATATGATCTAAAAAAATTTTTTTTAGTGTCTTATTTATTCTTGAGAGAGACAGAGACAGAGCACAGGGGAGGGGCAGAGAGAGGGAGACACAGAATCTGAAGCAGGTTTCAGGCTCTGAGCTGTCAGCACAGAGCCCGACAGGCGGGACTCAAACTCATGAGCCCGTGAGACCATGAACTGAGCTGAAGCCAGATGCTTAACCGACTGAGCCACCCAGGCGCCCCTATTTAATATGATTTTAGTACATTAATAATGCTTGTTTATTAAAAAGTTTTGAAAAGACAACCAAGAAAAAGAAACCATAATATTAGTAACCATAATACAACCATTATTAACATATTGTTATATATCCTTTCAGAATTTTTATGCATAATTTTGCAAAAAGAAAAGTATACATAACTTATACTATTTATATTCTCCTCTTTAGACTACTTTTGCCACTTCAAATAGGTGAAGACCTTTCAAATATTATTATTCTTTAAAATTGCAGTGTATGGGCACCTGGGTGGCTCAGTTGGTTGAGCATCCAACTTCGGCTCAGGTCATGATCTCACGGTTCATGAGTTCAAGCCCCGTGTCGGGCTCTGTGCTGACAGCTCAGAGCCTGGAACCTGCTTTGGATTCTGTGTCTCCCTCTCTCTCTGCCCCCCCCCCCCCCCGTTTACACCCTGTCTCTGTCTCTGTCTCTCTCTAAAAAATAAAATAAACATTAGAAAAAAAACTTAAAAAAATAAATAATAACTGCAGTGTAATTTATTATCCCTCTAAATAAATCTTTCTGGCAAATACACAATTATTCCTAATTTTTCATTTGTATGCAAAATACACATTGAACATTTTTTTGTGTGAAGGTGTTCACACTTGTTAAAATATATGCCTGAGGTAGATACTTCAAAATCAGAATTACTGAATCCATGGCATACATATTTTATAGCTTTTACCTAGAAAGGTTATACCAATTAGCAGTGCCAACAACACTATGTGAGAGTCATTTTGTTGATGTCGGGGCTGCTCTATGCAGAATTTATGGATATTCCTACACGCTGCCTTCACAATGTCTAGTCAACTGGGACTCTGGAATAAGCCAGTGATTTTTACTCTTGTATATGAAACACAACCACCTATGAATTTCCTCTCTTCTTCCTTCCATCCTAAATACAGACAACTTCAACAAACTCCCAGGCTACTTAGGATCCCTAACTGAAGTTTTGAGCCGTGGTGGAAGATGGCTTCCAAAGATGGCCACCAGCAATTCCTCCCCTCATTCTGCGCATGTGCCACACCTACCATACAAAGGTAGAATCTACTCCCCCCTGCTCTTGTATCTGGGGTAACTTTGTGACTTGCTTTGACCAGTAGAATGTGTAGAAGTAGCACTGTGAGTTCTAGGTCTCAGCTTTAGAGGCCTGGCAGTTTGTACCCGCCCTCTTGGAACTGGGAGTCACCATACAGAGAGACTTGGCTATCCTGAAGGAGAAAGGGGAGATTGCAGCCTTCTAGACATCTCAGTGTTCCCTACCAAGACGTGTCTGCAAAGCTTTCTTGGATATTCCAGTGCCAACTAAGCTCTCATCTGAAATCAGCCTCATGGGTGATCCCAGCAGACACCATATAGATCAGAGAAACAATCTAACTGAGTATAACCAAGCATGGAATTGTGGGAAATGAGAAAATATTGTTATTTCAAATCATTAAGTCTTGGGGTGGTTGTTACATGGTAATAGGTAATTGAAACACCGGTTATCAGTAGTTTTAAAAGCTATAGATTTGACTTGCATGCATAGCTGTGGAAAAGATTACTACACTCCTACTTTAATGTCTATTGCTAATTATTTTCTTAGTAATAGACCCCTGCTTTTTAGCGGGTTATATGGCTATCCAGAATAAAAAGTATATTCCCCAGTCTTCCTTGTGTCCAGTGTGACAATGTGACTAAGTTCTAGCCAAGAAACATAAGCAGAATTATCATGTGGGACTTCTAAAGAAGTTTCTTGAGTATCTTTAAAGGGAGGGGTACATTCTTCTCTCTTCCCTGCTTCAATATTTTTTTTTCCTGCTTGCTGGAATACTAAAATAATGACTGAGGCTCAAGCACCATGTGAGACCCTAAGGCACATAAAAATGCTGTAAAGCAAAAAATAAAAAATAATTTGGCCCTTGATGATACTGGAGCAGCCATGAAAGGCCTGGACTGACTGCATTCTGACTTTTATTGGAGAGCGAAACAAACTTCTACTTTTTTTCAATCTACTGGGTCTTGTCATGTTTTTGTTGTTGTTGTTGCTGCTGCTGTTTAATCCATTCAGTCATTCTTTATCTTTTGGTGGGCATTTAATCTATTTACATTTAGAGTAATTACTGATAGGGAAGGATACACAATTGCCATTTTGTTTTCTCTTAGTCCTGTTCTTTTTTTTTTCTGCTATTCCTTCTCCTAGTATCTTCTGTGTTTTGTTAAATTTTTGTATTGATTTGCTTTGATTCTCTTCTCTTTTTTTCTTTTATGTAGCTTCTATAGAGGGTGTGTATGTGTGTGTGTGGGGGGGGGGGTGTATATGGTTACCCTGGGGTTTATTTTAAGCTAATTATCGCTTAAATTCAATCACAAAGACTATACATTTTAACACTCTCCCCCCCCCCCCCCCCACACACACTTCATTATCATTGTCATAATTTATATTTTCTGATTCTCACTAAGGGAACTGTCCTTGAGCTATTGCTGAATTGCGTTTGTGGGAGGGTCTGGGGCTGCCTACTTAGCCATCTTGTTGATGTTACTTCAAGCCAGTTCTCATCTTTATTCAAATATTTATCATTTATTTTCTCTTAACCCTATTGTAATATGACTATAGTTTTCTTGGAGTGTTCTGATATTTAATATAGCACAATAGGATTTTTTTAGGCAGCACTTTAGCCATTAAATTTGCTGCAAATGCACCTAAATTTATACACTTAAAAGAACTGGAAGTCAAGAAAAGTACTAAAGGAGGGGCGCCTGGGTGGATCAGTTAAGCATCTCACTTCCCCTCAGGTCATGATCTCGCAGTTCATGAGTTCGAGCTCTGTGTCGGGCTCTGTGCTGACAGCTCAGAGCCTGGAGTCCCCTTCAGATTCTGTGTCTCCCTCTCTCTCCACCCCTCCCCTACTTGTGCGCGCTCACACTCTGTCTCTCTCTTTCTCTCTCCTCGCTCAAGAATAAATAAACATTAAAAAAAAAAAAGATAAGAAAAGTACTAAAGGAAGTCTATCTGTCCATAATATAAATTAAGGAGTCTTGACAACTGACCAAGGCTTGAAAAAGTCCTCCTTGGGTTCTTCAGGGTCTTAGCCCATGGTGTTCTGATTCATATTTAATGATCAGCTCTCCAAGCTTGGGGAAACAATTCCTGAGGGTGTTTGCTAATTCCTATTGCATAAATAGTCCCACCTAGGTTGACTCAAACTACTAACATGTTGTCACTGAACAAGAGTTGGGAAGACCTGTGAAGGTTTGTACACAACTTGTTCTCAAGGAATCCCCTCAGTACACTTCAATCCCACTACCCTCTTTTTTTTTTTCCTTTTACTCTCTGATTCAGCCAGTTAGAAATGTATTTCTTTGTGCAAATGTTTGCTCTTAATAGTAAGTTATTACTTACGCCTTTATGTGTGTTTATACATGCGTTTATCTTTCTGTTTATTGAAAACAATGGACAAAACCTTTTAAAGAACACATGATGTCTTGCAAAGCCAAACTTATATATTAATGTGCATCTAACCTATATTTCTCTCAATGTTTATTTAGACAGGTATGGGCATGTTAGATAGGAAATAATAAAAGGTTTTGACGGGATATTTGGGTATAAAAGGATACATTCCTTAGAAAATATTTATCAAGGGGCGCCTGGGTGGTGCAGTCGGTTAAGCGTCCGACTTCAGCCAGGTCACGATCTCACGGTCTGTGAGTTCGAGCCCCGCGTCGGGCTCTGGGCTGATGGCTCAGAGCCTGGAGCCTGTTTCCGATTCTGTGTCTCCCTCTCTCTCTGCCCCTCCCCCATTCATGCTCTGTCTCTCTCTGTCCCAAAAATAAATAAAAAAAAAAGTTGAAAAAAAAATTTAAAAAAGAAAATATTTATCAATACCCATCAGCATATACTAATCCATTGGCTCAAAGGAGAACAAGAGGAGGAATTCACCTACATTCACTTTAGGTGAAATTAGTATAAACAGAAAGGTAAGGCACTGAGAAAATGTTTCTACTGTCCTCTGGTCTCCGTGTATATAATTAATAGATATTTGAGAATGATCTGTGTCTTTATTTCTCCTTCTTCTCCTCCTCACAGTACTGCTGTAAAACTCAGCAGGTATTAAAAAAAAAAACACAACAACTCAGCAGGTATAGCTAAGTGGATAAACATTATTTTATATTAAAATTAATTTATAATTTTAAATACAAGAGGAAAGGCAAAATAAAAAGTGAAATGCTACAGATTATCCCATTTTATGTAAAATATGAGACTGCAATTAATTTTTGTGTTTGCCACTAGCCACATCAAATTATACACTAGGTTGGTGGTTAAGGGACGAGGGCTAATATATTCCCATTTCTCTCCTATTAGAGGTACTTCCATGGAAAATTTTTAAAAGCACTGCCGTGGTAAAACATTGCCCTCCTGCAATTGCTCCGTTCTGCTTTTAAGGACTACTCCACTGCAGATGCCCAGAGGGACGGTGGGTCTCTCTTAGTGTTTGCTTTCTTTGAAGTTTCTCTCAGTCCCTTTGTTCTGTTTGATTTTCTGTAGCTGAATCCTTTGGTGATTTCTGGGGGATTTCCCCTGGAGTCATTTTGTAGAAATAAAAGTGTCCTGTAGAGGATTTGTTCTTCCTTTGCCTGTTTTAATATCTCCTAGCATCTTTCCTGTTTTAGGACAAGAAAGCATCAAATTCAAAGAGGTCAACTGATGTGTTCAAGGTTACAGACCCAAACCAGTAGCTCAGTGTGACAAGAGAGCAGGACCCTGGATATCCAGAGAAAGAGTTTGCCGTCATCTTATCACTGAACTTGGGGTGGGGTCCCGGTCTCAGGTGGGGAAATAAGCGACTATGATGAGACCGTGTATTTTAACATGTTTGGGCCTCTGTCTCCTCATGTGTAAATGGGAAGGATGTGGACTACCCATTGCTTTTCAACCTGCAGTGGTATTTCAGTGACCTCAGAGACGAGGGAAGAAGGGGTTCTCGGCTCTTTACTCCCAACTCAACCACAGTTGGGAAAATGTCTGTATTACTTTTAACTGTGATGTGCATTGAGGTCATGAAAATATGAAAAGAATAATTGCATATATATACATGCATACATGTGTATGTGTATATGTATGTGTATACCTGTGTGCATGCACACACATATATATACATATACGTACATATATAAATACACACACACACACACATATGCAGTCAAATGCTCTACCCCCTGAGCTATACCCCCATCACACACATATATACTGTACTGTACCATTACATTTCTTAAATTTGATACATTTATCAATAAAATTATGAAACTTGCTTGCATTTGCTTTTAGGAGGACTTTAAATCCCCCCAATAATAGTTACTTTGATGACCATGGTAGTATAATTCAATACTAGATGTGAAAGACAAAAAAATGCTGGCATGTCAGTTATATCAGAAAAATGTCATTATTAATCTATATGTGTGCATGATCACTAAAACCTGAAAAAGCAGTGATACGGAATTTTTAATAAATGACCCAAGGAAAGTCCTCACCAGAATTTTTCCCTTCATTTAAGTCAAAGTGTCCCAATCACGGCAATCAGTGAGTTCTAGACTCCTCCATTCCTTTTAAGCCCTTTTCAGACCTCGTGGCTGGAAGTACTTCATGCAACTGAAGAGAATCTAGTCCACGTTAGAGTTCAGCTCTAGTGAGAAGGAGCAAGGTCTATAGAGCTCCTCAAAAGCTTCTCCAAGAGCTAGGCAACACAAGGAACATTTTTAAAAAAATTATTACATAGATTGTTTTCTTTTCTTTCTCTTTGCAAATGTTTCTCTGGATTAAAAAAACAAACAAACAAAAAAAAAACAGTCACTTGTTTCTCTACTGGATTGTATTCAGTTTTAATCCTTGAGACCAATTGTCCCCATATACCAAAAAAAAAAAAAAAAAAAAAAAAAAAAAAGGTAAATCTTAACAAAAGCTTATATTGCTTTCTGCACTTAAGTTAGTTTATGACAAATTAAAGTGAACGTTTCTTTCTCTACTTGGAATTTTTCATCTACTACGTAGATCATTTGTAGATCTGTCTCTGGCATCTTCTTCCCCTTCACTAATGACATTTTATATGCCAGACAATTCACATTACTGTAAACAACAGGGATGAATCTCTACTCCATCCATTTCTTAATTATTGTGTTTTGCCTATTTAAATTATTCCTGTTATGTATGATATGTGTCAAAAGAAATTTTTTAGGTCTGGGGAAAAAATTAATGGTTAATATTATTGCAAGCATGATCTGCAAATTTTCTACATTAGTTTCAAGACAAGAGGTCATCAAAACACTATTTGCAAAGATTCAAAAGACAAGTACTGCACAATGTGCTCATATTACTAAAAACATCATCACTCGTACAAACTATACCATAGGACAATGGCTAGGACATTATGGTGTGATTTCATCAATAATTAATACTACAGTACTCTTGCTGAGATACAAAGTTAATTTGGAGAAGCCTGGAATCACAGATCTCATCTAGAAATGAGCTTCAAGCCACTGAAACAACGGCTTGTTATTACAACTAATTTTATAGTTGAGGACGCTGAAGCCCGCACAGGCAACTTTGGAGGTCATACAGAAATTTACTGGTAGATGTGGGGCAATGATCCAGGGATATGTTTTTGCTTAAAAGTATTCAATCGGAAGAAAGGACATAATTACATTACTTCCCAGCATTGTTGTGAGGATCATTGGAAGTTAAATTGACCCTTGAACAGCATGAGGGTTTGGGGCATTGACCCCTGTGCAGTTGAAAATCCGCATGTAGGGGCACTTGGGTGCCTTAGTCAGTTAAGCTTCTGACTCTTGGTTTTGGCTCAGGTCATAATCTCACAGGTTGTGAGTTCAAGCCTCACAATGGACTCCATAATGACAGCAGAGCCTGCTTGAGATTCTCTCTCTTTCCCTCTCTCTCTGCCCCAACCCTTCTGTCTCTCACTCTCTCTCAAAAATATATAAATAAACTTAAAAAAAAAAGAATATCCACATACAACTTTTGAACTCTCCCCCAAATTTAACTACTAATAGCCTACTGTCGACTGGAAGCCTCGTCATTAACATAAACAATTAACACATATTTATATGTTACATGTATTATATACTGCATTCTTACAATTTAAGCTACCCAAAATAAAATGTTATTAAGAAAATCATAAGAAAGAGAAAATACATTTACAACACTGAGCCGTATTTATATATTAAAAAAAAAATCTGCGTGTTAGTGCACCTGCGCAGATCAATTCTGTGTTGTTCAAGGGTCGATGTAATTGTGTGAAAGCACTCTACAAATATAGTGACTGCAGTGTAACTAGCAGAATACTAATATATGTTCTGGTATCTAAAACGGAGCTGCTGCTAATGAGCTCTGCAAGAAACCAGAATGTTGTGGTGCCCCTATTAGGGAGCATTTACTTTACTTCTTACCAAGATTAAAAATGACTGATACGGATATCCCCTTGGTTCCTCAGATTGCCTTAAAAACAGGAAATTGGTTCTTGCAAATCAATACTTACTCTAGCTCTAACTATAACTTTAACAGCTGTTTCATCTATCTTAAATAGAGCTAGCTATACCACTGAAATCTGAGCATACTCCATGTGACTGACAGTTTTTTCCTAAAGCTATAACTGAGCATGTTGGATAAAGGTTAATTGCTAACTGCGGAGTGCTAATGATACCATATTGATGAAATTACGGGATCACTGATAGAGAAACGGCTCCTAAAGCAGTGGAAGCTAGAGGGAAACTCTAAATAATAGTTATTGATTTGTTTCTCTGAAAGCAACTAAGTAGCACAAACTACTCAGAAGAATAAAAATTATCCACAGAGTTTCCATTCTTTTATAATGCATTTCTTTGCTTCCAATTTTCGACCTGCCAATAGCCAATTACAATTTTAATAATTATGTGGCTCAAAATAAATATACCTTGGAGAAAGAAATACTACAAATTACTTTATTCTCTTTTATTGAGTTTCATCTCTTCTGTTGAGTGTGTTGTAAAGCATAACAATCAGGCAGTAGCTCTTAAACCTATGGCTTTCGGACAAGTGAAGCACCAAAGGAGTGGTGGATTGAAAGTACTTAAAAATAGTTAACTTCAGAAAATGCCTCATGACCCTTTATTCCCAACCTAGGCTCCACTCTTGCCTGAATACGGCCCTAGAATTTATTTCCATGGTTTGTCCCAAATTTCAGTAGATCAGCTGCCTCCCCAGAGGGTGCTCCCCTCCCACATCATTTTCACTGTTGTTAGCATATGTTGACAGAGTTCTCAAAACGGACTCTGTTGGATTTTATATGCATGTGGTATTTAATTGTCTACCTTAAGAACTTGGTATTACCTCCTTTTGAGAGTAGAAAAAACTGGAAATCAGAAGGTTAATAAGGTCCCTTAAGTTCATAGAGTTGTCAGTGTCAGAGCCGAAAGTGGACTTCTCCATCCATTCAGGATATACAGGGCTGCAGTACGGGAAATTCCTGCTTTCCATCTGTCCATCTCCTTCTCCAGGGATCCCAGACTTCTCAGAGCAAGACAGTCATTTTCCTATGAAATTTCTTCATCCAACAGCGAGATCCCTACCAAGTTCTCTATGTGCTTTTATTTTTTGATAACTTTTTAAATGTTTATTTATTTTTGAGAGAGAGAGAGAGAAAGCATGCGTGCACGCACACACACACACACACACACACACACACACACACGTGAGGGAGGGGCAGAGAAAGAGGGAGACAGAGGACTCCAAGCAGGCTCCGTACTGACAGCACAAAGCCCAACATGGGGCTCGAACCCAGGAACTGTGAGATAATGACCTTAGCCGAAGTCGGACACCTAACTGACTGAGCCACCCGAGCACCCCTCTGTGTGCTTTTAGTACATATTTTAATCTACCCAATAATTTCAGTGGTATAAATTTAGATCACATATTATCTAAGATTGCTCATTTACACCTAGAAATATGCTAAAGGATGATGGAGAAAAGAGCAATGATTTTTTTGGATCAAAAAAGAAGAAATAGTTGTGATTTAAGAGAATCAAAGCGTTCTTCACAAAGGAGGTGAGGTTTAAACTTCGGACATATGTATCCAAAGGATCCAAATCTTTTCTATCGTCTAACTCACTCCCGAGCTCCAGAATTGAAAGATTAAAAAAAAAAAAAAAAAAAAAGTTTGTAGGGAAACAAAAAGGGTGCCTGGGTGGCTCAGTTGGTTGAACGTCCGACTTCGGCTCAGGTCATGATCTCACTGTTCGTGGGCTCGAACCCCACGTTGGGCTCTGTGCTGACAGCTCAGAGCCTGGAGCCTGCTTCGGATTCTGTGTTTCCCTCTCTCTCCACCCTTCCCCTACTCACGTTCTGTCTCTCTCTTTCTCAAAAATAAATAAACATTAAAAAAAATTTTTAAAAACCCACCAAAATGATCTGAACATTCCAAACAAACAAACCAAAAGAGTCTACGTCAAATTAATTAAAAGGTCACTGTATAAAGGAGCCAAATTTCCTCAATTTATTTTTGATCTGAGACTTCAGTGGTCTAGAAGAACAGAGATGTGGTCTGTGGCAATGACTGGAGCAGAAAGAGTAGAAAACAAAAGTCAGAGTTCTCAAGGTGAAAGCATCTTATAACGTAGAGCTTCACCCTAATGAAATTAGACAATAGGTAACTAAGTCTACACACGCGCAGTCACATACACTTTAGCGAACTAACGGTTTCTCAGGGTCTCCCCTGTTCTCCTCAGTCATTGTGGCACCAGTGAGCAGAACACAAACACTGCAGGCATGGAAACACAGAATTCCCGCACTAGGTGGGGCTTTATGTTTAATCTAGTTTAACGCCATTCTCGTATGTGACAAAGGACACGAAGGCCCAGTGACTTCACCCACTCAGTGCTCCTTCACCTTGTTCTCCATCACCTTCTGTCCTCTTGTAGTTCAGGACAGGAAACTGAAACCACGTCTTCCCTTTCTCCTGCAAGACGTCATCTAAGCAAGGTGAGCAGGAGATCATTTTTGTACCATGGGTCAATTTTATTCACCTTCATATTGCCACTTTTAGAGCCGATGCGTCACCGAAAAACACGCGTCTCGCAAAATGATCTCTGCCTGTAGACTGAGAAACCTGGCTGGTGAGTTTCCATAGAAACCATTTCTGAAAACGAAAAATATGACTTAAAGTATGGCTGTCAGACTGCATGTATCCTCATACTTCTCACAGGGCTGCCGGGCCCTCCAGGCACTACTGTAAATGCCCTTTTCCTGGGGTCTCAGGTGCCAGTTATCATCATCCTCAGCTTGCTCCTCTTTCTACCACATCCCAGGTCCTTCAGAAGGAAATTACAAGGGGTGTGATCAGAAGAGATTTGAGACTCCTTTTCCCGCCCAGCAATGCAGAAGCCCCATGTGAGTGCCACCATTAGCTTTATCTTATTTTGCTGAATTTAGAGGCTGGACTTTCACTGACTTTTATATTCTTCTCCACTTAAAGAAACCTCTCACTAACTAAGAGTTTATTGGTTCCAAAGGCTGCGTCCTGGCCCGGCTGAGCATACCTGGCTACTTTGGGTCACCGCCGTGCTTCCCCTAAGTCATTTCTTAGAGAATGGCCTCTGGGAACAGCTGAGGTACTTATTAGAAGAGCAAGTATCAGGTCTACCAAATCAAACTTTGCATTTTTTCCACGTTCCTTGGGTGATTCTAATGCGGCCCAAACTTTGAGACCCTCTGCTCCAAAGATAGCAAGTGCAGAAGTGGGCCAAGCTTTGTGGGTAAAGCCTCACTTCTGAATCTGTGGTCAGCGTCACCTGGGAGCTCCTTAGAAATGCAGAATCTTGCGTCCCCACCCAAAACCTACTAAATTAGAATCTGCATTTTAACAGGACCCCCGGGCGATTCTCTGCATGATAAAAATTGAGAAGCACTGCTGTAAGAAATTTTTGCCTGAAAAGTTAGGTAATGAAGATCAAATTCATTTCTCTTGCTTGAATCACTTGGATAATTGCCACTATCTTCCTTGCCTTTATAAGAGAGAGCTTTAGGCAAAAGCTATCTTTGATTAGAGGATTTCAAGAGATGCCAGGTTCCCTAGGGCTGCCCAAGGAGCTTCTGTTTTAAGGCAAATTCTCCAGTGAGCTGACAAAGAAGACGGCCTCCGGCCATTGCAGATAGCAGCTGCAGGAAAGAGAGTTTGCCTGCAGAAAGGCCAAGCACTAACTCCTTACTGAAACTCCTTGACTCTGGTTGAAGGTTGACGAGGTAAAACTCTATTCTGTGTTTATTTTCCTGTTTAATTCATTGAAAATCTTGGGTAGATTCTGAGTATTAATCCCAATTAAGAGTCATGAATGGATCTAAGGTAGATCTAGATCCTGTTGTGCAACACAGCATGCCCAGGCTTGGGTGTTCTCCTGTTAAGAAGCAATTTCACATCCTTCCGTGAAATCAGTCAGTAACCACCTTGGCCAACTTCATTTCCTTTGACTCTTCCTATTTTCTATCGTATGGTGGAGATAACTGGACTTTGGATCATATATCCTGTCTTATTTATTGGTTTCATTGAGAGGACCTGAGCAAATAATTTAACTTCTGTAGGTCTTTTGTTTTTTGTTGTGAGGGCGATAATAACTATCAGGGATTGATGATTGATTCACTGATTGATGGATTGATTTTAAGGAGAAAGGGAAAATCTTTTTGAAGTCACATTTTAAAGCTCCAAGGTGTTTCATAAATGCGATTTTTTTTATATGCCCAATTGATGAGCTTCGAGTCATAGCTCACAGATTTCTATTTTTCAAATATTCCTGGACTTTCTGCTTTTCCCCTTCCTGTGATCCACTAATATCAAATGTGGACCTTAGGCTAGCTAGCACCTGTGGTGCCCCTCCAGACCCCACTCCTGCCGTCCTTTACCTCGCATCTTCCAAGCGGACTTCTGAAACACAACACCACTTGTGCCAATGCAGTCACCGACAGGGCGTTTTGCACATGAGATCCTTTGGGATGCTAAATCAGATATCGCCCTGAAGTCTAGACACATTCCAGGGAGCCTGCACTTTCATTATTTATGCATGGGTCTGCCAGTTAGTCACCCAAGCTTCCGAAGATAAAAGCTTGCTTTTCCACCCCCTTTAGGTGGCATAGATGAACAAACAGGCAGGATCTCATTTTGATTTTCGTGAAAAACAAACAAACAAACAAAAAAACAATATGAGATCTACAGGGTAGGGATGTTTGAACCATTATGTAAACCTAGAAACAACTTGCCCCCAAATCACCAGCTAATAAATAATAGATGTGGATTAAACCCAAATCACGCTCTGACCATGATGCCTGAATATCTTACAGCCTGAATGAAAGCCAGGTGCAGAAAGTGGAGTAGAAAGAGGGACCCCTACCCCTCAGTATCAACTCTTTCCAAACGTTCTCTCTCTTTCTCCCTCCCTCCTTCTCTGCCTCCCCCCTCCCCCACTCCTTCTCCCAGTCTCCCCTCACCTTGCTCCCAGAATGCTATTCTTATATTTTCAGTTTTGTACTTAACACACTTTGTAATCTCTTCTGATGGATCTTTTCTGGTATCTTAGCTCCTGGAGGGAAGGTAACATAGCCTCTCTATAACTCGTAGCTCCAGAACCTTACAATATCTGGCATTTAGTTTCATGCAATACATGTTTGCTGAGCGAATTTCAAGAGTTCATGCATAGGCACTGAAAATAGAACAAAGACACTATACATGATGTTCTTCATTGTACTCTCGTACAGGAATCCACTGTAAAGGTGGACCTGCTGCATTAACATCAAATACCATCCCAAGTCCTTAGAAAGGGCATCCTTTCATCTAGACAAATCACGGAAGCTAAGACTGCAGATGAACCCAGACTACCTGGATTTGAACCCTGGCTCCACTAGCTAAGTGTCCCTGAACAAGTTACCTTGCCTCTCTGTGCCTGAGTTTCCTTAGGTATAAAATGAGAAGAAATGATATTACTTCTTGGGATGAGGAGGATTAAGTAATCTCATATTTATAGAGCAATTAAGCATACTAATACGTATTTATTAATATCATTAGAGTCACCATTTCTCATTTCATTTTGGCATTAGGGCCAACAACTTTCAAACTGGTCCATTTTTAATATTAATATTATATGTAAGATAACACCAAATTTTATCTCTGTTCTTTCCCCATTGTCATCAAATGATGCCAAATCAGCAAATAATTTTGTCTATGTATCCATACATCATACACATTTTTTTAAATTTTATTTATTTTCAAGAGAGACAGAGACAGCATAGAGGAGGAGGGGCAGAGAGAGAGGGAGAGAAAGAGAATCCCAAGCAGGCTCCACACTGTCAGCACAGAGCCTGACATGTGACTCAAACCCACAAATGGTGAGATCCTGACTAAGCTGAAACCAAGAGCTGTATGCTCAACCAACTGAGCCACCCAGGCACCTCCAACTGTTTATTTAGCACCTACTATTTGCCTGACACTATTCTGGACTCTAGTATTACACTTTCTAATACAGTGTGTGACTATATCAATTTACATTTTAAGTTAATTAAAAGTAAATTGTTGGGAAAATGATAAAGTTTTACACCATAAGATGGCCCACGGGAGTAAACAAGCTCTGGTCTCTAACTTGGAGACCCCTCTTCTGGGTTTTTCTTGCCCTGTTTGCCATGCGCGTGAAAACCCGCCACAGATACGGAAGCTGACAACTATAAATTACCCTTCCCCCCTTCATTCGGGGCTCAGATCTTTGGAGAAACGGTCTCCTCTGAGCCCGCCAGTGTTAAATAAATCTCAGATCCACCAAGATCTCCGAGTGCCGCTTGGTTTTTCCGCCTGGTTCCGTAACAAAATAAATTTTAAAATTCAGTTCTTCAGTTGCACTGGCCACATTTTAAGTACTCAATCACTACCTGTGGCTAGTGGCTACAATATTGGACAGTACAAACACAAAAAACTTCCTTCAGGGCAGAACATTCTTTACATAGAATGTCACTACAGAAATAGAAGTAGAAGCTAACATTCTACTAGGGGAGATAGATAAGAGATAAATACACAATAATTACTAATTAGTGTTTTTCTATGAAGAAACACATTACGTTCAGTTACTGAAACGTAGTGTTAGAAAAATTAATTCTGATACAAAATTCCTGAATGAACTGCTATGTAATTCTATTAAAATTATAACTAGTTCAGGGGCGCCTGGATGGCTCAGTCTGTTAAATGTCTGACGCTTGATTTCCGCTCAAGTCACGATCTCGCCGTGCATGAATTTAAGCCTGGCACCGGGCTTTGTGCTGACAGCATGGAGCCTGCTTAGGATTCTCTCTTTCCCTCTCTCCTACTTGTGTATGCATGCTCTAAATAAGTAAATAAATAAATAAACAAATAATAATCATAACTGCTTTACCAATTATAAAAGTAAAATATATTTATTGTAGAAAATTTAGAAAACACAGAAAATTATAAAAAAGAGAATACGCATAATAGCATTTCATGAAAGATCCAGACACATATGTACTCTGACTTTTTAATGTCCTATTTCTAGATCAAGCATTTTATCATGTTAGTCTTCAAAATACTATTTTCACTGTCTATGTAATAGTCCAAGGTAAATGTACTGTTATTTATCACTGCCTCATTGGAATTCAAGTTGTTTTAAATTCTTTTATTCTAATATCTAAATGGGGGTGCCTAGGTGGCTCAGTTGGTTGGGCGGCCGACTTCAGCTCAGGCCATGATCTCACAGTCTGTGGGTTCGAGCCCCACATCGGGCTCTGTGCTGGCAGCTCAAAGCCTGGAGCCTGCTTCCGATTCTGTGTCTCCCTCTCTCTCTCTGCCCCTCCCCTGCTTGCTCTCTGTCTCTTTCTCAAATAATAAACATTAAAAAAAATGTAATATCTAAATTAACATTCACATATATAACTTCTTGTCTGTCTTTTTATTATTTCCTTATCACAAATCCTTAAGATACCATTTCTAGAAAAAAGTTATTAAACATTTTTAGACTCTTAACTCATACTGAGAAAAGACATTTCAATTCTAGTGTAAGCTCTGCATTTGGAAGAATGCCTGACGTACAATGAATGCTCAACAAATATTTGATAAATAAAAGGGTGAATTAATGAAATATTTGACTAATACTGATAAGCAATAGCCTCATTCTTTTTCCTGCAGATGGAAGTCATTCCTCCCAATCATTTGAATATAACCTGGAGCTAGAAGAAAAATTTGGCATCAGTATTGATTTTTCTGATGGTAATATACTCTTTATCTGGGGAATTCCCACAGCATAGTGGCTTCCTGAATGAAGCCTCTAACAAAGCCCATGATTCTGTATTTTCCACATCCACATCCATCTCACAGATTCAATGCTTTTTGCTGGTTGGATTTTTTTTTTTAATGGTGACTTTACCCATTAGTTAGTAAGTGGTTAAAATCCATATCCCCCTCTTAGTATCTACCTGGTCTCTTCTGTCCTTTTTCTTCTATATTAATTTTGAGCATACATGATAAAAAGGATAGTTGAAGGTCTGTGGCATGAGGCATAAGAAATAAAAAAGTTTCCTGCTTTTCAATATTTTATCATTAAATCATAATGATACAAATTATATTTGGGAGGAAAGGAATAAGTCTTGTATACATAGGCAAATAAACCTGTTTCCCTTAAGTATCTGTAGAGGTGGCCATGTGCGTTCATTACACCTGCTGCTCCCGAACGGTATCCACATATCCTGCTCACAATGAACCACATGCCATTGCCCAGATGGGTTCTTCTCTCCTGTTTTCCTCTTTAGGGCGCATACAATTCCATAATCCTGGTATGTCCTGGTCAGCTTTGAGCTTTGCCTGCCAAACGTTTGTCCTTCAAATTTCACTGGCAACGTTACCTCCTCTGTCAAGTTGTCCTGACTTATTTATGTTGAATTAGGCCCTTATGTCTCTTCCTCACCATAACACTGGTGCAAATTTACTTGATAACGTTTAAAACGTTGTTTTCAATAACTTCTTTTTCTGACCTTTTCATTTTTTTAACAAAACCAATAAGCTTTATTTTATAGGGAGAGAACATTGTACCTCATAAACAATTATGTATAGTCTTTTAAAAATTTATTTATTTGAATTCAAGTTAGTTAACATACAACTACTGGTTTCAGGAGGAGAACACAGTGCTTCATCACTTACATATAACACCCAGTGCTCATCCCAACAAGTGCCCTCCTTAATGCCCGTCCCCACCATGCACCTCCCCTCCAGCAACCCACAGTCTGTTCTCTGTATTTAGGAGTCTCTTATGGTTTGCCTCCCTCTCTGTTTTTATATTATTTATCCTTCCCTTCCCCCATGTTCATCTGTTCTGTTTCTTAAATTCCACATACGAGTGAAATCATATGATATTTGTCTTCCTCTGACTTAATTTTACTTAGCAGAACACACTCTAGTTCCAACTAATGTTGTTGCAAATGGTAAGATTTCTTTTTTTTTTTTTTTTTTTTGATTCCGGGTAGTATTCCATTGTGTGTGTGTGTGTGTGTGTGTGTATAAACCACATTTTCTTTACCCATTCATCAGTGGATGGACATTTGGGCCTTTTCCATAATGTGTCTGTTGTTGATAATGCTGCTATAAACATTGCAGTGCATGTGCCTCTTCAAATCACCATTTTTGTATCCTTTGGGTAAATACCTAGTAGTGCATTTGCTGCGTCATAGGGTAGTTCTATTTTTCATTTTTTGAGGAACCTCCACACTGTTTGCCAGAGTGGCTCTGTCAGTTTGCATTCCCACCAAAAGTGCAGAAGGGTTTCCCTTTCTCTGCATCCTCACCAACATCTGTTGTTTCCTGAATTGTTAATTTATGCCATTCTGACTGGTGTGAGGTGGTATCTCATTGTGGTTTTGATTTGTATTTCCCTGATGATGAGTGATGCTGAGCCTCTTTTCATGTTTCTTAGCCATCTGGATGCCTTCTTTGAAGAAATTTCTATTCATGTCTTCTGCCCATTTCTTCACTGGATTATTTGTTTTTTGGGTGTTGAGTTTAATTAGTTCTTTATAGACTTTGGATACTAACTCTTTATCTGATATGTCATTTGCAAATATCTTCTCCCATTCCATCAGTTGCCTTTTACTTTCGTTGATTGTTTCCTTCGCTGTGCAGAAACTTTTTATCTAGATGAGGTCCCAAAAGTTCATTTTTGCTTTTATTTTCCTTGCTTCCAGAAACATGTCAAGGAAGAAGTTGCTGTGGCTGTTCTCTCCTGTACGATTTTGATGGTTTCCTATCTCACTTTTAGGTCTTTCATCCATTTTGAATTTATTTCTGTGTATGGTGTAAGAAAGTGGTCCAGGTTCATTCTTCTGCATGTTGCCGTCCAGCTTTCCCAGTGCCATTCGCTGAAGAGACTGTCTTTTTTCCTTTTGATATTCTTTCCACTTTGTTGAAGATTAGTTGGCCATACATTTGTGGGGCATTTCTGGGTTCTCTTTCTGTTCCACTGACCTATGTGTCTATTTTTGTGCCAGTACCATATTGTCTTGATGATTACAGCTTTGTAATACAGCTTACGGTCCAGAATTGTGATGCCTTCAGCTTTGGTTTTCTTTTTCAATGTTACTTTGGCCTTGGGGGGAGGGGTGGGGGGGTGGGGGGGGTGGGGAGGGGTCTTTTGTGGTTCCATACAAATTTTACATTTTTAAAAATTTTTCATAAACAAATTTTTTTAATGTTTTTATTTGTTTGAGAGAGAGAGACAGACAGAGAGAGAGAGAGGGAGACTGAGTGAGTAGGAGAGGGCAGAGAGAGAGAGAGAGGGAGACACAGAATCTGAAGCAGGCTCCAGGCTCCAAGCTGTCAGCACAGAGCCTAGCACAGGGCTCAAACTTACAAGCTGTGAGATCATGACCTGAGCCGAAGTCAGACACTCAACCAACTGAGCCACCCAGGTACCCTTAAAAAATTTTTTTTTAACGTTTACTTATTTTTGAGAGAGAGAAAGAGTGTGAGCAGGGGAGGGGCAGAGAGAGAGAGGGAGACACAGAATCCAAGGCAGGCTCCAGGCTCTGAGCTGTCAGTACAGACAAATAAGGTAAGGAAACAGGCATCCAATTCCAAGAGGCACAGAGAACTCCCTTCAAAATCAATAAAAACAGGTCAATACCATGGCATATCATAGTGAAACTGGCAAAATATAAAGATAAAGACAGAATTCTGAAAGCAACTAGGGACAAAAGGTCCTTAACCTACAAGGGTAGACACATAAGGTTAGTAGCAGACCTGTCCACTGAAACTTGGCAGGCCAGAAGCGAGTGGCAGGAAATATTCAGTGTGTTGAATAAGAAAAATATGCAGCCAAGAATCATTTATCCAGCAAGGCTCTCATTCCCAGATTAGGGAAGTTCTTAGCTATAATTTGCTCAAATAAACCTGCCCCTTTCTTGTTCTTCTTCTTCCAGGACTCCTATGATACAGATACTGTTTCATTTCATAGAACCACTTAATTCTCTAATTTTCCCCTCATGATCTAGTAATTTTTTCCCTCTTTTTTTCAGCTTCATTATTTTCCATAGTTTTATCTTCTATTTCACCTATTCTCTCCTCTGCTTCTTCAATCCTCACTGTAACTGTAGCCAGTTTATTTTGCATCTCAGTTACAGCATTTTTTAAATTCTTTGGGACTATTTCTTGGGCCTTTGATCTCTGCAGCAAGGCTTTCTCTGGTGCCTCCTATGCTTTTTTCAAGCCCAGCTAGTAGTCTTATGACTGTTATTCTGAATTCTTGTTCAGATATATGGTGTTTATGTGTTTTGAGCAATCTTCTGGCTGTGGTTTCTTCTTGGCCTTTCTTTTGGGAAGAATTCCTCTATCTTGTCATTTTGGCTAAATTTCTGTCTTTTGCATGTTTTAAAAGCTTGTTGTTTCCTGCACCTGACAGCACCACGGTCCGGGGCCTGGCATTCCAGGAAGTGTTTCTGGCGTGTGCTGTGTGCCCTCCGCTGTTGTGTTTTGGCTGCTCTGTCCCCCTGGTCAGTCCTCTGCAGAGCTCCTCCTTGCTTGCAGTGGGGAGTGTTTGGACTTTTAACTGGTTGTGCTTCGATTTGTTTGTTGAAATAACCCTGGATAAAAAGGGGAGGGGAGCCTGATCCCATAAAAAAAAAAAAAAAAAAGAAAAGGAAAGGGAACAAAAAAAGAGGGAATCAAAACACTATAAGGCTGATTCCACAGAGAAAGAAAGGGGGAGAAAAAGAAAAAAGAAAGCAGAAGAAAAAAGAAGGAAAAAGAAGTTAAAAAAAAGCCTGATCAATGGGGTGCCTGGGTGGCTCAGTCGGTTGAGTGTCTGGCTTCGGTTCAGGTCACGATCTCACCATTCGTGAGTTCGAGCCCCACATCGGGCTCTGTGCTGACAGCTCAGAGCCTGGAGCCGGTTTCGGCTTCTGTGTCCCCCTCTCTCTCCACCCCACCCCTGCTTGTGCTCTGTCTCTGTCTTTCAAAAATGAATAAACATAAAAAAATTTTTTTAAATAATAAAAAAAATGCCTTATCAAAAAAGAGAGAGAGAGAGAGAGAGAAGGAAATTACAAAAAAGAAAGAAAGAAAGAAAGAAAGAAAGAAAGAAAGAAAGAAAGAAAGAAAGAAAGAAAAGAAAAAGAAAAAGAGAAACTGTGAGACCGATTCCAAAAGAATAAAAGAAGAAGGAGTTAAAAAAGAAAAAAGGAGTTGTCTTTTGGTGTCTGAGAGTGCTGGCTGTGCTGGACTGGAGGAGAGGTTGGCTACATTGTCTCAGAGTCAGTCTTTCCGCAGTGAATAAGCAGTTGCCAGGCATGAGGGGCGGGGTTGGGTGTAAGCTTGTCCTGTCTGCACTGGGGGCCATTGTATGCTCTCTGAAGTCCCACCATGTTAGTGCTGGGGGGAGAATGGTGCCACCTCACTCTCATTCCCAGACGGGGGATCTCAACCACTGCTGTTCATGTAGCCTTCACAAAATAGCGAGGGCCATCAGTTAACCCTGCACCACAACTCTCCTGTGTTTTTTCTTTGGTGCATGGCTGGAATTCCCAACCTGAAGTCTTAAGGACTCAGCACAGTATGGATCCTCTCCCCTCCTCCAGAGTACAGCCTCTTCACCCCGCTTATGAAAGGCCTTTGGCTGCCACCTGCAGGGTCTTTTGTCCTTGGAGAGGCAATAAACCCCTTTACAAAAGTACTCCAGGAAGGAGAATGTTCTTTTGCAGTGTGCCCCAGAGATCTCTACACAATGCTATGCACTCTGGGGCCAGCTCCTTCCTCCCCAGGAGCATGGGCCACAGCTCCACTCTGGACAAAGTCGTGCATTTCCGAAACCTCAGAGTTTGAGCTCCAAACGCTGTTTGCAAAAAAGAACTGGGACACTCAATACTTCTTACTTCCCAATTCATGGTCCAGAGAGGTTTTCCTCTTGTGCTAACTCAATGCCGATGCTGCATTATCTCAACACCTCTCTCTTTCTTTCCCTTTCGTCTCTCCACAGAAGGGGTTCCCTCCCCTCCAGGGTGCCACCATTTTTCTCTCCCCCAATTTACATCCACATACCTTGCACCTACCAAGATGTCTCCCTCCAACTTTGGAGATCCTTCTGCTGCTCTGCAGTTCGATTCCCTGAGTGTTCCAAGTAATCTGACCTTAATACAGCTGTGTTTGAGGGACATGGAAAGCCCAGGGTGCCTCTATTCCTCTGCCTTCTTAACTCTTCCCTTACCTTTTAATTTTTAATTATACATTCATAGGAACGTTCAAAGGTAGTGCGGAGGAGCTCCTTGTAACCTTCATCCAGTTTCTCCCAATGGT
Source organism: Felis catus (assembly GCF_018350175.1). Lineage (NCBI taxonomy): Eukaryota > Metazoa > Chordata > Mammalia > Carnivora > Felidae > Felis > Felis catus. The sequence continues at coordinate 30,743,412 of NC_058371.1, forward strand.
TACATCTTATATAATTATGGTATAATATCAACAAAGGAAATTGACATTGATACAACGTCTATGCTATTTTATCACATCTTGTAGACTCATGAAACCATCACCTAGTCAGATTACATATCAATTCTAGCACCACAATGATCTCCTTCATGCTACCCATTTGCATAGTCACACCCACCCACCACCCCTACCATCCTGAAGCCATGGCAACCACTAATTTCCTGTTCATCACTATAGATTTTCATTTTGAAAATGTTATATAAATGGAATTATACAGTATGTGACCTTTCAAGATAAGCTTTTTTCCCCCACTCAGCATAATGGTTTTGAAATATCATTGGTATACCAGGGATTGTGTCTGCCATTTTGCTTTGTAATTTCCTGTTTATCTGTGGTTTTGCTTGTTTGTTTCAGTTTTCATTTATTTTTTTCCTGAATTCATAAAGGTTACTTGTACATTTTTTGAGTTCCATTTTGGTTTACCTAGAGTGTTTTTAGGTATATACCTTTGTATGGTTTTTTGTAATTGCTTTAGGTACTATATTATATTTACATTAATCACAATCTACCACTGTCAACATTTTGCCATCAAATGATGTATAGAAATCTTACCCCTCTTTCCATTGCTTACCCTCTCCCATTCATAATATAACTGTCTAAAACATTTCCTCTACATACATTGAGAACCACATCATATAGTGTTATAAATTTTGTTTTAGCCATGAAATACAATCTAGAAAACTAAAGAGCAGAAAAGCCTACTATATTTACCCTCAGTTTTACTCTTTCTATTGTGCTTTCTTCCTTCCAACTTTTCTTCTTTTTCATTTCCTTTCTGTTTCCAGAACTCCCTGAAGCCATTATTTCAGGGTAGATCTGCTGGCCACAAATTCTTTTAGTTTTCCTTCTGAGAATGTCTTGATTTCCCCTTTATTCCTCAAGGTTATTTCCACTGGTTGCAGAGCTCTGGGCTGACAGTTCTTCTCTTTCAGCCTTTGAAAAACATTGTGCCACTTTCTTCTGGCCTCCATGTTTCTGATAAATCTTGTGTCATAAGGTATTATTTTTCTCTGCTTGTTTTCAAGAGTTTTCTTTGTCTTTAGCTCTCAGAAGTTTGATTATGCTGTGTCTTGGCATGAATTTCTTTGGGTTCATCCTGTATGGGTTTTTCCTAGCTTCTTGAATCTGTGGGTTTATATCTTTCACCAAATTTGGAAATTTTTCAGCCATTCTTTATTTTTTCAAGCCTGCACTCTTCCTCCTCTTTCTGGAAAATGAACATGAGATATTTTGTTAGATTCCCCTACGTTTCTCAAGCTGTGTCTTTTTTTTTTTTTTTCCTTCCGCTCTATTTTCTCTCTGTCATTCAGACTGGGTAATTTCTATTTTTCTGTATTCAAATTTGCTGAAACATTCCTTTGTCCTTTTCATTTTGCTTTGGAGCTCATCAATTGAGTTTTTAAGTTGTAGCATTTCCATTTCTTATTTATTATATATTCAACTTCTTTGCCGAGATTATATTTTTTTCCAATTGCACTCATAAATGCTCATTAAAGCATTTTTATCATGGCCACTTTAGAATCCTTGTCAGATAATTATAGTGTCTGTGTCATCTTGGTGTTAGCATCCGTTAATTGTCTTTACTTATTCAAGTTGAGATTTCCATGGTTCTTTTTTTTTTTTTTTTGGTAAGATGAGCTTTTTTATTTGAAACTTACATATTTGGGGAATTGTGTTGTAATACAACATAATGCCAGACCTCCTACTAATCCCTCTGTCAGAATTCTTAATCTATCCTAAAAGATAACTCTTTGTGTGTAAAAATCATAAACATAATACCATCGTTACAGGTTAATGATATAAACTTTCCTTTATATTCCTTAAAATCCTGGTAATATTTACATTTATATAATTGTCTTAAACATTCGTTTTAAGTATTTGACTCAGGATTTAAGTAAGATCCATATGTTTCAAGTAATCGAAGTATCTATTTTAGTTTATTAATTGCCCCTCCATCTTTCTCCCCTTCCTTGTAATGTTTTGTTGAAAAAAAAAAAACACAATCTGCTAGTTGCATCCATACTATACATCCATAGGATCCTTTAAAACAATCTTCTTTCTGTGTCTTATGTAAATTGATAGATCTAGAGATTTGACCAGATTCAAGTACAATGTTTTTATAAGCTGATAAAGCTATAAACTGATTTACTATCTGACATTCGTTCTGAATAGGTAAGGCAGCAAAAATGCTTGGCTCTATCTATTTATTACTAGTTTCAGAGTTATCATTTGGATATCACTTAGCAAAGGCGGTCAATGGGGCCAATGGGTTTTATTGATTGATTGATTGATATCACATGAACTCATTTAACATAATGTGTTTTAATTCATCGTGATTGTTATCTTTATTGGTAACTAAACTGTCCCATCTTTGGGTGGTGGGAACCTATCCAAGTTGGCTTCTATGTCACTTTGACATAATACATGTAGTCATTGATAATTTTTTGGCTTTCTCTTATGGCAAGATATTCTATGTTCATATTGTGCATTTCCAGCCTCAGATCTGAAATCTGAATTTTCCCACAGAGTTTGGATTTTTTTTTAGCAGAAAATGATATTTAGAAACTACTACTTAGGCACAAGGAGTTCACTGCTAGTAGTTTGTCATGATTTCCAGGCCTTTTCAAGATACCAGATAGAAAATATGTTATTTTTCTTAAAAGTACATCATGATTTCACACTTTCAGTCAAATTCAAGATTGCATCTGTATTTTTCTCCCATACTGAAAATCTTGGTTCACTAACTTAAACGCTTATTCAGTGTATCCCGCATCATATTCACAGAAATGTTAGAAAATACGACCACTACCACTAACAAAATGTTTACCTAAAACAGTGTAAGATTTTGGGAGGGAGAGTTGGAGGGGCAGGTTTTTGTGTTTTATTTTTGTACCAAGCTACATATTGTTTTCCCTCTAGGGATGTACAAATGACTTGTTTTAAAGCTTCGTGAGTTATTCTATGTAGCTATGCCACCAATAGGCTGTACGTTTAAACTTAGCTCTTTCATTTCACTTTTGATTTTTTAGGACTTGGTTTTTTTATTTAATTTTGACTTTTAATTATGTAAAATATTTAATGGATTGTCAATCAAAGGTATATTCATAGAAATCTAACTTCAATATCTACCCCTTCCATACTTCTTCCTTTATAGGTAACAATTTTTTTAAAAAGCACAGGTTATAGGGGCACCTGGGTGGCTCAGTCGGTTGGGTGTCCAACTTCAGCTTAGGTCATGATCTCATGGCTGGTGAGTTTGAGCCCCATGTCGGGCTCTGTGCTGACAGCTCAAAGCCTGGAGCCTGCTTCAGATTCTGTGTCTCTCTCTCCCACTCCCACTCCCCTCTCCCACTCATGTTCTGTCTCTCTCTCTCTCTCTCTCTCTCTCTCTCTCAAAAATAAACATTAAAAAAATTTTTAAAAGCATAGGTTATGCATTTAAAAAATATAAACAAATATTCATATAACCTCCTTCTTAGTCAATTGCTTGCCTCTTATATACATTTTCTCCACTCTGCCTTTTCACTTATTATGTTGGATATATTAAGATATAGAGATATCCCTCACTCCCTTTTCTAGCTGTGTAATACTCTATTGAGTATATGTATTATGGTTTATATTCAACAAGGCCAATCTATAGCCTTGTTTGTATAATCTTTTTTTGTACTTTTTGCCAGTATAGCTTTGGGCTAGAGTGTGCAAAGGAAAATTCACATGTAAATTTGCTAGACATCACCAACTACTCTCCATGAGTGGTGTAACAATTTGTAATCTCTACAGAAATGTCCTAAAGTACTTGTTAACCCAGAATTTCATCAAATGCATTGTTGAATATGTAGATTTTAGTCAATCTAATGGTTGAGATATTGTATCTCAACTTAGATTTAACTTGTGTATCCTTTAATCTGAGCAAGTTTAAGCATTTTTAAAATTTTGGCTAAGAGCCATTTGCATTTATTTTTTAGTGAACTATCTATGCTCTGCTTGTTTTTCTGTCAGGTCGGCTTTTCTAAACTGTTTTCAATAGTGTTTTATATATTGGGGTTATTAAACTATTTTATGTAAAATAAGCTACAAAATTCTTCTTCATAACAAGTATTTATTGAACATTTACTGCATCAGGACTTTTTGTGTGACAAGTTACAACAGCAACAAAAAAGTACTGATACTGTACATGAAAAGTACTGATCAGTACATGTACTGATTCTTAAAAAGGTAGGAAATATATAACTGAAAAGTCCAGAAGTAGAACTGGCTTCCGATAAGACTCAGGCTGTGGGTCTTTCATATATGGCCTTTATGATGTTGAGGTATGTTCCTACCGTCCTTACCTTCTTGAGGGTTGCTGGAGGGGAAGTGGGTGGGGGGATGGGAAAATTGGGAGATGGGCATTAAAGACGGCACTTGCTGGGTGAGCACTGGGTGTTACATGTAAGAGATGCATCACTGGGTTCTACTCCTGAAACCAACGCTACACTGTATGTTAACTAACTTGAATTTAAATAAATAAAAACAAAAATAAACAAACAAGAAAGACAGGACTCCGGCCATGGGCTCACACAAAAACGAGTTGATGCCACAAAGACTAGTTCCCCTCTCTCCCTTCATGCTCTCCTAATAATAGCAAAGTGGCTGCAGCAGTTCCAGCCTTCACATCCTCACAGGGCCCCATGCAAGACAAGTGTAGTGCATCTCCTGGTAGTTCCAAGAGGAAATAAAATTTCCGCCTGCCAAATCCTAGCAAATTTCTCCCTGGTTTTCTTTAGCTTGGATTGACTTACATGCCCATTCATGGCCACTTGCCCTGACAAGGGAAATAGGATACTGAAAAGATAAATCATGAGCATCTACCCCTGGAGCAAAAAGGTGGTTGGGACTCCTTCTCACCCAAATAATATGGCTGAGAGGGGGTTAGGGGTGGTTTCCCAAAGACCATTTGGAGCCCTCCTTTTAAATGGGGAATGAATAGTAAATGGCCAAAAAGGAATAATTCCATTTCGGCTAGGAGGTGTTGAGCACAGTACCAAGCTCTGAGGAACAAAGCTAAAACAGCCCTTCTAGCCTCTTTAGCTACACCCATTAACAAATTTACCTTACCCGAGGACTCTCCTCCCCGTGGATGTCTCAAGCTTGTTTTCACATTCTTTACATTTACTTCCATTCTTTACATTTACAATTCTAACATCTCACTATCTCCAAAAACAAATTTAAACAAAGCAATATGCAATGTGTTCTCAAAAAGCGTGGGGACTGGAGTAAGAATCCAGCTTTGAGTTTTCAACATGAGTAATTACATGACCTTGATCAAGCACATAACTTCTCAAAACCTCAGTGTCTTCACCAGAAAAGGAAACAATGACTATCATCATCATTATTATTACAGATAACATTAAAAGGCCCTTGCTATGTGCCAGGCTCTGTTTTAAGTACTTAAAATGTCCTAATTCATTTAGGCCTCACAGCAACCCTTTCAACAAGAACTATTAATAGATCCACTGTATATGTGAGGAAACTTGCCCAAGGCCTCCTAGCTTATAAGCAGCAGGGCCGAGATCTGAACCAGGCACTCTGGCTCCAATTAAATTGTATAAACAGGTAAAAGTTCTTAGCATAGAGAAATTGCTTTATATATGTTACTCTCCCTGAATCTAAATAATAATTTTACTTCACAGGATCGGTGTAAAGCTCAAATTTGATAAAGTCTGTAGAAGTGTTTCATAAAAGGTAATTTGCCGTACAAATATAATAGATTATAATTCTTCCTATCATGTTTCCTTTTTTCCTAAATCTTTCCAGACCTTTGGTTAATGTCTCATATAGATATTCTGTAGGGATATTCAGTCGGTCTCATATTTAACTAGAGCTTCTGTATCTCCAATTAACATAGCTTGTCTTTTGTAAACCTTTTTTCATGTTAAATCCTTTAGAATCCCCTTCTTAATTCTTCCTTAATGCTCATTTCTACTCTTGCTGTCGACCTTTTCTCTGAGGAGGCAGGCATTCCCAGATTTTATGATAATTAGCACATCCTGGCCATATTTGCTGTATTCCATTACTTTATTAAGATGGTATATGTCAGTTTCAGACCTGGGTTAATAGTTTCAGGAAACTTCTTTCATTTTTTTTTTTTTTCCTTCTAGAAATGGTATAATCTTCCAATGCTTCTGCAAGTCTCTAAGTTGTTGTATAGGGCTTTAGTTTCCTTTTGTAGGTATGATTTGGGGGTGGTTTTACAATTTTCTTTAGCATGGTTATTAAGAATTAGTTCAACAAATATTTATTTAATTCATGCTACATGACAAATGCTATACAAGACGCTGAGTTTAACACATTAGTTTCATAAACTTCTCAAAATTATCGGTAGTAACTTTTACGGTTGCTACCGAGCTGTCAGTCCTTGCAAAAGAAACTTGAGTTGGGAACTCTCCTGCATCTTTTTTCTTTTCTTCATTTTAGAGACCAGACTTTGAAGAGTTTGTGTGTCTGTGCGAATGCAGCCTGCAACTTGATATTATAAAACATTGCGGGGCACGTGAGTGGCTCTGTCGGTTAAGCGTCCAACTTCTGGTTTCAGCTCTCATGGTTCATGAGATTGAGCCCCACATCAGGCTCTGCACTGACAGTACAGAGCCTGGTTAGGATTCTATCTCTCGCTCTCTCTCTCTCTGCACCTACCTCTCTCTCTCTCTCAAAATGAATAAATAAACATTAAAAAATATTATAAAACATTAGAAGAATTCCAGCTAAAAAAAAAGGCATTGTAATCAATAATCAAAACAGGTATTTACTCATATGAGATTGATTTTATTGAAGAGCTTAGTAAAAAGTTTAAAATAGGAAAAAAAGAGCTAAAAAAAGTTTAAAATATGTACATTGAGTAGTTTAAGGAAATAAACAAAAGCATAACTGCCATCTTAAAAAAAATTTTTTTAATGTTTATTTATTTTCAGAGAGATAGAGACAGAGAGTGAGCAGGGGAGAGGCAGAGAGAGGGAGACACAGAATCCAAAGCAGGCTCCAGGCTCTGAGCTGTCAGCACAGAGCCTGAGGAGGGGCTTGAACCCATGAGCTATGAGATCATGACCTGAGCCGAAGTTGGATGCTTAACTGACTGAGCCACTCAGGCACCACCATAATTGCCATCTTGAAAAGAACATAACATTTTGAAACAGAGGCAGAAATGAAACAAAATCATGTGAATCAATTGATTTCAACAATAAGTTAAATAATTTAAACATCAAACTTATAGTAATCATTGAAAATTTAAAATTGCAGGGGCGCCTGGGTGGCTCAGTCGGTTGAGCATCCGACTTTGGCTCAGGTCACGATCTCACAGTTTGTGGGTTCAAGCCCCGCATCAGGCTCTGTGCTGACAGCTTGCTCAGAGCCTGGAGACTGCTTCAGATTCTGTCTCCTTCTCTCTCTGCCCCTCCCCTGCTCACGCTTTGTCTCTCTCTGTTTCTCAAAAATAAATAAAATGTAAAAAAAAAAAAATTTTTTTTTAAAAAAGAAAATTTAAAATTGCAAAAGATGGGATAAAGGCTAGGTTGGATTCCATAAAAGAGATCATTGGTGAATTTGGAAAATACCTCTGAGATGCCGATCCAGAATGCAGTATAGAAAGTAAAGAGAAAAAAATACTGAGATGAGACACAAAGGAAAGACTGAACGCCCAATATCTAATGCTTAATAGAAACTGCAGAAGGAGAGAATCAAAGGAATGGTAGTAGGCTACATTTGAAGAATTAATTGGCAAAAAAAATCCAGAATATTGATTAAAAGAATCAAGCAGGAAATAAAAATAAATTAAAATATAATAAAAAATAGATTCACACCTGATCACATAGTGAAAATGCATAACATCAAGAATAAAGAGAAAGCATAAAAACCAGGGGCACTTGGGTGGCTCAGTCGGTTAAGCATTTGATTCTTGATTTAGGCTCAGGTTCGGCTCGGGTTGATATCATGGATCATGGGTTCAAGCCCCAGGTCAGGCTCTGTGCCGACAGCTTGGAGCCTGCTTGGGATTCTTTCTCTCTCTCAAAGTAAACAAATAAAATATATATTTTATATAATATATATATGTTTATATTATATATATGTTTATATATATTTATATATATATAAAACAGCAAAGAAAAGCATGGCTACAATGATAGCAAACTTCTCATCAACAACAAAGGCCAGAAAACAACAGAGTGGAATCACCCAACTGCTGCATGAGAATAACTGCCAATCTAGAATTTTATATTCAGTCTCAATGTTCTTTAATATATAGAGCAAAATCTCATGAAAAAAAAAACAGAAAAACTATATAATGACATTTTGGCTTTTTCAGTAGATACCACATTCATATGATAACAAATTCCCAGTGTATACAGGGTTTACCACAAGTAGTCTTCTTGTCACCCCTGTTCATTTGGTTCCTTCCCAAGACACCAGTGTTTCCAGCTTCTTGTTTTCCAAGGACAGATTTATGATGAGTGCATATGTATATTTAGAAAGAGATTTTCTGCAGATGGTCAGAGCACACTATATGTCCTTTTCTACACTTTGTTTTTCCCAAGCATACATGACCTAAGCATGGATAGGAGGTGATATTTTACACTCAATTTTTCTTTCAATGAGTCCTACATATAGGAGAGACTAAAAAGTTGGAAAGTACCTAACCTAAATGACCTTGAAAGTTACTTCAACTTCTGCTCACCTCCCAACTAACTGGTCTCCCATGTACAGCTCCTTATGTTCAAGTAAACTACTCCAGAGGTTAAAAAATAACTATCAGGGTAGTCCCTAGGTGATGTTATAATAATAGATAATCATAACTTATCCATTTTATACGGTCATTTTTAAATCAACAAATCATCTTTTTTTGACACAGTTGTTAACCTAACAGAAAAATCTCTAGTGATTGGCAATATTCAGAGGCTAAATTTTCTAAAGAAGAGTTGAAAAACTGCAGGGAGTGGGGGAATGTTAATTTTTTTCATATGAGAGTTGGAAAACCATGTTATCTTCCACTATAAGAGGGAAAGGGTCTTGGTTTCAGAAATGGAGCTCATTCCTTTTTCCAAAAAATCTCAGAAGCTGGAGACACATGGCTGGCAATGCAGCCACAGCAAACTAGTGCGCTGAGTATCTCAGGGTGTTGTTTTGTCATTTCGTTTTCTGAGGGCTTTTCCCCTTCTTTTCCCACCTGTACAGAACCTCCAAGGGCCAATTTACTATGGGATACACATTGCTTACCTTAGCTGAGGACTTCCAGTTAATTTGAGGGAGAACTTTTGTGGGAACCCAGAGGCCCTGCGAACTCAAATATCTGTGAGATTCCTTCTTTTTGACACAAACTCAACCATTTCTGTTGGCTATATGTGTCCGTCGGGCTTTCTGAACAAAAGGTTCTTAACATTGCTGATTCTTACTGATAAAACTCTGGAAAATAAGCCTACTGAGAGTTTTGTCTGCCAATAGTGTCCTAATCTTCCCTAGTTAGTCATATCTAGAAACTGAGTTGGCCAAGTTGGTTCTGGAAAATTTGGAGTATCTCTTAGTTAAAGAAATAGATTTCCCCCCACTGTTTGCAAAGGAATGTCTAAAATTCAAAAGAAGAAAAACAAAAAGGCATCTCTATGTATGGTGGGCTTTAAGTAAGCAACAACAAATCAGTAATGGTCTCTAAAACCTAGGTGGTCTCCAAGGACTTGGAGATGGCAAATTGTTTGAATCTCCCATGCCAGCCCCTATTAGTTAGCAGTGACTCCCTAGAGTGCTGTGCTAAAAATAACTGTGGAGCTTCACGCATGTTCCATGGAAAACAGTGTGAGTATTCATAAGCAATGTCCGCCATGAGCAGAGAAAGAGGAATCGTGGCTTGTATGTCATGAAGTTACCATTCCCATGCGTAGGGTTCAATTTTAGCAATAATTGCTGAAGAAACTCACTACGCTGGAAACTTCACATCTGAAACTATGACTATAGTAGCTCCAAATAAATATATACCAATAAAAATGAGGAGAAAATTTGCTCATTTTAATAGGTAGTATTTATAAGGTGACATTCCTGTAATGATTTTTTTAATGAATATTGTTGTTCTTAATTGATGACTGATTAATTAAAAAATGAGCTTTTTAAGCCCAAACCAACAATGTCAGGGCTGGTGTGGCTGACTGCTGATCATCCTTCAAAGCCTGTTTCTCCTTCCATAGTAGAAATTTAGCACAGCATGGCCCAGCTCAACTATACTTTTCATAGCCTCCCTTGTGACTAGTTGTGGTAATATGACTAATTCCATTTCTTTCCAGTGGAATGTGAATGAACATTATATGTGCAAATTCTGTATCACTTGCTTCAAAGGCAATTGTTTGCCCCCACTTCTGCTGTTTCTCCTTCACGTTGGCTGGAATGTCAATATGACAGTGACGTTGCTTCAACTCTACAGTCAAGAGCAATTGGGGCGCCTGGGTGGCTCAGTCGGTTGAGCATCCGACTTCGGCTTGGGTCATGATCTCGCAGTCCATGGGTTTGAGCCCAGCATCAGGCTATGTGCTGACAGCTCAGAGCCTGGAGCCTGCTTCAGATTCTAATTCTCTCTCTCTCTCTCTCTCTCTCTCTCTGGCCCTCTCCCACTCATGCTCTGTCTCTCTCTTTCAAAAATAAACATTAAAAAAAAAGAGCAATACCCAGAAGGTGTTAGTTAATTAACATAATTAATTAATATAAATGGAACAGGCACAGATCCCTGAATGAGTGCATAGAGAAGAGCTGCCCTACCATTCTGGACCATTTCCTCCTGGGCTGTTATTTTAGAGTGAAATACAATTCTATTTTGCTTAAGCCTCTATGTTTTGGGGTCTCTTTATTATAAGAGCTTTAGCCCAAAGTTAACTTGAGTGGTAATCAACAGGCAATAGGGTGTGTATGCAAATGGTCAAGCAGATGGTAACAGAGATGTCTAGTATACCTAGCAAGGTCCCCCCCCGTAGCCCCTGGGGCCCAGGAGCAAGATGCAAAGCCCTGTCTGGTCTTAAGGGATAAAAAGGACTCGCATCTGAAATAATGTTACACACAAGTCAAGTAACTAACTCAGAACCTTGAGGAAAGAAGATGAGAAATGGAACCAACTACTTGCTCAGAGTAGGAGAAGCAGGGAGGCTGACTTGGGGCTGCCTAAATCATTTTTAAAATTCTTCCCTACTTAAAATATGCACTGGTCTCAGAGATTGGGCACGGATAAAGCTACACGTGGGAGTTAAGATATCTCAACTGCAAAGGTTGCAGGATCTTGTGTCAGGGAGTCAAGCATGGTACTACGTACATTCTTCTGGAATTTCCACTTTTGTCCATATCCTTAAATCCTCTGTCTTAACTTCTCAGCCCACCGCTACTGGGCCTGCCCTCTGACTTCTGGTTCAAATATCCTTTCCAGTCCCAGGACCTTTTGAGCCAACAAGGACCCAAAGTTAATCAACCCAAAGTTTCTTCAGATGGTCCCGTAAGTTAACTTTCCCTTAGCTTCTACCTTAATTTCAGTTAGAAACTCTCTATAAAAGAATTTCCATTGAAAAAATATTTTTAGGGGCTCCTGGGTGGCCCAGTCGGTTAAGCGTCTGACTTCAGCCCAGGTCGTGATCTCACAGTTCGTGAATCTGAGCCCGCATCAGGCTCGGTGCTGACAGTGCAGAGCTCACTTTGGATCCTCTGTCTCCCTTGCTCTCTGCCCCTCTCCTGCTCTCTCTCTGTCTCTCAAAAGTAAATAAACACTGTCGGGGCACCTGGGTGGCTCAGTTGGTTGAATGTCTGACTTCAGCTCAGGTCATGATCTCACGGTTCATGAATTCATGCCCTGCATCAGGCTCTGTGCTGACAGCTCAGAGCCTGGAGCCTGCTTCATATTCTGTGTCTCCCTCTCTTTCTGCCCCTCGCCCACTCACACTCTGTCTCTCTCTCTCTCAAAAATAAATAAAAAACATTTAAAAATTTTTAAATCAACATTTTTTTAAAAAAGAAAAATGTTTTTAAGCATTTATTTCATTGCAAACATGCTTCTTCTATCCCGTTTTATTTCTCTCAATGACATCATACATTCCAGAGTCTTCCTTCTTTTTTTCCCCTGACCCTATTATTCCACTTCAAAAATAACCTCTCAAGTAATCCTCTCTGACCCTACTTAGATCAGACTTTATAAGAACTCTTAACTTTTCTCCCTGGCTCAAGTCCCTCTGTAGTCTAGCTTATTTTATACCTACCAGATAATTCTTCATAAAATACAGATCTGGTCCTACTACTGCTAATCACCCCTCCCCCCCACCCTCCCACAAAACCTCACATAACTGCCCCTTGATTTCAGAAGTATAGAGTCAAAAGTTTAAAACCTGGATTTCAAGGCCTCCAAAGACCTTTCTAGCTTTGGTTCCCATCATTTACTCACAAGACGGACACAAAGGGCAGTGTCAGCCAGTCTCCTGACTTCAGACTCCAAACAAGGGAGAAAAGAATTAGGTTGACTTCATTTTCTGGCCTTCTGGAGAGCTCACTGTAGCCTTAATATTTTACCAGGAAGTTCTTCTATTGTTAGATACGAAATTATAAGAAATAATGGCAGAGACTTCTGCCTTGTATTATATTAGTAAATGTGCCCAAAGCCTATGAAGAAATTTGATACTTGCAATAATATTCTCCATTACTGCACAGAGTTATTTTCCTAAGGCTTTATAGCAGGCAGTCTTTTATTGGATATTTTCAGTGTCACAGGGTGTTATGATATTATTCTGCCATGTTGGCTGTATCATATACTGTTTTCAGGCTCCTCTTTCTATCACTTCTCTTATCTTTATGGCTCCTAATCTTTGTAACCAGTCTCCATCAATGAAATCAAGCTGCGGAAAATAAACTACAGATAAAGCTCACTGATGTGATAATGGGGTTTTCACTGTTTCCCTTGAATTTTCTTTTTCAATAATTCTTGCTGCCAGAAATTTCCTTTTGATCCTTAAGTCAGAAAATCCTTTGATGTGAATGGCAACTTATGACATTAAAATATAAACAGTAGCAGCTTATTAGCACCTAATTCTTCCTTTGGATTTTACTGCCTTTCACATATCAGTAATTTTTATCTTGCAGTTACTCTTTGTACTTATGTAGTTAAGGTGTATTCTTTGTTCTATTATTTGTTCTTATCAATAACTTAGTTCACCTGTTTGAAGGCTCATTACGTTTTTCTTCCCGCCATACTATCAAGAACACACTATAAATTGAATCCAAAATGTATGCAGTAGGACAATGCTTGTTCCTTTTTATTAATAGCTTCAATAAATTTAAGTTTGATCTTAAATTTTCCATCTACTCTCACCTCCTAAGTCACCTGTATTCCCTTAGATGGCTAAGGATTGAGATAAGCAATAGAATTGCTAAGTTTGTGTGTTTACAAAAGTCTTCCTCGGCTGAAGTGGGCCGTTGCTTGATGTCAGGTACAGCCGAGGGAACTACACCTGTCAGGTTATCTCACCTCCAGTATCACCAATTCCGAGTCCTCTCTAGCAATCCGGTGTGAAGGCCCTCGATTCACTTCGAATCCACTAAGTCCCTCATCAAACTTTCTGTTCTCTTCCATTATATATCTGTTCTACCTCTTAGCCTCTCTATTCTTATTAATATCACCCTAAACTCCGATCTCCAGAGAATAAAAGTGCTCCTTAGACTGGTATTCAAACCCATGTCCAATCTGGTCACACCTGCATTTGCAACCTCATTTCCCATTCTGCCCCTTATATACCATGCACTCCAGTCAAACCAAACCTTTTATTTTTCTCCTTTCACATCTATTTCTTAGTTCTAGTCTCTTGCTACACCTTTAGAAAGTAATGATGTTGTCTTTCCCCCATTTTTATATGTCTAAATCTTATTCATTCTTAAAATGTGAGTTCAAATGCCTCATGAAAAATAATGTGTCCTGTAATCCTAAAAGTATTCTCTGTCCTCCAAACTCCCATGGCATTTTATCTGTGTTTCCTACATGCATGCCTCTTTCTTCTTTAACTTTGGGTGATTTTATGAAAGTACCTTATATCTCTTACCTGACTGCAACTTCTTGTGGACCTGATCCACTTCCTTATAAAGTCATCTTTTTTTTTTTTTATGATGCACAATTTCTGACAAGTGCCTTACACAGAGAAGGGAGGTGTTTTCATACATTTTCTTAATTACTTCATGTCATGATGCTATAAGGTCATATTATTTGGGGTAAGGAAATTATCATCAGAGAAGTAACTTGCCCTTAAATGCTTTAATAGATACTTAACTATACTGAATAATGACAGAGCAAATAGGTCACCTCACATGAGGTTTAGAGGGATTTTATACTGAAGGAAAGATGTGCCTCATCAGCCAAGTGTTCACAGACACAACTGAGAAAAGGGTCTGAGAAAAGGGAACTGCTTCCATGAAGTGGGGAAATGAAGTCACCATGCTTGCCTATCACTTGCTCCTGTGAGGAGACAAGTGTCACAAAAACATCTACTGTGTCAGTAGGGACTGATAGAGGCATAAGTTTACATTTGCAGCCATGCTTCCAGGAATGGTTAGATACCATTCCTTTCAGCCATGGTCTTCTGGGGAGGCACGAACGGCCAGTACAAAAAAGAGGCAAACTCTGTTTTTCTGGAAAAATGGATGAGTCTTCCTACAATGACTTAGGAACCTTCCTGATGATTGCAGGGGGTGAATTTACTGATGATGAGGCTTGAATTCAACTTGACGAATGGGAAGCTGATGTTTACCATCACACCTGGCTTTCTGTGCACATATGCCAAACAGGGAAGTTTCCCCACTTTTACCTTCAAAAAAAAAAAAAAAAAAAAAAAAAAGAGTTGCCTACCGTGACGGAAGAAGAGAAGGGGGCTGTTACCTAGCAAAGGAAAATACTGTCTTCCTAGCTACCCCAGTGAGGAGTGTGGCTGAGAGGATGGCCCATCTGGTCCTGGTCCTTGGGCTGGAGATTTGTCACAGCTACAAGAGAGCTGTGAATTTGTTTGGTTTGATCCTATCATTTTACCACCGGAGAAGCTAAGATAAATTGATGTACCCAAGATTATAAGGAACACAGGCTCCAATGTTGCCTCCAAGAATATAAAGTGGAGGAAAGCTGAAGAAGCTGCTATGTTAACTGTAAGAGGAAGAGCAGGAAATCAGCCAAGCTCAAGCCCAATGTCAGGGATCCTTAACATGTCTTCTAAGGAAAACAGCATGAATTTTGACCTGAGAAATATAATAAATTTTCTGGTTCTGCCATTTACTAGCTGTGTATGCTTAAGCAAAGCAGCTTCCTCATTTGTGGAATGTGAGTTTTATAATTATTTCCTTTACAGGGTTGTAATGAGGATTGCAAGAGACAAAATATTTAGATAAAGTCTGGCACATAGTAAACAATCATTAGGTGTTGGTTCTACGTTCAGTAAGTTTAACACTGAAATTCAAAAAATAAAATTAGGGAATTAAAAGGGAAAAGTAAAGCCAAGAAATGTCTATTTCAATCAGTAGAGGCCTGTAAAGACAATCTGAATCATATTTAGTCTCTTGGACAAGTAACAGAGGATATAAGGAATTAATATAATGTAATTTTTCATTAAGTGTTTAAGACATATGGACAATCCAAACCTGGACGTTTTCCCTTTGCCCAGAAAACATTCTAGCCACAATAAAACTTGGAGCATGATCAATCTAATATCTTCAATAGAGTTTCTGGTGTGTGCATACTTTCACATAACTTCGTCTGAAGGGCTCTCCGTGGAGTCTCTCACCACCTTCCCTAATGGGCAGCAGCTGCCTGGAAGCAATCCTTCCATATTACTCACCTTATCAGGCCACAGTAAAACATCTTTCCTCATTCTACCCTGGGAAGACTATCTGTTCTTCTTGCTATTTGTAATGTTGACAGTCCCTTGTAGGGTAGTTTTTCCTACACCAGGTGGTTCTGCCTTTTTAGCGTTTTTCACCGAATAGCTAATTCCTTTCTCAGTCTATTTGAACTTTGGTTTGTTTCTTTATGAACACCACATTGGGATTTTCTACTCTCTCCTGGACTCCTAGTTGGCAGCAATAACGAGAAACAGCTGTCCACCCTGGGAATTGGCACGAAGATACTGGTGTCATCATCATGGTTCAAAGCTTGTCATACCCACCCAGATCAACCCTCTCCTTACGTTGTTTTTTGCAGTTGGATTTCTGATTCAAAGTCCAATTTTTATACTGACAGGTACCATTGTTTGTTTGTTTTTCTGCTGCTCTCCCATTGTATACCCTTTATAAGATATAGAGGAAAAGAGGTAAATGATGAGGGCCTGACCTCCATAGTTTTATAATTTCTAGAAACTTCACCTTCCATCATATCTATTGACCAACTGATCTATCTATGGATATAGCTATGCCTCTTTCCAATTCCTCAAGTTCCAGAATGATTATAATAAATCTCTGAGCCAATCTGATACATAAATAATGCTAGAAGAAAAATTTGGAAGAAGTGGCAGAGGTGATTATAAAGAGATCTGAATATCTGATGTCTTTATGGCTCTAACTTAAGATTTTTTTTTGAGATATTCACTACCCACTATGGGAATTTTTTTTTAAATTTTTTTTAACGTTTATTTATTTTTGAGACAGAGAGAGACAGAGCATGAACAGGGGAGGGGCAGAGAGAGAGGGAGACACAGAATCTGAAACAGGCTCCAGGCTCTGAGCTGTCAGCACAGAGGCCGACGCAGGGCTCAAACTCACGGACCATGAGATCATGACCTGAACCGAAGTCAGACGCTTAACCGACCAAGCCACCCAGGCACCCTCCCCCCACTCTTGGAATTTAAAGTAGAGATGATAATAGGGGCTTCTGGGTGGCTCGGTCAGTTAAGCGTTTGACTCTTGGTTTCCGCTCAGATCATGATCTCATGGTTTTGTGAGTTCAAGCCCCACATGGGGCTCTGTGCAGATGGCGTGGAGCCTGCTTGGGATTTTCTCTCTCTCCCTCTCTCTCTGCCCTTCCCCCACTCATGCTGCCTCTGTCCCTCTCAAAAATAAACTTAAAAAAATTTTTAAAGTAGAGATGATAATGATCAACGTGTTGACTCATGGACCTTTTGTCTTCTCTGTAAATTGGAGGTTGAAGTACAGATCTTCCTTGACTTCAGTGGGTTTACATCTTAATACACCCATCATAAGGTAAAGATATCATAAGCCAAAAATGTATTTAATATACCTAATCCACCAGAGACCATAATTTAGTCTAGCCTATCTTAAATGTGCTCAGAACACTTACATTAGCCTACAGAGGGGTGAAACCATCTACCACAAAGCATATTTATAATAAAGTGTTAAATATCTCATGTAACGTATGACTACTGTACTGAAAGTGAAAAACAGAATTGTGAGTGCACAGTTATTGTAGAACTATTGGCTGTTTGCCCACATGATCACATCGCTGACTGGGACTGGAGGCAGCTGCTATCCAGCATCACCAGAGTCATCGTGCATATCACTATCCCAAGAAAAGATCCAAACTCAAAATTCTAAGCACAGTTTCTGCTGAATGCATATTGCTTTTGCACCGTTATAAAGCTAAAATGTTATAAGTTGAGAAATCATCATAAGTCGAGGACTGCCTGTATAATAAAATGAAATCATTTAGTGGACTCAAAGTTATAAATCCTGGTTTCAAGTTCTGGATATGCTTCTATGTGACCTTGAATTACACACACATATATATACACACATGTTTTATTTGTGTGTGTGTGTGTGTGTGTGTGTGTGTGTGTATAATACACAAAAAAATTTAAGAAAGATATTTTAGATATAAATTGGAATAATTTAAGAAATTCACATGTGAGAAATCACAAGCAATGCAATAAAGGCAAAAGTAATAAAAAAACTTTAAATACTATTAAAAGAGTTGGATAGCGGCCCTTGGGTGGCTCAGTCAGTTGAGCATCTGACTCTTGATTTCAACTCAGGTTATGGTATCAGGGTCATGGAATTGAGCCCTGTGTCAGGCTCTATGCTAAAGACGGAGCCTGCTTAATATTCTCTCTCTCTCTCTCTCTCTGCCCTTCTCTCCCACTCACACTCCCTCTCTTTCTCTCTCAAATATTAAAAAATAAATAAAAATTTAAAATTAAAATAAAATAAAATAGTTGGACCGTTGTATGTGTGGAGAGACTACCTAGCTAGTCACCAAGTCCAATTTCTCCTCTTCTTGCACTCAAAGACAGACTGTATCTCCCACCTTCCTGCAGTTAGATACGCTGTGTGACTGAGTTGAGGCCAATAGCCTGTGAATGGAGGGGAGGTGCTGCACTTCCAGGCTTGACCCATAAAAACATATTCATGAATCCTTTATTCTCATATCCCTCCCAGTGAGGACAGCCAACTTGGAAACCACATGTTGCAGATCCAGGAAGCCTGAGTCCTAGCAACAACGCCTATGAGATACTACCTGTCACAGCACTGTTCAGAGTGACATGGACAAGAAATATACTTCTTATTGGATTAAGCCTAAAATTTTGAGATGTATCTATTAAAGCAGTGAAAGTGACAGACGGTAGACTCAAGGGGCAGGTTGCTGAGCTGCTGGAAGTGAAATTAGTCTCATTTTAATTGGGAAGAGCCCAATGCTGACAGTTAACTATGAAAACAGGGTCTGTATGAGGCCCAGTCAATGACTGGTCAAAACATAATCTGGTCAAATTAACA
The DNA here is from genome assembly GCF_018350175.1 of Felis catus. Lineage (NCBI taxonomy): Eukaryota > Metazoa > Chordata > Mammalia > Carnivora > Felidae > Felis > Felis catus. The sequence continues at coordinate 30,762,201 of NC_058371.1, forward strand.
GTGCCAGCAGTCCTTAAAGGAGACTTCTGCCAATCCTGCCAATTAAAGTTTTCTGAACCACAGGCAAATATCTCAGAGAGTCCTGCTTATCCCTTTCCAAAATGTTTGCTCATCGATACGTCCACTGTGGAAATATATTCCTGTGAATTCCAAATTAGATGAAATTTGAATACCTGGAACTATCAAGAATAGCGGGTCTCACACAGTCTCCTTTGATTTGGACTCAATTTTTATTGATATTTCTGTGAAGCCTTAATTAACCATGGAACTGAAATCATATACAGCTACTGGTCAGCCTTTTGATTTACATTCTAAAACCATTGAACATAAATTGAAAAAACTCCAAGACAAAAATTGTAAAAATAATGTCCAGTTTAAATGGTATTCACATGGCAGCTAGTGGTCATAAGTCTAAACAGAAACCTGAGATGAGAAAATAGTCTCCTCCAAAATAAACTCTTCCAGATCTGGTTCCCTGTGTCGCAACACTGTAAAATGCTATTTCATATTTTCCACCTCATTATAGCCAAATGTGAGGCCCAAAGAACTTGTATTCAGTAAATTCTTAGGAAGTTATTTGTTTTATTACAAATTCAGCAGCTGGGGTGGAGCTCTTTTCTTCCTCTGTCTAAGCTCTTGTATGTTTTAATAACTCATGCATCACTCCCCATGCCAGATTATTAGAGATTTGAGTCTCTGGCAGGGACAAGCCCATAAAGATTATAACTAAGTTAAGGGAAAGACCAGAGACACAACCTAGTGCTTCTGGTACGGCTGTCTGGTTATTGCACAGACCCTACTACCTAATGTTGCTGAAACATCACACTACCCACAGGCATAAAGTAACAGCATTGAAACCCAATTAATAAGATCAGAGAAAACTGAGGCATACCAAATATGTAATTAGTAGCATAACTAATAACACCCAGGTCTCACTTGTTTACTCAAAAACTAGTCCAATTGGAGAATCTGAAATTATTCTAACCATACCTTATTATTACTGCCATACATATTCTGTCTGCTAAAGTCACAACTCCAGTAAGGACATTGGCAATGAGACCTGTCCCGACATTGGACATCTCTCTGCATCACACCCAGCCCCATACACACAGAGTCGATATGTATTTTAGAGTTCATTGGATTCCTAAGGTTAAATGTGAGGCATATATTATTTAGTGTTTTTATGTTTCCTAAATCAGTTACTGTGCATCTATATAAAAAAATCATTTCATTTTACTCCCTAAGAATCATTTTCGTAACAAGTGCCCCAAACTGGGAAATGTTTTTTCCCCATCAAGGTAAAAAGGAGCATTCATTTTTGACTCAGATTACAACAGGCCCAAACTTTACACTGAATTCTGGATAATTCTGGATAACAAGTAACTTTTACTTTTTGATCAAGGCAATGCTTATTTTAAATAGCACCCCTAAAAGAAAAAAAAAAGACAGTATGTGCTATAAGAAAGCATACAAAAAAGACCCTCCCTCATCTTTTTAAACTCAAAAAAAAAAAAAAAAACTGGCCACATAATCAGATCTCCAAACAATACATGATATATACACAATGTTCATCTCTAAAACAATTTTTTTGGTAAATTTAACAAATCATCTCTTGCCAACGTCCCCATTTGTGATTCAAGTTTCTAAAAAGAAGTTCAGGTTAGAATAAAGACATCTTACTGAATTACATGATTAAGTGATTAAAACAATCTTATATCTGAATCAAATAATGTCTTCCATTTGCAGAGCTGATCGAGACAGTCTGCCACTTAATGTCAGTTCTCCACAGATTTAAAATTTTTGTGGCCATAGTGGATATACATTTACATGATCACAGGATCTCTTTCCTGCAGAACTCTTCTAATTTGTAAGAGTTCTTCATTTTGCTAGATACAAATTGTTTTAAATGAATGTATGATAAAAAGAAAACTCTATTCTAAGTCTTATTATCCTTTCAAATATTTTCTATGTTAATACCACAGGCTAAATTCAATGTTCATACAACATCTATTATTCCACATGTACTCTACTTCTGATTAAGATAGAGAAAGTTGTGAAAGAGTATTGTTTCCATGGTAAATACTCCTTTGCAGCTCCCCATTTATCTGCAACCTAGAATTCAGGTTGAGGTCCACCCAAGAGAAACTTGGGTGGTCTGTGTTAAACAGAATCTCACTAGGATCTCTTGTCAACTCTGAATTCACAAATGACCAAGCTGAGGACCATGTTCTTGCAACTATGGCGTGGTCTTCTACTCTTAGACATGGATCCTGACTATGGCATTACCATTGTCCTTTTATTCCTGACAATTCTCTGCCTACTCCCTTTTCCTCTGAGTCCCTTTTCTCAGTATGGTTCAACTTCCAGCATATAGGCCAAGAGAACCAATCAAGGCACAGAAATTGGTAGGTATTTGTGCCTTTAGGACCTGTATATACCCAGCTCAGGTACAATGCTTTCTGAGATTTCCTCACCAAATCCCACTCGTTTTTATTAGTAACATCAGCAAGTCCACTGGAACATTTCCACTAACTGAGCACTGGAGACAGATCCATATCTTCCATGTGGTTCTTCCCAACTCAGTACCCTGAAGTCAATTCTCAAACCTGAGGGACATGATCAGCACTAGTCTTTTGATGGGAACATATTCCATCTTTTACCAACTAGACTAGCCTTGCTTTATCAAATGGAAATGGAAAATGAACAGTGTAAGAGTGGAGGCGCTTACAGTTGAGCATCCCTTAAAATGGTCCCCAAAAGAAATAGGATAATTCGTATCGGAACTAACTCATTCAAGTCTGCAATATATGAGGATATGCTCTGTGACACATACATGGATAAATAATTACAGCCAAAGGTATATGATCTAATGGAAAGTGCTTCCCTTGGGCCCTATGGAGATGGCACCATTGAGCGAAATGGATTTTTATAGAACTTTTAAAACTTATGTTACAATATGCCTGCACTTGTTTTTACTACTGTGTAACAGATTATTGTACATTTAGTGGCTTAAAACAAGACCGATTTATTAAGTCACAGTTCTGAGGTCAAAATCTATACAGCATGACTAGGTTTTCTGCTCAGGATTTTACAAGGCATAATCAAGATGTTGGCTGCCTATGTTTTCATCTGGAACTATGGGTTCTCGTCAAGCTTTTTTTTTTTTAATTTTAAAATTTTTATTTTTGAGAGAGAGACAGACAGAGTGTGAGTGGGGGAGGGGCAGAGAGAGAGGGAGACACAGAATGTGAAGCAGGCTCCAGGCTCTGAGCTGTCAACACAGAGCCTGACGTGGGGCTCAAACCTCATGACCTGAGCTGAAGTCAGACACTTAACTGACTGAGCCACCCAGGCGCCCCTCTTCAAGCTTATTCATGTTGTTGGCAGAGCACATTTCCTGTGGTTGTAAGACTAAAGTCTCTATTTCCTCATTGGCTATTAGCTGGGATCAGTCTCAGCCCTTGGAGACTGCCCCCCATCTTACAACAAGCAATGGACCCCCTCTTCAAAGCCAGTAATGGATCCTCTCCCCAGTGTTACATTTCTCTCATTCTTTGAATTTCTTCTCCTCATCCCTTTTAAGAGCTCACCTGATTACAACAGGCCCATAGAGGATGATCTCCTATTTTACAGTCAATAGGTATGGGACCTTAATTACATCCACAAAATCCTTTTGCAGCGGTACCCAGAGTAATGTTTGAATAACTGGGAAAGTGTGTATACACAAGGAATCTTGGAGGCTATCTTAGAATTCTGCCCACCACAGTAGCCGAATGCATATTTTCAAATAATATTTTCCTAGAGGAAATTGCTCAACACAAATATTTCCTATCCTACCTTCCTGTATACTCATAGTATTAGTTTTTTATTGCTATATTACGAATTCCCAAAAACTGGTGACTTACACATTACAAATACATTATCTTATAGTTCTGTAGGTCAAAGTCTGACACAGTTCTTGCTGGGATAAAACCGAGATAATGCAGGGCTTTGTTCCTTTCTGGAGGCCTTTTCCAGCTTTTAGAGGCTGCCCACCTCCCTTCACTCATGGTCCTCTTCCCCCATCTTCTCTGTTAATAACAGTAGGCTGAGTCCTTCTCATACCACCTTCTCTCTGGTCGTCTGACCCAAAGAAATGTTCTCTACTTTTCAGCACTCAAGTGATTAGGTTGGGGCTACGTGAATAATCCAAAATAATTTCCCCATCTCAAGATCCTTCACTTAATCACATCGGCAAAATCCCTTTGTCATATAAAGCAACACTCACAAATTCCAAGAATTATGGCATGAATGCCTTTGGAGGTCACTAATCTGTCTACCTTATCTACCTTTTTAAAATAGAGGACCCAGGGGCGCCTGGGTGGCGCAGTCGGTTAAGCGTCCGACTTCAGCCAGGTCACGATCTCACGGTCCGTGAGTTCGAGCCCCGCGTCAGGCTCTGGGCTGATGGCTCGGAGCCTGGAGCCTGTTTCTGATTCTGTGTCTCCCTCTCTCTCTGCCCCTCCCCCGTTCATGCTCTGTCTCTCTCTGTCCCAAAAATAAATAAAAAACGTTGAAAAAAAATTAAAAAAAAAATAAAATAAAATAGAGGACTGTGGATTAGGTTTGTCACTCAAATCATATCTCAAGAGACTGTAGAACTATGGCTTAGAGAGCATGTGATATACATACCTAATGGACAGTATTTCCTGGAAGAGTGGATATTGAGTATTACATAATGACATGCGTCACATGTCAATATAGACCAACAGCCAAGAATACAAACTTCCAATTATAAGACAAATAGGTTCTGAGGATAATGTATAGCATGAGGATTATAGTTAATACTACTACATTATATACTGGGAAGTTACTAAGAGAGTAGCTATTACATGTTCTCACCACAAAAAAATAAATAGTAATTATGTGACACAGTGGAGGTGTTAGCTGATGCTATGGTGGTAGTCATTTCACAATATGTAAGTATATTAAATCAACCTGTTGTGCAAGGTCAACTTACACAATGTTATATGTCAGCTCATTCCTTCAAAAAAAGCTGCAAAAAAGACAAAAGTTGTCCTTAAGAGGAAGAAAAAAAAAGTCAACAACATGTGCAAATAAAATTGGGACCTCCAGTTTTTCCCAAAACATGTGCTGTGAGAATCAAATTACTATAGTCATTTATAGTTGTTACACAAAGAATCACAAGCACATACATTTGGGAAATGTCAAGTTAAAATTAAACCGATTCCTTCTCAGAGTCCTGAATATGCTAATGTGCGTTGTAAATCTACAAGAGAGCAACATGTATTCTTATTATACATATAAAAAATGTTTTTAATTTTTTTTTAGTGTTTATTTATTTTTGAGGGAGAGAGAGAGAGAGAGACAGAGCATGAGAGAAGGTGGGCAGAGAGACAGGGAGACACAGAATCTGAAGCAGGCTCCAGGCTCTGAGCTGTCAGCCCCGACGTGGGGCTCGAACTCACAACCGTGAGATCATGACCTAAGCTGAAGTCAGACGCTTAACCAACTGAGCCACCCAGGCACCTCCCCCCGCCACCCAAAAAAAATGTTTTTAAAGGGCTTATAAAACTTTAGGAACTGATAGTGGCTCTTCCTTCGTTGTGTCTCTTCTTTTTTCTGTCCTTCCTTCCTTGTTTCTTATCCTACTGTCTTACTTCCTACCTTTATTCTTTCTCTTCTCTTTTAACCTACAGTCATCCCTTCATGTAAATGTGACTTCAAATGCCTGGAGTTGCAAAAAAGACTTGGTCTGGAAAATGGGTGGCATTGAGGAGGGCACATGTTGGGATGAGCACTGGATGTTGTATGTAAGCAGTGAATCATGGCAATCTACTCTCGAAGCCAACAGCACACTATAATGGACAGTATAAACTGTCCATTAGCTAACTTGACAATAAATTATATTTAAAAAGTTAGAAAAACAGCTGTTGTTAAAAAAAGCAAATGGGGAAAGCAATATGAGTAAGTTACAGAGAGAATGGTGCTTTTATTGAATCTTGATATTTTGATTGTGCTTCCCTGATTTATTGAACACCATTAGACTAAAAAATTCCTGAACAAAGGATTAGGGATTTATTTCTTTTGTTTTACCTCCTGTTCTTTTTATGTTCATAATCTTTCCAAGTTTGTCATCCATTCACTCCCAGTTATTCTTTGGAGGGGACTCAAGAATCCAAATAAACATACCACTAAGCTATAATAAGGTTTCTTTACATACTATCACCAAGCAATAAGCAATTCTGATTTATTGAATATTCCAATATAGTATAATCCTAACCATATACACTAACATTTACTTTTCAGTTTAGTAGTTTTTAGTACACTCTAAAATTTATCACACAATTCCTACATGACTAAAGACATGTTTGCTGTTTTTGAAACAAAATATCATGATATAATAAAATTCAAATGCATGTTTATGGGATGAGGACAGGCGTAAGGCTATTTGACACTATGCTGAATATATTCACCAAAATACTGTGTTTTCCCATTTGGCCCAAGTGTTTCCTCTTCCCATCCTATTTTCTGTTCTGTCACACCATCTGCTTTTGGAGCTATCCACTCTGCTTTGATTACTCTTATTTGATCAGCCCTATTTTAAATATCATCAGAATCTATTTATTTACTAGACTTTTCCCCTTTCCCTACCCACAAATTTAACTCCCTTATGGTTTAATAAAAAACCCTCAATTAATATTCTTTTAATCCACCAGCGTATCGTCCTCTTTTCTTTACAGCTTGCTATCTGAGAAACCTTACTACATGCTTTACACATTTTATTTCATGTAACCCACATAATAATCTTATGGTGAAGAATTTATCATTAGACTCAGTGGAATACTGCAACTCACAGAACTTCATAATAGATGGTGGTGGAATTCAAACCCAGATATGGCGGACTCCAAAGCCAATATGTAGCTTCTCAATGGATATCAATGGCTTCCTAATTGTTAAATACAGCAGCTATTTCTTTACCCTCTTCTTTCAGGAGCAATTTGGATTGTTGATCACACTCTTTTTGAAGCAATGTTGTACTGTAAGATTTATTCTCTGCTGACTAGCCCTAAAGTGCTGGTCCTAACATACATTGTTTTTCTTTTAATCTTAAGAGAAAGTATAATTTTGGGTAGTGTGAGAGATTTTATGAATGCCATAATATAACAGGGTTTAAGAATTTTTACAATATTTCATTGCCTGGTCTCCTTCTGTAATTCTTTGGGAAACTGACAGCAATTATTAGTCTTTGCCAAAACTAGCAATGAATTCCAGCCACTTGTATTGAGTAGTCCAATGGTTCATCTTCCGGCTTTACTTCTATTCTAAATCATGCCAAATCTTTATTTAATTAATAGGCCCAAAAGACACAAGTTTGTTAGATTAAGTTGTGCTGATATACATGGTAATTCCTAAAACAAATTATATTTTCTGCATTGAAATTTTCTGATTGAACTTCCTGAAAGTCACCTTTTCAAACCACACTTTATTGACAGATTGCAACCAATTCTCTTTCCCTAACATACAGTTCTATCTAAAATGCTTCTACTACAAACTGAGGGTTGATGGGGGGTGGGAGGGAGGGGAGGGTGGGTGATGGGTATTGAGGAGGGCACCTTTTGGGATGAGCACTGGGTGTTGTATGGAAACCAATTTGACAATAAATTTCATATATTGAAAAAATAAATAAATAAAATCTAATTTGTCTGTTAAATAAATAAATAAATAAATAAATAAATAAATAAATAAAATGCTTCTACTTAACTACCCTACAACCCAGCAATAGCACTTCTAGGGATTTATCCAAAGGATACAGGAAGGCTGATTCACAGGGGCACATGTACCCCAATGTTTATAGCAGCACTTTCAACAATAGCCAAATTATGGAAAGAGCCTAAATGTCCATCAACTGATGAATGAAGAAGATGTGGTTTATATATACAATGGAACACTACTTGGCAATGAGAAAAAATGAAATCCTGCCGTTTGCAGCAACGTGGATGGAACTGAATATATTATGCTAAGTGAAATAGGTCAGTCAGAGTTTTCACTCATATGTGGATCTTGAGAAACTTAACAGAAGACCATGGGGGAAAGGAAGGAGGAAAAATAGTTACAAACAGAGAGGGAGGGAGGCAAACCATAAGAGACTCTTAAATACAGAGAAAAAACTGGGGGGGTTGCATTGAGGAGGGCACTCGTTAAGATGAACACTGGGTGTTGTATGTAAGCGATGAATCATGGGAATCTACCCCAAAACCAAGAGCACACCATATACAATGTATGTTAGCCAACTTGACAATAAATTATATTAAAATAAAGAAATAAATTTTAAAAATGCTTTTACCTGAAGGTAAGAATTTGTGTGTGTGTTTCTTTGATTATTAATCTTTCTGATAAGAATTCAGTTCTTGTACATAGTGGTAAAATACCACTTACAATAAGTTTAATTTAAAACCTATTAGCTAAAAACATGTTTGCTGGCAGGTAACATTTTCTCAAAAAGAAGATAATCTCTTATTTAATTACTTGCAAAAATGGTTATTCACATACTTCCTAATGAGAATTTTAACAGCAGTTAACTGACAACTCACCGAAGGAAAACAGATCCAATTTTAGTGATAATTATCCAAGAAGAAGAAACATTAAAAACAGGTTTTGAGTCTAATATATGCCCAGAGTTTCATCTTTTTTTTAGGTGTCCTAATTAAGTGGAAGAAAATTGATCAATGGCACATAAGCGGAAGAGGAAAAGGAGCATAAACTAATGGTCATATGAACTTGAACTTGGGTTTAAATCCCACCTCTGATACATAGTAACCACTTGACCTTGGGCTATAACCTATAAAACTAGTAGTAGTAATATCCTACAAGACTATCAGGTTGATGCTATTATATGTGAGCATAATTCACAGTACCTTTTTAAGCACAGCTATTATTGGTAAACAGAATAAAGCAGCTGCTTAGTTTGTAAGAAAAAATACAAAGGTATTCTCTTTGGTGATAGGAACTTATTATGAGAGAAAGTAGAAATCATCTCAGCAACCTATGTAGTCACTCTGGACTCTGCTATATTTAAGATTGGGATGTGTATCAGGCCTCATGCAAAGCTAAAATTATAGCTCAGTCTTTTTTTTCAATTTTCTTAATGTTCATTTAATTATTTTTTAAAATTTTTTAATGTTTATCTATTTTGAGGGAGAGAGAGACAGAGTGCAAGCAGGGGAGGAGCAGAGAGAGAGGGAGACACAGAATCTGAAGCAGGCCGAGGCTCTGAGCTGTCAGCACAGAGCCTGACACAGGGCTCGAACCTACAAACTGTGAGATCATGACCTGAGCCGAAGTCAGACGCCCAACCGACTGAGCCATCCAGGTGCCCCTCATTTAATTATTTTTGAGAGAGAGAGAGGCAGGGAGAGAGGGAGACAGAGAAACCCAAGCAGGCTCTGCACTGATAGTGCAGAGAGGCTATCAGTGCAGAGCCCAACGCAGGGCTCAAACCCACGAACCGTGAGATTATGATCTGAGCAGAAACCAAGAATCCAACGCTTAACAAACTGAGCCACCCAGGTGCCCCAATAGCTCGGTCTTTTAAGACACAACCTGAGTTCCAGGAGTCCTCCTGTTTTGTGAGCATCTATGCTTTCCAAGAGGAAATCTCTGAATTAGTTACTATCCAGTATGAAGCACAACCTGGGGTCAAAGTTCTTGACAAGCAACACTTTTATTTTCTACCTGAGCATGAAAACTCATCCTTGGCCCAGTCCGTCAAAACCAGAGAATGACATAGCTTCACTGATTAATCATCATACACACTGTATAATGGCAATTTTAGGCAGAAAGAAGGGGAGAATGCTATTTGCCCCAGCAAAAGGATGTTGGCATGGGCAGCATACAAATCTTCATGAAAATATCTCTAGTACAAAAGTCCCACTGGAAAATTTACAAATGTAACTACAAAGTCTAGGAATTGACTGTAATCAGTTCACATGGGTTCTGTCTTCCTGCACAGTGGCCTAAAACTCTAAGACGTAAGCTGGGGCAATCACAGGGCTCAGATCATTTGTTTGCCTTCCCTTAGGGACCACTGCTTCCTGCGGCCTGATGTCCAATGTCTGAATACCATTGTTTCACATATTTTGTCTTTCTTTTTTAAAGGATAGTCAAGAAGATAAATGTGGTCCTTGTTACTCCATGCTGTCTAAAAGCAGAGCTCAGCCCTGTATATTTGATCAATATGTTTTGAAAAATATAAAATCCCAAAAGTATGGGGGGGGGTGGGGAAAGGAGGCCTGAGTGGATGTTGAAATACTCAAAGGAGGTTAAATTTTAGACGAATTTGTCTTAGACAAATTGGTTCAAGGCAAAACAATTTGTTCCATTTAAGCTATTATTTTTCTATCTGAAAATGATGGTAGCATCCCAAGAAGTGGTCAAAGGCTAACTGGAACTTCAGTCACACCATGAAAAATAGCAGCCCACCTCCATGGTCAACTGAATGCTTCATTTTTCCAGGTCCTTCTCAGACAGGGCCCAAGAAAGATGGATTGTAGGTGTCAGTTTAATGGCAAGCCTCTTCGAATCTTTTTTTACCAAACATGTAGATTAGACCACAGGACAGAAAGGAGAAAGGAGAGGGTACTAATAACCCGAAGAAATTCACTGAAGTGACAGAATTCCATACAAGTAAAAGCTTCTGTAAGCTTTAACTGTCATTGACCTCAGAGACACAAATCTAGACAAAGTCTACCTCGACAGAAGAGCCTACAGAAACTCTACTGACATTTAGTTTCTAGAGGCAAAATACTAGTAATCTTCAACCTGCTAGAGGGTCAAAAGAAGTGTCCACAGGTCACAGAGCCATCGTTTCATTTCTTCCCAGGGGACAAACTGTTCTGCACAGGAGCCATAGCCTTCACTATGATCCCGTGCTCCCAGTCACTATCAGACCCTGTGCTACATGCTGGAGATACAATTACAACCGAGACATTCCTCACATATTTTTTGTTTCTCTTCAACCCCGTGGGGAGAATGAGCCTGCCAAGCCTGCCTGATAAAACTAATTCCTAGAGCTTATTGAGAAGAAATTAAGTCCTATGAAATTCAGGTAATTTTTTTTTTTTTGAGTCTTGCTTGAAAGAATAAAAGGCTACTGAAAGTCTAAGTATTACCCTGCAACTGCCCGCCTCAACCAGTTTCAACCAGTCAACTTGGAAATGTTCAGTACCTATTACTGGACAGCTGCCCATCCCCTGTACTTATTCCTGGTGACCAGTGGTGAGGGTACTTCCTCAAAGGCGGTTTGCTGAGCTTTCTCATCTAATGCCTTCCTTATCCACATCCTTTTTGCCCTACTCTTAAGGAAACTTCACATCTTTGTGTCACTGTATCTCTTGCCCTAAATAGAAAACTGTCATATTTGGGTCACCTGAGTGGCTCAGTTGGTTAAGCATCTGACTCTTGATTTTGGCTCAGGTCATAATCTCATGGTTCATAGATTCAAGCCCCACGTTGGGCTCTGCACGGACAACACAGAGCCTGCTTGGGATTCTCTCTCTCCCTCTCTCTCTCCCCCTCCCCCACTGTGCTCACTCTCTCTCCCTCTCAAAATAAATAAGTAAACTTTAAAAAAAAAGAAAATCGTCACATTTATTTTAGCTTTAGTTTTTTATTTGTATTAGAATTACAACTTTATTGTTTTCAATTATTTTATATAGCAAATATCACTTCACTTACATTTTGGGTTAAATGAGCTCAGTAGGTTACTCCTGTGCCCTGAGTCGATGGTAAAACCTATCCTAAGTTTCCAAACCATAATTCACAAATGAACAGAAGCCAAGTTGAGGATGTACTGTGATGTTCTGTTTCTATATATACAACCTTCCTTATATGTTTCATATGTGTTTGCCCTGTGTGTCTCAAGAATATGTGGAAGGATGCAATACGGTCAGGTCAAGAAGGGAACACACAGGCATGCCTGAAAGAATGAATGCTTTCTAAAGGAACCTTGTACACTTAAATTCTAAAACTTTGAGCAAAATAATTCAGAAAGCCTCCAAATGAATGGCCTCCTTCAATGAAACAAATTATAAACTGCCTAAGGTTATAGAAGTGAAATGCTCTAGGGGCGCCTGGGTGGCGCAGTCGGTTAAGCGTCCGACTTCAGCCAGGTCACGATCTCGCGGTCCGTGAGTTCGAGCCCCACGTCAGGCTCTGGGCTGATGGCTCGGAGCCTGGAGCCTGTTTCCGATTCTGTGTCTCCCTCTCTCTCTGCCCCTCCCCCGTTCATGCTCTGTCTCTCTCTGTCCCAAAAATAAATAAAAAACGTTGAAAAAAAAATATTTAAAAAAATTTTAAAAAATTAAAAAAAATAAAAAAAGAAGTGAAATGCTCTAGAAAAAAGATCTTCAGGTGAGAGGAATTGCAATTTAAATAAGCCCTGAGTTTCTCACCTCAGGTTATTTTCCCTTTTGAGCTGTGCTGTTTCACAGTGTAGTCACTAGACACCTGTGGCTGTTTAAGTTAAATAAAATACAAAATTTAGTTCCTCAGGCAAGCTAGTCACATTTCAAATGCTTAATAGCCAGTGGTTAGCTGCTACCATATCACACAGAACAGATAAGGCATGTTTCCATTGTCAGGGAAAGTTCTGTTGGACAGCACTGCTCTAGAATTCTTATTGGATTACCAACTTCCATGAGTTCACCAAGTGTCTAGAAGGGACAAAAATACTTTTACTTAGCAGAGACAAGAAAATGATATCAAGAGAATGTCATTCAATAATAAAGGAAAAGTGAAAAATTATTCTAGACAGTAACAAAGGACTGAAAATAGTCACATTCAGAGTAGAGGTTTCTGATATTCCAAGTAAAAAAAACAAAAACAAAAACAAAAAAACTTCACAGATCTTGACTTCCATTCCTACCCTGAAGATTGAGTCCCATCTTCCTGGGCCCCTCAAAGCTAATTTATAGCAAAACTTTTCTTCTTACTCCTACATAACCACAGGTTAATTTCTTACAGCCTCTGCATTTTTCCTGAAATATCACAGACAACTGACAAAAAAGCCTTACAAGTCAGTTTTATCTACCTGTAGTGCATGACCTAATCCTCAGTTTTATTTGAATGTTATCCACTGAGGTTATTAAAGCTCTAACCTAGTGATCCTTAATCTTATTTCAGCCTTGACACAAACAAGGAAAAGCACGCCCTTCTAGTAAGAAAGAATCATCACAAAGATGACTCTCAACCCAGGGGGATGGGACCACCAAACCTTTATAAAGAAAGTTGTTGCATATTTCCAGAAATCCACCCGAGTAATTCTGATATGCTTGTCTGGGAGGGGAAGTACCCAACTTCATTAAGAATGACTATTACAGGGGCACCTGGGTGGCTCATTCGGTTAAGCGTCCGACTCTTGGTTGCAGCTGAGGTCATGATCTCACAGTTTGTACCCATGTTGGGCTCTGCACTGACAGCACGGAGCCTGCTTGGGATTCTCTCTCTCCCCCCTCCCGCCCCTCCTTTGCTCATGCTCTCTCTCTCTCTCTCTCTCTCTCTCTAAAAATGAATAAATAAACTTTAAAAAAAAGAATGACTATTGCAAAGTTTCTCGTAACAGAACTCTGGCAAGTTCTGACCCTTCCCACCATTCCTAGATTATCAGTTTTTCCCTACAATATTGTGTAAGCATATTCATATAAAAGTCCTATACTTGCTTACAAGAAATTAGTCTTATACATTAATAGCTCCATGTATAATAACAAAATCACCATAGAATAAGTAATTTTCTTTTAAAGTAAAAATCATTTCAATACTCACATACGGATAAATAATAAGATGTCTTTCACATATCTCTGTTCTTTCTGAATCCCTTCCTGCAATGATTTTGCAACGACCCGCAGTTTTACACTACACTGAATGCCAGGCGTAAGTCAATGGATGGCAAGGGGCCAAATGAGGTAAAGAAAAACCACAAAGACTAGAAGACACACTAGTGGTAGATGAGTGTATCTCGGTAAGCCCGAGGAGAATCATGTGAAATTGTTGGGGCGCCTGGGTGGCGCAGTCGGTTAAGCGTCCGACTTCAGCCAGGTCACGATCTCGCGGTCCGTGAGTTCGAGCCCCGCGTCGGGCTCTGGGCTGATGGCTCGGAGCCTGGAGCCTGTTTCCAATTCTGTGTCTCCCTCTCTCTCTGCCCCTCCCCCGTTCATGCTCTGTCTCTCTCTGTCCCAAAAATAAATAAACGTTGAAAAAAAAATTAAAAAAAAAAAAAAAAAAAAAGAAATTGTTCCTGCTACATCGAGCCAGCTGTAATGAGAACATTCCCTTATCAAACAGGACATGTGTTGGCACCAATATGAAGAAATATGGTATACTCTACTGTAAATAAATAACATTAACAAAGTGTTAACTGACTGAATATCATTAACAGTGTTCACTGTGTTTTATACATGTCACTGAAGGAACACACATGACATATTCATGTCCTTTGAAGTTTACTACTGACAAGGTGGTAGTAAGTCTTTATATCACCTTTTTTCCTGTATATTAATTAACAGGAATTAATGAGGACACCATGTCAAAGAATTGAATATGGGCCAAAGCTAAAAAAAAAAAAAGTCCTTTTCAAAGCTTCTGTCGAGACATTTATGTAGCTAAAGGTGACAATAGGAATTCCCAAATTTCTCTGTCTAGAAGATCAAGGAAACAGAGCTCTAGCCCCATGTCTAGCCACCACCTGCAGACAGAAGATGGGCACTGAGATTCTTCTGTGTGAGAATATGACGCACTGTCTCCAAAGCGGAGATAATGGGTAGGGGAATCTATACTGAGTATGCTGTGTTTAGAAAATGTGTCTCTTCATCTCTTCATTATTGTGGAGTTAGGCTGAATTGTTTCAAGAATTAGTGTTTGCCTTTAGGAGATGCGTATGATTGATTTCATTTACCTAACATTCCAGGAGTAACACAATTGTGACGGAGAGTAGATCGAAGGTTGCCAAGGATTAGGTTCGGGGGAGAGTGCGACTGCAAAGTGGGAGCACAAGGGAGTGTCTCTGGGGCGATGGAAGTTTGGTATCCCAATAGTGTATACACACAAGATTTTGTAGAACCGTATATAAAAAACTGCATATAAGAACTAGTGAAATACAAATAAGGTTTGCAGTTTTGCAAATAGTTTATGCCAATGTTCTAGTTTTGATAATTATGCTGTGGTTTTGTAAGTTATGGTCACTGAGAGAAGATGGGTGAAAGATATACGGGAACTCTATTTTTGCGACTTCTACGTGAGGCTGAAATTACTTCCAAAACAATTTTTCTTAGGAAGGTTTAAAAAAAAAAAAACCTAAACCAAGAGTATATAAATATGTACATAGGAGTATATAGGAATTTCTTGCAAATTTTCTGTCAGTTTTAAGTTATATGAAAATTTACAAGTTAACTAAAAGGGTGTTGGGTCGCTTATATCATCTCCAGAGGACCAGGCGCTGGGGCCACGCAGCCAGGCTTTCTGCCCAAATAAACGCCACAGAACTGGTCTAGGATATCGCTGCTCCTGTCACCAAACACAGCACTGCAGCTCCCTGGAGCCACAGACAGCAGACACATACTCTTGCTGCAAGCACAGTGGCATGGTTGTCTCCAGCAGTTGCCTCCAAAGATCCCAGAAGAGCTTCTGAAGGGTGCTGACTTCGTCGCAGAAGTAGTTTCGGACTCAGTCTGTCTATCCGATGGATGGCGCCCAGGCCATGAGATAAAGCCCTAGCTGCAAAGGGTCACGAGAATGTCTGGTACAGAGTAAAAAGCAAGCTCTGCCTCAAAAGGTGGGGTGATTTCTCCAACATTGCAATGAGGGTCCAAGACTGGGTCATCAAAAAGAATGACAAAGACCTACTACAAATAATAAATGGAAGCACGGCTTTTCCACATCTTTCTCCTGCTAAGGCCAGGTGAGCCATAGTCTTAACGCTACTGAGAAGTTAATTCAGGGTAACTAATGATGCCAGAAGCATAGGGTACATACAGCAGCAGGCAAGGCTCTCTCAACAGGAATAACTCAGGGTTGAATGCGGGACTAATCTCTTTTCTTTACGAAAACAACTTGAGAAGACTGTTGATTCTTAAAGGGAAGGGAGCTAACACTTGGGTGTTTTTTGGGTTTATAAACGTGTGTCAGACAGGCTGAAGAGGAAATTTATTTTCTCACCCTCAAGTTAACACAAACAAAATTTTCAGATCTCTAGCGCAGAGTCAGACTTACCTCAATATTTTTTTTTTCCTTTGCCGCTTGGATAATTGGTAGCAAGTATACTCATGAAATGATAAGAAATGAGATGGCCAGAAATGAAGATGTGAGGGAGAAAAAGAAAAAGAAAAGTTTAAGAGGCTAAGACGTAAAGGGGTAAGAAATAATACTGATAATGGTAGAACGGAGGCAAAATCATTGAAGGGATAGTGTCTGTTTTACAAATACAAATGGCCCATTTGAAAACTATTCAGACTTAATAACACAGAAATGAAAAAAACAGGAGTCTAAGTCCCACTGAGTTTCATGAGAATCATGTACACTTTCAGTCACCATCGATCCCTATATACACGTATGACCTCACTTAGTGCAAACCGTCTAATACTGGCGTATTCAACAATGACTACGTTGTCATTGATCTTTCCAGGATAAATAACTTGAAGAGCCACTGTTCTTAATTATTTCATGCAAATAAGTGAACTTCACCAAAATGATGATTAGCCACCATTGGCATGCATTGTCAAATAATTAATATTGTACCACAACTTGTCTCCTCTTTCTGAGACCAAAGGTAGTACCCCATTGTGAAACTGCGGGGACTTTTGACATTCAGAGAAAATATGTTTCCATCCTGAGAACATAATTAAATAATATACAAATCAACTTTCAAATTCATTTAATATAATAGTGATATCTATATATATTTTGTCTTTTGTTTTGAAATCTCTCAAGAATATTTGCCATAGGCATTTGTTTCTTTGATTTAAAAAAAAATAAGTTCTGTTATTGCTAGTGGATCATAAAGTGAAAAAAACCTTACTTAAATTACAGAACTATCAGGCAACACATAAATTTTAGGATATGCAAGATACTTTGATTACTATTTTTTAAATTTTTTTTCAATTTTTATTTCTTTTTTTTTAAGTTCATTCATTTCGAGAGAGACAGAGATAGAGTCACATAACCTTGTGATTATTTAACTTTTGGAAAAAATTATGTTTGCCAATTGTCATAAATATCAAGTTTCTGTGCAGCCTGAGTACAAAATCGGGAGATTTTTAACAAGAAGCTTGACGTGTTACTGAGGGAAGGCTCATGGCTAAATAGAGGCCAGGTGGCCAGCCCACAAAAGCAGTTGGAATTAAATTTTGTGGTCCACCACACTCTGCAAGGCATTGTGGGGTCTCCCAACTGACCACTGGAAGCAAAGCCATGGTCCACGGTGTTGGATGATGGGATTAAGGAACTAATTCAGTGAGTGAGCTGCCTTCCCTGGAGGGGAAGCAGGTCCTTAAAATCCAAACTTCCAAGCCTAGAAGCAAGAACTAACTTGAGTCTAATGCAGAAGGTGAAAGGACATGGCAACGGAATGCTCTAAAAAAACCTCTAGAGTTTCTCAGGTATTCTTAGAGATATGTCTAGAAATATTCAGCCACCAGTTTGGAGTCCTGGTGACCAAGCTCCCCAGCAAGGACTAGGACATTAGCCAATAGAGTTCAGGTTCAAGGTTAAACCCCTGTTCCAGTGATAAACTGGTACCGGGAACCAATAATGGTAATTAGGTCCAAATATCAGCAGCCCAGAGACATGAATGCAGTGCAAGAAAGCAGAACTGAGTAAGAAATGATTTGGATCTCAGATGGGCACACATAAGGCTTATCCAAAATATGCCAGGTGTAAAATTCTAGATATTAATATGCCAACAGGCCTGGTTCTTATTGATTCGTGAACTGACTGATTTTCATGGCTAGTAAAAAAGGCAGGCATTTGTGACCTAGTATTCTAGTCATTCACATTACAAGAGCATTTAACAAATATTTTAAAATATGAAAAAAGAAAATAAATATCTCATAATTCTACAATACAAAGATGAGACAAGTACCATTAAACTTTATTTTTTAGTATGTTTAATGTTCTACATGCACACATACACATATACCATTATTTCAAAATAAGAGTCTCTGTTATACACTCTGTGAAATGATCACATTATTGTAATTGCTTAGTTGTTTGTCTTCTCTGTCAAACAGGCAGAGGCAGTATCTTACTTGCCGTCATTGTCTTTCTATCCAGCGTAACACCTAGCACAGGAAGCCAGACATTATATGATAATGCATACTTCTATGGTTTTTTAAATAAATATGCCAAACTGACCTTGTGACAGGTGTACCACAAGCAAGTATGAGAGGTTCATTTCCCTTCATTCTTAACAAAACTGCATCTTTTCACTTTTTAAGAATCTTTGCCATTTTGATGGGATGAATTTGCCTCTCAATTTTCTATATTGGCATTTCTAAGCTATGGAGCTTGAATAATTTTCATATGGGTCATCAGTATTTGCTAAATAAACACTACCCTTTCAATGATTTTGCCTCAATTCTGCCACCACTAATATTCATTGCCTCTTGAAAACTGAGTTAACAGTTTTATTTGTCCCTTGTTCAGCCTCCCCTAAAACTAATGAGACTTTTCAGGAAGTACCATTGAAGAGGAATCCTTCCTGCCCCTGGATGTTAAAGCAACATCTTGGAGAGGAAAATCATAGGTACCCGTGACAAACAGATTTGAATTCGAATGCTGGCTTCTCTACTGATTCATTTGAGTGACCTTAAACAAGACAATCAACCCCTATGAACTTCAAGTTCCTCATTTAGGAGAAATAATGCCAATGTGTCTTGCATAGTTGCTACAAAGACCAAATGATATAAAAATATGTAAAAGCACTATATAAATATAGGTTATGTTACTCTGGCTACTACTTTCCTTGAGGATAAATATTGCATCCATCATCTGTTTTGAGGCAAATTGGCAAAGACAGCTTTCTTGTCAAGGCTAAAAATAAAACACAAGAGAGACTTGGTGTTGCCCAGGAGAGTGTATACGGCTATTGAAGTTTGCACTTTCTAAGGAAGCTAATAAAACTAAATAAGAACTTATTCCACTGACACCTTAATGTCATTCTCTGCAGTAACCCAATTTGCTCTGCTTGTCTCTCTACAGAAGTGGAAATTTGTGCTGCAAAGAGAAGCACAAGCAGCTTCCTCTCAGGGGTTATTTGAACGGCGCGGGCGCGGGGGGCAGCACTGACTGACATGAAGGTGCCTAGAGCGGAGAGAACGACTGGGAAGGAATCCTAAATGAGCTAGGACAATTGCCAGCCTGGCTTTCCTGTTTAATAATTTTAGACAGCGAACAAAGAAACTTAAAAAAGGCTCTTGGATCCAGTCTTCCTCTATAGGCTTTACACAGTCTAGACAAGAGCTGCTAACAATCATTCTTACCCTTGGCTTCCTTGCCATTTGGGGAAGTCTCAATTGTCTCAAACAGTGGTGCATAGTTCCTCCAAATGGTTAAATGCAGGTTATGTTTATTTCACATTCACTTTAAAATACTTAAATATATTCCTTACAATAATTTTGGAGGAAATAAGAGTATTCTGAAATCACGTTGTGGTACATATTCCTCCTTAAACGAGATGGGGGAAATCACTCCAAATAAAGTCTATAATAGAATGGGGAGGAACCACCTAGCTCCCTGTTTCCAAATTATGGTCCTCAGATTCTTAGAATCCTATCAACTATTTTAAATGTTTCAAAAAGGAGAGTGGAGATTTTATATTTACATGCCATTACACTTCTCCCAAAGATCTTAGCAGAACCTTTCTGTCCATATCATATCAGTTATTACACTTTGACCAAAGACAATCAACCCCTCTGTTTGGCAGGCATAGTTAGTTATTGCAAAAATGAATAGTTATGATTTTATAAACAAAAAGGTTGGTAAACAAATGACTTAAAATGAGTTCTTGCTGGCTAACATGTTGGGGAAAACAATCTAGATTACTGACCTAATGTTACAGATGAGACTCAATATTACACATTGGGTTGGTGCAGCCCACGATTGGCACTTAGATATCCTGGCTCCTAATCCAACGCTTGTCGCTCCAATCCAAAATCAGTATTTGCATGGAGTTGAAAGGGGGCTACCTAAATAATAGCAATAATTAAAGAAGACCCTGGGTCTTTATTTATACATTCAATAGCCAGTTCCTGGCCTTACTATGTGCATGCTGTGGCCATGCTTGCCTTCGTTGGGGGATACAAAGGTGAGTGAGACAAGTTCCTTGCCCTTAAAGAATTTAAAGCCCAAAGGAAATAATGTATTTGCATAAATAAGGAGTGCAAAGAATAAAATGGTAGTGTCTGTCAAAAAGATAAAGATGCTGCACTATAGAGGTTAAAGAAAATATGCGAATTAGACCATCTGGGTTTCAGGTCAAAAAATGCGTTAACATATTAAAAGGCATGTTCCATTCAAAATGCCCACCTATACCAAATATTGGTCCCTGTTCACCCTTGAATGCAAATCCTTCTCTTTCTATCCTTTCAATTCCTGACATAAAAATCTTGTGTATCCTTAAAGTTCAGTTTCAAATATCAGCTGCTCTATGTGTTTTTCGTAATCATCTTGGTTATAAGCAACCTCTACAAACTCATGGAGCACTGAGCATTCCCACCTCATACACGGCACGTTATTATCTAAAGTCTACTATTGCAGTTATTCATTTATAGGTATTTTGGTCCTGCCCACCTTTCTGACTTCATATCTTAGAACTTTATCATATTCTCTCTACATTGAGCCCAAAATAAATACTTTGAATTTCACAAGTATCTTATTTCCCATTTTCTTGCCTTTGTTCCTAATGTTCTTTCTTTCTAGAATGCCTTTCCTCCCCTTCACTTTCTCAGCATTATTTCCTCCAGGAAACCCTTCCTAAGATCCTACACAATTCCCCAATTTCCCTACCATGTCAGATGGGGTCTGACAGGAGGCAGAGCTGGCTGGTTGGTTGCACAAGGGCCAGGAACCCAGAGACAGATTTCCTCTTACCATTGCCACCATGAGTGAAAGGGAGGACAAGAGGTCACGCACCACAGGTAAATTCTGGAGTCAAAACAGAAATAAGTAGATAATGGGATGATCATCATAGAGGAGCAGGCAGAAAGGAGAAACCAAGAAACAGAGCTGAAGTGGGTGGTATAGAAAACTAGTAAGCCCAAGAGGAGGAATAGCAAAGTGAGCAAATGGTATAAGTACCATGAAGTAAGAGCTTGAAGAACCCCTAGAAATGGTTTTCCAGTTTTCAGAATGAACAGTGTGCTTAAGTAGGAGAACTAAATGGTATGTGCCTTTTTTATATCCTTCTTCCAGGTACTAGATGAGGATAACATAATCCTATAGCAATCTTTGGAATTCTAGAGTTTCTCCCAGAGATTCTTGGATCACAACTCTTTTATCAGCATTGGCTAACTTTTGTGGCAAGACAGATACCAGCAGGAAAAATAGCTGGAAGAAAGTTGTTGCTGCTGTGACCAAGGAGGTATGGAGTTGCCCAGAGGTGTCCATGCAGTAAGTGGGAATAAGCAAAGTTTGTAGTTTTGAAGGAGGTGAGCAATGAGTTTTGGTGACAAATGGAGGTTCTTCACAAAAATGACTTTAAGTCATCAAATTAGAAGGATTAGATTTCTATGATGCACAGTGGAAATGACATCAGCATTTCTTATTGAAAAATCTAGAAAATCAAGTAAAATCCTTCTTTTTAAGTAGCTCAGCTCAAGCAAGGTAAATATCTTTCCAGTTTCAGAAAACCAAGACATTATATTCAGACTAAATATCCTTTGATGCTATGCAAAACCAAAGGTTAAAGACAAGGCAGGAAGATATTTAAATTCCAATCTGTAATTCATAATTAATTTGTAGAGAAAAGTGGCATTATTAGAAATGCTTCTAGGGGCGCCTGGGTGGCGCAGTCGGTTAAGCGTCCGACTTCAGCCAGGTCACGATCTCGCGGTCCGTGAGTTCGAGCCCCGCGTCAGGCTCTGGGCTGATGGCTCAGAGCCTGGAGCCTGTTTCTGATTCTGTGTCTCCCTCTCTCTGCCCCTCCCCCATTCATGCTCTGTCTCTCTCTGTCCCAAAAACAAATAAACGTTGAAAAAAAAAAAATTAAAAAAAAAAAAAAAAAAGAAATGCTTCTAAAAATTTATCTGCTTAAAGAAGGTGGCTACATGGTATAAATGAGAGTGAACAGGAAATTATTCCAGGTTCAAATGCTTCCCAAGGCTGCCTCAGCCATTTTCAAGTTGTATTGGTTTTCTGTCAAATAAAACTAATGTGTGTTCATAAAAAGAATGACCTGCTTACTTGGTTACTGTTGTTAAATTCAACAGCAGTAATAAAAGAGCTTGTGTGTGTAGACTAAAACTCTGCTATTTCAATCAGCTAAGTTCAATCTACTCATTAATTCCCTCAACATCTGTTGAGAATTCACCATGAGCCATGTCCTTACATCCAGCATGCATAAATTCAGATGAATAGTTATTACATTTGTCTTAAGCTTTGTTGAGTGGGATTCAATGGAAGGTTGACAAACAGACTCAACTTAGGTGGGACACAATTCAAGAATTAATTCATTCAACAATACATTCACCAAATATGTACTGAGAACCTACCATGGGCCAGGCATTGTATTAACTAACAGGGATACATCAGTGGATACAATAGGCCTGATCCCTACTTCAGTGGCATTTACATCTGAATGTGGGGGTGTGAGGGTGGGGGAAGTGAGACAGAAATAAAGTAAAAAGAAAACCAAATGAATAAATGCAAACTGTGATAAGTGAGATAAAACCAAAAAAAACCCACACCGGTGTCTGTGAAATCGTAAGAGGGGCAACTAGCCTAGAGGGAGTGGTCAAGAAAATTTGCCCTGCAGAAGTACCCCTTCAACTGAGTCCTGAGAATGAAACAGAACCTGAGGGAGAGATTTGGATATGGCGAGAATGAATACTTCTGGCAGGTAGAAATATGGCCAGTCACTGGCAGAGAAAGCAGTCTTGAGATTTATCATGAACAGAGAGAGGGACAGAGATCAGAAGTTTAGGGCTTGGTTATCAGACAGGAATCCAGCTACCGAAACTCTAAGCCAGGACAGAAGGCCAATTCTGGTTACAGATTGTGAGCTTTTGCTTGATCAGAAACTTGAAATAATGAAAAGGCTCTGGTCTTCCAGCTTCCCAGGATAGGCCTTCCTTGACATTAAAGAGACCAATTCTATTAACAGTTTGATGCCCTCTATCTGAAATCCTGTCCTCAACCACCCAGAGGTTCTGAGAGCCCAAGTTGGCCAGGAGCATTACATCCCCTCTGCAGACGTGAAGCACACCTGGAGAATTTAAGTCCTTTGCAGGCTGGGAAAAGCTGGTCTTCCAGTAGCATGGTCCCTTTTCCACTGGTCTTTCCTTGGAGCCCACCATTAACTTTCTCCTTTTCCCTCTAGGATCTTGGGCAGAGGTTCTGACAATAGGGCACTCAGTACAGTCTTGTCAGACTAAAGAAAAAGAAAGCTCTGCAGGCTGACATTGCAAAACTCTAAAGCAGCACAAATATGACAAGCCCACAAAATGGCATATCAAGTACCTGCATATTTCAATAAGGAGTATTTTAAAGCATTCTGCACAAACAAATGGGTGACACTGGATGTGTTTATATGAGGAGAAGGAGAAATTTACTGTATTTAAATATGCAACTTTTGGCTTAACTAAGCACCGGAGCACATTCTCTCATGCTATATTTAGGCAGTGGGTTTCCATGTTTAAGGAATTATGAATTATTGAAAAGTACTTTGCAAAAATTTGGCAGCAATCCCTGAGCCACAGTCTGAATCAGATTTTGAAAGTTCTAATATTTCTTCAGTGTAAGTGAAAGAGTGCTCAAGAGATCAGGACACTAAATGAAGATTTTGTAATTAAATAATCAAGCCTCGTGAAATATGGAAGGAATATCAGATTAGAAGTGAAAAGACATGTATTCTTTTTCCAACTTTATCACATCGAAGACATAAAACCTTGGGTAGCAATTAATCCACTGAATCTCATTTTTCTCATTTATAAAGTGGAGAAAACAATGTCTACTCTTCCCAGACTGTTGGCCAGGATAATTATAAGAAATGAATGTGAGAGAGGGAGAGAGAAAAAGATAGAGAGAATACATAGAAGCTGTAATGCATCAAAAATGTAGAGGATGATAACAGGGGTGCTATGAAGAGAGTATCAAAGACATAGTTCCTTTAATTTAATTTTTTTTTTAATTTTTTTTCTAACGTTTATTTATTTTTGAGACAGAGACAGAGCATGAACGGGGGAGGGTCAGAGAGAGGGAGACACAGAATCTGAAACAGGCTCCAGGCTCTGAGCTGTCAGCACAGAGCCCGACGCGGGGCTCGAACTCACGGACCGTGAGATCATGACCTGAGCCGAGGTCGGCCGCTTAACCGACTGAGCCACCCAGGCGCCCCTCATTTAATATTTTTAACTTCAGAGACAGTAACCCCGTCACACTGCTCTTCAGCTGATTTCAGGTGTACCCTCTGGGCATGGCAGTGCCTAAAGCAAATTACTTCTCTTGTAAACTCTTTCTTGAGTTCCACAAAAGTCTGCTTTTCTGGTAATCTCTCTGTTCCTTTCTTGACCCGTGTAAATCCATCTTTAATTCCAGAGTTTGACTTGAAATGTTTTCTGCTGGACCTGAGAATTCTACCTTCACTTCCAACTTCCTGGTGCAGGGACTTTCTGTCACTCTAGGTATCTGGACAAGTTCTGGGAAGCAGGTAGTTCCTTCCCAACATAACAACTTTCTCCCAGTTCTACCACCAAGGAAGTCTGCGCTGGTCTCTTGGCCTCGGTGTTTCCCAAGTTAGAGGTCAGACCTACTCCACTCTTCCTCTCAGCCATCTGGGGAGTGAAGTGGGGTGTCACACGTAAGGTCCATGGGTGGCTGCCTGCAAGTCTCCTTCACCAGTTGAGAGACATGCCGTATAGCCTTAATTTTCTTTAGAGAGACCTTCTCCTCCAAAAAATCTTCCCTCATCATTTTGTAGCCCCAAACTAAGTCAAAGGGATTCAGCTGTTGAAGAACTGGGACTTGAAATCTCCATTGTTAAACACAGCATGTATGTATTTGTTTTCCATTCCCTTTTGTATCTGATTTTATGTCACTGCTGTCTCATTCCAATATCCTATCTCAGATGAAAAGGACCATCCAAGATTTATCTCTGCATTAGATATACCATCATGGCACTATGACATTTAGATTTATATTCTTGTTCCATATTCATGATTGTTTTCCATATGAGCACTCAAATAGTGCTATCAATGGTCATTGTCAACTTGATTTTAAAGACAAGAAACTGTGATTGGCTGAAGATCACACGTCTCACATCCATCACAGAGGTAACTGTGTCCTTGATTATGTCTCACTGTTCATGTCCTAAATATAAAAATATCTGATCAGTTTAAAAGACACTAGATAGGACCGAATTCCAAGACTATAATTTTGAAGAAAATGGTTGTTTTTTCATTAAATTCCCTTTTCCCTCTCTCCCCAACACTCCTCACATATGCATGCACTGATTTCATCAATTCCACTTTTAAAATCAGTCAAATCTTGGGGCGCCTGGGTGGCACAGTCGGTTAAGCGTCCGACTTCAGCCAGGTCACGATCTCGCGGTCCGTGAGTTCGAGCCCCGCGTCAGGCTCTGGGCTGATGGCTCGGAGCCTGGAGCCTGTTTCCGATTCTGTGTCTCCCTCTCTCTCTGCCCCTCCCCCGTTCATGCTCTGTCTCTCTCTGTCCCAAAAATAAATAAAAACGCTGAAAAAAAAATTAAAAAAAAATAATAAAATCAGTCAAATCTGGTCCAGAAACAAAACAATGAATTGAACCTGAATCAAATCAAGCCTCTACATCTAACTTCCAAATTACAAGAAATACAGGGAACTGAAGACATGTTACAGGAACTTACTGAGATGCAATCAACAAAACCAGCGTGGGATTCACAGGACAAAAGACCTGGTTTTTTCAACAAGGATAACAAAAAGCAAGGATAAAAACAGACAGATTGAGATGAACCTACAGAGTGAAAGAGATTTGAAGAAGTATGTCAAACGATTGCAAGATAAAGTCAAACGATTGCAAGACTTTATTTACAGCCTGATTCAAGCAAATAGACTGTAAAAAAAAAAGTGAGACAATCAGAAAAATTTGAACACTGCTTGATATTTGGTAACATTAAGAAAATATTAATATCTGAAGGGTGATCATTTTTCTTGTGATTATATTTTTAAAAGCAGCCTTATCCTTTAAAGATTTCTACTGATATATTGATGGGTATAATTACACAATGTTTGCTATTTGCTTCCTAATTATACGGCAATAGGGAGGAAATGGTAGGGTTAGAGAAAAAATGGCCATGATCTGATCATTGTGGAAGCTGGATGCTTATACAAGAGTGTTTATTATACTATTGCTCATATTTTTAGACATTTGAAATTTTCCACGTCAAAATGTTTTTGAAAGCCAGCGTAATAATTTACTAACCAGAGGACTAAATAAACATTCAGCATTTCAGCTGTCTGTGATGATGTAATGTAGACCTGGGTTGAACACGATATTTGATTTATTCTTTCCCTTATTTACCAAGAGCATAAAAACAGAAAGACCCACAGGTGTAATGCTAATGGAAGCCTTGCAGGATCTACACGCCACAGAAGGTATTTGCTTTGTGCTACACTACAAAGTGAGTGGAGAAGAGGCATACCACTGTCCTTTGATTGGAACAAGGGAGCTTACTTTCTTCTCTGTAAGAGGGACAAAGAAAAACGCAGCATAAAGATCCACCCTTGCTTTGAAGTATGATGGCTTTGCTCTTGCTCTTCTGATCCCTGTGAGGAAGGGTGAGGGATCCTCCACACTAAGGGAAGATAAACTATTCCTAGAATTTATTAGAATGCCGTCTAAACAATTGAAATAGGAAGGGATATGAAGGGAACCTCCACAGTTTCTGTAATACTTTGTGTCTTTTAAAAAGCCTGGTAGGTCATGAAGGGAAAGAAATGAAGAGTATCAACACTCCCTTCCTTCTCCTTCTCTCCAATCAGCTCTTAGCAGCTACCACTTGTCTAAGTCCAACCACACAACATTAAGCATTTGGGCTTTTTTTTTTTTTTAGTTATTCTGGGTCCGAGAATTACTGCATGCCTCTGGCTGAGGTAGAAGACTGAGATTTTAGAGGAGGGTTCCTCTGAAACTCTGTGCAATTTTTGGTTGGTATATGGTGTATTGTTGGTATACAATCTATTGCTTCTTATGTTTGGGAATCTACTACTTTCACACACAGTAATCCAGTTTTTAAAAATTGTGGTGAAATAGACATCATTTACCAGTTCAACCATTTTTGAGTATACAATTTAGTGGCATTAAATGCATTAACATTGTTGTGTAACCATCACCCAGTCATCTGTTTTTATCCTAGGCACTAATGGGACGTTTCTAAGAGGAAACTGTAACGAGGTAGGAATAAAAAGGAAGTTATAATATATTTGACACAATAAATCTTCCCCTTGTCAGTACATGTTTTTAAAAACATCTATCGCTAACATATTACCATCTATAAAATTTTATATGTCCACTAAAATTGTCCGGAAACAAATGGTCTGGAATTTACAAAAATTATGCCAGACCTGGTACCTGAAGCTTGTTTGCAAGTGAATGTCTTTCTATAAGGCTACCTTTCAAACGTGGCCCATATGTGTTTTGTCTACTAATATAAAAGGATGAATCTATTTTTATACAATAATAAAAAATAGCTAAGAAGAAAAAAGTCTGATAGGATAAAACTTTAGTATTGGTATTGTTACATTTTTTTCCATTTTCCTTGTATGTTTAATACTTTATTATAAAACAACATATAGGGCTTCCTGAATTTGGTTTTACATGTAGCTTGAGAAGTAGAACCAATAAATAGCACTGGTATAATTTTGCACTCTGGAAGCCAGGGACAGACTTTGACATGTATTGTGATTGACAATACCATGGAGAAGCTTCTTTCTCTCTCCTCTTACACTACCCATAGCACTGGATAGGCCCCAAAAAACACCAAAGATGTAATCAGATGAGTAAGTGTCGTCTTAAAACGCACACACTTGTGGAGAGTTAAGATATTTACTGCCACTCAGCTCTGTATAAGGAGACGTATTCTTTCTATGGCCAAGCTCATTCATTCCAAACATGAGGACCATTGACTCTTTGGGGGCCACAAAAGTCAATTTTCCATAAATCTGTGTCTACACTAAGCCTTGAATGTAGAGTGAATAAATAGTATGTCTCAAAAACATATGTGCTACCGTATTTCAAATATATATAGATAGATAACATTGAGATGGACAAAATGTGAATTTGTTTAAAACCCAATGGAATCCAAAATGTCTTTGGTCATCATATATTTTTTTTCTCTTTTTTTTTAATGTTTATTTATTTTTTTGAGAGAGAGGGACAGAGTGCAAGTGAGGGAGGAGCAGAGAGGGAGACACAGAATCCGAAGCAGGATCCAGGCCCCAATCTGTCAGCACAGAGCCCAACGTGGGGCTCAAACTCACGAACCACAAGATCATGACTTCAGCCAAAGTTGGACACTCAACCAACTGAGCCACTAAGGCACCCCAGTCATCATATATTTTCTTAATTGATGAATTAATAAAAGTATAAAACCCTTCATGAAGGATGTCAAAATTTGGAAATTCCTTCTAATCATCTGGGAAGGTTGCACCTCACTCCTTTTACTGGTTGCATAATGTTCCATGATACGGATATACTGCATTTTAATCAGCCACTTCCATATTGGTAAGCTTTCTCTTTGGCCATTTGACCAAAGTTCCCTTGGCCAGTGCAAACAATGGTACAATAAACATCCCCCAGCACACGACCTTACAAATGGGCAATTTTTTTTTTCTTTGAGGTAGATTCTCAGGAGTGGAATTTCTGAGTTAAAGGGGAAGTGCATTTTAGGTTTTAATAGATGTTGCTCTGTTGCCTTTTAGAAAGATAGTGAAGCTCGAAAGTCCCACACACAGTGTATAAGAGAACCCTTTTCCCCACATCCCTACCAGCAGTGGGTTTTATGTTGCCAATCCAATAGATATAAAGTCATATTTCATCTTTATTTTCATTTGAATTTCTTTTACTGAACATGAATTCGAGCATCTTTTCATTATGTTTGTTGACCACTGGGCTTTGGTTTTCTTGTGATTTTTTTTTTAAATTCTAATCTTCTCTGCATTTTTCTATTGAACTGTTTGTCTTTTTCTTGTCACTCTATAAGAAGTCTCCACGTTACAGAATTGTCCCATGTCTGACGTTGCTCACTCCTACCTCTCAACTCACTCTCTGTCATGTTAATCTTTTCTTTTCTCCACAGTAATTACCACTGTTTGAAATTATTTTGTTAGCTGTTTGTTTCTTGTCTGTCTCTCTCAACATAAATCTCATGAAAACAGAAAATGTCTCCTTTGCTCTTCTGTATCCTTTGTCGATGACAGAGCATAACACAGGATAGGCCCTCAACAATATTTGTTGGCAAAACAAATAAATGAATGGTGGCCAAAGAGTTATTCATAGATTCATACAACATAATGCTTGATTCAAGGTACTATGGAATTGAGAGAAGAGTAAAATGAATTGTGAATTGGAAGATAGGTGGTGATTAGGTGGTAGAAATCTTACATGTTAAGTGAAGGAATTTTCACATTTTTTTACAGGAAATGTGGAGTCATCAAAAGCTTTTCAGCACCGGGGTGACACAATGAAATTTATGATATAGGAAGAACACTCTGGTGGCAATGCCATGAATTAATTATAAGGGGAAGAGAAGTTTTATTAGTAATGGTCCTTCTCACAGCTCTAAAATAACTTGTGCCAAACCAGTCCAAGTGTATTTTATGGACAGCATCTTTAATAGAACTAGCAGAGTCAGCACACATTTCCCAAATCAGATGACAGAACAGACACTCTAAATTTTATCCATTATCTTTTGCTGCCCCAATTCTTTATGCTAAAGGATAAAAATCATATGAGTTGCATTAATTTCCTCAATAAAGTGGATGCTTAAATTGATTGAGAGTTATGTTCATTTTCTGCCAAATTATATCTGCCTCCTCTCATAATCCAAAATTTCTGAAAATGTTTCTGAGGAATTTTGTGTGCCAAGTACTGTGCTTGACCTATACTTAAAGTGTGTTTAAGACTAATTAGTTAGATTGGTATTAGGAAATACCATCACCTGGTCTTAGCCTGTCACCTTCCCTAGCAAGGGTCAATGTATATGCATGGTAAAGTTTTACCTGTATTAAGCCAAGACAAGGGGAGATATTTGTCTTCTTCTTTTGTTAGTTTAATAAATCTCAGAGAATACTCTTTGGCGTGAATTTTCCAATCTGAACTGGATATTGATCAACTAAAGTGGTTATTTGGCACATCTCCCTTTGGACAGGTGGTAGTGCTATCTTCAAGCATCATTTGATTCTCCTTGCATGATTAAAGAATGACTCCTCTGATGAGGTGAACCACACTTTATTGACAGACTATAATATAGTTAAAAGGACATGGCTTTGGTGTCAGATATAACTAAATTCAAATCTCCACTGTGCTACTTACTAGTTGAGTAATATTCATTCAGTAAATGTTTGGGAACTATTTTATACCAATTATTGGTCTAGACTCTAGAGTTTGAAAAACTCTGACTGTAAGGAGCCAGCAGTTTAGCAGGAGGGATAGACAAGGAAATCAACGTTGTATAATAGAGGCATATTTATATATAAAACTCTGTGAGAACAAACAACTTGTTTGTTTTCACCACTATAATTCCTGGCACCCAGGGCAGAGCCTGATACATACTTGCAGCACAATAAATATTCAGTGAAAAAATAAATCCCCGTGGGGCACCTGCGTGGCTCAGTCGGTTGAGCATCTGACTTTGGCTCAGATCATGATCTCATGGCTCCTGTGTTTGAGCCCCGTGTCAAGCTCTGTGCTGACAGCTCTGAGCCTGGAGCCTGCTTCAGATTCTGTGTCTCCCTCTCTCTCTCTGCCCTTCTCCTGCTCATGCTCTGTCTCTCTCTCAAAATAAATAAACATTAAATTAAAAAAAATTGTAACATATATATATATAATTTTTAAATATATATTTATATATATAAATTTTAAATATAATATATATATGGTATATGTATATACCATATATATATGGTAAAAGATGTGTTGGAAAGTGGTGAGAGATAAAGGTAGAGAAACAGGCACCAGGCAGATTATGGCTGGGGTTGTATTCCAAGATGAGAAATGTTAATTTTTATTCTATACCCAAGTATTTTCCAAACTTGGTAAGAACTAGAGTCATCTGAGCTAACAGACACATGAAAAAAAAATGCTCAACATCACTCATCATCAGAGAAATACAAATTAAAACCACAATGAGATACCACCTTACACCTATCAGAATGGTTCATATTAACAACTCAGGCAACAACAGATGTTGGCGAGGATGCGGAGAAAGAGGATCTCTTTTGCACTGCTGTTGGGAATGCAAACTGGTGCAGCCACTCTGGAAAACAGTATGGAGGTTCCTCAAAAAATTAAAAATAGAATTACCCTGTGACCCAGCAACTGCACTATTGGTATTTATCCAAGGGATACAGGTATGCTGTTTCAAAGGGGCACATGTACCCCAATGTTTATAGCAGCACTATCAACAATAGCCAAAGTATGGAAAGAGCCCAAATGTCCATCGATGGATGAATGGATAAAGAAGATGTGGTATATATATACAATGGAGTGTTACTCGGCAATCAAAAAGAATGAAATCTTGCCATTTGCAGCTACGTGGATAGAACTAGAGGGTATTATGCTAAGTGAAATTAGTCAGAGAAAGACAAATATCATATGACTTCACTCATATGAGGACTTTAAGACACAGAACAGATGAACACAAGAGAAGGGAAGCAAAAATAATATAAAAACAGAGAGGGGGACAAAACATAAGAGAGACTCTTAAATATGGAGACCAAACTGAGGGTTGCTGAAGGGGCTGTGGGAGGGGGGATGGGCTAAATGGGTAAAGGGCAATAAGGAAGATATTTGTTGGGATGAGCACTGGGTGTTATACACAGGAGATGAATCACTGGAATATACTCCTGAAATAATTATTGTACTATATGCTAACTAACTTGGATGTAAATTAAAAAAAAAAAAAAAGCATTAATCATCTGAATTCTGGATCACCTGGTAAAAATACAGATTCCAGTCCTCTTCTCATAACCAAACCTAAATCTCTAGAAAAGAGGTCAGGAAATCTGTATTGTAGTTAGTACTGATGTGATTCTAATGATTATGTGTTTGAGGACACTGAGTAAGGCAAAAGAGTATGAGGGTCTGATCCAAGACTACAGGATTAATAGAGGAAATGAGTAAACAAATATATCATATGCTGATTAGGTTGACTTGTCAAAACCCAGTGATCATTCGAGAACAGTAATGAGAGAGGCATCTAAGTTTCCAATTTGGGTCCCTGGATTAAGTTGTTGTCAAGAAATAGAGTAAAGAATGCCAGAAGAAAAACTGGTTTGGAAGAAAAGATAATAATTTTAGACAAGTTAAATTTGAAGTGCTTGTTGTAAAACTGGGGGTAAGGTCCATAAGGTATGAGATAAATGGAACTGGATCTTAAGAGAAAAATCTGAGCTTAAGTTATACAATGGGAGAGATCAGTTTTTAAAAGATGTAATGTCATCATCTGTTCAGATTGTCCCAATAATTCATGCTATGAAATCTTGCCATATGGCATGGCTCCAATGGTGTCCTGGCAAATGTATCAACTGGCTTTCAAGGGTGGGGGGTGGGGAAGCCCTAATTTGTAGCATTTGTCAATTTTTCATGTTGTGAATACCCCCACCAGGGAAGTTTTCAAGCTAGCAAACACATCACTGAATATGAGATTGGGAAGGGATGTGCACAATTGGTTCTCATCAGTCAGTAGAAATGGATTTCAGCACACAATTGCATAGTCCCCTTTGTCCCCTCCCCCAGAAATGCACCCTAATGAGTTTTTACTCTAGTAAAAAAAAAAATCCATCCTAGCAATAAACAGAATACAGTAAGAAGTCAAGCTCAGTACATTCAAGTAAAGTGATTTCTTCCCCAACATCCCATCTGTTCTTCACAACCCTTCCTAGGTTGCCACACTCTGCTCAGTGCCAGCTGGCACTCCCAAACAGCTGGGTAAAATCATTACTCATTGTCCAGATGTGTCATCATTCAGTCAGATCTGGCTCCCCTCTAACTCTATGGCACCTCCAACCTTCATCAGAGGAATTAGCTTAAGTGACCATTCTAGATCCACTGATTTAGGGCTCAAGTTCCAGGATCGTTGGATTCCAACGGCTAGCTACTGGTTAGGCTTACAACTCCTAGGTTCCCCTCACCTGCCTCACTCACTTTCCCATCACCATTTGGCAGAGAAAGTTCCACATCATTCATTTCCCTCCTACCAAGCCCTTTGGTAAAGAAGCCTTTGTAATCACTTCCTGAAGGTGGAGGGGGATAGATTGAGATGAGACAAAAGTTCAATAACTGGCTCTGCTTGTAATTAGTTCATGCTTTATAAAGAGACTGCAATTCTCTCTGATGTTATCTGGCAGGCAGGCAGAATATGTCTGATGTTGACCAAAATCTCATACCACAGTATCTCCACACTGCTTGTCTTTAGGACACAGCGAACAGAT
The DNA here is from genome assembly GCF_018350175.1 of Felis catus. Lineage (NCBI taxonomy): Eukaryota > Metazoa > Chordata > Mammalia > Carnivora > Felidae > Felis > Felis catus. The sequence goes on from NC_058371.1 coordinate 30,796,109, forward strand.
TCTCTTTGCTTGGGTGCTTGTTGTGTGATATACTGTAATTTTCTTTCAGCATTTTAGAGATAGAATTCCTTTTTTTTAAATCTCAGGTGTATCATTTCTTTTAAGACATCAGCTGACAGACTATTGATTCTTTTAAAGCGTCATTTCTTTTGGTAGCTACTTTTAAGGCTTTCTCTTTGTGATTATTTCAGCAGCCTTATTGTGAGGCGTCTCTGTGTGGTTTTCTTGGTATTTATCATATGGTGGTTCAAAGTACTTCTTCAATCTATGGCTTGACTTTTTGCATCAGTTTTGGGAAATTCTCAGCCATTATCTTTTCAAGTATTGCTTCTTTTTATTCCTTTCTTTTTCTCCTCCTGCACGTGACTCCAGTTATACTTGTGTCAGACTGTTTTACTGTCCCACATATTACTTATGCACTTTTTGTAATTTTCATAGTTTTTTTCTCTATGTTTTAGTCTGGATACTTTCCTTCTGACCTTTCTTCCAGTTAATTAACTCACTCTTCAGCCCTCTCTAATCTGATATTAAACTCGTCTATTAAGTCCTTGGCTTCTATTATTGTATTTTGCAATTTTGTCACATCAGTTTATTTAATTTTTTATTAATTCCTGTTATCTGCTGAAATTCTCCACTTTGACATCTATATTCATGAACATCCATATCAGATAATTCTAATAATTATAAGTCTGTTCATATTGTATGCTTTGATTTTAGTCACATCTTGGTTTCCTAAGTAATTTTTTATTGAATGCACATTATTGGTCACATTTTATTGAATGGCATTATGTCTTAAAAAACTGTTATCTTCTTCCCAAGAGGATTTATGTTCACTTTGGGCAAAAAGTTAGAGTAGCAACAGCCCATCTTGATCTGATCAGGAATTAAACGTACTCAAATCTGGATTTCAGACGTTGAAAAGTCTTACCTAATTTGGGTTCTCTATTACTCCTAAGATGTAGCCATTTGGGAGCTTTGACTAAAAGCTTAATATGTTTACAAGAGCTCGGAACCCTATATATTGTCTTCCTAGCACTATGAGACTGCAAAAAGTAACTGCTTGGCTTCGTAGCCTCTCAGCCTTTGACCTCTCATGAAAAGACAAATACTTCAGTGTGAAAAAGCAATATGGAATATCAGATTCACTCTTCTGTGTTTCTCTTCACTCTGGGGTCTTGAGTCATCAAATCCTTATATTAAAACTCCAATATATGTATCTCTCTCTGCCCTATGAAACTGAGGAAAGTTCTAATCAACTTCCTTGCCTTTGGGTACAACTTCCTGAGCTTCATAGCTTTTTCTGCCATGCAGTTTATGAATCAACAAATAAGAGGAATAATGGCACGAAATTTTGGACTTGCCTCAGTATATTCTCTTCTCTCTGAGAAATTAGCCACTCAAGTCCTTGATTTATTAATAGCTCTTCGGTGCCTTCAAATTGATTTTCTGCTCTGCTTTATCCAGGTCTTTTTTTATGTTTATTTATTTAATTTGAGAGGGAGAGAACACAAGCAGGGGAGGCGAAGAAAGAGGGGGAGAGAGAGAATCCCATGCAGGCTCTGTGCTGTCAGCTCAGAGCCCAATGTGGGGCTTGAACTCACAAATCGTGAGATCGTGACCTGAGCTAAAATCAAGAGTCTGACACTTAACCGACTGAGCCACCTACGTGCCCCTTATCCAGGTTTTCTAGTTGTTCTCTAAAGAAGGTTTTCGGCTATAAGGTAGTTCATCATAAGCAGAAATCCAAGATAGTGAAAAGTAGCGTGAAAACAAAGGACTTGCTCTTTCACATGAAATGAGGTATGAGAGTTGAATTAATGATTTGGCCTGAGCTACAAGAAGGACTGTGTTACAGGTTATGGGTTTGGAAAGAGCACATGGGAAGAAGGGTTGGCAGGGGACTATCAGGAGTAAATTTTGAGATGGTAGCTAAAAAAAATTAAGAGTGGATATCCAAGAGGGATTTTGGAGTATGAGTCTGGAGTTCAGAGAAGAGGTACAGCCTGGAGATATAGATTTGGAAATCATGAGCATATGGATGGCATTTAAAACCAAGAAAGTAGGTGAGGTCACCAAATGTATGAGTGTTGATAGAAAAGAAAAAAGATCTAAAGAGTAAGTCTGGGGAATACTAACATTTATGTAGGTGTCAGGGAGATGAGAAGAAACCAGCAAAGGAAAATAAGAACTTAAAACAAGAGAGATTAAAGAAAACCCAGGTGAGCAAGATGTCCTGGAATCCAAATAGAGAAGCTATTCCAAGGAAAGGATAATAAATAGTATGTCAAATACTACTGAAAAACCAAATCAGATGACTGAAAAGTAACCTTTGGATCAACAACATGACGTCATTGCTGACATTATGGGAGTCATTGGAAAGGTGGGAGTAAAAGTCTAATTACAATAAAATCAAGATAAAAACGGTGACAACGGGATATTAATTCTTGCTTTCTATTTTATTGGACTTTCCAAAATAATCTCATCTAAAATTCATCTTATTTCTTAGAACAGATTACATGATTCATGTATTCGCAAGGCACTGATTCTTTAAGCATACCTCCTTCAATGTCATCTTCAATACCTGTTCATGGCTGAAGACATGTTTTGCCCTAAAATAGTTAACAATCACATGTATGATGTAAAGATTTTCTATGGTTTCCAAATTCCCCAAGCTATTATCTGGGCCCTTGGGCAATACTGAACAGTAATGAAAAGAAAGTTACTTCTAGAACATGTACTACAACAAATACTTGTCCCATGAGGCTCTTCAACAGTTGCCTCTGCTTTCTCAATTCTAGACTTGCCCGCACACAAACAACTCTTTTGAACTTTGGGGAAAAGATGAAATGTCCTTGAACCTAACAATTCTGACACATGCATCATACTCTTCCCTTCTTCCTCTAGATAATATTTATTTTCTCAAATAAACAAAAATGAGGAGTGGTAAACTCACTGATTTCTTTTCACGTTCACCCTTCAAATATCCACCACTAAGATAAGCCCCTAGAAGACCATGAAAATTTATCCTCCTTCTAAACGTCTGACTCAATATTTTAAACTCATTCAGGGTTCAAGGTTATTCTGGAGATCAGAATGAGAAACTGCCTTCATTCCATCTCTAACAACAAAGATGCCATTTTATGTGATTACTCCCTATCATACTTTCCATTAATTGTCTCCACAATATATGATGTGGTATATTGCTCAGGATATGCTAACCACTGGAACAAACATACCCCAAGTCACTGAATGTTATCAAGTATTTTCTTGCTTAAATAAATTCCAAGGTGGACATTCCTGCTCAGGTGGTTCTCCTGGGCAGCTTTTCTCCAAGCAGCATCTCAGAAACCCAGGCTGCTTCCATCTTGTGGCTTTAAGGTACCCTCGACATCTTTAGTCAGCAGATAAAGGGAAAAGAGAAAGGTTTGCACATAGAGTTTTGTGGCCAGTCCTGGAAATAACATGCATCACTTCCACAACATACCATTGCCCAAATGCTGGTCACGTGATTTTAAACTAAGTTCAAGGGAAATGGAGAAACACATTTTTTTCTTGTGTACTCAAGAAAAGGAAATATGATTGCTGAGCATTTAGTCAGTTTCTACTATAGACTTCCTTCTGGCCATTACATTCTTATCATACTCTTCCTTTTATCTGCAAAGTACACTCACCCCCTCGCTAATAGAAAAACCCAAAGTCACACTCCATCATTACGTCTAGTTTAGAGTTCAGGATCTCCAGACGATGCACAGTCCTTCCAGCAGGACTAGTTATGGTTCCCCATGCTCTGGTAACCTATGAATTAAAACATAAGCTTTCTGTCCACCACCACCACACACATATACACACACACACAGCCAATATGCAATGTTGGAACTGAGGCACTGTAATAAACATCCCCATTTACAAAAGGAACAAATGGAAAAGCCTAGAAGTCAAGTCCTTTGGGTAGAAAATGTGAAGGACCTGAAATGGTGGTAGGAAAAGATGTTTGGTAAGGTTTTTCTCATGTTTTCTAAGTGGAATATCCCTTCCCTGTCCATCCTCTGTGGCTCTGGCCCCATCCTTTGTGAGCTTCACCTTGTCCATTATTCTCTTCGGCCACATGTGAAGGGGGAGAGAGGGCATGCCATTTGGGAGCACTGGAAGTCAGCCTAAAGTTTATGGAAATGTGGAGCTCCAATGGTTGTTCGAAGTCTGAAATGGCCAAAACTGATGCTTATGTTTGTTTAGTTTGTGGTTTACTTGGAAATATAAATTTCTCAAAAGCTTAATAGTCTTCTGATCAATTTGCTTCCCAGCAGTTGTATGTGCCAGAAACCACCTTCAAAGATTTCCCCTAGACATAATTCTCAAATACATTTTATCTCTCTGCTTTTTGCCACTATTCTGATCTCTCTCAATTTAATAATAGGCTATCTTGAGACTGTAACTTTTGAATGGAGAATATCCATCCTTAAACTGATCTTTTTTGTGAATCACTTGATTCACCTGAAAATATTTACTGAGCTGCAAGTGTTCAAAATTTGTTTTTTTCTTTTAAATTCCATTTCCCACAGTTCAGATTCTACAAACAGCTGACTTTTCAACTTTGCAGAACTGCATTTCCAGACTCTCTCTATTCCCTTTCATTTATGCTTACAAACTTAGACATTTCTTTTTCAAGCTTTTTCTTGGCCAAACACAGCCAATAAAAACCCCACACCACTAGAGTTATGTTTCTCATTCCTTCTCCTGGAGTTCAATTCCAATAGGCACATGTTCTACCTTCCAAGCATTCATAGGGAAAAGTTTTACAAAATGTCTTACCACTGCATAATAAGATTACCATTTTTCCAGCTGCCAATTTCAGTTTCCTTACTGACCATGGCCAATTGCTAAGCCAATAACATATATTTCAAATTTTTGTTATGAAAGAACACCACTTCAACATATAAACATTTGTATTTGAATAGGTTAACTGCTATAGCAAATGCCCCAAAATCTTACTGGCTTAATGTAATAAAAATATTTTTAAGTCCACTGTGAGTACTCTTGGTTGGGTGGTTCTCTTGAGTGGTTATCCTGCAAACTGATTTAGTAATCAAGTGCTTCTATCTCATGGCTTTGCCATTTTACAAGTTCAAGGTAATCCTGGAATAATCTGGCCAGTAGATTGGGGAGGTAAGAGTAATGTAACCAGAGGATTTATGACCATGCCTAAAAATTATATACATAAATTCTGTACACATTTATTTTTCCAGAACTCTGTCACGTAGCCCCAACACAGCATCCAAGAATTCTGGAAAATAACGTCTTACCATGTGCCCAGGAAGAGGTAACAGGATTGGTGAGCATGTAGCCAGCTTTGAAGCATATGTAGCTAAAACCACAGATTAGTTCAATATTGGCAAGCAAGGATTATCCAATTCTAAAATATATGGCAGAGACATACAGAAAACTCAGCCCAAACCCTGAAAATGTATTTAATTAATATATTAGCTAAATGCATTGAGAATAGAGGCACATGGGTGGCTCAGTAGGGTAAGCATCTGACTCTTGATTTCGTCTCAGGTCATGATCTTACGGTTGTGAGATGGAGCGTGGCACAGAACCTACTTAAGATTCTGTTTCTCTCTCTCCTTCTGCCCTTTCCCCACTCGCTCACATGTGCTCTCTCTCTCCCAAAAAAAGAAAGGAAGAAAGAAAGAAAGGAAGAAAAAAAGAAAGAGAAAAGAAAAGAAAAAGGAAAGGAAAGGAAAGGAAAGGAAAAAGAAAAGAAAAGAAAAGAAAAGAAAAGAAAAGAAAAGAGAAAAAGAAAAGAAATGCATTGAGAATGTACTATTTTCCAGGAATTCTTCCAATTCTTTTATACTTAATCACTGGTTCTTAAAATAATCCTGTCAGATGGTTGTATTATTATACACATTGCATAGATGAAGAAACTGAGGCACAAATGGATTAGGCCTCACAGCTAATAAGTGGCAGGAACAGAATTTGACTCAAGCCTGGTTCTAGAGCACAGAATCATCCATTATAATATTCAGCCCTTTCTGATTTATTCATGAACTTCTCAGTTAGTAAGTTTAATACACTATTGACTAATGGCATATTGTCTCTTCTCCTCTCTGACCTAGAGAGCTATTTTCAGCCTTGTCTGTCCATTTGTTTGCACTGATTCTCTAGGACCTAGTCTTTTTTTTTTTTTTGAAGGTCTATTTATTTATTTTTTAAAGTGCAGGGGGCAGGGAGGAAGAGAGAGAGTGGAAGAGGTGCAGAGAGAGAGGGAGATAGAGAATCTGAAGCAGGCTCTGCGCTGTCAGCTCAGAGCCTGATGTGGGGCTCAAACTCATGAACTGTGAGATCATGACCTGAGCTGAAGTTGGACGCTTAACGAACTGAGCCACCCAGGTGCCTGTAGGACCTAGTCTTAATGCATTTCTATACTGTCCTACAACTGTGTTAGTGGAAATTTTGGGAATAGAGGTTATCATCAAGTCTATAGAGTGAAAAAGGAAGAGGATAAAGGGAAAATACAAGCAGCACGTTCATTTACAGGGTAGTAAGGAGAAAAATCCAGCCCACACCTAACATTCATCAGGCCTAGGACAAGAATACAAACAAAGGCCCACATTCCATGTCTAATACTTAAAAGTTATGAATTAAGCCAACACAATGGTAAATGAAACACACTTCATCCTTCTACCTTGAAAAATATATTATCCTAACATTCTGGAATGCTAAATTGAATTTAGAATTTTTGGACTCAGAATTCCATGCTAGAATATGGTGCTTGGAAAGGAGCTGGAGCCTGTGCCCCACCTTCTTTCTTTTCTCACCCTTGGATCTATCCTATACTACAAGAAACTGCTTGAGCACACAGTTGGGTCCCCTAGCATGCACATTTGAGCTTTGTGCATATCACCGTAGCAAATACTCACCCCTGTGTCCATCAAAAGGATGATCCAGGAATAGAAGTCTGGATGGGAAGTCAGCCTGTGATAGTTAAATAGAAAACTCCTGGGTCCCAAGTATCCAGACTAGGTAGAGGTGGTAGAGGTGGAACATAGATTCCGAGTGAGCACATCCCCTTGGCCTGAGTGAACCTTCACACTATGGTGAAGGGTATACCATAGAAGGGCCAGAGCAAGACTCTGAAGAGTAGGACTTAAATCCCTGATTTTCCCTCTGACCACAAAAAAGTAATAGGGATTTGATTTATTTTCCTGCTTCTGACAGAGGCTTGAATTACAAATAATGTTAAAGAAGTTCTTTAGGCATAGGAAAATGATACCAGATGATAACTTAGAACTACACTAAGGAGTGTAGCACCTGGGTGGCTCAATCAGTTAAGCATCCAACTCTTGATTTTGACTCAGCTCATGATCTGATGGTTTGTGAGTTCAAGCCTCACATCGGGCTCTATGCTGATGGTGCAGAGCCTGCTTGGGATTCTCTCTCTCTCCCTCTCTGTCCCTCCCTTGCCTGTGCGCTCTCTCTCTCTCTCTCTCTCTCTCTCTCTCTCTCTCTCAAAATAAATAAAATAAACATTAAAAAAAGAACTACACAAAGAAATGAATAATACCAGAAATAATAAATATGTGGGAAAATATAAAATATATTTTTCTCATATTTAGTTCCTTGAAATAGAATTGACTATTTAAAGATATACAATGAAAACATTAATCTACAAAAAGCTATTTTAATGGTTATTTTAGTTATTTTAATATCAGACAAAGATTTCAAAACAAAAAAATATTTTCAGGAATAAAGAGAAATATTTCATAATACTAAAGGCACTAATTTACCCAGAGGACATAATAATCCTAAACTTAATGCACATACTAACAGAGCTTCAAAATACATAAAACAAAGTTGGCAGGACTGAAAAAGAAAAACAAACAAATTCACAATAGAATTGAAAAGGGAAATAAACAAAATCAGTATCACAGTAGCAGTTCGCAATGCTCTTCTATCAATACCGATAAACAAGTAGATGAAAAATTTAAAGGGACTAAAATTACACAAAGTATGTTCTCTGATTATAACAGAATTAAACTAAAAATGAGTAGGAAAAAGATATCTGGAAAAAATTCTCAAATAACAGAAATTAAATAATCTCTAAACAACACACGGGCCAAGAAAAAAATCATGAGAGAAATTAGAAAATATTTTAAACTGAATAAAAATGCAAATATACAAAAATGTATGAGGTACAGCTAAAACAGCATTTAGAAAGAATTTTAGCATTAAATGTTTATATTAGAAAAGAATGTGTGTCAAACAATCTAAGATTCCATTTTTTAAAAACTAGAAAAAGACAGTTCAGTGAAACAGAATAGATGCCAGAAATAAACCCGCAAATTTTTGGTCAATTGATTTTTGACAAAGGGCCAAGATAGTTCAATTTGGAAAGGATAGAATTTTCACCAGATGGAGCTAGAACAATTGGATATATGTGCATCTATATCTATATCTATATCTATATCTATATCTATATCTATGTCTATCTATATCTTTCTATCTACCTATAACTATATCTGTATCTGTATCTATATCTGTATCTGTATCTATGTCTATCTATATATTTCTATATCTATATCTATGTCTATCTATATCTTTTTATCTACCTATAACTATATCTATATCTATATCTATATCTATATCTATACCTATATCTATATATCTCATGATCCTCAACTCCCATTGAAATAAACCATACACCTAAATGTTAGATCTAAGACTACAAAACTTCTAGAAGAAAATGTAAGAGAAAATCTTATATCTAGAATATTTACAAACTCTTACAAATCAATAAAATAAAGAAAGCAACCACTTTTTTAAATGGGCAAAAGATTTGAACAGAAACACTGTCAAAGAAGAATGACATGTGCACATAAGAGGGTGCTCAACTTCATTAATCATCAGGGAAATGCTAAGTAAAACCACAAAGAGTTGCCACAACACATTCACTAGATCAAAAAGGCTGAGTACTGGCAAGACATGTGGGGAGATGGGAGCTCTCATAGATTGCTCACAAACGCAAGATGATATCAACCACTTTGGGAAACTGTTTATCATTTTCTTACAAACATCCACTCACCGTATGATTCAAGTATCTTTTTGAAGATATTTACTTACCTACTTTCAGATGTTTACTCCAGAAGAATAAAAAACATGTCCACACAAGGACAAGTGTTTACAGCATTTGTTCATAATAGCTCAAAACTGGAAACAACATAAATGTCCACTGCTTGGCATTTGAATAAAAATAACCTTATGCTACTCAGCTATAGAATATAACAAACAACTGATGGGAAACAATATAGATGAATCTCAAAACCACTATGCTAAGTGAAAGAAGCCAGATACAATCTTTTGCCTAAATACTGTATAGTTTCCATTTATATACAATTTAAAAAGATAAAACTATGACAGAAAGTTTAATTGTTGCCAAGGACCAAGAGAAGGGGGAAAAGATTGATTCCAAAGAGGCACAAGGACATTTTGGGCATGATGGAAATGTTCTATATCATGATCATGGTGGTGGTCACACGTCTCTATATATATTATCAAACCTTATCAAATTGTACTCTGATCATTAATGAATGTTATTGTACATATATTATATCTTAATATAACTGATATTTTTAAATGTGCAGATGAAGCCCAGGGAAAAGATCCCTCTTGCCTAAGGGCCAGCAATGAAAATAGTCTAAGGGCAAGTCTAGGGCAATTGCCTCAAGTCTAAGGGCAGCAGTGAAAATAAAAACTAGTAAAAGAAGCTAAAAATGTATAATTTGTAAGGTGAATAGAGACCCTGATCACTGTGTTCATAAAAGCCTAGGAATAACAACCGCCATTACCTATCAATAACATCCAACATTGAATGAGGGTTTCTGTTTCATATTTGTTTTTGAGATGGTCAGTCAAGCAGAGCCACAAGAAGAGACAGAGGAGAGGCTCAGGAAAACAGAGTTTGTAATACTCACAGGTCCTAGAGACAGGAGACAGAGCACACCACCCAGCACCATTATGGAGAAACTCCAGAGTAGTCAGGAGGCAGCAGACAAGAAGTGGAGAGCACTTAGGCCATGGCCTCCATTGGGGTTTCTGCAGGAAAGGTGAAGAATGGTAAATAGTTTAGGACTGGCCAATTTAAATCATTGTAATGGGCTTGGGGCAATAGGGGTGGTCTCTACTTATCTAGTACCTGGCTCTGGGATAATTAAGGGAGAGGAATATTGCCTCCTGTGTGCAGGGACCAGATGCAGGAGGTGTGGCTCTGGGTTGGTTTATATATCAAGGCCATGCTCTTTACTAGGCCCTCGGTGACCTGTAAGAATTGGTTAGCCCATGGAGAAGCAGTCTCTCCCCAACCAGGAAGGTTTTATTATTAAGATGTCAAAACAGGACACCATGCAGAAATAAAATACATACATATTTTCTATACCATGAACACTCTTCAACTTCTTGAAATAACTCTTTTAATCTTGATAACAACCATGATAGTGAGTCAAGTTCTTTAATGAGGGCACGGGCAGCAATATGAAGACCACAGTGGCCTACGGTTTTGGGCTAATGCATGTGTTTAGCTATTGGAAGGGTACAGTTGAAGCCAGATTGCTGTCCATTAAGAATGAACTAGGAGTAGTGAAGAAGCAAAAACAAAGACTTTCTAGCAGACAAAGGCTGCTCCTTCAGAGATGTTGGCTATGAAGAAACCCAGTGATACAGAATTGCAATCAAAGAAGATTTGTTTCTTTAGGTTCTGAAGGTACTGAGATCTTTTTAAAAAGAAATTTTAATGTTTATTTTTGATAGAGAGAGAGAGAGAGAGAGAGAGAGAGAGAGAGAATGACAGAGCATGAGCAGGGGAGGGACAGAGAGAGAGGGAGACACAGAATCTGAAGCAGGCTCCAGGCTCTGGTTGTCAGCACAGAGCCCGACACGGGGCTCAAACCCATGAACCGTGAGATCATGACCTAAGCCAAAGTCAGACACTTAACCAACAGAGCCACCCAGGTGCCCCTAGGTTCTGAGATTTTTAACATGTTTATACAATAAGAGAAGGAAGCTGGGAAGATACAGATATTGAAAATATAGGTGGTTTGGGGGATATTTGATGAAAAAGGATACCTTAACCTATTTCTTGATCTGCAAAAAATAGTAAGCATAATCCTAACTGCAAAAATTTTGAAGATTAAATGCAATAAACTATGGCACATTTCACATATATTTCAGCATAAAGCATTGTTCAATAAATGACCATTTTATTTATTCCACCTTTTTTTCTTTTAATATCACACCACTACATGCTCCTTGAAGTTCAAACCAGCTGCAAAATGTAAACTGGCTATAACTTTGCCTCTTCAAGTTTTTCTATGAATCCTTTTAAAAACAGTAGGGGCTGGGGGAGCCAGAGAACTTTCAAGTAAGTTCTTGAGAACCTGATAGGTGTCAATGGCCACATCCAGATGCTGAATAGGAAATGAAGGATGGGAACAAATGCAATGCTTTTTGGGAATAAAGAGAAAGAGAGGAAAAGAAATTGAAATAAGAGAACACCACATTAAGCCCAAGGAAGAGAATTTATTGAGTTTGCTATTGGAAGAGAATAACCGATACTTTCATCTCAGATGATTATAACATTAAACTAAACAGGCAAAATGTTGTAAGCATCCCTGATTGCCTTCCATAAGTGGCATTAGCGATGTAAATCAACAAAGCAGATGAACTAGGTGGGATTAACTGAACTATAAAAATGAGGGTAAGAGTGAATATTGGATTTTTATTTTTAAATTTAAATTACAGTAATAGCCTCAGGGACATATAAAAGCAGTCAGGAAATGTCAAAGATAAAAATGTTAATTAGAACAGGTGGTTTGTTCTTAAAGTAGGCTGCAGTGCTGTCTCTTTCTTGACATTTGGAAACCTGAAATTCTTCTCTACCATTCACCCTTGACTAATATACGCCTTTGTTTAAAGAACAAAATCAGTTAAGGTAATGTTTATTTTTTAGAGTTTAAAGATTATGTCCTCTCTGGGGGTAGGCATCATGGAATCCAGCTCTGTAATTCAACCAAAGGTAAAATCTGTAAAAATATTTGCTTAAAATCCCCTGGAGAATATTCCATATCCCTCAGAGTAATATGCTGGAAGTCACTTTATTGCTCCCTGTATTAGCTGTATTAGCACTGATGTGAGAAAGGGAGCTAGAGTTGCTAGTATGGGAACATGTGTCATGAAACACAGAGAGGGCACATTTCACAGAATGCAGGTCTGTGCGTGGGTCCCATGCATAAGCAACATGGACTTACATGCCCCTCACACATGGAAAGCATGCATACACAGGTGTGTGCAGGTCTGTGTGCAGTGTGTGCATAAACATGTTTGGAAGATCTAGTGAAAATACAAATTCTTGCTTCACCCATCTCAGTCCCCCTCTCTGTTCAACTTTATTAAGGGGCACCTGGGTGGCTGGGTTGGTTAAGTGTCTGACTTTGGCTCAGGTCATGATCTCACAGCCCATGAGTTCAAGTCTCATGTCGGGCTCTGCGCCGACAGCTCGGAGCCTGGAGCCTGCTTCTGATTCTGTGTCTCCCTCTCTCTCTGCCCCTCCCCCACTCACGCTCTGTCTCTCTCTCTCTCTCTCTATCTCAAAAATAAACATTAAAAGAATTTTTTTAAAAAAAGGTCTAGTGGTGATACCAGGAGTATACATTTTTAACTATCACCTCCAAGTAATTTTTATGCAAGGGGTCTGAGGACCATACTTAGAAAAACACTATCATAGAGCAATTTTCAAGTTACTCACAATGAGGAAAAGAATGATATGTATGAGTACCTTTATCTAAGCTACTAAGCAGAGTAAGGTAACCTAAGTGATCTGATTTCTGGGCCTCTGGGTTCCTTGAGGTGACACAGTCATTCTGTAATTAGAGGTCATATGAAATAGCCTCTTTCTCTACAGAAGTAATGTGTTGATTTAAATTCACATTCAGAGTAAAAATACCAACACCTGCATAGTTGGCACTTCCTATTTCTCGTGTACTAGAGATAGATGTAAAGCTATTGAACACAGCCCTCCAAAGGGCTTGGCATCGACATTTCTTGATCTGTTTCATCACTACTGACCTTCACCTCCACTACACTTTATTATTCCACTCCCGTGACCACATCCTACACAGTTTAGTTTCACCAAGCATGCTGAAACTCTGAAATCTTCCAATTACATATCCCCACGGTGACCACAAAGCTCTGTCCTTCCACTCTGGGCTTCGCTGGGACCTCTGCTCCATGACTTATTTTTCTTTGCCTCATTAGACTCCTCCTGCCTTCACTTCTTTTCTTTTTCATTTTGGATTTCATCATTTCAAAATCTTTGTTTGACACCAAAGCTATTACCTCTCTAGCTTTCATACTTCAAAAACACAGACCCTCGACCAACCCAACTGAGCATTTTGTCAGTGCTAACACTGGGATATTGGCCTCAGTTAGAGACATTTGAAAAACAATGCCGACAGTGGCTACAATAAGTTCATGATTTATAAATGTCAGCTGGGTTCTCATACTTCTCCAAAAGCCTTCTTTGTTTTCTTAGTGCACACTCTCTCCCATTGTGCACTGTAGCTATTTCCCATCTTTGCCACTCTCTTCAAACTTCTTGACCCCTCACTCTCAGGGTGACTATTCACCTCCTATTTCATAGAGAAAATAGAACACACCAGACAAGAACCACTAAACTTTCTATTCCCAAACAACACATATGCCTACACCTGGTCCTGTTTTAAAAGGATTAAATATCCCTTTTCTGTCCCCAGAGAATCCATCATTGTGTTCTATATGCCTTTTACTTCCATTATTTTGCAAAGTATTATCTGTGAAACACCAGCATTATTATCATCTTGGGGGCTTGACAAGATACAGGAGCCTCCATCTAGACCTTGGAATCAGCATCTCTAGATTTGGCATCAAAGAATTATGCATTTTTTAAATTTTTAGGTGATGTCTCTCTCAAATAGGAGAATGACTGACCTCTAGCCTCATCAGAGACCTACAATATTTATTTCCCCTCATCCCTAGGTCTTCAGTATCTCCCATCAGTACTGAAATTGGCATAGTTCTCTCATAAATTTTGGCTGCCTGCCTTCCCCCAAGCACTGGGACTCTTATTTTTCTCTTCTGTTTCACAGACATGTTTCTTGAAACATTTGCTTACTTTCCACACTTTCTAAACTAACATTCTCTTTTCAATCAGCTGCCCCCACTACCAACCAACATTCCTATCTACTTGAACTATGTTGAAAGTCACTAATCACCATATTGCTGAATCCAGGAAGTGTGTTTCTGTCCCTATCTTACTTGAGCTGTTGGTAGCATTTGGTTCAAAGGACTGCCTTCCCTGGACTTCCCTGACATGATAGCCAATTCTTCTCTGCCCATCTCTTAAATTAGAATGACACACACACACACACACACACACACACACACACACATATTTCTGGGGAAATTCCATCCATTTCTATTGTCTCTAAATGTCATATATAATCTGATGAATATAAAATCTTTATTCTAAGTCATATTTCTCTCTTGAGCTGTAATTCTACATTTCTACCTCACTCCCACACATTCACCAAGTCTATTCCTGTTCTGTTCTCTACCTGGATCACACCTGAGTATCACTTTTGACTCCTATTCCTCCATCACCTCCACATCTGATGAATCACCAAGTCCTATTTATTCTCTCTCTTAATCTTTCTCAGATCTATTCATTTGTTCCCCTACATCTCACCCTGCTCTTCTCTTCCCTTCCTGAATAATCAGTGCAAAAGCCATTAGGTGGGGCCAAGGAAGGCATGCAACAACATCAACATGTGGGCGGGCAGGCATGGAAGAAAGCTGCAGTGGCCCAGGGTGCCAGAGCAGGAGTGAGATGAAAACAACAGGGAGCTTTCAGCATGGAAAGAGAGAAAACTAGATTGAACCCCTGACATGTTGGATTAGGAACCGGAGGTACACAGGTGTGGATTTAGGATTTTTAATATATACAGATATATGAAGAAATAAATATGAATGTAATACACACACATATAGGCATGTGTTTATGTCTAAACTTTAGTACTATTGACTACGAGGATCTTGGGGCATGATGTAGATGGTTGTATCATGGTCATGTAGAAAAATGTCTTTGTTTGTAGTAAATATACCCTAAAGTGTTCAAAGATGGTGGAACATTAAATAAGCAACTTATTCTCAAATAGTTAAGGAGAGAAAAAATCATTTGTACTATATTTGGAACTTCTCTGTAAGCTTAAGATTGCTTCTAGATAAAAATAAAGCAAATTAAAACAATAAAAATAAAGCAAATTAAAACAACAATGAGATGATGCTACACACCTACTACAATGTCTAAAATCTAAAGGATCATACATTTCAAAAAACCTATCCTTTTTATGTTAGTAATTAATAGATCTAACAGACAGAAAATCAATAACGATACAGTTGAACTGAAGAGCAACACTGATCAACTAAATCTGACATTTTTTAAATACTTCACAAACAATATCAGGATACACATTCTTCTCAAGTTTGCATGGAGCATTTGCCAAGGTAGACCACATACTGGGCTATAAAAATACACCTTAACAAATCTAAAAGAACAGACATCATACAAATTGTGCACTCAGACCACAGTGGAATTAAACTAGAAATCAATGACAGGGAGACAACTGGAAAACCCAAAATATTTGGGAATTAAACAACATGGCTTTAAGTAACACATAGGTCAAAGAAAAAGCTTCAGGAACAATCTTAAAATTTTTTTTAACTAGTTGAAAATGAAAGTAAAATGTCAAAATCTGTGGAATGCAGCAGAAGCAGTGCTTAGAGGACAGTGTATAGCATTTAATGCATATGGTAGAAAAGAAGACAAATCTAAACTCAATAATCTAAGCTTCTGTGTGGGAAACTGGAACAAGAAAAGCATATTAAATCCAAATTAAATAGAATAAGAGAAATAATAAAAATAGAGCAAACACCAATGAGGTTGAAAGCAAAAAATTAACAGAGAAAATCAATGAAATCAAAAGCTATGTCTTTGAAAAGATCAACAAAATGGATAAATCTCTAATAAGACTAAGAATGAATAAAAGATAGAAGACACAAGTTACTATTATTAAAAATGAAAAGGGGGCCATCACCACAGATCCCATGGGCATTAGAAGGATAATAAAACAGGTACTTGGCTGGCTCAGTCCATGGAGCATGCAACTCTTGATTTCAGGATCATGAATTTGAGCCCCATGTTGGGCATAGAGCTTACTTTAAAATAAAAAAAGCGGGGCGGGGGGGGGCGGGGGTCACGTGTGTGGCTTAGTCGGTTAAGTGGATGACTCTTGATTTTGGCTCAGGTTGTGATCTCATGGTTCTCAGGTTGTGATCGAGCCCTGAGACAGGCTGTGCACTAAAAGCACACAGTCTGCTTGAGATTCTCTCTCTCAGCCTCTACTCACTTGTGCTCTCTCTCTCTCAAAATAAATAAATAAACCTAAAACAATTATAAAGGGGGTGCCTGGGTGGCTCAGTCAGTTAAAGCATCTGACTTTGGCTCAGGTCATGATCTCACAGTTCATGGGTTTGAGCCCCACATCAGGCTCTGTGCTGACAGCTCAGAGCCTGGAGCCTACTTCGGATTCTGTGTTTCCCTCTCTGTCTGCTTCTCCCCCATTCATGCTCTATCTCTCTCTGTCTCTCAAAAATAAATAAAAGTTAAAAAAATAAAAAAAAATTTTAAAGAATATTATATACAGCTGTATTCCCATAAATTTGATAACCTAGATGAAATGCACCAAGTCTTTGAAAGGTACAGTCTGCTAAAACTCACACAAGGAGAAATAGATAAACTCAATAGGCCTCCATTAGAGAAACTGAATCAATAATTAATAACCTCCCAAAACAGAAAACACCAAGCCCAGATGGTTTCACTGTTGAATTCTACCAAAGAAGAATTTAAAGAAGAAAATAATAGGCTGTCTTCAATCTGTTCCAGAAAATAGAAGCAGAGGGAATAAAATTATTCCAATACCAAAAGTAGACAGACAATACAAACAAGGAAAATTATAGACCAACATCTCTCATGAACATAGATGCAAAACTCCTCAAGAAAATATTAGCAAATCGAAAACAACATTGCATAAAAAGAGTATACACCATGACCAAGTGGGATTTATCCTAGATATGCAAGTCTGGTTTAGCATTTGAAAAACGTGATCCATCATCCCATTAACAGGTTAAAAAAGAAAAACCATATCACATGATGGTATCAATAGATACTGAAAAAGTATTTGGCAAAACCCAATACTCATTCATGACAAAACTTTCTGCAAACTATGAAAAGAGTATTTCCTCAACTTAATTAAAAAAAATTTTTTTTTGACAAAAACCCTACAGCTAACGTCTACTTGATGGTTCATATACAGAAGTCAATTGCTTTCCTATATGTCAGTAATGAATAATTAGAATTTGAAATTAAAAACACAACACCATTTACATCAGCACTCCCAAAAATAAAATACTTCGGCATAAATTTAACAAAATATATATAAGATCTATGTGAGAAAAACTATAAAACTCTGATGAAGGATACAAAGATCTAAAGAAATGAAGAGAGAAGATGGTGGAGTAGTAGGAGAACTCTAGACTTACCTTGCCCCTTAAACACAACTACATTAACGTCAAATCATTTTGAACACCTAGGAAATCGAGCTGAGGATTAAGAGAAAAATCTGCACGATTAAAAGAAAAGAACGTGGCAAGTATGGGGGGCAAAGACATGAAGTAGGGGAAAGAAAAGCTGCGGTGCCCTGGAGAGGAGGGAGCCCTTTTTGTGGACAAAGGAGAGAGAAAAAGAGAGAGGGGGAGACAGAGCCATGTGCTGGGTTCACACAAGAAAAACTCTTCCCCAAAACCAGTGACTGGGGAATCGAGAGGAAGTGACTATCACAAGTTTTTATAAACAGTGAAACTCAAATTCTGAGGTTTGAGAAGTCCGTGCCATTTGCCAGAGTCAATCAGGGCTGACAGTGGCAATCCCAGGAAGAAGAGTGGAGGCCTGGAAGCCTTCACAGCATCGTAAAGGGATCCCCTGGGTCACCCTGGGAAAGAATGTTCCCCTTCCTGGAGCACGTTTGTAAGAGGGTCTATTGCCTCTTCAAGAACAAAAGAGTCAGTGTGAGCCACTGAGCAGCCATTCGTCAGCAAAAGACAGAAGCACGTACAGAGGGCGTATAACCTGCTCACTGCTTTTCCCTGTGCTTCGCCATAAACTCCAAGCACCTGCACAGCCATTCGACTGCTTTTCTGGGACAAAATAGCACCAGACACAATGAGGCAAGGCTCTCCTCTGGAGGAGGGAAGTGGGTCCAAGCCATGCCGGGTCCTTTAGGATTTAGAGTTTTGAATCCCAGCCAAGCACCAGAGATAAAACACAGGAGAACTGTGGTACCAGACATGGTAATAGCCTGAGCACAGACAGGGGGAGAGCAAGGATCTGACAGAAGCCTGGGACACAAGAAGGGAGATTGTTTGCTTTTCTGTGAGGGCTTCCTGAACAGCAGCACATGCGAGCTCCCCTCTCTGGAGACAAGAGAGTGGGGTGATGCCATCTTCCCCCACCCACCAGCAGGGTCAGACTTCAGTGCACAACACAGCACCACCAGCGGAGGCTGGAGCTGCTTTCGCCAAACCCCGCACCCTTGAGCCCCACATCCCTGAGTAAAGGTGTGGGGGACCACTTATCATGCAAATGGACATCAAAAGAAAGCTAGAGCAGCCATACTTATATCAGAGAAACTAGATTTTAAACCAAATACTGTAATAAGAGATAAAGAAGGGCACTATATCCTAATAAAGGGGACTATCTAACAAGATATAACAATTATAAGTATTTATGCCCCCAATATGAGGACACCCAAATATATAAAACAATTGATAAAAAAACATAACTTATTGACAACAATACAATGATAATAGAAGACTTTAACACCCTACTTACACCAATGGACAGATCATCTAAGCAGGAGATCAATAAGGAAACAATGGCTTTGAAAGACACACTGTACCAGCTGGAATTAACAGATATATTCAGTGCATTTTTTCCCAAAGCAGCAGAAAACACATTCTTTTTGAGCGCACATGGAACATTCTCTGGAATAGATCACATACTGGGTCACAAATCAGGCCTCAACCAATATAAAAAGACCGAGATCATACCATGTATATTTTCAGACCACAATACTATGAAACTTGAAGTCAACCACAAGAAAAAATTTGAAAAGACCACAAATACATGGAGGTTAAAGAACACCCTACTCAAGAATGAATGGGTTAACCAGGAAATTAAAGAAGAAATAAAAAAAAAAATACATGGAAGGATATGAAAATGCAAACACGACAGTCCAAAACCTTTGGGATACAGCAAAAGCAGTCATAAGAGAGATGTATATAGCAATACAAGCCTTCATCAAAAAGCAAGAAAAGTCAAGGGGCGCCTGGGTGGCGCAGTCGGTTAAGCGTCTGACTTCAGCCAGGTCACGATCTCGCGTTCCGTGAGTTCGAGCCCTGCGTCGGGCTCTGGGCTGATGGCTCAGAGCCTGGAGCCTGTTTCCAATTCTGTGTCTCCCTCTCTCTCTGCCCCTCCCCCGTTCATGCTCTGTCTCTCTCTGTCCCAAAAATAAATAAACGTTGAAAAAAAAAATAAAAAAAAAAAAAGCAAGAAAAGTCTCAAATACACAACTTAACTTTATACCTAAAGGAGCTGGAAAAAGGTCAGCAAATAAAGCCTAAAGCTAGCATAAGAAGGGAAATAATAAAGATTAGAGCAGAAATAAACAATATAGGGGGGAACAAAAACAGTAAACAGATCAATGAAACTTGGAGCTGGTTCTTTGAAAGAATTAATGAAACTGATAAACCCCTAGCCAGATTTATCAAAAAGAGAAAGGACCCAAATAAACAAAATTACAAATGAAAGAGGAGAGATCAAAACCAACACTGTAGAAATGCAATTACAAGAGAATATTATAAGCAATTATATGCCAACAAATTGAGCAATCTGGAAGAAATGGATAAATTCCTAGAAACATAGAAACTACCAAAACTGAAATGGGAAGAAATAGAAAATTTGAACAGGCCCATAACCAGCAAAGAAATTGAATCAGTAATCAAAATCTCCAAACAAACAAGAGTCTAGGGCCAGACGGCTTCCCAGGAGAATTCTACCAAACATTTAAAGAAGAGTTAATACCTATTTTTCTGAAACTGTCCCAAAAAATGGAAATGGAAGGATAACTTCCAAATTTATTCTATGAGGCCAGCATTACCTTGATTCCAAAACCAGACAAAGACCCCACTAAAAAGGAGAACTATAGACCAATATCCCTGATGAATATGGATGCAGAAATTCTCAACAAGATACTAGCAATCAAATCCAACAGTACATTCAAAGAATTATTCAACACGATCAAGTGGGATTTATTCTTGGACTGCAGGGGTGGTTCAATACCTTTAAATCAATCAATATGATATACCACATTAATAAAAGAAAGGATAAGAACCATATGATCCTGTCAATAGATGCAGAAAAAAAGCATTTGACAAAATACAGCATCCATTCTTGATAAAAACCCTCAATAAGGTAGGGATAGATGGAACATACCCCAACATCATAAAGGCAATATACGAAAGACCCACAGCTAATGTTATCCTCAATGGGGAAAAACAGAACTTTTCCCCTAAAGTCAGGAACAAGATAAGGATTCTACTTCTCACCATTGCTATTTAGCATAGTACTGGAAGTCTTTGCCTCAGCAATCTGACAACAAAACTAAATAAAAGGCCTCCAAATAAGCAAGGAAGAAGTCAAAATTTCACTCTTAGAAGACATGATACTCTATGTAGAAAACCCAAAAGACTCCACCAAAAAATTGCTAGAACTGATACATTAATTCAGCAACATCACAGGATATAAAATCAATGTACAAAAATCTGTTGCATTTCTACACACTAACAGTGAAGCAACAGAAAGAAATCAAGGAATCAATCCCATTTACAATTGCATCAAAACCCATAAGATACCTAGGAATAAACCTAACCAAAGAGGTGAAAGATCTGTACTCTGGGGGTGCCTGGGTGGCTCAGTGGTTAGGTATCCGATTCTTGATTTCAACTCAGGTCATGACCGCAGGGTCATGGGATCGAGTCCTGCATCAGGTTGAGCACAGAGCCTGCTTGAGATGCTCTCTTTCCCTCTTCCTCTGCCCCTCCCCTGTGCTGTGCATTCATGCTTTCTCTCTCTCACTCTCAAAAAAAAAGAAAAAAAGAAAAAAAAGAAAAAAAAGATCTGTACTCTGAAACACTTATGAAAGAAATTGAAGAAGACACAAAGAAATAGAAAAATATTCCATGTTCGTGGATTAGAAGAACAAACACTGTTAAAATGTCTGTACTGCCAGAAGCAATCTACACATTCAAATCCCTATCAAAATAACACCCATGTTCTTCACAGAGCTAGAACAAACAATTCTAAAATTTATATAGAACCAGGAAAGACCCCGAATAGCCAAAGTAATGTTGAAAAAGAAAACCAAATTTGAAGAAATCACAGTTCCAGACTTCAAACTGTATTACAAAGCTGTAATCACTAATACAGTATGGTATTGGCACAGAAACAGACACACAGATCAATGGAACAGAATAGAGAACCCAGAAATAGACCTCCAACTAAATGGTCAATTAATCTTCAACAAAGCAGGAAAGAATATCCAATGGATAAAAGACAGTCACTTTAACAAATGGTGTTGGGAAAACTGGACAGTGACATGTAGAAGAATGAAACTAGACTACTTTCTTACACCACACACAAAAATAAATTCAAAATGGATGAAAAACCTAAATGTGAAACAGGAAACTATCAAAATCCTAGAGGAGAAAAATAAGCAGCAACCTCTTTGACCTCAGCTGTAGCAACTGCTTACTAGACATGTCTCCGGAGGCAAAAGAAACAAAAGCAAAAATGAACTATTGGGACTTCATCAAGATAAAAGCTTCTGCACAGCAAAGGAAACAATCAACAAAACTAAAAGGTAACTGATGGAATTGGAGAAGATACCTGCAAATGACATATTAAAGGGCTAGTATCCAAATTTGATAAAGAACTTATCAAACTCAACACCCAGAAAATTAATAATCCAGTTAAGAAATGGGCAGAAGATACGAAAGACACTTCTCCAAAGAAGACACACAAATGACTAACAGACACATGAAAAAATGCTCAACATCACGCATCATCAAGGAAATACAAACCAAAACCACAATGAGATACCAGCTCACACCTGTCAGAATGGCTAAAAATTAACAATTCAGGGAACAACAAGTGTTGGCAAGGATAAGGAGAAAAGAGAACTTCTCCTCTCACGCTGTTGGTGGGAATGCAAGCTGGTGCAGCCACTCTGGAAAACAGTATGGAGGTTCATCAAAACTTTTAAAGTAGAACTACCCTACAATGCAGCAATTGCACTATTAAATATTTACCCAAAGGATAAAAAATACTGATTCGAAGAGGCACATGCACGCCCCATGTTTATAGCAGCACTATCAACAATAGCCAAAGTATGGAAAGAGCCCAAATGTCCATCACTGATGAATGGATACAGAAGATGTCATATATAAATACAATGGAATATTATTCCGTCATCAAAAAGAATGAAATCTTGCCGTGGATGGAAGTAGATGTGGATGGAAGTAGAATGTATTCTGCTAAGCAAAATGAGTCAGATGAGAAAGATGAATACTGTATGATTTCACTTATATGTGGAATTTAAGAAAAAAAAAAACACAGATGGGTGGTTCAGTCTGTTAAGCATTTGACTTTGGCTCAGGTTATGATGTCATGGTTTGTGAGTTTGACCTCTGCACTGGGCTCTGTGCTGTGAGCCTGGAGCCTGCTTTGGATCCTCGGTCTCCCTCTCTCTCTACCCCTTCCCATGCTTGTGCTCGCTCTCTCTCTCAAAAATAAACACTTTTTAAAGATATCATATCTTTCAAAAAAAAAAGGAAAGAAAGAAAACAGAAGAACATAGCGGAAGGGAGGGAAAATAAAATAAGATAAAAACTGAGAGGGAGGCAAACCACAAAAGACTCTTTTTTTAAGTTTATTTTTTTACTTTGAAAGAATGTGAGTGGGGGAGGGGCAGAGAGAGAGAGAGGAAGAGAGAGAGAGAATCCAAAGCATCTCCACACTGTCAGTGCAGAGCTCGATGTAGGGCTTGAACCCAGGAACTGTAAGATTATGACCCGAGACGAAATCAAGACTCAGATATTTAACCAACTGAACCACCCAGGTGCCCCAAATTACAAGAGACTCTTAAAGACAGAGAACAAATTGACGGTTGATGGAGGTGACGCGGGTGATGGGCATTAAGGAGGGCACTTGTTAGGATATATTATATGTAAGTGAGGAATCACTAAATTCTACTCCTGAAACCAATATTACACTGTATGTTAACTAATTTGAATTTAGATAAAAATTTGGAAGAAAAAAATAAAGAAATGAAGAGATAGTTCATGTTTGTGGATAGGAAAACTAAATGTTCTTGAGATACCAGTTCTTCCCAAGTTGGTCTGTAGATTCGATGCAATATCAGTGAAAATCGCAGAAAGTTATTTTGTGGATATTGACAAACTGACTGAAGTTTGTATAGAAAGTCAGAAGACCCAGATTAGCCAACACCATATTGAAGGAAAAGAACAAAGTCAGAGGACTGACATTACCCAACTTATCGTAAAACTACAGTGATCAAGACAGTATGACGTTGGTGAAAGAACAGACAAAAGTATCAGTGAAACGGAAGAGAGAGTCCAGAAATACGCCTGCACAATATAGTCAACAAGGAGCAAATGCAATTCAATACAAAAAGAATTGCCTTTTTAACCAATAGTGCCGAAACGACTGGACATCCATACACAAGAAAATTAATATAGACAAGCCCTTATATCTTTCATAAAAAATTAACTGGAAGTGGGTACATGACCTAAATGTAAAACACAAAACTGTGAAACGCCTCGAATGTAGGAGAAAATCTCATTGACTTTGGGTCTGATGATGACCTTTTACATACAGCACCAAAAGCATAACCCATTAAAGAAAAAAATGACAAGCTGGACTTCATTAAAATAAAAAAAAAAAAACCTGCTCTGCAAAAGACACTATCGGGAGAATGAAGATACAATCTACAGTCTGGGAAAGAAACCTTTGTAAAACACACATCTAGTGAAGTACTAGAACCCACAATAGAAAGAATTTTTAAAACGACAATAAAAAAAACAACCTCATTTTAACATGGGCAAAGTATATGAACAGATATCTCACCAAAGAAGAGCCACAGATGTTAAATAAGCATATGAAAAGATTTTCGATATCATATATCATCAGGAAATTTCAAACTGACACAATGAAATACTACCACGCACCTATTAGAATGGCTAAACTCCAAGACACTGAGAGCACCAAATGCTGGCAAAGATTTGGAGGAACAAGGACTCTCATTCATTGCTGGTGGAAATGCAAAATGGTATAGCCACTTTGGATGACAGTTTGCTAGTCTCTTACAAAATTAAACATACGATACAATCCGGCAATCACACTACTTGTATTTACTCAAAAGAACTGAGAACTTATGTCACACAAATACCCACACATGTGTATTTATAGCCACTCTATTCATAATTGCAAAAATTAGAAGTAACCAAGATGTCCTTCAGTATGTGAATACATAAACTGTGGTACATCCATACAATGCAATGTTCAGTGATTTAAAAAATAAAAAAGGCACTATCAAGCTATAAAAAGACACGGGGGAACCTTAAGTGCACGCTGCTATGTGAAAGAAGCCAGCTGAAAAAGTTGTATGTGCTGTGTGAGTCCAACTGTATTACGTTCTAGAAAGGCAGACTGTGAGACAATATACAGATCACTGGCTTCCACAGTTTTAGGGGGAAGAGGGATGAGTAGGTGGAGCACAGGGGATATTTAGGGCAGTGAAACTATTCTGTATAATACTTCGCTGGTAAATGCATGATATTATGCATCTGTCAAAACCCATAGAACCGTACGACATGAAGAAAAAACCCTAATGCAAACAACAGAATTTAGGTAATAGTCATTTATCAATTAAGCTTATCCATTGTAACAAATGTATGTACCACACTAAGGGTAAGATGTTAATAAAAAGGGAAACTGTATACACATGAAGGGGGGGTGGGGGGCAGGGAGAGCTGGTGTATGGAACTCTGGACCATCTTTTTGTAAACCTAAAACTGTTTTCAAAAATAAAGTCTATTTAAAAGATAATGATTAATAAATAAGATAAAGTCTATTAAAAACATATCGGGGCGCCTGGATGGCGCAGTCGGTTGAGCGTCCGACTTCAGCCAGGTCACGATCTCGCGGTCCGTGAGTTCGAGCCCCGCGTCGGGCTCTGGGCTGATGGCTCAGAGCCTGGAGCCTGTTTCTGATTCTGTGTCTCCCTCTCTCTCTGCCCCTCCCCTGTTCATGCTCTGTCTCTCTCTGTCCCAAAAATAAATAAACGTTGAAAAAAAAAATTAAAAAAAAACATATCTCCACTTTCCTCAACGTAATTTCCGTATTTTTATTCAAACTACGTTCATCTTTTGCTTCCTGCCCGCCTTCAAATCTCATTCAGCAAAAGGAAGTTCATTCAGCAGCAAAAGGAAGACTTTTTTTTTATTTTATTTTGAAGTAATCTCTGCACCCAACGTGGGGCTCGAACTCACAACCCCGAGATCAAGAGTCAGTCACAGGCTCCTCAGACTGAGCCAGCTAAGCGCCCCAACAAAGATTCTTTTTGATAAAAACAGTTGTCTTCTCTTTAGCTTTAAATACTTCTGCCGAACAATTCTGAACCCTTCACATGAGCCCCCAAGCCTGCCATGGCCTGCTCTCTGTGCTCCCCTCTCAGCTCTTGCCCACAAAACCTACCCAGGGGAAGGGCTGCTGAGCTGTCCGCAGCTTCCCAAGTGCACCCGGTCTTCTCTCCACTCCACTGCCCTCCCTCCTCCCCCACCCTCTGCTCAGAGGAGACCTACTCCTCTGCTCTCGCCTGAAACCTCTTTTCCTCCAGGAAGCCATACCAGTTCGAACCAAAATGGGCCCTGACAACCTTCAAGTTTAGAAACAGACTTTTATGGATTTCTAATCGATACGTCTGATAACTCACCTTATGACATCTTGGTAAGAGCCTCAAAAATGCATCCCAGACTCGATTTCAGCTTTAACGGATGAAACGAAAACATCTGAGGGAAAAAAAAAAAAACAAAAAACCACCACTCAGCCATATGTGTGTGATCAGCTTTCCAAGTGCAAATGTATCTGGGCTGGATATCAGCCTGGATCCCGGTGAGGACTCCCAGGCTCCGATCCCATGTCATAACCAAAACAAAGTTACAGTGACCCCCGGGAAAGTTGACAGGTCATCACAGCTGTTCTGGTGTGGATTCGGGCAGATTACTCTAGGTGATAGTGACTATTACTATACGAATAGCTCTGGAGTATTAAACACGCATTAAAAAATAATCCAGCCGCACATAAAGAGTCACTGAGGCTTGGGAGGGTGAAGGGAAGAGTCAAAGCTAAGGTTAAGGTTTAAATTAAGAACACGCTTGGCCCTCAAGAGTTCAAGCAGAAGAAGAGGCAAACATTTTATCAAACACTGGAGCCTAAAGCAGGAAGAAGAGATGGAAATACTTTTTCTGAACAAAATTCATTAAAGTGGCCGGCACGTCTGCTGGAGGTGATGATACCTGCATCACCTCTAAGTCACTGGGCCTGCCTTTGTCAAAAACTTGTAGATGGCAGGCTCAGATGTTAATTCTTTGAAACCCGAGTTGAGAGGCAGAGATCCAGACGAGAAATGGAAACGGGAAAGTGGTAACTGAAGAATGTCAGGCAATGTAGGCAACTAGAGAAGGTGATAATAGTCCTCCTCCTCAGTCTCCCCAGGCACGCAGCATGGCCTGAAGCTCCATCAAGTGCAGGGGGGTGGGGGGGCATGCTGACCTCATTGTACAAGAGACCATACCCACCTGGCCACTCCTACTGATGCCTGGACACAGTCATCTGCCCTCTGCTTTGGACCCTCCAATACCTTTTCTGTACCCTCTCTGTAGCACTGGT
Organism: Felis catus; assembly: GCF_018350175.1. Classification (NCBI taxonomy): domain Eukaryota; kingdom Metazoa; phylum Chordata; class Mammalia; order Carnivora; family Felidae; genus Felis; species Felis catus. The sequence continues at coordinate 30,823,338 of NC_058371.1, forward strand.
TCACTCATTCATTCATTCTTTCATTCATCATTCTTTCAATAATATAGGAACCAGGCACTATAGATACAGTGATAAACAGAACAGACAACATCCTCAATCTCATTAAGCGAACATTCTAGCTAGAGAGATAGACAAAAATAGACAAACACACACGTACAAAATACTACCAGGGAGTAGTAAGTACTGTGAAGGAAAACAAACCTAGGGTAAGAGAACAGAGGGTGCTGTTTTAGATACAGTGGCTCAGAAAAGCCTCCTAGGAATAATATGACCATATGTTATTTTCATATGGCAATTCTATTTTTAAATTTTGTTGAGAAGCCGCCATGCCATTTCCACAGCAACTGCACACCATTTTACATTGCTGGAGTTTTGAAGGATCATTCTGGCCGCTGAGTAGAAAATAGATCGTAGGGGGGCAGGAATGGAATCAGGGAACCCAGTGAGGGGCCATTACAGTATTGCAGGCAGTCAGTAAAATGTTGACTAGAATGCCTTGCTGGCCAAGGGGCTTAGAAAACTAACGATGGCACCAATCATGTTGCTGCTGGGCTTGGTATTAGACCATCAACAGGACTACAGTGAGCTCTGGGCATGAGTGGCTGATTCAGTTCACGCTCTGCTCAGTCAACAGTCTCCATGGGAACACTGCTGAATTGGCTGGAGACTGAGGTATGACTGAAACCACAACAACATCTCACACGCGAATACCCAGCAAAAGAAAGTGGGAAGCGAGGCAGACACCTCCTTTTGGAAACTGATTTGCAAAGGAAGACAGGAAACTAAGAGCCCTGGAAATGCATCACTAGTTACAGATTCGGCTCTTCCTTTTGCCGTTAACTGTAACTTCAAGGCCAGACTAAAGAATGCAGTTTGTTCTCTTTAAGAAGAAAACTGTCACTTCTTATTTGTGTTTAGGTACAGGAGCCTGGGAGGATTTGGAGATAGACAGAACTGTGATTTCTCAACCTCACGGTTGTTTCTAACAATGTTCAGTTATTTTATTTCTGAGGGAAACCTGCATACATTTCCCTCAGTAGATCTAAATACTCATCAAGATTGTTTGGTTAATGATGACATTTAACGAATGGCTTCCGTTTCACCTTTTCAGACTATGAGCCACAAATCCTTCCCGAGACCTAAAGAGTTCTTGAACTTTTAAAATGACAGGTATTTCATTTAAAATTACTGACCTAAAACACTTTAGATAATAAGAGGAGGTTATTTATTTTAATACAGTGATCTATTTTAGTCTAAGAGTACAATACGGGCAGTTAGAGGAGTTAAGCCTTGATGAAAAATAAGACCAGTCTAATACCCTGCCAACCAATTAACAGCTTTTCATTTGCAGAGAGTTAATATTCCATACCTCTAGAAGAGTCTTCGAACCAAAACCACAAAATCTTATCACTGGTTGTCTACTGAAATTCACTCTCCTGTTGGATTGTACATAATCCCAGAGGCTCAGTTGAGAGAGGGTGGATGAGGAACTCTCTCAAAAAGGTTACCAATGCATAAATGCATAGATTGTATAGATTGGAAGCATTTCCTCACCAAACTACTTGTTTTTTTACCATAAAATATTGATTGGGGGAAAACTGGGGAGGACCTATAAGGTTTTTGGAAGCATTTCCTCACCAAAGTACTTGTTTTTTTGTCATAAAATATTTCCTAACACATTCATATGTTTCCAGACTTGTCGATAAAACAATTGCAATAATCATTTGTGTTTCATTGTTTAGTTTACAGAAATTTCCTTACACATCCTCTTGTTTAAAATGGAAAAGACCTCTATGAGGTAGGTGGCCCCATTTTCTAGTGTTAAAAATTTAGGTGTCTTACTTAAATCGCACACCTTTTTTTTTTTAATGTTTATTTATTTTAGAGACAGCGAGACAGAAAGTGAGTGGGGGAGGGGAAGAGAGAGAGGGAGACACAGAATCCCAAGCAGGCTCCAGGCTCTGAGCTGTCAGCACACGGCCCAACACAGGGCCCACAAGATCATGACCTGAGCTGAAGTCGGACGCTAAACCCACTGAGCCACCCAGGCACCCCAAATCGCACACCTTTTTATCTTAAACATTTGGGGCAACAAGTTACCTCAGAAGATACTTGTGTAAATGATTTTGCTTCAGTTTTAGGGACATGGAGAGGAGGATTTTTTTCTTTTAATGAAGACAGTATTTTTATTCAAAGAAAAAGAATCTTAAGAGTGTGCATGTTATAACCTGAGAATGTGGTGCTTACGCATGCTTTGTGGCTCGAAGGAAAGGCAGCATAGTATAATGGTTTATGCTCAAGCTCAGGTATTAATGGCCCTGGCTGCTGCTCCTGATTCTCCTTGTGACTTCAGGGAAGCTCAATAACTGAAGCCTGAGTTTTACTAGCAGGCAATGTGGAAAAAATAGTAGCGCCTCCCTCTCAGGGAGGCTATGGGAACTACTGAATATAATATGGCACATATAATATGGCACCCAGTGGCTGGCACACAGTAGGTACCCCATGAGAAGTGGCCCTTGCGAGGACTCCTGTTCATACCCCAGAACTCCTAAAAGCTAGTGGGATGTGAGGTGACACAGTCCAAATGGAGCCGCCAACTTTGAGCTCAGGGGGTCTACTTACTGCCACGTGATAGGCACGAGGGGCTTAGAATTCAGAACAGGGCTATGGCAAGGAAGCAGGTTGGCACAGATCGGGGAAATACAGGAAACAAATTTTTCTCTTCCTGGCCTGGTAAAGACTGCTACTGGCAAACACCTTCTTGAACTCATGGAGCACGCCCCACCTGACTGTACCTCTCTGGCTCACCATTAGTGAGATCGTTTTTGAGAAGCAAGTATTTACTCTTTATCCATTCCATTGCCTAACCTATTTTTAGAACTCAAGAACTCTTTGGGGGGTTTTTTAATCAAATTTTATTTTATCATTTTTTTAAATCACTTCTCCTATCCTAAAAGCAAGGTATAACTCATGGTTTATCTTTAATTCTAAGAATTTCAAATTCATCTTACTCTGAAACTTTGATATCTTTGGATGTTTTCTATATACTAGTGGCACTAGAATAGAAGCTGTTTCAGGAACCCACTAAATGTTGATTCAACAAATGAATGCGAGGCATATAAAGCTGTAGGAAAGTTTAAAATGACCAGCTAAGGACTATATGCTGGCCCATGCACTTGAAATGTCTGCTTACGAGGTGTCCATAATGATAAAGTTGTCCCGTTAAGAAGAGTGAAAGTGGCCCCACAGCGGGTGTGACCTTAGGACTTTTATGTATACCCCTCCACGCAGAAGTATTTTCTACCTCTCTTTCTCTTGCACTTTCCCCACCCCCCTCCTCCACTCCCACAGATATCACTGAGAGAGTATACTCGTATCAGGAAAACCAGCGACCTGCCAAAATAATTTTGTTAGGGGAGACTTTCAGGGGTTCTCAAATGGTGCCCTTGTTGGCAAAACTTCTGAACCAATTAAGAAGTAAGCCAAAGGAGAATGGCAGATGGCAGGCCAAAATGTTACATGTACTACTTACTGGTTGTACAGGTATCACTAATTGCCCCCAAATTTGCTCTTTTTCTTTGGGATCACATTTCCCAGGCACCCTTACAGCTAGATCACATTACCCGCATGGCTCTGTTCTCTACAATGGAATGTGAAGGGATGTGATGTCCCTACTTGCAGCCCAGGCTCATACGACTTCCCATTCATGCTCCTTCATTCTCTTTGCCCTTCTTGTGGGCAAGTATGGAGATACTCGGGGAGGTTCTAGAAGGCACATGTTGAGGAGATCAGAACCAGAATGACTGCATGAAGAAGTGCCATCCCACCGACCTGAATACCAGCCATGTGCTGTTAGGAGACAAAGAAATAAACCACTTGTCCTTTGGTCACTAAACGTTTGATGTCTTCTATTACTGTAGCTGAACTTACCTTAGCTAGTGAGAAACTGACTTTAAAGACTGTGTCTTTTATCCACGCACAAGTAAATTCGAGCATCAAGCAATCTTTTCCACCCTGAACCTCTGACCAGGGTTTTCCCCATGATCTTCCAACCCTTGCCCCACATGCTGGCAGGAGCCCAGCAGAAATCCTGCCCCAGTGATCCTCACTGGAATTACAAGTAATTCCTCTCTGGATAGCTGCTTCTGGAAAACACTTTTGAATGGTTACTTATAGAAGAATAGAAGGAATAGGATCGGGGAATGGAGATAAAAGGGAACAAACAAGTAAAACAAGAAGGAGTGGGGGGATAAGCTCTTTCGTATTAGCCTGGACTCTAATCCTGATCCATTCCCAGCTCTACTTCTGCTCCATGGACTCAATTTTGGCATCTTGTCCACACGCTCCCCAGCATCCAATCTTGGCTTGCCCTGGAATGATCTTTCCTTTTCCATCGCAGCCCACGCAGCTGGGAATTCTGCAGCAGCATAAGTCTGCCAAAAACAATAGCCTTCCTAAATGTCCAACAACAAGGGAATTGGTCTATAAATTATGAAGCATCCAGTCAATGGAGTATTATTCAATCATTAAACATGATAAACAGAAAGCCTTTGGAACAACATGGAAAATGGCCCTGAAATAAATGTCACTGAAGTTTTCCTCTCCTAAAAGCAGGCCCTGCAATTGCATATGCAATATGGCAACAACATTAAAAAACTGTCCATATGGGAATAAAGCTATGGATTTTTTTTTAAATATATGAAATTTATTGTCAAACTGGTTTCCATACAACACCCAGTGCTCATCCCAAAAGATGCCCTCTTCAATACCCATCACCCATCCTCCCCTCCCTCCCACTCCCCAACAGCCCTCAGTTTGTTCTCATTTTTTTAAGAGTCTCTTATGAATAAAGCTATGGATTAAACTTGAAGAAAGAAAAGCAATTGTTGGGTTAGAATAGTGGGATTCAACAAATTTTTTTTATTGTTTAATTACAGCTATTTATGTCTAAATGATAAGATGTTCAGCCTTTGCCATCCTACTAGGAGAGGAGAGGAGAGTCCTCCCACCTCTCCCTGCCTTCAGCGGGAATCACTGCAGTGGAGAACAGAGGGTAGCCGGGCAGAGGCTGCAGGAGGCACCTAACTCCGGACACCCCATGCTCTGCACCGATTCGGAGTCTGAGCACAAGTCCTGCGGTTGCTTCCATATGTCCTTGCTTTATTTTTAAATGTTTCAAGATTGGAAGCATTTTGCATTCTGATGGTGGTGTTGTCTCCCTTGGTAACTCAGACACCCAAATAGAAATACGGTCAGACTCCCTCCCTTCTGATAAGCCCAGTTAATGTGACATTGTCTTATAGGAGTAATGGGAAATCGATGTCCTTAGATCATCTGAACGGATTAACATAACCCTGTTGACAAAACTTGTGAATGTGGGATTTGCATTCCTGTCATAGTTCAAGAAGGTAATGGGGTCAACTTTTAACTGTTTCTGTCACCTTCTTGAAATGTACACAGAGAATGCCTACGTGAAAAGCATTCAGGGGTGCCCGGGGTGGCTCAGTTGGTTAAGCATCCAACTCTTGATCTCGGCTCACAGTTTGTGAGATCAAGCCCTATGTGGGGCTCTGCAATGACAGCTCGGAGTCTGCTTGGGATTCTCTCTCTCTTTCTCTCTCTCTCTGTCTCTCTCTCTCTCCCTCCCTCTGTCTTCCCTTCCTCTCTCTTTCAAAATAAATAAATAAATAAATAAATAAATAAATAAGCATTCAGTACCAGTAGGATGCAAATTAATGCACATTGCACATGTTTCTTACTTCAAAATATCTCAAAAAGCTTAATAGTTTATCACCACCCTCCCCATCTCTATCCCAGTGGCTCTGTCCTCTCAGGTAAGGGGAAAAGGCAATGTATCATTGTCGTTCATGCACCAAGCCCTTATCTTGGCTTCCCTAATGTGAAGTCTGTGAGAGGAACCTTCCTGGGAGACGAACTCCTGGCTCCAGGCTTTGCAGAATGCTCATGCAGTTAATGTAACTTCAGACAAGGCACTAAGACAAAGGATCGAGAAACCCATGCTGGGAGCATGTTAGGGCAGAAGAATAGAGAGTGACAGCTGAACAAACCGTAGGTATTCTTGCTCAGGGGGATGAAGACTGAAAAAACTGTAATCAGCCACTGGACGAGATTAATGAATTTTTGCCTGGGGAATCTGACCCTAAAACTCATTTCTCAGTTCAGTGGGGGAAGGAACAAATCCTGGGCAGCTGACAGATGTACGGAACATGCTGTGTGCAGTGCCCACCGAAGAGAGGACTGCCCAGGACAGCAGTCTTCCCTGTGATCTCACACCCAGCGTCTGCTCAAGGCTGGCTAGAGCTGGTCCGGGCACCAGAAAACCACTTAACCCCTTTTCCAAGCTCTTACCACTGCCAGCCCACTTTTCTGATCTTGTCTTGTGTTGCCTATAGTTTCCCAAAGCACTACCGCCTTCTTTTTTTTTTTTCTTTTAAATGTTTATTTTTGAGAGAGAGCACGAGTGGGGGAGGGGCAGAGAGAGGGAGACACAGAATCGGAAGCAGGCTCCAGGCTCTGAGCTGTCAGCACCGGGCCGGACGCGGGGCTCGAACCCACAGACCGCGAGATCATGACCCGAGCTGAAGTCGGACGCTCAACCCACTGAGCCACCCAGGTGCCCAGTGAAGCTTAATTTATAAGTTAGGCACAGTCAGGTATTAACAGTAACTAATAACAAAATAGAACAATTACAATGATGCTCTAGAATAAAAGTTATATGAATGTGGTCTCTCTCAAAATAACGTCCTATGCGGCACTCACCCTACGTGTTGCCGTGGTGTTTGTCGTCAGGTGATAAAATGCCCCCACGATGAGAGGAAGCGACGTGAACGCGGTAAGCACTATGACCTAGGCACTGTGACGTAACCACTGTGACGTAGCCTTCCGCGGCTCTTGACGTTATGACGCTACTGCGTCAAAAGGAGGGGCATCGGCTTCTGGAGGGAGGTTGACCCATCCCGGGAACTGAAACCTTGCACAGCAAAACCAAGCTAAAACCCTCCACAAGGCGGGGACCGCTGCGTTTGTTCACCGCTCTAGTCCGGTTCCCAGCAAACACAAGCATCCGGTAAGGACGTACTGAGAGCTCAACGTCCTCAAACGTTCTTTAAACGTTATCTTTAAAACGTTCTTCCCAGAGATGCCCGACTCCTGCAACCTCCTGGAAGCGTTTCCCCTCTCCAGCAACCGCAGGTGGGAGAGAGGCGGAGCTATGAAGTTATTCTGCACAAGAAATAATCTTGTTTTTTATGTTGATTTATTTTTGAGAGAGAGAGAGAGAGAGAGAGAGAGAGAGACAGAATCCGAAGCAGGCTCCAGGCTCTGAGCTGTGGGCACAGAGCCCACCGCGGGGCTCGAACCCACAAACCCTGAGATCATGACCTGAGCCAAAGTGGGACGCTAAGCCGATCGAGCCACCCGGGCGCCCAAGAAATCATCTTTTTAATTACACTCTGCGATGGTCCTGATTCTCGGTGGCATGCTGTGGGGTTTGAGCAGCAAACACAGGACATGGTGGCATTTTGGAGGGATAAACCCAGCTAGGAGGCTCCAGCGTGTGATGCGGAGCCTGACACCGAATCAAATAACAGCTGATGTTACTAAAGCTGAACGTCCCCATGCCAAGCAAAGATGGAGGCGCTCACTACCGGCTACAATGATCTGGGAAGATTTAACAGGAGCCCCAAGCTGCTTTCTGCACGTGACCGTCACACCCCCTTAACTTAACTTTTTTTTTCCCTCATTGAAATGGAAAATTCTTATCTTGTACTTGGAAATGCGGCATTTTCTTCGGAATTCATGAAGATTTTGTAGCGATGCTAATTCTGGTTTACGATTTATGAATCTAATTAGGAAAAGCTTCTTCCTGCCTTTCATGTTGAGTTAATGAAATGAAATGTCAAAACGCACACTGAGAAATTTTTTAAATCCTCCAGTTAACTTCTGTCACCATACATAGTTACAAAGTTTTTTTTTTTTCTTGTGATGAGAACTTTAAATATCTACCTCTTAGGAATTTTCAAATACACAATACGGTATCATTGACTATAGTCATCGTGCAGTACATTACATTCTCATGATTTTATTTCTTTTATAACAAAAAAAAAAAAATTCCTCTAATCAAACCCTGATTTCACCAAAGAAATGCTGCTAAGATACTTAGAAATTTAGAAATGAGAATTAACACTATGAATTTTGCCTCTTTTCAGGATGCAATGCTTTTGCTGTATTTGTGAGTTAAATTCAAGCAAGCTCTTACCAAGAAAGCAAGCTGTGTCAGTATAGAGGCTGGACAAAGAAGAAAGTAATGAGCTATGAAAAAGTCCTGGTATGTCAAAAGTAAGAGGTCTTAAAATTCACTGGTAGACCTTGAAGCCTCTGTTTCTGTTTCCAGCAGATGATTATCAATATTTTAAAATTCAACTGAAGTGAATATTGCAGAACTCAAAAGAGCCAATAAAATCTGGGCAATTAAAGGAAAAAAACCCAGGCTTCAGAAGTTTACAAATTTGGCCTCACTAGTAGGGTGACCCAACTGCCCTGGTCTGCATGGAACCGAGGGAGGGCTTTCTCAGGACCCAGGATTTTGGTGCTAAATCCAGGGCAATCTCAGCAGACTGGGATAGCTGGTCACCTACTTTCTAGTTCTGGAAGTTCCTAGCTGAAAAACGTCATTCCAATTGCTTCCCCCAACTACACTTTCCTCCCCTCTAAAATGGAAATAATGGGTTGTTTTGAAAATTTTAAATATAAGTATAATTTCTGGGACATTTAAATGAGACTTGGCACTCCATCTTGCTGATAGACATTTTCAGCAAGAAGACCAGAATTTCACCCAAACTTTATATTTAATCTTTTATCAATTGAACAAGGAATTTTGTATTATTTTACTACATTCTTTTTCATGTAGCCAAGTATACACTTCACATTTCAAAATGTTTTTCAGTTTGAAATTATAAATCCTGTCGAATGTTTAGAATCTGAATATAGTCATGGATTTCTTTTAAAATTCTTTCCAAAATTGATTTCATATTGATTTCAGAGAAGAGAAAATGTTCCCTCTTTCTGCATGCATATTCTGAGAACTCATTAAAAAGCCTGAAGCAGGCTAATATAGGAACGAACATTCACCATCTTTGATCATAGTAAACTACAGACAAATCTAGATTGATGTCAATATCTAAAGACTGTGATGGGGCAGGGGGCGGGACTGTGGGCCGCCAACAGTTCTGTCACATGCATGTCTGACTCGTAAACAAAGCAAATCCTTGGGGTCAGTGTGAGAGGTGTTGAGAGGTAGGTCCAGTTCAGAAAGGAAATTTCAAGAATTGCATAAAGGTACTTCAGGAATTGGCTGCAGTCCTAATAAGGAACTGGAGCGGGAATCAGAAGAAACACGATGTTCTTGAGACAAGGCAGTCAGGAGGGAGCAGGCTGTTACTATGACAGCAGGTTGGGACAGGCCAGGGACTAACATCATGAGATCAGGTGGCTACTGAAATCTGATGTTTTCCAAAGACTTTCTTTAAAACCAAACTTAGTTATTTTTAATCGATTAATCAATTTATGGGAGGCCTTTTCCGCCCCATGGCTGCTATTTTTTAAAGAATTTTTGTGTGGGGTGCACCTGGGTGGCTCAGTCGGTTAAGCATCCAACTTCAGCTCAGGTCATGAGCTTGCAGTTTGTGAGTCTGAGCTCTGCATCAGGCTCTGTGCTGACAGCTCAGAGCCTGGAGCCTGCTTCGGATTCTGTGTCTCCCTCGCTCTCTGCCCTTCCCCCGCTCATGCTCTGTGTCTCTCTCAAAAATAAATAAACATTTAAAAAATCAATAATAAATAATAAAATAAAATTTTTGTGTGTGGAAGAATATGTGCTTCCTAACCAACCTCCTTCCCACGCATGTGGGAAAACAAGCTGAATGAAGAAGAAAGTTCTAAGCAACTTCTTCCACCATAATTCATACCTGATATAGAAAGCATGAAGATGATTCGTAAGAGAGGGCAGATGTTTTTTAAGTTGTATTCTGGTAATAAAATTACAAGTGATCCCAATAAGAAACAAAGAGAGGGCAGAGCTAAAGAGGCCAATGTCCTTCAAGAGTGAAGTCACTAGAAAGTCACATTTCAGGAGGCAAGGGCAAAAGAGAAGGGTCAGCGGGAGATATCATACAGAGGAAAAAGAGAGAAGGAATTGGTTTGAATCTCTAAAAATGATGTTAAAATACTGAAAACTTTCAAAGAGCTGAAAAATGTCGAGCATGCTAAGAGAGCAAACAAACGTTTTTTGTTATATTAAAAGTAAATAGATTAATAAGAAATTTATTTATCAGCTGCCTGGTCTACTGATGTAGTATTAACAGACGATGGTAAGATAGAAAGGAGCTCAATGTGGATTTTACATTAGACTACGTCATCAGCAAGCTTGATTTTTATTCTGGAAAGGGTAGGATAAATATTGATAGATGGGTAAGGTATAATAAAGCAGCACCTGGCATCTTTGAAGTGGTCTGGTTCCCTGAGTGTAAAAAACACATATTGTGGTGCGTGTTCCTTAAGAATTTGTAGTACTTTGTGGAATTACGGAGACTGGATAAATATGTTCCTGCTTATCTAAAAACAGATGCAGATGGAGCTTGTCATTTATGGACTAGTGAGCTTGACATGAAATCTAGGCAAATTTCTGGGGTAGAATATTAACAGGTTGAGTTGTGAGCACATACAAGGGGATGTGGAGAATACTAGAAGATCCCACGGGACCCATCAAGAACAAATCATGCCCAACTGATTTCTCTCTCTCTCTCTCTCTCTCTCTCTCTCTCTCTCTCTCTCACACACACACACACACACACACAGACTAGATTAGTTGGTGAAATAAATGCTTCAGATGAATCTGAATTGCAAGAAAGCCTTGCACAAGGTCTTATGATATCCTTGTAGAAGAAATAGAAATGTCTAGAGAGAGTCTGAGGGCAAACTCCCACTCACTGAATGACCTTACCAACAGAGTACAAGTTAATGCATTTTGTTTGCATTGGGGAGGTCTTTTCAACAGTTTAATTAATAACAAATGGTACCATTTTGATCAGATGTGTGAACTACATGGAAAGGGGAGGGATGCCTAATACATTAAAATGACAGCTTCTTGAAATCGTTTTAAGAGCAAAGTAGCTAGAAATTTTTTTTTTAAAAAAGCTAATTTAACAATTTTACTTGCACTGTGGAGCACTATTAGGCAGGTAGCATAAGATGCAAATGTGTTTAAAAAATATGTTACATCTTGAGAAAAGTCTATCAATTAATTTTTTCTGTGAATTGATAAGCAAGCACATGAATTCATTTTAGAAGCATAGTCTGGACAATTCCAGGTTCAACTGGAGCATAGTCTGAAAAGCATTGTATTGTACTTGGTAGTAGGTTGCTTATTTATTTATTTATTTATTTACTTACTTACTTACTTATTTATTTTAGAATGAAGACTTTAGAAGAATTTCAAAGGATGAGAAGTGTCCAGTTATAGGAAGGATAAGGTATGTCTGAACAGTATAGGCAGGATCTGGATTTTCACTAACCAAGTACTAAACATTAATATTAGCATTGTGAGAGAGATGCCAGAATTTCAAGTATGAACTTAGGCTCTGTTAAAGGAATACATTAGTTCATGGAACAAAGGGTATGATGGTACCCTCAATATCATGCTGATTTGTTTTGTTCTGAGAACCACATGCCATGAAGGGTATGAATGAACTGGAGTGTATCCAGCAGAGGAGGTCTCAACCTTTTGATAAATCTTTTGGTAAAGAGACTAAATGCTAAGGTCACATGAACTACAATTGGTTAGCCTACGGGCAGGGAGATCATTGCCTTCAATTACTTGAAAACTGAACTTAACAGAAAAGGAATCAACACTACTGTACTCTCCACGTGGCCCAACATGCATGTAACCAGTGAAGCTAGGAAAAGCTAGTGCTGAGGGAGGCCCACAGCCAAGGTGGAATAATCTCCAAGATGACCACTCTCAGAGCTGGCACATATATTTTTTTTAAGTGCGCAAAGGCCTAGGTTGCAGGGTTTTTTTGTTTTGTTTTTTTAAAGAAAGAAGATGGTAGAGCCAAGACACAAAGCCAAAATAATCAGAGAGAACCAGAAAGCCAATGAGCAAGGGGTAGCAGAACAGTCAGAAAATGGGAGTGATAAAGTCAGAGGAACTTTAGAGCCACCAGATGACATATGATTCCCCGGGGCCATACTCATGGATATGCCCTGTGCGTTCTAAGGGACTAAAAATAAAAACACTAATCAACCCAACCTCCCTGCAGGCAAGTGAGAAGAGATTAGGGAGCTTCTTATCCATAGTTTCAGCACATGGAACAGATGAGAAAAGTTTTGAAGTCTTGAGGGAATCAATTTCCAATTTAGAATATTTTGGGGAAAACAACAACAGAAACAACAGGCAGAGAGGTACCAAAAGCAAGCAGCCACATGGAAAGTAGAAACCAAGATTTAAAGTCAAAATGAGAGGAGAATCCAGAAGAGCTATGGGCAAGAGGATGGGCAAACAGTAGAGTGAAGGGAGATAAGCTTGAAAGAATGAGGAATCACTGTACCAATACCCATGGTGGATGAATTTTTATGTGGTTTCCCTGTCATTTGGATGGAAAAGCCATGTGCATTTAAAGGGGACAAAATTCTCAGGCGAGAGATTTTCCTGAGGGGAGTCACCTTTAGAACCACCCATTTCCAGGAGAGAACATCAGCCCTCCAACTGTAGCTGCTTGACATGTTTGATGAGGTCCAATTACATGAGAAAGAAGGCCAGGCCCATCTGGAATAGCCTGATATGATCCTATTCCAACAGCTTTAAGCTGTCATAGTCTCAGCACCTCTGCAAGGCATGCAAGATCTCAATGTAATGTCCCCACAACTTCTCAGGAAATAATTTGTTGACTGTTAACTCCCATTCCTGCAGAGTACAATTAATTTGATTGAAAGGAGCCAAGAATGGCAGGCTCAGATCCCAAGGCCACTGCAATAAGCCCTGCCCAGGAGACTAGGATCCCTTTCAGTGTAACTGGTGTTGGTGTTGTCTGGGTCCGGGTAAAGCAGGTCAAGTCAGAAGTGAACAAGACCTTCAGCTTGAGAAACAGATATGTTTCTTCTGTTTTTCTTGAAGTTAGTTACCAAGCCTATTTAGAGCATAACAGTGGGGAATAAATCACCAGTAGTTTCTAGCCATCTTTGATTATTCTGGAGAGTGAGTCTCACAGCAAAATCACTAACATTTTATCTAATCTCAAGAAGTTACATTTCCTATACTCAATGTCATGTTTTGGGGCTTCCAAACTCACATTCCTTGGGATTTTCCCAAAGAGAATGCTATGTAAACTTCAATGTTTGTTCAAGGAATGATTTAACATAATATCCAAACAGATAAGGATCTCTCTGCCCATGAGGTCACGTCAGATCAGATTCATAATCGTAGGAAAGTGTACGAGAACAGCGCAACCTGAAGAGCATTACTCTTTCTGAGTTTCTACTTCTGGAAGGTTGCTTTCTACCCAACACTCTGATTGCTCTCTATAAGCCTGTGGGTACCTAAAAGCATCAACTTCCTTAAAAGCTGTTCATCAAGAGGCACTAGACTAGAAAATGGGGAAGCAGCAAGAGAAGGTAGCAATCCAAAATGATTAAGGTGTACTTATTTATATAGGGCTTTGTTTAGAGCACAAAAAGGGAGCATAAAAGCTTTTCACGGAACCAAGCATCAGTTACTAAACTCACACGGCTGTACTTCCACTGCATCCTGGTAAGAAAACATCTGCCCCTGGATGACCAATCTGGATTGCCTGAGAAAGATGTGATGGAACAAGGTAGGAGACAGGTCTCCTGAAGCAGGCTGACAGGGACAGAGCTAGTGCTGGTGGCAGGATTCTGAGGTTCGGTGGGAAGCATGGATCTTGGTAAGAAAGAGGACCTAGTTTGAGGCAGAAGAGAACAAAGAGTGGGGGAAACATGGAGAGTGAAAAACAGCAGTAGACTCTATCATGTTTTTCAAGCACAATTCATCGGAAGTAGTCTGTGCCTCACCCAACAGAGGCTGCTCTAGCAGCAGCCATGACCTTGGTTTATGTAAATGTCTGGGCCTACCAGACCAAATCTGAACCTCAGAACTTGCCAGAAGCTCCATAATTTTCATGCTTGAGCTGAATATCGTGTCATTTCTATAGGGAGGCAGAATGCTCTCTTCCCCTTCTTGGCAATGAACAGGGTGCATTGGAAAGCGAGTTTAACCTTGCTGGCAGTCTGGGTGGTGACCAGCCATGATGATTATACCTGGTATCTCAGGTGATTATGAGGAAAATGGCTTGTTCGGTCAAAATACACCAAATGATATCTGAGAGACATGCTATACCCTCACTTAAAGAGATGGTAATACTGTCCCCTGAGGTTCTTAAGAAATTAGCCCCCTGAAATAGGACTATTTATTCAAGCCAAAGAGCTATAACAAAGGCCTATTGGCTTCCAACGATACTCTGTTGGAGCTGATATATGGTAGAATTGGCTCATCGTGGTAGACAATTTCTACGCCTTCCTGCATAGAATTGCAAGGGGTAGTGGGCAGTGCCTACCTTGGCATCCAGGAGAAATTTATTTGCATGTATGAATGTCATTTGGAGAAAAGGTACTAAAATACGAAACAGGTACCATCATAACAAGAAATATACAAGATTGGTGATCTCTAAAAGTTCTTCTAATATTAACACCAATTTATACATATACTTTCCTTTTAAAAAATGTAATTTATTTAAACAAAAACAAAAAAAGTTCACCCATTTCTCCCACCCCTCCTACCCTGCCTCTGGCAACCACAAATCTGTTCTCTGTTCCCATGAGCTTGCTCCACTTATAAGAGAGATCATATGGTATTTGTTTTTCTCTGTCCGACCTATTTCACTTAGCATAATGTTCTCAAGTTTCATCCGTGTTGTCACAAATGGCAAAACTTCATTCTTTTTATGGCCAAATACTATTATTATATATGTATGTGGTGTATATGTGTGTATGTGTGTGTGTATGTCTGTATGTCACAATTTCTTGATTCATTCATCCATCAGTGGACACTTAGGTTGTTTCCATATCTTAGAATATGGATAATAATGTAAATAATGCTGTGATGACCATGAGTATGCATATATCTTTTCAAGTTAGTGTTTTCATTTTCTTTCAATAAATATCCAGAAGTAGAGTTGCTGGATCATATGGTAATTCTGTTTTTAATTTTTGAGGAACTTCTATACTGTTTTCCACAGCGGTTGCACCAATCTACATTCCCACCAACAATGCTCAAGTGTTCCTTTTCTCCGCATCCTTGCCAACATTTCTTATTTCTTATATTTTTGATACCAGCCATTCTGACAGGTGTGAAGTGATATCTCATTGTGGTTTTGATGTGCACTTCCCTGATGATTAGTGATGCTGAGTACCTTTTGATGTACCTGTTGGCCATATGTATGACTTCTTTGGAAAATGTCCATTCAGATGTTTTGCCCAATTTTTTTTTTTTTTTTTTTAGAGAAAGAGAGAGCACATACGAGTGGGGGAGAGGGACAGAGGGAGAGAGAGAGGGAAACTTAAGCAGGCTCCACACTCAGCACACTCACGGTGGGGCTTGATCCCATGCCCCCGGGATCATGACCTGAGCTGAAATCAAGAATCGGACACTCAGCCCACTGAGCCACCTAGGCACCTCATTCTGCCCAAATTTTAATCGGATTGTTTTGGATTTTGCTATTGAGTTGTATGAATTATTTATATATTTTGGATATTACTCTCTCACTGGAATATGATTTGCAAATATTTTCTCCCATTCAGTAAGTTACCTTTTCATTTTGTTGGTCTCCTTTGCTGGGCAGAAGCGTTATAGTTTGATGTAGTCCCACTTGTTTGTTTATTTTTGCTTTTGTTGCTTTTGCTTTTGATGTCAGATTCAAAAAATCATCGCTGAAACCTGTGTCAAAGAAATTAGTACCTTTGTTTTCTTCTAGGGGTTTTATGGCTTCAGGTCTTACAGTCAGGTATTTAATCTACTCAGGGTAAATTTTGTGTATGGTGGAAGATAGGGGTCGAGTTCCATTCCTTTGCAGGTGACTGTCCAGTTTTCCCAACACTAATTATTGAGGAGACTATCCTTTCCCAATTGTGTATTCTTGACTCCTTTGTTGTAAGTTAATTGGCCGTATATGCGTGGAATTATTTCTGGGCTGTCTATTCTGTTCCAC
The DNA here is from genome assembly GCF_018350175.1 of Felis catus. Taxonomy (NCBI): domain Eukaryota; kingdom Metazoa; phylum Chordata; class Mammalia; order Carnivora; family Felidae; genus Felis; species Felis catus. The sequence goes on from NC_058371.1 coordinate 30,839,633, forward strand.
TGATCTATGTGTCTATTTTTTTAAGCCAATACCTTACTGCTTTAGTTACTATAGCTTTGTAATATAGTTTGAAATCAAGGAACATGAAGCCTCCAGCTTTGTTCTTCTTTCTCAAAAATGCTTTGTCTATTCAGAGTCTTTTGTGGTTCTATACACATTTTAGGGTTTGTTTTTCTATTTTTGTGAAATCTTTTACCTTCATCTCTGAATTTTTAAAAAAATGCTTATTAATCTAAATACATCTCTAATTTGTAAAATTTCAGGCAGTGCATTAAAATGAAGGGGGAATTGGTTAATTTTTAGACATAGTACAGTAATAGTCTCTTGGGCAGAGGTTGATCATTACTTTAAATATTTACATACACGCATGCACATTTACATGTATCTACACCAAGATTCTAAAGGACATACAGAACGATGTTTCTACCCTGCCCTTTGCCCAAGTAGGTGGGCTTTTAGTAACTAGAAGAATAATCTGGTTCTTAGCCTTGGAGATAACAGGAAGTACCTTGGCAAAAGACAAAAAGAAAAGAAAACTTTTGTTCTTCTAGAGCAATTGCTCTCAAGCAAGTATACAGCAGAATCACCAGGGAAACACACTAAAAATACAGACCTCAGAGCCCCACTCCCACATATTTCGGGCTCAACAGCTACTTTGTGTCATTATAGGCCCGTAGAGAACTCTCTTTTCCAGTGGTTCCCAAACTTTACACATAGCAGAATCACCAGGAAGTCTTGTTAAACACAGCTTGCTGGGCCCAATCCATTTCTGATCAGTAGGTCTAGGGTAGGACTCAAGAATTTGTATATCCAGTAAGTTCCCTGGTGGTGCTCATGCTGTTGGTCTGAGAACTACATTTCGAGAACCATTGCTCCATTTACATCACCAATCAGCTCTCCTAATTTCTGCCTTTTCACTAAGGGATTAGAGCTCTGATTCAACAGGTGTCACTCACAGATTTGAATTTGTAGTAAATTTCCCAGGTATTTCCTATCAAGGGCTATGCTAAGAAATGCCAATTTATGTCCTTTATTTTTTAATTATATTTATAATATTAATTTCCTGGTGCATCATGCTCACACTTGTGATGCCAGAAATAGTTGTAGTATCAGAACCCTGTTGCAGATTATCCCTACTCTCTGAAGCCCCATTAAAATCTGATTTCCTCCCTGCTTCTTGCCCCTGCTTGCTTAAAATTGCATAATCCATGCCTAGACTGAGCAATGATTTTGAGTGAGGGTCCTCCAATTCCACCATTACTGCAAAATAACTAAATCTAACTATAGAAACCAGTTGGAATCTCCATTGGCATAGCACCAACATTGAGTTCAGGATTGGCCCTTGAAGGGTGGATGGCAGGCCAGTAATCACTGGACACCACAGGGATGACAGCGCTCAGGGAGTTCAGCCCACTGAGCTGTGCTGCAACGTAACTTTAACTGAGCCAGAAGGCATCTCTTTAAGAGTAAAGGGGTCTTTTCTTGCTTACATGTCAGGTGGCTGATACATATTTCCTTATTCCTCTCCTTCAAGGAATAACCCATCCAACTATGTGACCTATGGTTGGCCCATGCACATCTTCCAGGTCTCATTTGTGGGAAGAATGAAGAAATCTAGTAGGTAAAACTCTGTTGAGAAGTATAGGTGCCCCAATAATGGCAGAAGCAGCAGCTGGGCACTGAGCAGGCAAAGCTTTGGGTTCACTGTTGGAGAGTTGAGCCCCTAGGGTGACCGCCATTAAAGAAACTGGTTATCTCTAGATATATGCCTTCCTACATTGTCCTTTAAAGTAAAAAAGACACTATTCTTTATCCCTGCAAAATCTGGTTTAATGCCAGCACATCACACTCTGCTATCTGATTCCTTTCAGCCAATGGGATGCATTTTCAAAATGGTGGGCTTCAAGTAAGGGATTTTATCTGAGGTCTGGTAACAATCAACATATAGCCAAGCTAACCAACCACCCTCTGCCAAACTAAAATCTTAAATTAAAGAACATTTAATAAATTCACAAGCCCATTAAATGGTTTCATAAATTTATCTGCTTTCTCCTCTAAGAAGGAAGCATAGAGTTTGAATCCTGGCTCTACCCCTTACTAGTAATGGCTTTGGGCAAGCTAAACTTCTTTGAACCTCAATCTCATTGCTTAACAAGGAAAAAACAATGTTAGTACCTTCCTCATAGGATGTTGTGAGGACTAAATGTAATAGATAAATATAGTAAAGTTATGTATACAATGTATTTATACAAATAAAGGTAATAAATGTAAAGTACTTCTAACAGTATCTGAAATTTAGTAACCATTCAGTAAGTATTTTATTTATTAACTCAAAATTTTCTATAAATGATACTTCTCTACAGAGACTTGTCCATAATTATTACCAGTGGCCTCCAGGAAGGGAAGTTCTTAAGGGACTCAGTAAACGGCTGACACTGATGTGTAACTCAGTATCAGGCAACTCACTGCTTTATCAAGCACTGCAGAATGGAAAAGTTATGCTACCTCATTTTCATCACTTAAATACAAATACAAGTATCTGTGCCTCCTCTCTGAGAATCCTAAAAACTGGAAAGCCCCAATGACCATATATAATAAAAGGTAGAAGTGACTCAACTAGAAATCTAGGAACTCTCAATCTGAAGTGTTCTGGGAAGACCTGAATATTCCCAGCTCTCCATATTCAGGGGCTTTCCTTATACTCCCCGACCCGTTTATAGAAACTAAATGGCAGCTTTGCCCTTCCAGCTACTCAATGTATCCCTTCAAAATTTTCACTCAGGGTCCAGTATCAATTATTTACCAAGTTCCTAGGTGACACTGTGACATCATCTCCAGGTGTGCCCAAACACCATCACAGGCATAGTGATTACAGGAAGTAATCGATTTTGACTGTGCCTAGAAATGGATGTCCTCTTTCCAATCAATACTATGGATAATGATTTTTTTTTTCTCATTTAAAATTGCCAATGAGTTTCACTCAATTCTAGTTGCTCAATTCCGCTTTGGATTATTCTGGGAAGCTTTTTTCACGTAAGCGTAAGTGTGAAATATCTTGTTAGAGCCGTCTTGCTACATGACCTTCAAGTGACTTAACTCAGAGGACAATAGGGTGTTTACTAATAAGACTTGCAAATTCTTGGAGACTTAAGTTGGATGAGAGCAATAGTAGCTTGTCTCCTCCTGAAAAATTCCTGGTGAATTGACATCATCTAACTCTGCCCAGCCAGCTGTCTGTGGATAACTCATGGACCCTGAGGCATTGTGGGTAGTAAGTTTGTATTAAGTAATTACCTGGAATTGAGCCTATTTGAAATAGTATTTCCATTGCCACTTTTATCCATCTATTTCTGTTGACATGAGCATTTTAAGTTTCATCTTTTATTTTTGCACTTCATGTACACGTTGGAACGAATGGCTCTGGGGGCATTGGTTATACTGTTGGCCCAAAGGAATCCTCATTCCTCATTATATACTTTGCTCATTTTGATAGTGTAAATCCATCCTCCTTAAATCATTTCCCTAACAGGTGCCCAATTTCTGATACTAGCCATCGACGTGTGAACAATACTGCCACCCTCAGGGAGTCCTGGAAAATGCCTTTGGACATGAAAAGTTGTTTACATTGGTATGAGGCTGAGGAACCCGCAAGAAATAAATGAAACAATATTTGTTTGAGCTGCAAACTGGGAAAGAAAGGACTATATTGTTGAGATGTCCCAACAATTATGAGAGGGAATTTTAGTTGTTTTAACAACAGCTAAATGAAAGCAGGCATTTTATGAGAGCTTTTGGGGGTTTCCAGGAGAGTGGGATCAATGCATCCCCTCCAAATACTTGAGCAGCGACTCACTGATGAAATGTCAGCTGGTCACAGTCTGCTCATTGTGTGACACCCTTGCCTGGGGTACATGTTTCACTGCGGAAGTCCCTTTTGTCACCAAGGTCACTTTGAGATCCCTCCCTCCCCGGTTTTCTTTTGTGGTTGAATGTCACCAGTGTTCTGATGACCACATGTTGGTATGTGATCAAAAGACATTTTTAACCCACTCAGTTGGTTTGCAAATTAACAGCAGCCCAGAGAAGCATAGAAGAAAAATCTCTTTAGAGAAAATCTTGATATTCAAAATCTGGAGGAAGGGTTCTTCTCTTTGATCTCTGAGCAGCCGAAGACTCCAATACCCAAAGAAGGCTCTTGATCTATCTATATAAGGAGCATCCTTTCAGGTCAGCTGCAGCAAGATGAGATGACATCCGTTAGGCAAGTTGGGCCGGTTTCCATGTTGTCAGATGACCAGGCACAGCGTCCAGGAAAGCGGGTTACTAGCAGTTTCCCTTGCCACACACCGCTGGCTCCCTCCTCTTTCAACTACCATGGAAAATGTGAAAAATATTTAGTCAAGGCCAGCACCACCCCTAAACAGCAGTAGGAACCAGCCTACCCCACACCCACCTTCGCCCACACCCACCTTCAGTTCTGTGCTGGAAATTTCACCAATAAAGAGGATGAGCTTTCATTTTTACCACTTGGCTACATTGTTTTCAAGGTTTTGTTTACCAAGCTGTACTTGAGTAACAATTTTTCATCCTTTTGTACATCAAAGACTAATAGAAATTCCAAGCAAGACTTCTGTTTTGTTTAGCTCATGTAGCATTATCACAGGCAAACATTCTTTCATCTTTTGATTTTGAAACGGCCTTTGCTGAGCGCAAGAAGCCCAGAAACCCTAGAGTGCTATAAGGTATCAGGAGTCATGAATTCTTTTTAGCTTGTCATGAGCTCCTTTCAGAACCATTCTTGAAAGCAAGCTTTACGTCAGCATGAAGAAGACCAAGGGACCCCAGAGTCCTAGTGTGCTGGGCAGGGAATTTCTGAAAATCAGTGAAGGCAGTTATGGAAGAACTGAGGCAGAGATAAAGGGACAGAGGACCAAAGACAAACTTCACTAGCTACACATTCATCACAGGACATTTTACTCACAGATCTTAATCTGAGTGGCAATGGGTATTCAGAAAGTCAACAATATCAGTGTCTAGAATGGTGCCCGACACGTAATCAGTGTTCAATAAAGATTTACAGGTGGATAAACTTTGGGCGGGGCCAGGTGGGGGGGGGGGGGAAGGTGGAGAAGAGAAGAGTGACTTGTTGGTTCTTATATTTGGTGTTTTATGTTCTCTAAATTTGCCATAATAGAAAAATAATAAACTTTGTTTAAAAAAACAAAACAAAACAAAACAAGAGAGAAAGAAACTAATGTGGCTGTTTAATTAGCAGGAGAGCCCAGCACCCTGGCAGCAGGGCATAAAATGACTTTTCGAAAGCAGAGGTTCAGCCCTACACAGCAATGAGCCCAGGCAACCCGATTATCAACCCAGATCATCGTTATTTGTCTTTCATCATTTTTTTTCATCTGTGGAAATCACTGATGCTCTCATGAAAAAGTATGTTGCAAAGCTATTAGAGAACAGAATACGATCTTATGATGCCAAATAATTAGCTTGAAATATGTCTGATACAGCATTTTAGCTGAAGAATTAAGTGTCATTCTGGAGAATTATAGCATGCAGTAACGCTTAGAGTTGCAAAACAAACTGACACAGTGGAGAAAAAAAACGTTTCTTTCTTCCTTTATTACATTTGGCTCAGCATATATATTGAGTGCTTGATGTGTTTACTTATCCTAATGATCACACTGAATCCCCTCAGAAGGCATAATTTGAAGCCTTGCGTTTTAAATGTAACTGACTGAGGTCTCTTAATCCAGTTATTCGGAATGACGAGTCCTCTGTCTGTCGAGTGCTGAACAGAACCCTGGTCATACAGGTGCCCAGCTCACATGAAGCTGAAAGTGGTGGTTACTTGTCAACTGACATCTGGATGAACATGAGCAAATGAAAGGCACCCAGAAAACCGAGGCTGAACGCTTCATATTACATAAAATATGGTATGTAAAAGTGATGCATATGGATTAGCTGTTGTGTTGTTAGTATAAAACCCCTTGACCAATGATCATTATAGAAGTGAGAAAGAGTATCAGAAAATGAGAAAACAGATGGACTTAGGGCCAAATGTTTACTCTCCTTGGCTGCTGTCTTTCTTCCATTCATCCATCCATCCATCCATCCAATCACATCAGTTTTCATAAATTCTGCAGATATTTATGGCACAGTACAATGAGTTGGTTTCTAGAGACAGAATGATGACAGTGCAGTTAGAAGGCTTTTCTCTTCCTTGTCAGAGGTAAAGATTCCAGCGGCTAGTAAGAAACCAGATTTGAGGGGCATCTGGGTGGCTCAGTCGGTTGAGCGTTCGACTTCGGCTCAGGTCATGATCTCATGGTACGTGAGTTTGAGCCCCGCGTCAGACTCTGTGCTGACAGCTCGGAGCCTGGAGACTTGCTTTGGATTCTGTGTCTCTTTCTCTCTCTGCCCCTCCCCCACTCATGTGTGCGCGCGCTCTCTCTCTCTCTCTCTCTCAAAAATAAACATGAAAAAAGTTCAAAAACAAGAAAACAGATTTGGAAGGTTGATCCATTTCTGTAAATGAACTGGGGCCACAGCTATGCTTTCATGAACTCCCATTTTAGGATCTGTGAAGTTTTCCTATATGAAAAATAGTAGGAATCTACCTTTATTCTCTGAAGTGTATTATGTTTGAAATATTTCTTAGGCTGTATCTTAGACTGAAAGCTGTAAATGGCTATAAATTCCGTGACTGACACTGCAGGTCCTTAGGAATTGACACCCCAGCCCCTTGTCTAACTGACCTGCACAGATTCCCACTGACTCTCCGTGACCACGTGACCACTGCTGCCGCCTTTGAGTAAATGGCTTTGGACTTTTCCCAGATGGGCAACTTGTGTCTCCTGCCTTCGGTTCAGATGCCATGGGGAAACACATGAGGAGCTCGAAAGCACCACTCCCCCTCAGCTTGTAGTCCCAGTAATCTTAGCTGCATTGAGAATTTGCCCATGACAGTATTTGAGCTCTCCATCCCCTGCTTTTTATCAGAGCAAACCCAACACTCAACAGGACTACAAGTTCACCTTCATGGACTGTCTATGTCGGCTGCTCTCTTATAATCTTGATGTAGCTTTCTGTTATTATGCTATTCTAAACTGCCATTATTTCTTATATTTCTTGTGGTTTCTTTATCCTGAAAATAGAATGCATTTTTCTCCTATCTTCTCTGATTGTATATGGTGGAACTATATTTGACCATTTGGTGTAGTCCACTAACCTAATATGTACAATATTGAGGAAAATTGGAAAACTTTTCAGATTTATAGGTGTTAGAGCAATATGATGACAGAATTTCAGAAATAGCCTCTTCCCTTTATGGGGCTCAAGATGGAATTAGTTTTCAGAGCTGTGACACAGATTGGCTTTTATGAGAAGACATCCCACGATTTATGGTCTTGAAGAAAAAATATTGACTGAGGTGAAGACAAGGTCAGTATTTACACCAAAGAAATATGCCTGAGGATATACATTTCTGTGGTATTTTCTCCATTCAAGAGTGTGACAATAATACCATAATTGTGGGTTTGGTTTCCTTTTTGGTTATATTGAGCTCAAGGACCGAAGGACAGGGAGGAAGAGGAGAGGGAAGGGGAAGGAGGATGAGTTTTCACAGATTCTATATATTGAAGGCAGTAGTTAATAATATATGCCTTATAGTTACCCATTGACTCCATATGTATTTATAGCATCTACTCTATTCCAGGTCCTATGTTAGGTGCTAGAGATAAAACAGTGAATGAAGTAGACATAACCTCTTTTTCTTATGAAGGGCTGAGCATAGCGAGGAAGAAAAACATAGAACAAATTGTAAATGGGAAGCTAATTACGAAAAAGGAAGTATAGGTAACTGCTACAGGAATATTTGATGTAGGTCCTGACCTAGTTGGAAGAGAGAGGCGGAGAAAGGGGGAAAATAGGAAACATCCTCTCATGGAAACTGAAGTTATAGTTGAGGTATGAAGAGTCAGTCCCAGTTCAGCCAGGCAAAGGGTGGATTGAGTCTGGGAGTGATGGAGCAAAGACAGAAAAGTCTCCAAAGATGGAGAAAGATCAGACAGCATGCCCTTGTAGTCTTTTAGTCTAGTACAGGGGTCAGCATACTTTGGTCTGTAGGCCAAATCGATCCTGTGTCCGTTTTTATAAGTTTTATTGGAACCCAGCCATGCCTAGTCACTAATGTATGACCTAAGGCCATTTTCACACTACAGGACGAGAGTTGAATAGTTGCACAAAAGAGACTGTGTGGCCTGCAAAACCTAACATATTTATGACATAGTCTGAAAAAAAATGCCAACCTCTAGTCTAGAGTAAGCGATTTAGTCATGCATAGTAATACTAGGTGCTGTAACAAACCACTCCAATGTCTCAGATACTCATTTGATAAAAGTTTTTCTCTTATATCACAGCTTTGTGAGCAGCTGACCTAGGTAGCTGTTGTCTGACTAGTGAAGCAGGGATGTTATCTTGAGGTTCGGCCCTCTGCTCTCCAAGGGTCCTATACATCCAGCTGTGCAGATGGGGGGCAGAAAATGTAGTCAAGGATGTGAAATGCTTTAGTTGCCAGGTCTGGGGGTTTGTACATCACTCTTCATGCCCATTAGTCATTTAGTCCCACCCAAATCCAGGGAAGGCTGACAAAGTAAGTTTTCTGTGTGCTTGGGACGGAAAGAAGATGTGCTGGGGAATACAGAGTGGTGCTTCTGCCACAGCGAACAAGACATGTTTAAGAAACTGGATAAAAGGACTCCTGTGTGACTGAATATGGATGGCGTGAGATGAGGCTGATAGACAGGCAGAGGCCAGATTGTGTGGGGCCCTGCGAACCATGTCAAAGATTTTAACTCAGTTCTGAATTATCAGCTGTATTACTCTGATGAGTTATGCCACCCAGCTGATCTGATCCTCTGCTTCTTCATCAGTGAAACTTACGTTATAGACTTGGGTAGATGCAAAGGGATAAAATAAGTCCAGCTCTTAGAGTATCACGTAGCACACAATAAGCATGCAATGAATTATAGTTGTTACCATCAAAGCAGAGGAAACTTCCACCTCCCTTCCCCCAAACCGAACTTTTCCACCCCAAATTGCAGAAGTCCCTGAACTGCAGAAGACTCTTTGCTGAATATCACCAAGCCTTATCCCATAAGAAAGATAATTGAAGCACTCTGAATCATTTTTCTACTATTCCATTGGCTTCTGCATATTAGCAACCATCTTTTCAAGGACACATTGGCCTAGAGAAAAATCAGATTCCCTCTACCCAGAGTTACTATTCTGTGAACTAAAATAACTGCTTTCCCAAATCCTTTACCATTCCTGGATCCAGAAAAGATGTCAACTGAAGCCCAGAAAAATATATATATTTGTACATGTACACACACACACACACACACACACACACACACACACACACCTGAAAAAGGCAAAGCTAGAGTGACAAGACCCAGCTCATCACATGTACTCAACATCCTACCTCTGTCCCCATCCTAAGGTTATTTTTTTGCTTATCAGCTTCAGAATCCATTTTGAGCTCTGTATTTCCTGCATCACTTGAAAGGAATGCTCCTGGCCTCAGGTCTCCTTACTCTGGAGGAAGAAGGGTTTTTCCAAAGTTAGGAAAACACATTGAAAACAAAAAAGGAAAGATAGAATAATGTGGAGAAATAGCAACAATTTTGAAAAATAAGAGTAATGGGAAGGGATGGGTCAAACATATTAAAAGATGTTATGGAATAATGGTGTGGTACTGACACAAGAATGGGTAAGCATCAATTGAAAAAAACATGAAAGTAAGCCTTTAATATTTGCAACATAATTCAATGAGGAAAGGGAAGATAATAGATTATAGTAGATTATAGTAGTATAAATCATTAGCAATTTGGAGAAAAACATACTCTCACTCATAACACACACACACACACACACACACACACACACACACACACACACACAGCAGGAGAATGTTGCGATTAAGACAGCAGCATCTATAGCCAGCATGTCCTGGATTAAACACCAGATCTAATCTATTTAGCTGTGTTATTTAATCTTGCAAATTACACAATCTCTTTGGTCCTAGTTTTCCTTCTATACACAGCCGGGGCGATAACAGAATTTGCCTTCCAGGGTTGTTATGAGGATTGAGTGAATTAAAACATGCAAAGCACTTAGAACAGTTTCCAACATACAATAAGCATTCAATATATGTTAATCATTGTGATGGAGGGAAAATCATAATTTAAAAAAAGTCACTTTCATTTCAATGTATTCAACATTCATTTCATTGTATACTGTAAATGAGGCTCTAAGTAATAAAACAAAATGGCTAAGACGTGGCCCTGTCCTCAGAGACAGGAGCTTACAACCTAATATCAGTTAGGAGTGTGTCTGCTCATCTTATCCTTCCTTCCTCATCCTTCTCCAAGGTGAATTCTTGGGCAGAATTAGAGTTGCCCAGCACAGCTTGAACATATTGCAGACCTAATTTCTTGTTCATGTCACTGAAAATACATCCTGCAATAAATTCATTTTGTTCTGTGTATATGTTGTCATTCATCATTGCAGTACTATACTTAAGGGAAAACAGATTATGAATAGTGTAATAACTATGACTAATAATAAACAAGGCTATTTGTTTCTTGCTCTAAGGGAAATAAATCAGGCAGAAGTTGCATTCCCTGCTCTACCCTCAACCCCCAAAAGAGAGTTATCTGTTACTGGAAAGTATCTACAGTTTCAAAAATGCAACTGTGTCTCCCAAAACCAGGACAAATTACATCAACACTACAGAAAATTTCCAAATATTTCAGTATCTTTGCAGAGAATGTAGGATATGTCCCAATGCCAGCTTCGTAATTCATCAGGATATATTCATAGCAAGTAACACTCGGAGAAGTCTTCCTTCTGGCTTTAAATCTCTTTCACCACCCCCCTCTTTAGAGCCCATCACACAGTAACTTAACTAGACCAGTTGTTCCTTTAGCATTAGGGAAATGACACTTCCCGTATTCTCAGAATTTTCCTGTGTGATAAGTCTGTGAATCACATCACCTGTCTTTCTGTACTTGCTTCTCCATCAGGTTTATGCTCCTTCCTTGAGGACTCCAAGTAGTGACATAGAGATGTGGAGAGAGTGGTAGGCTACAAGTCACAGGTCTAGTGGGGAAGAATTTGCCTCTTACCCAGCTCAGAATTCTCTGGGACTTGGCATCCTTGTGGTAAAAGAAAAGGGTATAATACAATGCTCTTTAAAGTCATTTCCAAATGTAACTCTCCGTGATATGAATTTCCTGTACATTTTCATCCTTGGCCTGAGCCTGGGTCAATCATTAGTCTAGCTATTTGCTTTGGAAGCCTTATCCTCACCCCAGTCCACTTCTTCCAATCTGAGTGAAAGTTTGTCCAAGAATTCACCTCTCCCAGACACCATGGTCCTCACGTATTCCCTTGCGTCCTATTCTGCGTATCTGGATATTTCTCCATTCACTGTGGAATGGCTGCAACCCAGACACTAAGTCACCATTCTGGATAACTAGTAACGTTCAGCTAATCACTAAACAACTTTTCTAAGACTACTCTGTTTTCTTACTTGGAAATAAAGATGTCATGGTCTATTCTTAGTTCACAGGATTATTGTGACTTGGGGAGAAAATGGAATGAATTGTGAAAACTGCTACCCAAATGGAAATGAAATGGGGACTATTATTAGAATTACTTTCCCTGAGGGGCGCCTGGGTGGCGCAGTAGGTTAAGCGTCCGACTTCAGCCAGGTCACGATCTCGCGGTATGTGAGTTTGAGCCCCGCGTCGGGCTCTGGGCTGATGGCTCGGAGCCTGGAGCTTGTTTCCGATTCTGTGTCTCCCTCTCTCTCTGCCCTTCGCCCGTTCATGCTCTGTCTCTCTCTGTCCCCCCAAAAATAAATAAACGTTGAAAAAAAAAATTAAAAAAAAAAAGAATTACTTTCCCTGAAAAATAAGATGTCTATCAGCCACATGAGGGTAACTTCAATATTATTATCACTATCACAGAATTAATGATATTAAATTCTTGGTGATCTTAGAGTTTGAAAACTTATTTTACACTTTGGGCATTGGAAATCTAGAAACCCTATGGCTTGACATTGACTAAGTGTGCCCTATTGCTTTCCTATACCAATCTTCTGAGTGGTTGGCCACACTCAAAGAGAATTGCCTCTGCCTTTTAATGTAATTACAGTGCGATTACAAAAGCGCATATAATATTGCTAAGCCTGACCTTGTAAATTAAACATCAATTTTTCATTTGCAGTAAAGAAACTAAACTGAACAAAACATACCAAAAATATAGCATGATTCTGATTCCAATGCACTGTTGATGGAAATCTCATCTCTCACCTTTTTAGTGGCCACCTTTCATCAGGCCATATACATTTATCACTCTCTCTTTGTTTACATCTTCTTCCTGTCGTTCACAGACTTACTGCACTCTTTCCATACTGTAGGATTAATTTCTTCCTTTCAGCCTAGGAAGAAGTGAGTTGATGCAAACTTATCAATGAAATAAAATAATATTTTCAAAAGAATGTATATGCTTCACCGAATTGCAATTAATTTAACATTAACTTTCCCCATCTCTCTCCTCTTTGCTGCCACACTCCTTCAAAGAGGATTCTGTAAGAGCAGCTCCAGTTCTTCTCGGAGAGGTCTCACTCAGAGGTCACCAATGACCACGAATTGACACATTTAATGACCCTGTAACACCTACCCTACATGACCTGCAATTTTTTAGATGAATGACTATCCCTTCGTTCTGAAACTGTAGCCTCTCTTGGCTTTCGTAACAGACATCCTCCCTACCTAACATCCATTCTGCCTCACCCTCTTTGGTTAGCAGCCTTGCACTCTGTGAGACAAAAGAAGGATCAATGAGCCCCCAATCTCTGCTTTCTATGATAGTGATCAGTTCAGAAACCCAAGCCTAATGCAAGCGGCATACGGAATTCTCCTGGCCAGAGGGATTGGTTCAAGAATAGGTACGTCAAGCCAATAAAATGGAAGGGCAAGATCGGTAGGAACTGGGGATAAGACATTTCCTCACTTTTGAGAGAAAAACCACTGGAAGAAAGACCTTGGTTTTATGTGGATGGGGAGTCCAGAACTGCTTTAGCCATTTTCCCAGCAGTCATCTCTGATGAACGCAACACCCAGAGAAGGGCATTTCTGAGAGAATCAGAAAGAAATGGATTTGTGATTAAAATACCCATTCTCTGTCTGCTCTAGATACCCCTGGAGGCTTTTGTTGTTGTCATTGTTGTCACATGAGCAGATAAGTCCCTCTATCACTATACTCATTTTGAGTTTGTTCATTACAGCTAAAGGCATTGTAACTAACATGATTTCCACAACACTGTTCTCATCATGCCCTTCTTACCATACAAATAATTCTTTTTGACCATGTCTTATGCTAATTCCTCTCTCCCAACCATCCCTTAAATATAGTATGTCCCAGCATTCTGTTCTTAGACCTCTCTACTTTCTCTATTCCCCTTCCTTGCTTCAATTTGTCCCTACTTTAAGAACTCCATAATCAGTAACACCAGCCCGGACTTTTCTTCTGAGCTTAAGACTTGGACTTTCAATTATTTCCTATGTATCTTGTCTTTAAATGTGCCATCATGAGTAAGCTGAATATGTCTAACACTACATGCAGGCTTTGTTCCTACCACCCTTTTCATGTATTTCATAGCCTTTCATGTATTTCATGGCACCACCATGACTTATCTTCAAAACCAGAAACTTCATTTTCCCCCTTGGCTGCTCCCTGTCTCCTATCCCTCACAACCATAAGGTCCTGCCAGTTCTAACCTCATAAATATCCCTTCCTTCTTTGTAAGGCACACTCTTCATTGGTCTAATCCATTACTTCACCATTTTCATCTGAACTTGCTTCCTTCCCGCCTATCCTCCACAGTGCAACCAGTTATTTCTCTCAAATATAGACCCATGTGAAAGTGTAAAATGCCATTTCCCTGCTTAACATTATGTAATAGCTTCCCATTATCTATAAAGTTTATGCAACTTAGCTGTCTCGATAAAGCCTTCCCCAACTATATTAGAGCTTACTTATTCATTCCTACCTTCAATCACTCCCTAACAGTCCTTACCATCCCCCAAGTAAACACAAACCTATATGCTTCTATCTAGTAGAGTATTTCCCTTTACCTTGAATACTTTTCCCTTGTTTCTGAAGCTGGTGCTATTTTTGCTCATTTTTCATGGCCCAGATAAAAACATGAAATTTTTATTCCTGACCACCCAGGCAAATTTCACTATTCCCTTATCTTTTGTAACTCTGGGAACATAACTATAGTACAACGTAACATATGCTCTGACAGATTAATGTTTATTAATGCATGCTGAATGTCCCCTAGTTTGTTCTTTCGTAAGGCTATGAATCAAGGCTTTTGATTTTTAATTCGTTAAGAGCTACTGCATGATCTGACACATAAAAGATGCTCAAAAATTAGTTTTCAATTGAAAGAATGAAGAAAAAAAAGGAAAATCACAGGATTTGTGGTTAGCTATTGTTTCCTCATCTGTAAAATGATACAAGTTTAGATGAGCCTGTATATTTCTTCCTGCTTTAAAAAACTTTCCATGATTTCATGAAAATATTACCAGCAGCAACCCAGTAATTCTCTCATAATATAGTAACCTAATGCTACATTTCACAAACCACACTTTGGTCAGTCAAGTAGGAATTCAAAGATGGAAATATTTTTCTTTTTCTTAAAATGTGTTCTCCAATTGTTGGATAAAATGTATTAGTTCTGGAAAGAAGCCAATACTAGTCTTGGAGAAGAGTTAAGAGCCAATAGAGACATTATTTCTAATTATATTAAAAGCATCTTGTAAATTTCCATCCGTTTTACCTTAATTTCTCTCCATTAATCACTGAAGGGCAAGTGTTTGGTCTGTTGTGGCTAAAATCTGGATGTAGAATATATCTTAATCTCCTCAAGCCTTTGTCAATCAAAGACATTCACATTTCCAAACATGCAAATACACACACATCCACACACATCCACACAAACACATTCATCCAAAGATAGGATTTGAAATTAAAAAGTAGCTTGATGTAAGAGGGAAAAAGGTAAGCATACATTTTGGGGTAAGGGATCCAAGTCAATGATAGATGGTGACCGTAGGAACCGAAATAGTCTCCACGTTTCTTCTCTGGGGCCAGGCAAGGGGAGGATATCATTGTTAGACTGAAAAATCAAGTCATAAGGTCTAATTCTGGCTCTGCCATTAACATATTCTGTGACCTTGGTTAAGTCAATTATTCCCTAGGATCTATTCTTGGACCAGGTTAGCCACTCAAAATCTACCTATTTATTTCAGTGTGGTTCCTTCCAAAGTTAACCTTCACTGACTTTGCTTTTAATATTATGCCCTTGGTTTTTATGAAGGGCCATTTCAAGAAACAATAACAAAAATTATTCTTATTCTAATTCTTATAATAATATGAATTATTCTACTTCCAATATAAGTATAAATTTTATACATGAGAAGGCACTAGAGATGATATTTATTTCCTCTTATGAAATTCCATATGAAAAAATGCTCATAGAATTTAATTACAGGAAAACTACCTCCTCTTTCTCAATCTTATCATAACAGGTATATGTTAATACATTTCATATTTTCCCTGCTACCAGAATACCCAAAACCTCTCTTCTCTTTCTATTTTGACTTTAACTCTAATTACAAAAATAATATAAGCTTATTATATATACATACACACACACACACACACACACACAAAATTCTGTAGCCCAAAGTTAATCATTTTAATATTTTAATAGATACCACTCAAATTTTCTTCTAGGTAACTTTTTACCTAAGTGAGATCAAACGCTGTGTGCAATTTTGTGTACCTTCTTTTGGAATAACATTATTTTAGCACTTTCCCATGTCATTAGCAAAATTGCTTCAAATTTGCCATTATTAAAGATATTCAAAACGGTAATAACAGCTTCCATGGTGAGCATTATGCTCTTTTCCCCTTTCTCCAAAATCCACCTTTTGTGGTAAGTGACTTTAAATATTTCATTAAAGCAGCCTCGGAAATATCCTAATTGCAATGATTATCTTATTCTAATATCTTCTACCATGTGTCCAAACTCCAGAGAGAAGGTATAAAAAGTGTTTTATTTCCGTTGTGATCAACTTGTTAACTACTTTGATTAAGTCCTCATGCATAGTTTTTTATTAGGAATGACTTAGAAATACATAAATAAAAGAAGATTCATTTGACTTGACTCTTTAATGAATCCATAGGGGCTCCTCAGGAGGACTTCTTTCTTTTCCAAGTGTTATAAACCATGTATTCAGTATGCTGTTGTAGATATTTTCTCCCCTGTACATGACTTCTGAACTCTTTCTTTGTCTTCCTTTTGTTTATCTTTACTCTTCTAGCATATCTTCGGCTTTTTAATTTCTCAAAGATCAGTAAGAATAGTTGTATAGTCCTTTCATTATCTTTTAGAGCAATCAGCACTCTTGATTAAAAAAAAACAAAATCCATTCTAGCTCATTTGGCAGAAATTTATTAAAGAGTACTTACTAATTGAATTTGGGTTTTTTTAAAATTTTTTTTTAATGTTTATTCATTGTTGAGAGACAGAGAGAGACAGAGCATGAGCGGAGAAGGGGCAGAGACAGAGAGGGAGACACAGAACCTGAATCAGGCTCCAGGCTCTGAGCTATCAGCACAGAGCCTGACACGGGGCCCGAACTCACGAACTGCAAGATCATGACCTGAGCCGGAGTTGGATGCTCAACTGACTGAGCCACCCAGATGCCCCAATTAATTGAATTTGTTAAAAGGAGCTTTTAGAATTGTTATAAGGGTTAGAGAAATGGGTGTGGAAGCTAAGCAGACCACAACAATATGCAAATAGTTGGGGGCAGCAAGGGAAATGGTGCTGGGAAGGCTGTTGGTTATCTAATGACATTTTCTGTACCATTATACATCTTATTTCAGTGACTAGAAACTTGGGTTTATATATCCCAAGAAACATGGGTTTATATATGATTTTGCTTTTACAAACTTTGTATCTAGACACACAAATATACACATACACACACACAGACAAAAGTATTTCATATAATATATATAGCTTATAAATTGTGTATTTACAAGTTGTTCACATACAACATACGTTACTGTGTATGTCATACTTATTATATTTATAGATAATAAATGGAGAAGTGGTTTGGGTAGTGCATAGTGCCCAAAGGCAACGATTTTAAGTCATTACTTGTGGGCTTATTTAAGTTCAAAGCCAGGGTAACTAGTTCTTGTCAAGGTGATCAAATAATCTAGGCATACAGCAGGAACCAGTTGCTGGCATAGTGGGTGGAATCCTAGCAACTGGAAATGCTCAAGACTAAGAGGGTAGCCAATAGAAGGTGGCCTAGAACCCAAGACAGATCAAAGCCTTAGGTGGCCTCTAATACAGCTGCCATGCAGAATTATGTGAGTTCTCTAGAGAAGCTTTCAAGATCAAACCATTATTTTATGCCTAATAATTTCAGGAAATGTATCCAAAGCTTTAAATTAAGGCAAAAACCTATGTGGCATATCCTTTCAATATCATATGGGACAAAGGACACCTACAGATTGCCTAGGAGAATATATTTAGCTGATCTCATTTTTCACTACAGATTAAAATATCCAGACTTGGAAAATTTTGTTAATTTTTTATTAACTTGGAAAAGTTACTTGTTAATTTTTTATTTTTGTTGGTTAGAAATGCAAATAATTCTGTCTGGTGGAAGAGATAATCCCAAAGATTTTTGCTAATTGAAAATTGAACAGATTTATATTTAACGCTGCGATTTTACTCTAATATTTTCTCACTAAATTGTGCATAAAATAGCTAAGTTTCCTAAACGTTTGTCAAAGTGGTTATAATAGCTCACTGACTCCATCATTAACTAACGAGTTACTTAATAGTAACAAAAGCTTAAGTCCTCCCCTTAGAGGCTTTTAGGCAACAGGCTTGAGCGAAGGAAACTTGATCAAGGCAAAAGCACCCCAGCTGGCTGAATACACACAGGCCCATCAGGCAACCCACCTCAAAATACCCATAAGCCCTAACTGACCAATGGGTTACTCACAACCAGGCACAGTTACCAAAAAGGGAAAATTCCATATTGTCACCATACTGCCTCACCATCTCCCTTTAAAAACAGCCCCAACCCACTGCCTCATTGCAGACAGTCTTTCCTCTGCCAGCTGTTCCCTTGGGATATACTTGACAAACTTTTATCTCTTTTGTTCTGCTGAGGTTTTGGGGTGATGGTGGGGGGGTCCAGATCTGATGACCAAGAAAGAATTCTTGAAGACATCTTTGCAGAGACAAGACCCATGGGCAGAAAGAGCTGCGCGGGAGTTGTGAAGAATGGCTGGTTTTATACTATGGAGATGGGAAGGTAAAGACAAAAGGGAGGCCTCCAGGAGGACTTTGATATGCTAAAGAGGACTCCTAAGATAATTGAGGCCTTGCTATTGTCAAGCTAAGGTTGTTTTCTCTCTAGTAAGGCATTAGGACCGGAGGGGGTTCCTGGAGAAAGGTATACTCTGTATTTGTCAGTGAGCTGCAAGTTATGAGGAAATTTAATTTTACCTGCCATTTCCTTCTCGCCTTCGTTCTCCATATCACTATGGAGGGGTGATGTTGGGGCTCCAGGAAACTGAGTCTATAGGTTTCTGGAGATTGGGCTATTGATAAGATTGCCTTTTCATTGTAATTTACTAAGCTATTTGTAAACTGGTGGAGACCCCTGTCTTGTATGACTGTGATCTCTATCAGTTGGCCATTTGTTTTCTTTCCTTTCCTTTGTCCTTGGGCAGCCCAGAGTGCCTGAGGAATATCACACACAAATGGGTGGGTGGGGGTTGCTAGCTTGTACTTTGTCCTCAGCCCGCCCCAAGACCCCCACGCCCCAAGATCCCTCATCACTGCCTTGGGTGAATCCTTTTACTGCCCGCACCCAATCGTCACCCCATATTTGGGGCCCCCATCCAATCAAGAGAGACACTACACTCCCCACCCGATTCCATTTGACCTAATTCTCCCCAACATATTTTCTTGGACTCCCTATGGCATGCTTTCATTTTCACAAATGGATTCCATATGTCCCTTTTCTGTATGTGGGCCTGGTTCTCAGCTGCACTCCTCCAGTTTACCTTTAGCCGTCTCCCAACCAGCCTGCTCAGGTGACTTTTGATGTTCATCAAGTGTTGCCCCAAGCACAGGACATGGGTTCAACCATTAACTCCCAAAACAAAGCCGAGACCAAAGTTGTCACCACCCAGTAAGCTTTGAGTGAAAGCTGGGAGAAGGCATAAGGGAGCTACAGCATGCACGTGTGTGCATGCACGTGCACACACACATACTCACACACGTACACACACACACATCTTGCTGAAACATCTTTTTCTTTTGCCCCTACCTCCCAAAATACCAGCACTGGGCAACCGGCACCTTCTCTTGGGAGTTGTGTGTCCCACAGGCCCCTCCTCCCGACTCAAAGACCCCAGCACCAGCCCATCAGCAGCCCCTCCTCAGAGTCTGTATTTCATCTCCACGGGGCTCCTTCCTCAATAACTTGAATTTGAACTATTCCAGTGTCTGAGGTGATGGCTGCTTCCTTCCACTGCTACCTCTGTGATGCTTTTTAGTCACCTAGTTAACAACTTGTTGCCTCATTAATAATTCTTTGTATTAAATTCGCTTGTTCGAGTACCTGTTCTTCTGCCTCCTGACTGGGTTCTGACTGCTACAATGGCAGAGCTGAGATTCAAACCCAGGCAGGCTGGCGTCAGAGGCTCTGGCCCACACCACCACCCACAGTGGGGAAAAGAACTTTACGAAAAGCAAAGCAAGTTTTCCCTTCCTCTGTCTTGCAAACCATCCTCTCCTCACACGTAATCTCAGAGATGCTATGGTACCCTTGAGGAAGACAACCTTTGACAGAACTAAGCACAGCAATTCAGCTTCTCATTGTCTCCTTTCCAACACAGGATCTGGGCTTTAACTTTGCAAACCTGTAGGATGTTTTTCCAAAACAAAAGAACTGTCAGCCCCAAAGGCACAATCAAGGCTCCAGCTCTAACAACACAAGGAAATGTTGACATTTTGAAAAGAAAGCTGTTGTTTTTCTTAGGTATCACATATCTCAGGGCTAATTCCTTAGGGGAACTCAAGGTCAAAGTATTTTTTTCTCAAGAGCCTCTTTAAGGGAAACACATTTTTGAAGCACAAGGTGTAAGGCAAGTGGGACAGCCCAATACGGGCAGGAGAGAGATCTATTCCCCACCCACCCCACCCTCACTCCCACCAGAGCCAACACCAGTGGTCATGGAAGTTTACCTGGAATATTTGCTCAATTCATCAAGGCAGCTCTGGCAGCAAATAATAGAAACAGAATTAATAATTCAAGCTAGCTTAAGCAAAAAAAAAAAAAAAAGGAATTGATGATTTGAACTCAGCGGTGTATCACAAAATCTCTGAGCAGATTTGAATGCTGCCAGACTGAGAAAGGATGAGAACCAGGAACTAGGAAGATGTCTTGACACGTCCCCCCTCTCATCTCTGCTCTCATGTTTACGTCTGTGTCATTCTGTCTCCTCTCACCAGCTTCGTTTGTTCGCTTTTGCAGCACATCTCTGCTCTCACGTGAGTCAGTGCCTTGGAGAGACTAAATCTTTTGAGTCCCCCAGGGGCCCACTCCTGTTCCTATCAGTCACTCAGGGGTCAGGTTCATGTTTTACAAAAGGGGAGACTAAGTTCTTCATTTGGGAAGGCAGTGAGCAGAAAAGGAGCAATCATTAATTCACATAGATCCTGCTTCCCTCCAAGAGGTTTTTACTGCATTTATCTACATGCATTTATCTCCATTGTTATCTATTACTCAATTCCATGGCAGACCCTGAATTTTCAGAAAAAAAATTATTCACTCAGTGTCATCAGCTATAAGCGTCTGAATGTGTTTAAAAAAATTAAATTTCTAAGTAATTCCAGAGTCCTTAATACAACTACCTGCTTCAAAAAATTAAGGAAGGACAAAGCAGAAAGTACAATGGAAGAGGAGAGGTTTGCTAAGGCATTAGGTACCCTGTGGGCATAATAAACATTAAGCCAGATTTATTATTATTATTATTATTATTATTATATGTACAATAGCATAGTCTCACAAGTAAAATACTTAATATGATTATAATGGTTATAGCATATAATTCAGCAAAGAGCTTTGGGTAAGAGGGGTGGGGGCCGTGATTGTGTCCTTGCCAAGAAACACCCAAGAGGTTCAAGTCAGTGAACAGAAAGAGACCCACCCCCTGTGAGATATTCCCGAAAAGGCACAGAGCACTTTGCGTGACTGATTCCCCCAGGCCTGGGAGGCAGGGAGCTTCTCAGGCTCCCCGTCCTATGACACTGTGTTCTTCCTGCCAACTTCATGGATTTCCAACCTTTGACTTTCCAGCCAGCCTCTTCTCCCCCTTAGATTCACACGCTCCACTGGGCATGGTCAGATCCTCAGGGCAATATCCCATCACTGGGTGGGACCTCACACGAAAAGAGGCAAAAAAGAATGTTCAAATTATATAGTAATAGTAATCGTCATCATCATCATCATCATCATCATCATCTCATCATCATAAATAACAACTTCCATTTGTGAATTTTTTCTGAAAAACAGGCACTCTACTCTGCTAAGGGTCTTAGTTAATTCTTTCATTTACTTCTTACTGCAATCCTCGGAGTTAATGCTATTTGCATCTGCATTGTACAGAGGAGGAAATGAAAGTTTAAAGATCAAATTCCTACAGGGTCACAGAGCTAGTAGGAGGGAAGGCTTCCAGTTTCACCTTGTGCCCTCAGTAAGGATGCCTCTTTTTATACCAAGTCTGGCCCACCAAACTGGGGCAACGTGAAATAAAGTCAAGGTCCATGCTTCCTTTGTGGGTGTTGTGTCCCTGACAACCTGAAAGGGTGGGCAGATGGGCAGGTGCCCATTGTGCCTCTAGTGTGTCATCCACCGGTGATGGACATGTTCTCACTCCCTGCCTGTGACTCTTGCCATTCACAAGACCATCATTCACAGGACCATCTTTCTGGGTTTTTTTTTACGTTTATTTATTTTGAGAGACAGACAGAGAATGACCAGGGGAGGGGCAGAGAGAGAGAGAGAGAACAAGGCAGAGAGAGAGGGGGACAGAGGATCCCAAGCAGACTCTGTGCTGACAGCAGTGAGCCCAATGCGGGGCTTGAGCTCATAAACCACGAGATCTGAGCCAAAGTCTGACACTCAACCAACTGAGCCACCCAGGCGCCCCTCCACAGGACCATCTTAAGGGGAGAGAGAAGAACATAAGCCAGAGGGTAAGGTGGAGCCAGAATACCTCTCTGTAATGAACACCCTCTAAAACCAAGGCATTGAGGTGAGGCCAGCGGCTGTTCAAGCTCCACAGCTCTCTACACGTCTTCAATGTCCTCTTGTTACACAGGGTTGAACAATTCTATTAATGAGATTAGCTTTGGCTAAACATCAATTAACCTAGGTGAATATGAACACGTGATAGAAGTGAATCCTCTTAAATCCTTGAGAACCAGATTCCTATCACTCCATTAAAAAGAGATTTAAGCCGACATATTGACTGTGGCCTTGACAGAAAGGCGCAGACACTATCTTGAAATTGTCAAGTAATAAGGCAGCTCAGATACCTTAGGGGAGCATCCACAGGTACAATTTTGAATATTTTCCCAGCATTGTTCTTTCCTGCTTGCATATCTTCTTCTTATGTTTGAATCATTGCAAGGGGATACGTTTATAGATATCTTACAATTTCATTTAGAAACTCCTCAGTTTGGTTTTCTTACTAAATTCAGGTATCTTGATTTCATTCATACTACATTTTATTATTAGTTAATAATAGTATCTACCCGCAAGGTTCTTAGAATGCTATTTAAGAAGAGTCCTCATGTTTATTAAGAAAATACAAAATAAAATTATAACAATTTTTATCATTCGAAGGCATTTTACCACAAAGGATGTAATAGAATAAGCTCAGTTTCCTAGCCTGTATGAGGAATGACCCTCCTGTTCATTTCCTTTGAGACTTTAATGGTATAATATGTTACTTCACCCTGGAAAATCATTAATGATAAAGAGCAAAGTAATGCCGAGGGGTGTACTTTCTCAGCCTATATTGCCCTGTGAGTTTCTCTTCTCAAAAAATTGCACTGACAGAGATGCATTCTCCTGTGAAGGACCCATAAACAGAATGATTTCCCAACAATATTGAATTGCCAAAGGGTGAAAATCTGATTATATTCTGATCATAGAAAATACGTAATGGTTCCTTTTCTATGAATGAATGGAGATAAAATGGTTAAAATATCATCAAACAGCTCTGATCTTTCCCCTTTTATGAAAGCAAAATGAGAAGATCCAAGGATCAGGTAGATTATGACAGATGAGGGGTTAAGGAAGGAAGAACCCCCAGAAAAAATTACTATAATAATGGGGGGAGGTCAAGGAAACACGCACGTCAACACACACACACACACACGAAACCAAATAATTGGTTTATATCATAGAACAAACAACATGTACCCAGAACCTGAACAAGTCTCATAGAATATTTGGGAAAAAGAAAGAAAACATATTAGGCACAGTTGAAGGAAAAGATACTCAGGCAGGGAGGAATGACAGTAAGCTGCCATTTATATAGCATTTTACTCTTTCAAAACCATTTTCTTATTATCTCATTTACTCTCCAAAAGAGCTATGAAACAAAGTTTATTTATTCACTCACCTTGTGAAGGAATGGGTTCCAGAGGCTTAATATGGAGTGTAAAGTATGACAAGGTTAATAAGAAAAAAAGTGAGGCAAAAGCCATAAAACAAGGACAGATGTGATGTGAAGCCAAGAGTAAAGCTATTATTCTTATTACTCTGTGACCTAGGACAGGGCTAAGTGGGACCAAGGTCAACTGTAAAAAGTGGCAGATCCTACATTAGATTATTTAACTGGTGCTCCTTCTTCTCAAATAATCAGCAGTTACTAAGCAGGGCAGGCCCTAAAAGTAACAGATAAAAAAAATAGTCTGCTATTCTGTTAAAGAAGTTTAGAGTTTTTTACAGACTTACTTCGGCATGACTTTTCTACAACCACTTGAATTATGGATTATCTCACAAAAGTCACCCTAAGTCAATGTAAAGTTGTTTTAGGAAAGAATATTATGAAACCAGATAGGTCTACGGGGCTCTTACCCCTACTCTTATTCTTTATGTGTCTGTCCCTAGACCATAGATTATTTCTGTGCCCTCTCAAGAATACAGATAACTCTGGGTAATACTCCATGGAGCTGTAGTAGTTTTGTGAGATGCTGCTACCAGGCACGGTTGGGGAGTAAGATCAAGGTGGTGTTGTGATCACAGGGAGAGGTGTTGAATAATGATACCTAAGGAGGCAGCCTGATAGAGGGATTAGGGATGAAGGGTCTGGAACCACAATGCTGGTTACGTAGTTCTACTCTGCCATGTAGCACATAATCCTGGGCAAGTTACGTTTCTCCTCTGCCATTCCCCTTCTTGGGAAAAGCGCAATAACTGTCTTCTTCAGCAGATATAAGTATTCAAAGAGATAATACACAAAAGCATTTAGCGGAGGGCTTGGTACATAGGAAGTGCTGAAAAAAATGCTCTATTATTATTTTATAAGTACTGGAAGTGACTCTTTCTGACCAAGGGACTTTAAATTGCTTCCTTTGTCACCTCGACCTGCTAATTTTGAGTAACAATACAGAGACAGTGCGGCAGGAGGCCCTCATTTAGAGATGTCTACCCATCACCCAGTCCTTCTTAGTGACTAGCAAAGCAAGCTGACACATATTTCTCAGAGAATACTGGAAAAACCTTCTGAAGAAAAAAGACACCTTTGAAAGAAATCAGTTGATTAAAACTTAGCCTTTAAAGACTCCTCTTTGAACACGTGTAAAAGCAAAAGCCAAAAGGAATGAGTTTGAGGAATTGACCTTAACTGATAACAAGCAAAGAGTTCTTCTAAATAGACTACTTAGCCTGCCTGATACATTTTCTTCACAAAGGAGGAGAAAGCTCACTCAGGAGCCTGAAGCTCTTCACACGGCATCCTTCCTGCTGGTGGAGAGCCACAGGCCTCCTGCCAAAGCCACAAGCACAGGATTCACCTTCCAGAACAGACCTTGGAGTCTCCAAGGAGACTCTCATCTCTCCTCAGGAGATGGAGGAGGAAGGTGCCAATGATTCTTCTTTCCAATTATGCTCCAGCTCCCTTCCCTTCTCTCACCCATGCATCCTCTCAGAAAGTCATCTCTGCATGAAAGCTTCACTGAAATGTACAGTATTTGTTATTACTATTTTGAGAGCTACTTTCCTATTGTTTTAAGGTCTTTGACATTCTCCTCTCTGCCCTCAGGTAAATCTTCAGTCCTCCAATCTTTTTCCCCTTGATTCCTCAACCATGAATTATCCTACTATAAGAGGTTTCAGAATCTGAACGCCAATGGTCGAGGAAGGATTTCTGTACTATGTCTGTATTACTATCTTAGGTCCGGGAGAAGCCCTTGAAATACAATTAATGTATTTCAAGGGTTTTGTCTTACCTCCAAGATGTAAGATGTCTTGCAATTAAAGGGCTCTGTCTTACTTACCTCCAAGATGGAAAATACTTCACTCTGTGAAAGCACAGAGTCTGACAGCTACCTAGATTATAGTTAACTGAGGCTGATAAACATTCATGATGTCTTCATGGCACTCAGTTCGTCGTATTGTCCTTAGCCCTCCATCTCTCCATACAAGTATCATAGTGAAAGGGGGCTTTTTAAGTCTGAATGTGTTACCTAAGGATTAACAGAGACAGAGTAGACTAGGGAAATGTTCATGCATGACTTTGTTTACCATATATTCTTGTCTGGTCTTATTACTCCAGGTATTGTTTAAATTATGGATTATGCATACTACACTCTATGTCCCAAAAGCCTTAAAAGATTCATCCATGGTCATTTTAGTTTTGTTTTCTCAAAGTCAGTGCAAAGCGGTTCCATCATATCAATAAGCATTGTGGAGCCCTTACAAGGATGTCTAATCAATAATTAATACTGGACTGAGAGAAGCTCTATGTGCTTCAAAAGATTCATATGCATGGAACTTCTGGAGCCACATGGGAAAAGCAGTGACCTTCACAATAGAAATTACACCTTTTGTAAGTGTAATACATTATAGTTTGTGAGGAACTTTCACATACAGTACTGCATTGGTCCTGAAAACAACCCAGGAAGTGAGTAATAGATAGGCAATCAACATGTCTAGATTTAGTCAGTGGTGACTAGGTAGTCACAAGCAGCATTGAAAATATATCACATAGATTAAGTTTGAATTTTCAGTTATATATTTGAACTGTAATGTAGCCAAGAAGTTCTTAAAAACTGAGTGAATTTAGGGGCAGCTGGGTGGCTTAGTAGGTTGAGCATCCAACTTCAGCTCAGGTCATGATCTCATGGTTCATGAGTTCAAGCCCCACATCAGGCTAGCTGCTGTCAGCCTGTCAGCACAGACCCCACTTCAGGATCCTCTTCCCCCTCCCTCTGCCCCTCCCCTGCTTGCATTCTCTCAAAAATAAATAAACATTATAAAAAAACCCGAGTGAATAAGGCCAATTGCTCAACATCCATATCCTGATACAACTTGTCTACTTGATGCCAAAATGGGCTATTTTGATTTGAAAGGTAACTTAAATGTAACGATATGTGGGTGGAATGGAGGATGGGGGCCAAAATTGGGAGAAAGAGATTATGAAGAGGTTTAAGAAAACTTTGTGGTGGGGGGCACCTGGGTGGCTTAGTCGGTTAGGCATCCAACTCTTGATTTCAGCTCAGGTCATGATCTAATGGTTCGTGGAACTGAGCCCCACTTCAGGGGCTTGAGAATCCCTGTTTGAGATTCTCTCTCTCCCTCCCCTTCTTGCTCTCCCTCTCTCTCAAAATAAATAAATACACATTTTAAAAAAAAGAAAACTTTGGGGGTAATAGATATGTTTATTATCTTGGCTGTAGTGCTGGCAATGTTTTCACAGGTATATACATATATCAAAACTTATCAAATTATATTGTATGTTAATTAAATATTAGAAATATGTCTTTCAAACATTTTACTGTTCCAATTTATTAAAATTTAAGAGGTAAAGATATGATAGAAAAATATTTCCAAATGAGATCATTTAAAAAGGCTCATGAGGTATCCTGTTCCAATGTCAAGGACTTGTACTCTTTTTTTTTTTTCTCAAGTTTTTATTTAAATTCAAGTTAGTCAACATGCAGTGTAATACTGGTTTCAGGAGTAGAATTTAGTGAGTCCTCACTTACATATAACACCCAGTGTTCATCATAAGTGCCCGTTTAACACTCATCACCTATTTAGCCCATACCAAATCTACCTCCCTCCATCAACTTTCAGTTTGTTCTCTATAGTTAATAGCCTCTTATGGTTTGCCTCCCTTTCTTTTTTATTCTTCCTTCCCCTATATTCATCTGTTTTGTTTCTTAAGTTCCACATATGAGTGAAATCATATGGTATTTGTCTTTCTCTGACTTATTTCGCTTAGCATAATACACTCTAGTTGCAAAGGGCAAGATATCATATATATATATGTATATGTATATATATATGTATGTATATGTATGTATGTATGTATATATATGTATGTATACATATATATATGTATGTATATACATATGTATATGTATATGTATATATATATGTATATATGTGTGTGTGTATATATATATATGTATATATATACACACACACATATATACATATGTATATATATGCCACATTTTCTTTATCCATTCATCAGTTAATAGCCATAATTTGGCTATTGTTGGTAATGCCGCTATAAGCCTCGGGGTGCAAGTGCCCCTTCGCATCAGTATTTTTGTATCCTTTGGGTAAATACCTAGTGATACTATTGCTGGGTCGTAGGCTAGTTCTATTGTTAACTTTTTGAGGAGCCTCCATACTATTTTCAGAATGGCTGCATCAATTTGCATTAGCAACAACAGTGTAATCCTCCCATCCTCTCCAACATCTGTTGTTTCCTGTCTTACTAATTTTAGCCATTCTGACAGGTGTGAGGTGGTATCTCATTGTGGTTTTCCTTTGTATTTCCTTGATGATGAGTGATGTTGAGTATCTTTTCATGTGTCTGTTAGCCATCTGAATGCCTTCTTTGGAAAAAATGTCTACTCGTGTACTATTTCTTTATATAGGTGGGACCTGAGGATCCATGAGGTTAATGATTTGCCTGAAGGTGGGCATTAAGTAGTAAAGACAAAGCTTAATCTTGACTGATTTCTAAGGTCCTAGGTCAGTGTTCTTTACACCACAGTAAACTACGTGTTGGACGTTGCTCTGACAATCCCAAAAGTCTGTTAGGAAGAACTAGACTGATTCGAAGCAAGGAGTAGCCCTAGGGACAATTGTTGACTAATTAAAAGTTGATTGTTAGGGCATGTAAAGTCTGTCCACATAACTCCTCATTGCTTTCACAGTGGTCTCTCTCTGACCTAAACAACCTCAGTGCAGCCAGGTGGCTTCCCCAACCCTTCTGCTATGAGGCTATTCCTTGGTCAGCCCATGGTATCCTGCAAAAAGATTGTCAGGTTGTAGTGTTCTATTCCTTCATGATCTGTCTCTTCACTTTCCAGAACAATAATAAGAAATTGTCTGAGAAACTCATCTATCACCAAAGTCTAAATGGTGAAAATAGAGTTATCTGTTCTTCTAAAGACATTTACACTTGTAGAAGGATTCATGAGTAGTTCAGGACACTAGCTCGAGTATGTGGATCTTTTTTTTTACTAGTGGAAATTTTAGACCCTGGGTAAGTAATTATGGAAGAGTTGTGGCTTTTTCTGTCACCACCTATTCAATTTATGGGTAGATAATGCTAATCAATGTATAAATGTCCATCTTTTTCCAGTCCTGGGAAGCAATCCTCTAAACCATGTTAAACCTACTAATGGTCCTCTCACTAACCATTGTCTAAAAGCCAGATCAAACTAAAGAAACAATACTTGATGGGTGCTCAATACATACCAGTTGAATTGAAAGATGGATTCTTTGGAGGGAGGGGGATAGGAAACCTGCCTTCCTGATGTCTCTTTCTCTCTATTTTGAGTTCTTGATCAATCTCAGCAGTATAATGCATGCTCAAGGAATAGAATGTCCTTCTGGTCTATCCTTTGTTTCACTGAGGCTTTGATAGGCACAGTATGCTGGGGAGGTCAAATCTGAGGTCATGAACACATTTTTGACTGGTAAATATTCTATTCTGTTGATTAGCTGACAGTTTCCATGCTTTTGATTTATTTAGAACAGATAAATAACAAAGGTGCAGACTCTATATATGTTGGCCTGTACCGTTGCTCTGGAAGAAGGAAATTCAGATGGTTTTCTAAGCAGTACAGAGCAGAATACAACCAGCAGCTCCATGCTTTGTGAGCCAGACTGTTGAGACCCAGGTGATGGGTCTTACAGCCCAGAAGGGGTTCATGGTTCCCCAGTTCTTGGTCTAAGCACAAGATTATAGGAACAGGAGTAAAGAGACTAAAGAATTTGCTCCCCAAAATATCCATTTTCATTCATTTTAACAAAAGAGTTTAAAAAATCTAAAGACTGAGGTGGGAGATATGTAATGATACATTCAGCTTCAGAATTTTGCTAAAGACATTGCATCACAGAAGCCCACTAATATGACTTTACTAAGCCCCAAAAGTAAATGGAACTTGATAATCACATCTATTTTCTCTAGAGAGAATTAGAGTGGGTTTTTCTGATAACATCCTCTGATATTACTAATATTCATAGTGTATGAATGTGTGTCTTATATTCATAGTTAAGCCCTCTGGAACACATCGTGGAGAGGTTCTGGTTTATCAGGTTTCCCTCCAAGATGGGTAGACAGCCAACACCCCATCCTCATCATGCTGTCCTCATCACTTTTCACCCTGGCTCTGTTTTCTTCTTAATTTTTTTCCTCTCTTATTTAGAGGCTATGGAGATTCCAAACTTGGAAATAAAGTTTAATGTGACAGACCTACAGGCGGAACATTTGGAGAGCTTTTTCATTTCACACTGTGATAAGTTAGGGAGCTGTTCATCTATTTCAATAATCCACCGGGTCACAGCCAGGATGCTCGGTCCTGAAGAATGACATTTTTCCTGGTCTCCAAATTCTGACATGGTTGTATGTCATCTCTTCTCTCTCTCTCTCTCTCTCTCTCTCTCTCTCTCTCTCTCTCTCTCTCAGAGCTAGTTAAGAGTTTACCAGACATTTAGGGCACCTGGGTGGCTCAGTCAGTTAAGCATCTGATCTGCTCAGGTCATGATCTTGCAGTTTATGGGTTTGAGCCCCACTTCAGGCTCTGTGCTGACAGCTCAGAGCCTGGAGCCTGCTTCGGATTCTGTGTCTCCCTCTCTCTCTCTGCCCCTCCCCTGCTTGCGCTCTGTCTCTCAAAAATAAATTTTGAAAAAAAAATTTAAGAAATAATTTACCAGACACATAATAAAGGAGATGAATTACTTGCTCATTTTAATCACTGATGCCCAGCTGTGGCTCAGCTTTTGAAAAACTATCTCCTTTCTTCCCCTTTGCCAAGAGCCACACCTGGCCAGCATTTGACTCATTTCAAACAAGTAGATGGTAAATTTCACTCCATTAAAAAAACAAAAAACAAAAAACAAAAAAACAGAGGTGCCTGGGTAGCTCAGCCAATTAAGCATCTGACTGTGGCTCAGGTCCTGATCTCACGGTTCAGGAGTTCAAGCCCCTTATTAGGTTCTGTGCTGACAGCTGGGAGCCTGGAGCCTGCTTTGGATTCTCTCTCTCTCTCTCTCTCTCTCTCTCTCTCAACAACAGATAAACACTAAAAAATATTTACAATAAACAAATAAATAACACACAAAAAAACAACAGTCACTTATTGTCCTTAGAGGTCTGGCTTTGCTATCTAAGGAATCCCATCACTATCTAGAATCCATTCACTTTCCCATTTTCCTAGATTATTCCAAACCTTTTCTTATCTACTGAAACCCACAACTCCACTATCCCTACTCTCAACTCTTGACATTACCTTCCACTTCTTACACTCCACTCAGAAGTGACCTTCCACAGGCTCCCCCAGCTTATCTCCCACCACGCCAGCTGTTATTGGATCAACTTCTCATGTTGCTATCTAAAATCACCCCCTCCACGTGGGTTCCAGATCCCACCCCTGCCATCAGTTCCAGGACTTCACTCCTGAATTCCTTCCCTTCTCTAGTCTCCATTTTTCACTCTCTGCCAAACCATTCCCATTAGCATGCTGACATGTAAGCCCCTCTCTCATTTTAAAAAAGGAAAGGCCAAGTAAAACCTCTTGACTCCACTTCCCCCACCAACTCACACCTGATTCCTTTGCTCCCCCTCTGTAGTAGATATCCTTAGAAGATATCTGTGCTCTCCGTCTCTCATTCCTCTCTCCTCATTATCTCTGCAAGTCGCTCCAGCCAGCATCCACCACTACCCTGCTCCACAGAAACTGCTCTTACCAAAGGCACCAGTGACCTCCGCGTGTTCATCCGGTGGTTCGTTCTCTATGCTTTTCTTGCTTCACCTATTGCGGTTTCTCACTGTTTCCTTCTTAAACCATTCTCTTCATTTGGCTGCCAGGATACTACACTTTCCATTTTTCTTCTAGGTCACCAGTGACTTCTCTGTGTCCTTTGCTGGACTTTGTTCTCCTAAACAAGCCCTTGATGTTGGAATACCCCAGGGTTCGGTCCTTGGCCCTTTTCTGTGTTCTATGTACCTTGACTAATTGGATGAGCTCATCGAGTCTCACAGCTGTAAATATGGTCTACATTCTGACAGTTGTCAAATGCATATTATAAACTCAAAACTCCCTTGTAAACACCAGCCTCATATATCCAACTGCTTACTCAGCATGTGCACTTGAATGCCCGCATTCGTATCAAACTCAGTGTGGCCAAACTGAACTTGATCTTTCCGATACCCCAATATCTGTTGTACCTACAACCTTCCTCATCTTTGTCCATGGTGACTCCATCCTACCAATTGCTCGGGTCCAAAACCTTGGAGTTATCTTTGCCTTTACACTTTCTTTCATGCCACACATCCAAGCTATGAGCAAATCCTTTGGTTCTAGCTTAACATATACCCAGAATTAGCCACTTTTCACCACCTCTATTCCTATCACGCAGGCACAAGTAATCATCATTTCTTGTCTGGAACATTGCAGTAGTCTGCTAACCAGAGCCCTGCTTTCATGCTTGCCTTCTGACACTCTGCTTGTAACCCAGCATCCAGTGTATGCTTAGAGGTGAGTCAGTTCGTGGCACTGTTCTGTTAAAACCCGTGATGATGACTCCTGTTCCTTTGGAGTAAAAGGCATAATCCTTGCAAAGGGATACAAACTGCAACCTGATCTGACCACTCTGATTGCATCCCCTACTTCCTTCCTCTTCCTCATTCTGCTCCAGCCATTCTAGCCTCCTTGTTCTTCAAACATGCCGGGCTTCAGGCCTTTGCTTTAACTGCTCCATCTGCCCGAATGCTCTGCCCCCAGTTCCTTCTTAGCTAACTTCCTCTCTTCCTTCCTGGCTTTGTACATAGCTCACCTTCTCTTTGAGGCCCACCCTAATCACATGATGCAAACTGCTTCCCTTCAGCAACACTCTTAATCCCTTTACCCCCTACTATTTCCTTCTCCATAGTCCTTACCGTAGTCTAACAAATGTTGTACTTATTATGCTTCTTAGTTATTGTCTACCTCTCTCAGCTAGAATGTAACCTCCATGAGAGCAGGGATCTTTGCCTTTTTTCCCCCACTGATGAATTCCAAAAGTCAAGAACAGTACCTGCACATAGGAGACATTCAGTGAATATTTGGTAAATGAATGAATGGAGGTAACGTAACCAAAAACCTTGTTATCACGTCATTACATGGGTCTTGTAATGCTGTCTATAGCCAATCAGTGATGGCTGCAGTCCCAAATAGAGCTAAACATAATGAAGGCCAGTAACCTAAGGGAGTCTGGCAGAAAATTATGCTTGCTAGAACCATTCTGGATTAGGAAGTGTCCAATCCAGCCAGTCTGGTTGTCTGAGTTCTGCCTGGAACTCAGAATTCAAATCTTAGAGACAACAAAGAGGTATAGAAGAAAATGATAAGTATGTTGAGAAAAGGCAGTTAGTAGTCTTAAGTAAATAGAAGCCATGAGGCAGCAAGTCAATAATAGATTCAGACAAAGGCAGAGAGAAGGCACGACCCAAGAATGGCTGTCTAGGAATTGTTTCTTACACCGGAATCACTATGGTATCCTGAATAACTTTCCAGTTCTCCATGACACCTGATGTTGTCATTGGCAGAACTCTTTGCTTACTTCTCTATCCTTATAATAAGTCCCCATCAACTCAGGCAATATGAGTGTGTCTTTGTTTCTTATAGTCTAGAATTGCTAATCAGTACAAAAAAAGCATCAAGTCATTGTTGACCTTGTTATAACTGCCCCGCTCCATATAAGCTTCTGAAGCAACTCTCACCTCAGCACCAAGAAGAAGGGTAATAAGATGAATGAATGTGAGCTCTGGAGCTAGCTTGGCTGGGTTTGAGTCCCAGCTCTGCCACTATCTACTCATAGGAGCTTAGAAAATTTACTTAATCTAGCTATGCCTTCTTTTCTTTATTTGTAGAAATGGAGCTATGTTAGTATGTACCTTTAAATTTTGCTGTGAGGATAAAAATTATAAATTACATGTGACATGCTTAGAACAGTGTCTGGAACACATTGGTGCCAATAAGTATTATTTACTATTATTATCTAGAGCAGCGCTATCCAATGGAAATATGAGAGCTACATAGATAAAGTTTTTAGTAGTCATATTTTAAAACAGTAAATGGGATAGGTGAAGTTAATTTTAATAATATATTTTCCTTATCCCAATTTCTAGAATATTTCAACATATAACCAATATAAAAATTATTGAACAAGAGATTTTATATTCTTATCTTTGTACTTAGTCATCAAAATACAGTGAGTATTTTATACTTACAGTACATTTCAATACAGACTAGACATAGTATGAAATGCTCAAGAGCCCCTAGCGGCTATAACAGAGAAAATCTATGAGGAAATGCCCCTTTTTTGTCTTTCCAGAACCTAGATTCTAGGTTACAATGGCTTCTTAAAATGCATGCTATTTTCTTTAAATTTAAGGTAGAGGCCCCAAGATTCAATCCTCCCTCAGTGTCAGGACCAAGAAGTTGATGGGGAACTTGAGTTTATAAAATCCTATACCTAATCTCTTCAAGTGAACCAGGTTAACCATCCTTTCCCTAAGACATGATCCATTCTTCTTACAGTGGGCACATTGATGCTGGCACTCTGCCATCATTCATTCTCCCCAAACATTTCCTTCCGTTCATTTGATTCATGTTCTAATTCATATATTGATTTTGTACTTTCAGGCTGTTTCTCTTGCTTTTCTCATCATCATCATTTTCTGGAAATGAGACATGGAGTCAGATGACAGTGGGGTAGGGGAGAGGTCAGGCAGGAGAGCTAAAGGAATGTTTTTCCATGATACCTGAGTCGGGAGCTAGGTGAAATATTGCCATTGCCAGCTGATGTGTGGGGTGAAAGGAGGGATGTAAAACTCTTGTGCTTCTGTCCGTCTTCGCTGCCACTCCTTCAACTGGTCCTCACTCCTCTACACTGGACTACAGCCTCCTGAGTAGAATGTTTGAAACACCAAGGCTAAATTTCTATCTCTTTGTTTAGCTCAGTATCTCCAGTAACTAGAATAATACTGACACATAGTAAGCACTTGTCAAATATTTAGAAAAGGAAGGGAAGGGAAGGGAAGGGAAGGGAAGGGAAGGGAAGGGAAGGGAAGGGAAGGGAGAGGGAGAGAGAAGTTTTTTCTTTGACTTTCCTTTAATCCATTCTCCATTTCCTTTTTGGAAATGTTCACACTAGATACTGCAGTCCACAAGACCATGCTTGATCTTGCCCTGTGTTTATATTGTCCATCTTATTGACTCACTCTTCCCACCTCACTACACTCTACCCAAACTGCCTCCTTTTTAATTCCTTGGACCAGCTGAAATTACACTGCCTTGGAGCCATTGTTTTTGCTATTTTCTCTCTCTGTAATGCTCTTTGATGAAATCTCCTTATCCTCAAAATTTTGGTTAAATATTGCTGATTAAAACAGGCTTTCTCTGATCCCTACCCCATTATTCCTTATGACAGCTAGCTGTTTGTTTCCTTTTGTTAGATGTGCTCACTTTATAATTACCTATTTATGCATTTGTTCCCCTCCTTGTTAGCTTACACACCTGATTCCCACACCCACCCAATAGTGAGCTCCACAAGGGGCCAGGCATCATGCCTACTTCATTCACCTCTCTATGCCCAACCCCACTATGGTGCCTGGTACATATTAAATTCTCAATTCATAAATGCTGAATATATTAAATAGCTCCTTGACATATGAATTGCTTCTCTGGACTAACTGGCTTCATCGTTTCCTTTAACTTTCTACCTGAGCCATTCTGAAAACGGGAGGCATATGCTGAAAAGGTGGCACCTGGAATGTCCTATGTGCCTGGGAAAAACACCATCGTTGGAACACCTTTGCCAAGAGTGATGGTTCAGCAAGGCATAGTCCGACTCTGGTGTGATGTTTAGCTGGCTGTGGAGAAAATTTCCAGTGGCATGATTCAATCCCCAAAACAGGGCACCTTGAAGACCAAAGAGACATTGTTCTGAAATAATCGTATCTTTAAGGATAACAATGAATCTGCTTAAATGAGAAACCACCAAATATGAGAAAAAAGGCACCACACGGGTACTCTAACCAGGAAGTAATGAAGATAAGGGATAATACCACCCTCTTGTTCAGTTACTAAATATTTGTCTCTTAGGAACATGACAACAGTAGCACAATAATCCTCACTTTTCAAGAGGATTTATAATGTGCCAGTCACTCTGCTAAATCCTTTACATGCATAATCTCATTCAATGCTCATAACAACCCTACAGAGTTGGGATTATAATTGTATTCCTTTTACAGACAAAGAAAAAGGATGCATAGTTTGGTTTGATATCTTGTCCATGAATACTTAGCCTTTAAGTTGCAAGCTAATATTTGAATGCAAGTCTGATGATTCCAGCGTTGATGGCTCTGTGCCTTCTGCCAAGCACCCTGAAGTCTGCAATGACAGATGGAAGATGGCAGCTAGCTTTCTTACAGATGGTGAGAAAGCCTCCTTCAGCCACAGGACTCATGCTGATCTTGAGAGCAGTGATGTAACCACTCAGGTGGTACTTAATGGATGTTGAGAGCATGTAGTGGTCCCCCCTTAGCATGGGACAGATTTTCTACCAAAGAGCAACAGGATTTGGAGCAGCAGGAGCATGAGAAGCTAGAGAAGCACAGCTGAACAGCTCACAGGGGAACCATGATCAAAAGGCCTAAGCTGTCGTTTCTGGCAGACCTCAGTCTCGCAATTCCGACCCATGTTCTCCTCAGATTCTACAGCCGTTTTCAGAATGCCCTCTTTCTGTTAAGCTGTCTCTCTTTTCCACCCTAGTGATATTTCTACAGAGGACCTACTGGAAAGTCGAAATGTTACCAGAAAAGATCAGAAATCAGTCCTCTACAGTAAAGCATCAGAGAGCCCTTAAAATTGTCCAAGCATGGAAGCAAGAGACTCTGGCTTCTGGCCTGAATTAGTCTTCAATCTCATTTTTCTCTATTTTTTACTATAATGATGTTGTTGTCGATGATGATGATGATGATGATAATGATGAAGTAGTATTTTCTCATTATGTATAAGTAAATAAATTGAATAATAAAATTGAAAGTGATCTCCCCTCATATACACACAATTCTACTCTTCAGAAGCAACCATGTTAACAGTTTGAGGAAAATCTCTTCATAACCATCATTTCTGTCCGTAACACTCGTGAAAGGGCAGCTATAATTGTCCTTTTTTCAAGTGGAAGAATGGAGTCCTTAAGAAGGAACAAAATTCTCTCAAGAGGTCTCAGTATAGCTGAGAGGGGAAAACACTCCACATCTAATTCCAGGGTTACCCTGAATAGCCGGGTGGGTGGGTGCAATATATATATATATATATATATATATATATATATATACACACACACACACACACACACACATATTTAACATCTGACTCTGGGCTAGAGTATTGCATGGAGACATAGGGCCAAGCTGCCTTCTAGTAGATGTGGGGAGGACATCTATCTCAAACAGCTGAAATATTTAGTACTGGGCACTGGTTACACAGGGCACCCTGCTAAGGCAAAGGATTTGATATATAAGCCCAAAAGGGGTGAGTTCTTAAGAGAAAACGTTGCTTTAATTGGTGTGTGTCACGCGAGAAAGAGTGAGAGAAGTGTGACTACCATAGTGTTCAGTAAATAGAGCTCTAGCCTAGGAGATCCGAGGATAAGAGACAGAGGTATCTAGATGTGTGGGCATATGATTAACCTGGGAGAAGACTGTCTGAAACTGGAAAGTCCCATTCTCCCTGCCAGCCATCCTATGACCCAGTTTTGGGAGAACAGTAATTCTAGATCTGTTGTCGAGAGGTGCTTGATCAGCACCAGAACTGGGGCACAGTCGGTCTGTGTCTCAGAAGCACCTCAAAAGCCTAGCTGGTAAGCTTGGAGCACAAGGTCACGGGCAACCCAGGAGCCACTTGGAAATTCACCTAACAGGGTGAGCATAAGAATCTTAAGTTCCCCCTATTTTGAGGTCAGAAGTAGTCCTAGAGACCAGCATAGGGCTGTTTTGGGGTCCTGTGCCCATAGCTTTAGAAAAGGAGAATTGGGGCACCTGACTGGTGCAGTTGGTTAAGTGTCCAACTCTTGATCTCGGCTCAGGTCACGATCTCACAGTTCATGAGTTTGAGCCCCACATTGGGCTCTGGATTGATAATGCGGAGCCTGCTTGGGATTCTCTCTCTCCTTCTCTCTGCCCCTCCCCTGTTTGTGCTCTCTCTCCCTCTCTAAATAAATAAATAAATAAATAAATAAATAAATAAATAAGTAAACTTTTTAAAACATTTAAAGAAAAAGAAAAGGAGGACTCGGGGGGTTGGAAAGCAGGCAATATTAAATACCTCGAAGTTCCACAGTTATAAAATCAAGCATCTTAGGTCTTAAAAATGTTTACTGGTTAAAATTACGTATAGAAACTGAGTATTGAGGATACATCAATAATGTATCAGGGTTAATTTGAATGGATGTGACAGGGAAGGCTACGGTCTAAGAAGAGAAAACATTTTTATTCAGGATGCTAAAAATAACAGCTTTGTGTGCCATGTTGAACATTACTATTGAATACAGCCAAGCAATTATATATCCCAAATCTAGCATACATTTACCATACAAATATAGTAATACTAAAAAAGATTAAAGAAGTTAAGGCCCTGCTTAGCACACCCTTCCTTAAAAAATACTTTTAAATCACTACAAGTGGAATATATTCAAAAAGCAAATTTCCCAGCAAAATGAAGAGCCCTTCTTATTTCTTTGATATAATTGCTTTGGAAATGTGATTTTTTATCATGGCATTTCCCCTTTTCCTACCTCCTCTCTTCAGGCAAACAATCCATTTTCTCTACATTGTCTATGGAGAAGCATGTGACAGGCAGAAAGCACAAATGGCCTGACAGGCTGTGTCCTGTGTTCCCCAAGCCCCAAGCCCTTGAGGAATTTGGACTTGCTTATAGACGAGACCTCAATGTCCACTCCCATTCCAGATAAGAAAAAGATTCCTCCAAAGCTAAGGAGGGGATAAGGCGGGGGCGGGGCGGGGGGTTGGTGGAGAGAAAGAGAGAGAGGGAAAGAAAGAGATGAAAAAAGACAGATGATAAGAGCCAAGAAATCAGTGTGCTCTTGGGAGAAGAATGTGCACATCTTTCCCCAGAAAAGGTCCGGGGAAAGAGGTGCACAGATGACAGAAAGAGAGAAAAAGGCTACATGGTACTGGTCTAAGGGTAACAGGGCCAGACAGATTCACAAAGACTCCTGGTTGTCCGGGGTAGCCCTGAGGCAGCATAAGAGCTACCGGAGCTGTAGGGTCATGGAAACAAAAGATGTCTCAGCAGCCACCTACACAGAGCAGTGGTTACGGACCAGATGGGCTCCTAGGGGTCCATGTCTCGGTACTACATGAGGTGCCCTGTCCCAGTTGTAAATGGGGCCAACCTCTAGTTGGCAGGAGGAAACTGAAGTCATCGAAGGCAATGCTTCCTTCTTTACATCATCATGGCTACTCACAAACAATGCTGATTATTGAGAGTAGCCTTCAAGGCCCAACTCTCCTGCTTAATTATTCTGCGTGATATAAGCATATGATTAATGCTTTCACTATACCTAAGTGGATTAAAAATAAGAAGGAATGAGGGAGGTTTTACCCCCAGACTGTAACTCTGTGACCACCTGAGAAACACTACTTTAATGTGGATGTGTTCACCAAATTCAAAACTTGATCTGAGTTCCATCTCTGACAAAAACAAACAGAATTTGTGAGTTTGATGGTCCTGAAGAGATCCCTGATGTATTGCTGACATGTAAAGAAGAAATCACAATATTCATCAGTATTTGGGCCCCCATAGAAGACTGGTCATATGACCAATCATATGATGTCTGTTGTGGGTTGAATTGTGCCCCCTCAAAAGATGTAGTTATCCTAACCCACAATACCTGAGAATGTGACCTTATTTGGAAATCGGGTCTTTGCATATGATCAAGTTAAGGTGCAGTCATTAAGATGGACTCCAATCCAATATAATTGATGTCCTTATTTAAAAAATAAGCGGGAACTTTAGACACAGGCATGTGCACAGGGAGAACACCATGTGAAGATGACAGCAGAGATTGGGGCCATGGATCTACAAGACGAAGAATACCAGGACTGCCAGAAGAACTGGTAGAAACAAGAGAGGGACATGAAACAGATTTCTCCCTATGCCATGAAGGAACCAACACCGCCAACCCTTCGATCTTGGACTTCTCGCCTCCAGAGCTGTGAAGCAATAAATTTCTGTTGTCTTATCCAGTCAGTTTATGGTAGTTTGTTACAGCACTCCTGACAAACCAATGCAACACCCAAATGTTTTGAGAAAGTGGTAATAAGAGACATAGAGCAAAATCTGGAAGAACAACAATAAAATCTGAAACAAGAAAAAGAAGCAAGAAAGCACCGGAGAGAAGGAAAACAATAAAGATGAGAAGAAGAATAACCAAACAAACAAATAAAAGCCCACTCTATCTCTTTCTTCATTACAATAATCCCTCTCCAACAACAGATTCTCCTAGTGGGAAATTCTAGCGTGTGGGTATTTGCTTCTAAGTGTATTACTTAAAGTGTATATCGTTCTTATTAGGGATAAATAGAAAAACGAGGAATGAAGAGATGGGAATGAAAAAGAAAGGGAGAAAAAGCAGATGGCAGAAGAGCGAAAACACTGAAATTAAAACTTGACAAAATAAAGAAGATAGGAGAAAGCACATCCCAGATCTGGAAGCACATGCTGGTGACAACTGGGGGAAGGGATCTGAGACGGTCTTAAAAGGGGGCAGATGGAGGATGGGGAAGGAGGCAGGAATCAACTTCTCAAAATATCAGTTCCTAAAGGCTTTGAATATTTGTTGATAACACTCAATACACTCATGTGAATGCACAGCTGCCTCTTGCTCACATCACAAAGCAGTACCTATTTGCACGCAATCTAAGTACATGGCTCAAACAGGAGAGCCTGACAACTGCCCAGAGAACAAAGGGTGATCACTGCAAATTAACAGGGACATTGGCCTGTTAATAATTTAAGATGTGTGAAATATAATTATTTTTTTTTAATTTAAACTCTCGGTAAATACCATGCAAATGGCAGCAATTCTCTCACCCTCAAAGGTGAGCGCTCTCTCGTGAATTTTGGGAAAGGTGGGCTTGTTTCATTTGTTCTCTAAGTTAGTTCTATGCTGCGGCTGCCTTTCCACAGTTCTCTGCTCTTTTATGGGTCTCCATGACGGAACGAGTGTTGACTTCTATTCACCATCAGCGTCTGCTCACTGATGAGAGTTCCTAGCGTGCTGTCTCCTCCCGTGCACTGGCCGGTGATGAACGTGAACAGGCTATACTTCTTACAGCCTCCTTCTCCCACTCCCCATGATTCCACCGCATGGCTCATGGCTGTTGAGATTTTACGAAATTGACCGTGAACTGAAAAGGATTACAGCAGCCTCCCTTTATCCTTATCGGTTTTGCTTTCCACGGTTTCAGTCATCCTCGGTCAACCGAAGTCTAAGCAGATGACTCTCCTTCTGACAGATGGTCAGAAGGTCAATGGTAGCCCAAAGCCTGTCATTCACCTCACTTCATCTCATTGCATAGGCATTTCT
The DNA here is from genome assembly GCF_018350175.1 of Felis catus. Lineage (NCBI taxonomy): Eukaryota > Metazoa > Chordata > Mammalia > Carnivora > Felidae > Felis > Felis catus. Next base: position 30,881,254 of record NC_058371.1, read on the forward strand.
ATCACCTCACATCATCACAAGAAGGGTGAGTGAAGGACCATAAAGTATTCTGAGAGAGAGAGAGACCACATTCACATACGTTTTATTATAGTATATTGTTGTAATTATTCGCTACTGTTGTTAATCTCTTACTGTGCGTAGTTTATAAATTAAATTTTGCCATATGTCTATATGTGTAGGAAAAAACAGTATACTAGTACTGGGACTATCCATAGTACTCTCCATGGTTTCAGGCATCCACTGGGGATCTTGGAACATATTCCCCATGGATAAGAAGGGCCTACCATACTATACAAAAAGGAAGATGTTTCTAAACTGTGTGCTTTACAGAAAGAGCTTAAAAAAAGGAAAAAAAGGTAAAGCATTTGAGATGCAGTCTGCTTGAAGACACAATTCCTGGCTTCCCTGCCTATAAATGCACTCTCTTCTCACCAACTGTTTCCATTTTCAAAACATAACAACTAAAATCTCCTACAACAACACATAGTAAAGACAGGATATTGGTAAGCAGAGAGGTGCCATTCTCCTTTATTCTCCTGTGGCCTTCAGACTGTGTGGAATTTAAGAAAGACATAGGCTGCCCATGTCAGTGTTATCTTTAGCATGCAAAAAATCAAAACTCAGTCCAAACCCACCTCCTTTTTGAAAAATTTTATTTAAATCCAAGTTAGTTAACATGTTAGCATAATAACGGTTTCAGGAGTAGAATTTAGTGATTTATCACTTACATATGACACCCAGTGCTCATCCCAACAAGTGCCCACCACCCATGTAGCCCATGCCCCCACCCAAAAACCCCTCCAGCAACCCTCAGTTTATCCTCTGTATTTAAGAGTCTCTTATGGCTTGCCTCCCCCTCTCTGTTTTTATCTTGTTTAACCTTCCTTTCCCCTATGTTCATCTGTTTCATTTCCTAAATTCCACATGAGTGAAATCCTATGATATTTATCTTTCTCTGTCTGACTTATTTCTCTTAACATAATACATTTTAGTTCCATCCACGTTGTTGCAAATGAGAAGATCTCATTCTTTTTGATTGCTGAGCATTATTCCGATATATATATATATATATATATATATATATATATATATATATATATCACATCTTCTTTATCCATTCGTCAGTCGATGGGCATTTGGGCTCTTTCCATAATTTGGCTATTATTGATAGTGCTGCTATAAACATCAGGGTGCATGTGCCCCTTCAGCATTTTTGTATCTTTTGGATAAATACCTACCAGTGCAATTGCTAGATCATAGGGTAGCACTTTTTAATTTTTTGAGGACCCTCCATACTGTTTTCCAGAGTGGCTGCACCAGTTTGCTTTCCCATCAGCAGTGCAAAAGTCAAACCTAATTCAATGTTTATTTTCAGAATTTATTTTCTCATAACACAGAATGCCCTAATATAAGGTTTGGTTAGGTCAGCTACTCAACAATGTCATCAGAGATTCGAGCTCTTTCCCTCTCTCTGCTCTGTTGAACAAAGCATTGGCTTTACCTTAGGGCTCATACCCTCAGAGTCAGCAACTCTGACAGCAGTATACCCTTGTTCACACCCAATGGGAGAGGGACCCTGGCTTTTCTTTGCAGAAACCTCAGACAAGCCTCTTGTCCATCTTGCCTCATCGGCTCCTGTATTCTCAGCATTTTTAGAGTAGCCATGAAGACCTTCTACATGCCAGTTGAAACTTATTTGCATAGTACCATTTTCTGGACAAAGTGCCATTTTTCTCCATGTTCTTTTAGACATCTTTTTAACAGTGATGAGATTTAAAAACCAATAACAGAGGTCACATCTAATGCATAGAGCATTTGTAGCCACATTTTAGAAGTATTTGGCATGTAATGGAAACTCAGTAGATATTTGTTGAATGAATGAAGAATAAATAAATCATATTGGCCCAAATGTCTTGAAATCTGAACAACCACTGGTGAAGGAAAGGGAACACCATCATTAGTTTCTTACCCAAAGGGAAGCAACAATATTAACTACAATCTCATTATAGAGAAATCTGCCCTTCGAAAGCCATACCTTAGCTCCTCAAAGACCCTAGCCAAAGCTTTGAAGTTAAATTGTTTTTATTTGCTTTTATGTTCGCTTTCCTCAAAGGTCAGAGTTTAGGAGAGTGTACTCTCCTGTAATTTCTGAATATGGAAGGGAGACAGTAGGACGATCCCTATTCCTGTTACACACACTATCCCCAAAGGGCAGGGTAGGAGGCAAGGCTTGACCATCCAGGAAAAGTTGGTTCATTCAGGCCTCAGATGCCCAACTTGGTGTTTTTGATATGTTCTTATGAGTAGAATTGTGTCCCTCCCCCCAAAGATATGTTTATGCCCTAAGTCCCAGAACCTGTGAATGTGACCTTATTTGGAGGCAGGGTCTTTGTAGGTATCATCTGGTTAAGATGGGCCCTGATCCAGAGACAGGTGTCCTTATAGGAAGTGGAAAATTTGGGTGTGCCCGGGTGGCCCAGTTGGTTGGGCATCTGACTTCAGCTCAGGTCATGATCTCACAGTTAGTGAGTTTGAGCCCCACATCGGGCTCACCGCTGTCAGTGCAGAGCTCGCTTCGTATCCTCTGTCCCCCTCTCTCTCTCTGCCCCTCCGTCGCTTGTGCTCTCTCTCTCTCTCAAAAATAAAGAAACATCCCCCCCAAAAAGTGGGAAATCTGGGCACAGAAACACAGGCAAATGCCCTGTGACAACAGAGGCAGAGATTAAGTGAGGCATCTACAAAGCCAAAGAATGCCAAAGATTGCTGGTAACCTCGCTGGGAAGGAAAGAAGGATTCTCTCCCACAGCCTTCAGAGACACGAGCCTCATCTTCTTCTATACCACCTGCTTTTCTCTATCTTTAGCCTTCAGCTGTGAGGGTTCGTTCCACTAACATCTACATGGGTTTTTATATTCCAAATAAAGGTTTTCAAAATCTCTCCTGGCACCACAGACCGCCAAAACTAAGAAAGTTTGTAACAGTCTAGAGAGCTCATTTTCACCCAGATTGTTAGTTCCTTCACAGGTGAAAAACTTCAAGTTTCATTTTAGAATTTTTTTTCTGTCCAGAAAGCTGTTTTCATCCTTCCCCTTCATATTCCTGAAGTTTCATAAAGTTGCTAGTGTAGGAATGGTCATCTAACTCAACCTCCACCTGACAGGACATTCATAATCTCCCATGGTCAGAGTCATCTGTGCTTCCAGCACCCGGGCAGTGAGACACGTGTGCCACCCTGTCTTCTGCGTATCTCACTATTTCTGTTGCTGCTACCTCATTCATTTATTCATTCATTCATTCGATTAATATTTCCCAAGCACTTACTTTGTCAGGCACAATTGTGGACAGTGGGAATACAGCAGGAGGCAATGGACAATGAATGTCGTTGTGAGTGTAATTTCTAATAGATGGAGATCATAAATAAGCATTGATAAAGACCATAGAGGAAAACTAAGTAGGGATGTGGGCTAGAGAAAGAGGTCACGTGGGAGTGCAATGTAAAAGGGTAGTCAGGGAAAACTAATTTCTGGTTATTATAGAAAAATGCAACTAACAAGAGTACTTTCTTGCAGAAAGTGTTCGCTGCTCTGGATGGTGATAGGTTTTTCTTCTTGATTTTCTAGGAAGTGTCATCTGCCAGTTGCCCAAGATCCACACCTTTTCTCTCATATCTCTGGGACAGCTTCTGCTCCAACCTCAGCCCTTCCCCGGTCAGAATTTTCCCTTCTCTTTGGGCCTAACGGTTGCACGCATTCTACTGGCTCTGCCCCAGCTGTACTCTCTCTCAACATGATGTCCAGACCTGATACCCTATGCCAGGTGGGCTCTGACCGACACAGAATAAAATGGAACCATCACGTCTCACGTCCTCTGTTCTGTGTACTTTTTATCTGACGGGGCCAAGACAGCTGTGCCCACTTTTCTCTTTTTGTAACCATATTGGACTGTTGATTCATACAGAACCTAATGTCAATAAGGTTGCTAAGAAATTGTTCCATCTTCAGCCCCAGGCTCTTTCCACTCTGTGGAGATTCCTCCCTCTTGATTTCATTCCCTTTGGGAAAATTTTAACGAGTTAGAGCAGTAGCTGCGGCAGTCAAGATACACAGCATGTAATGACCTCCAGGTATCCTCCTTTGCTCCGTCTAACTCTGCCTACTTTATCCTAGCAATTTGACTAACACCGTCCCAATCTGCAAAGCTTTAAAGTGCTGACTTATCATCTGCCTATTTTTTCCCCCTCTAATGTTTAAAAAGAAATCAATTGATGGCAGCTTATGTTTCTGTCCTTTGCTTCCCTTGCCAGAGGTGAATCCCACTGTTTCAGAGCAAGAGCAGGCTGGGTACCTGCCCTGTAGCCTCTCCAGCTGAGGCTGGGATCACAGAGAAAACTCATATTCTCTTTTCACTGGCCTGTTCCCCCTTGTGAAAATTAAACCACGTGGTATGGAGGTGAAACCTCCCTTGGTCTTACAGCCAATCCCAAGGTGTTCTTTTTTATTCTTTACCTTCCAAAATCAACAGGGACAGATCATCATGAGGCTTTAAAACTACCAGTTGCTGGCTGTGGAATCTTGGATTAGTTACTCAACTGCTACGTGACTCCCTTTCACTAGGTGAATAAAGTTAATAGTAACTATGTCCAAGGCACATAGTAAGCATTAAACCAGTTCATTTATGGAAAGCACTGAAAAAGTAGCTGGTGCACAGTGAACACCATTTAAGCGTTAGCTTCCATTTGGGGTTAAAATTAAATGCATCAATTCATCGTTCACTCCTAATTATTTGGAGGCAGATTATCTGCTCTGTTTCCCCCTGGAGAAACAGTATGGTATGTTCTAGAATCAGGCAAGGAATAGTGTCTGAGCTCAGCTGCATGACCTTGGGAACATTATTTATCCCAGGTAAGCCTCAATTTTCTCGTTGATAGATGGCGATAACAACCTCCTTCACAGAGCCACTGTGGGCTTCAGGTGAGTTAAGTGTTCATAGTGTTCTATAAAATACCTATCGATTTATGGCTTTGGATGCCCCAAATGCATTCTTGGTTGGAAAATATTGTTCTTTGAAGATAATTTCATCATCCTAATGCCACAAAGAAACTTTAGCTCCTGACTTGCCTTTTCCAACAAGAGGCTGTTTTTCTTGTCCTGGCTGTCCATTGTAACCTAAGCATGAAGGTACCATTGCCACAACTTTCCCTTCCAGCCCTGTGAGCTTCACCCAGGGCAATTCCCTTTGTCAACAGCCCACCCCATCATTCAAAACCCTTTTTCAAATCTGGCAGCCATGAACTATAAATTTCCCAGTAATGGTGGGCTTATGGCTTACCCTTTCTGATTTGTTAACGTTATGGGCATTCTATGAACAAGACCAGATGAAGAGTACCAAGAGGGTGGGCACATCGGGTTCTGAGACAGGAATGGCAAGAGTAGAAGCATAGTATTTCACAGGCATCTCACTCAGTCACCAAAATAAGTTGTTGAGTATCCCATGTGACCAGCATATGCAGAATCTTTGACTGCATTGGAAAAAAAATAGCATTCAACAAGAACAAAATCATATTGCTGACTGCATCACATTTTCTCCAGATAACTTGATGATCATAGTCCACAGCTATACTTACAAAATGACAGAGCTAGGAGTACCTTTGAGATCACTTGCTTTATTTGGGACACAAATAAACTTAGAAGTGAGATGACTTCTTCATGGTCACAAAGGTAAGGAATGACAGTCAGGTCTAGAATTCTGGCCCCAACTTTTGGCCTATTCTTTCCACTGCATCACATAACCTCATATTTGTGCTGAATTTTAGGATTAAATATCTACACAACAGTGATGCAGATATTTTTCTCATTTCATGATTTCAGTTCTCTATGGTCCACTAAAAGAAAAGAATGTTTACAGAGAGGACCTCTGTGTCTAAAACCAAGGGCAAAATGCTTCAAATGGCTAACCGAGAAGCTAGTCTTGCCCAAGGAAAGCTTTCACTATATTGTCATCCTTGAGTCACTCAAAGTGAGTATGTGCTCTTGTTCATCTAATTTTCCAACTAAATGTCATCAGTCACCTTGAAGCAGGTCATTTCCTGCTGATAAACAGCCCTTGACAAGGCTGTAAGCAGTCAGTTTTTACCACCTGGTCATTAATCCCTACAAATGCCCTAGACCCAAATTCCTAATTGCTTAAACAAATGGTTTCCATGGATGATGAAACATCCCCGCAAATCTACAGCACTTGCTGGTAGCAAAAGTAGTTCTCTGTGCCACCTACTCCTACACTTCTCCCCTCGGTCCCAGGAAATGCTGAATGAAAAGTCAAGAGAGCTCTGATGGCTGCAAAGGGGAAGTCTGAAGGTAAGGGGGGCAGTATTGTCATTCATTGCCATTCCCTCCCCAGAGGTCATTCTGAGAGCAGGTGAGACTATGATGTATGGGATGTAAGAGAGAAAGGTCTAATGGGAGGAATACTTCAGTGTTGTCAGTGAGGATTTAGGTGAAGTCTCATCACGATTAAACAAGGGTCTCTGTTGCTCCAAGTAGAGGGATATTTAAGCAGGATTGGGGGGCAGCCAGTTGTCAGAGAAATGGTCTCACAGTGGCCACGTCATGCCCAAACCTGCATTTAGGTCTGCTGCGCTGCATTAAGGTTTCTGTGTTGGCCACATTGTTGGCCTGCCTGGTTCTTTGGTTTTTCTGGAGGCTGTGACCCCTGTTCCCTCACTCCCACCCACATGGTCATCATGCATACAGTTAACCTCGGGAGCATCCCCTCTGTACTGTGTGACTCTAGCTCCATGACCCTAGCTGTGACCCTTGACCTGAGGTAAGCCAATAGGAACCCCTTCTACCATTGTTGGCCTTGAAGCCAGAGCTTCAAGCTGGTACTTTTCCATCGCCTATGGCATATACTTTAAAGCTGTGTACTCCATGATTATGTTTCCACATGGCATTCAGGAGAAATGGAGGCAGCCAATTTGAAGAAAGAAAAAAATGAGAAAGAAATTGAGAGGAATAAATGAAAAATGAAGACAGAGATGGTTGTGATGAGTTTTATTGTTAGTTCCAGTTGTTCCTGGAACCCACGTGCAATTCTGTTCTTGGATTCCACGAGACCTCTGGCATTTGAAGAAAAGTTCCCTATTTTCATTAAGCTAATTAGGAATCTGTCATGGCAACCAAAAAAATTCTCAGAACTATATTCCCTTCTTTCCTTTGACACTGACTTTATGGTGGATCATTTAAGTCCAGGTACATCTCCCATTTTTTCTTTAATGTATATGGTATTTATAGTCAGATAGAAATGAGGTCCCTGGTTTTCATGTAACCTTGGATTTTCCTGATACCGTCTAATTGTTGGAGGTGGATTACTATCTTTGCTGCCAAATGTCAAGAACACTTGGATCTACTTGGAAGCAGAGCCGGTGCTGATAGGGCAGTGCCCTCTGCTCGGAGGGCAGGCTTGTTCGTCCTGTATCTCCTGTCACCAGTCTACTACTTGTTGTGAGAAATGGGCCATTATGGGGATCAGAGAGGCTCTGTATAAATGAGTAACCCTTTGACCTGAGCTTAAAACATTGTTTTGCTACTCTATGAAGCTGGTGGCAATGGTGGGGTCAGGAGAGTATCCTAAGATTCTCTTTGCAAGACTAGTTTCTGTCTTCTCTACCTTGGTAGGCACAGACAGACCATAGCTACAAAGGGGAAGCAACTCCTCCCTGAGGTTACAGCTACGGTCAGCAAACGAAAATAATATAAAAAGTTCTAGCATATTTTAAAAACCCTCTTATTAAAGCAAAAGTTAGGCTTGTTTGTGAATGTGGGAGATGGGGACACAGATTGAAGTAGAACTTTCTCGCCCTGTGTCTGCTTTTCCCTGTGTCTTCCACCACTCCGTCCCCCTGTCTTGTGTTCCTATCTTGAGGGACTCACTATAATCATTCGGTCTGATTCTCCAGCTGAGAGCAACTTTGGAGCAAATGTGCACAAGATGCACAAGTTGCACAAGATGTTCTCCCTCCTCCCGTCATGCTGCCCCAGCACCCACAGCCCCAGACTGGAGTTCCTAGGTAGAGCCTTCATTTTCTCCCACAGGCCCCCGATGCTTGCAGCCTCACCTCTCCATTCTTGATCCTCACCTCAGTCACCTCCCTTGTATCCACGATGTCACTCTCTGTTGATTTCCCAGCGGTTACTTTACTCTCTTTGGGCAACGTATTTGTGAACAAATGTCTGATGAATAAAATGCTAATCCCAAAGAAATGCTTCTAATGATGGAATTCCTGCAAAGTGTCAGACGAGTTGGAGAGTTGGGTCTTCCGATCCTCTGGGCATACATTACCCACTTGCCCGTGCTTGGGAGCAGTCCCTGTGTCTCTGTGTCTTAGTATCCACGTAAGAATTCCATAGCGCAGTAAAGTGCTTAGGCTTATTTTATTTCATGCTACTTTGTATCTATTGAAGATCTTTCCTCCTGAACTTTAAACTACGCCACAGTATACTTTTTATCTCAACCTTTTAAAAAAGGGAGGATTGAGTAAATTAGAGTCTTGGGCACTTTGAAGACCTCAAGCTAGAAAAAGACATTTCTATAAACCCTATAATGTCTAACACATTACCTTGCACAAAATGAAAGGAGAACAAGAGGGAAGCAAGATTTTATACAGACATACATATATATATACATATTGATATATACACACATATATACATTCATACATAGATTTATAATTATATAAAATATGTATTTCAGATAATATATACACACAGGTAACACTCAATTCCGACCTCCCTGATCCTGACACTGATTGAAGAATTTTCAGACTTCCAGGCAGGCCCCTGAGGCATATATCATCCTTTAGAGCTTAGAAGGTAAAGCCGCACCTGGCCTTGAGTTGGTGACCAGCATTGGGCACTGATTTCCCACATGATTTATCCAACAGAATTAGTAAGGAACTAATGTTCCAGACACTGTGATAGGCTGTACAGTTTCCTCCTGCTCAAGGCTTTGTGTCTTCCCACCCACTGCCTACAAAGACCTTATTAGGAAATGTTTGGGGAACCTGAAAACAGGGACTATGTCATATATATGTCATATATAGGGATCATCAAACTTTTATTTGTTGGTGGATTGACTGATGTTTTGAGTACTAACACATGCGGAAGAGAGGCATTTGATGTACATTTCTGTGTCTTGTGGTAGAATTATACCCCTCCTTATACTAGAACTTCAGTATCTTCCCTTCTCAAAATGACTTAAGGGGAGGATATCACCCAAAGTTGAAATAAGATCACGATCAATGATAATTAGATAATTCACAAATGATTTCCTAATAGCCTAAGAGAATTCATTTGCCTTTCAGTACTTGGCATGCTACATTTTATTTTATTTATTTATTATTTTTTTAATGTTTATTTTTGAGACAGAGAGAGACAGAGTGTGAGTAAGGAAGGGGCAGAGAGAGGGAGACACGGAATCTGAAGTGGGCTCCATGCTCTGAGCTGTCAGCACAGACCTGACGTGGAGCTCAAACTCATGAACCGTGAGATCATGGCCTGAGCTGAAGTTGGACGCTCAACCGACTGAGCCACCCACGCACCCCTTGGCATGCTACATTTTAATTTTTCAAATGTTTTTCTTCTGATACTTTAGGTTCTACACTGCATTTTTCCAAGTTAAACACTAGTTGCAATGGTTTATCTTCCAGTTACCTATTGCTGCAAATACAAAGCCCCAAAATGTGGTGGTTTAAAACAACAATTAACAGGGGCGCCTGGGTGGCGCAGTCGGTTAAGCGTCCGACTTCAGCTCAGGTCATGATCTCGCGGTCCGTGAGTTCAAGCCCCACGTCGGGCTCTGGGCTGATGGCTCAGAGCCTGGAGCCTGCTTCGTATTCTGTGTCTCCCTCTCTCTCTGCCCCTCCCCCGTTCATGCTCTGTCTCTCTCTGTCTCAAAAATAAATAAATGTTAAAAAAAAATTAAAAATAAATAAATAAATAAATAAATAAAACAATTAATTATTACCTTTTGAACTTCTGGTGCTAACTGGACCAAGCTAAGCAATTCTCAGTTGAGATCTTGCATATCAGATGGGTATGTAGCCATCCGAAACTTGACTGGGCTAAAGACCAACACGACCCACTCATGTGCTGGCAGTTGATGCTGGCTATCTGCTGGAAGCTTACCTGGAACTTTAAGCCAGAGTGCCTATGCATGGCCTCCATAGGGCTTGGGCTTCCCATATCATGGCAGCTGGACTTCAAGAGGCAGAGGAAGACAACTAAGCATGACAAGAGGCTCAGGCAAAAGCTTCAAGGCTTCTAGCCTCAGAAAGTATACAGTATGACTTCTGCCACATTTTATTGACCAAGAATGAGTTACAGGTCAGCCTAGAGTCAAGGGTAGGGGGCTATATGAAGATGTAAACAAGATGCTTTTGTGTGTTAGGCATCAGCTGGGGCAGCTGGGCCTGGTGAACCACTTCCAAGGTGGCTTCTTCACTCACACACCTGGAGCCATGGTGCTACCTGGTCTCTCCCTGTCTCTCTCTCTCTCTCTCTCTCTCTCTCCCTACCTTTTGTTTCTATCTCCATCTCCATGGCATCTCAACCTCACCTTTAAGATATCTTCACAACACTATGGCATCTCACAGCATGGTAGCCACAGGATTGCTGGACTTCTTCCCTGGTCACTGGATTTCTCCAAAGATGCTATTGAAAGTTCCAGAACATCTCTTTTGCAATATAACAGTATCAATCCAAGTCACTAAGATCATTCCAGATTAAAGGAGAAAGAAATAGACTCCACTTCCCAATGAGGAAATGCCATGCCTGTAAATGAAGAAAGGAATTGATGGCCATTTAAGAGACAAGCTACAAGTCCCCCTTATTATCTACCAAAGACATGGGGATCTCCTAGGGAAATACATAGTTCTTCTTCTCTGCCATGTCTTGCCCAAATACCAATTTATAAAGGCAGCTTTCCTTGATTCCCCTATGTGATATTATAGTTCATAATGTAGGAATGACATCACCAAGACGATAGCATAGGTCATTCCTGACTTTGGCCCCCCTCACAGAGAACAGTTGACATCTATTCGAGAACAAGACAGCACTGGGAGAATTCTGTAACACAGAGGTGAGACCGAAGCACTCCCTTGCACCTGACAGACCAAGATACACTGCACAGAAGGGTAAGAAAAGCCACTACATGTCGACCATATTGCCCCTCCCCCAGGCCAGTACAGCATCATGGACAGGTCTGTCCTGAGCCTCTGGTTCTGCCAGTGGGAAAAGGGAACCCAGGAAGGACATCCAGCACCTGCCCAGCACTGTGGGTCACTTTGTGGAATCCCCTACTTGGATCTCTTACCATAGGATCACAGGGGAATCTGTGGGTTTGACCATTCAGAATCTGACTGTGACAAGAAGCAGGAAGGTGCTCACAACAACTAGCACAAGGATCTTGGTGGACCAAATTCTTACCTGCAGCACCCAAGTGGTAATGCCATTGATAGGAAACTGTCAAGGGATGACATTAAAAAAATTTTTTTAATATTGCGATACCATCTCACCACAATGAGATATTGCTTCACACCTGTTATAATCGCCACCATCAAAAAGATAAGAGATAACAAATGCTGCCATGGATAGGATCTTGAAGGCTTTATCCTAGGTGAAATAAGTCAGATAGAGAAAGACAAATACTGTACGGTCTCATTTATACATGAATGTAAAAAACAAAAGAAGACAAAACAAAAGAAACAAAAAACAAACCCATAGAAAAAAAGATCAGACTTGTGGTTACCAGAGCAGGAGGTGGTGGGGAGGGGAAATTGGAGGAACGCGGTCAAAAGGTCCAACCTCCAGTTGAAAGATAAATAAGTACTAGAGATGTAATGTACAACGTGGTGACCACAGCTAACACTGCTATAAGGTATACAGGGAAGTTGTCATGAGAGTAAATCCTAACAGTTCGCATCCAAGAAAAAAAATTGTTTTCCTTGATTCTTTTCTTCTTCCTTTTCTTTTTTATTGTATCTATATGAGAAGATGAATGTTAGCTGAATCTATGTGGTGATGATTTCACAATACATATAAATCAAGGCATCATGCTAAACACCTTAAACATACACAGTGATGTATGTCCATATTTCTCAATAACACTGGGGAAAAAAGGAAATATATGTTTGGTCTTTGACCTGTTTCTGGCACAGAAATTCTTGGAATTTCCTGATGAGAGGGATAAAGTTGTCTTTTGTCACATTGATGACGTGACTTTTGGACCGTACGTAAAGATGGGACTGGTTGCCACAGTAGCCAACTGTGTAATTAGAAGGTTGGGACTTTCAGTCCTGGCCCCTGAACTCTGGAGACAGGAGAGGAGCTGAAGGTTGAATCCATCACCAATGGCCAGTGATTTAATCAATCATTCCTACATAATGAAGCCTCTGTAAAAACCCCAAAAGGACAGGTTTCAGAGGGCTTCCAGGTTGGTGAACACATAGAGGTGCTGGGAGAGTGGCAGCACCCAGGGAGGGCATGGGACCCCAGGCCCTTTGCCCATACTTTATTTACCCTATGCATCTCTTCTATCTGACTGTTCCTGAGTTATACCCTTTTATAATAAACCAGTAATCAAGTGAAATGATTGTCTGAGTTCCTTGAGCCACTCGAGCACATTTATCAAACCTGAGGAGGAGGTTTGGAACCCCCAATCTATAGCCAATCAGTCAGAAGCACAGGTGATAACCTGGGCCTGTGACTGGCATCTGAAAAAAAGGGGGACACTCTTATAGGACTGATGCTGCAGGATCTCCAGGTAGATAGTATCAGAATTGAGTTGAATTGTAGGACACCCAACTGGTGTCCAAGAATTGTTTGGTAGTGTGTGAGAAACCCCCCCCCCACCACCACCACATTGGAACTGGGCCCAGAACCCCCTTTAAACTTAGAACACATTAGGATCCCCTTCTGAATGCTCATTTTAAGTACACATATCACAGCAATTGCTGCTATATTTTACTAAGATTGCTTGTTTAACTATGTGTCTCCTTGAACCAGCTCCTGCTGAGAGCACCTGTCTTGTTCAGAGCTGCGTTCCCAATACCCAGCAGAGTAATATCACATATGGTGGACCCTCAATATTTAGCTGATCATGGAGGTTAATTGTATCTACAGCAAACTTTGCTAGAGGTATCCTTTTGCTTCAAGAGTCAGGACCAAATCCTTGTTCTTTGTCTCCCTCTTTTATTTTTCCCCCTTTAACTTTTTCCCAAATGTACAAGGGCATCATTTTCATGGTAATAACACCATCAGGACTTGTCCTGAGCCTTTTTTTTTTTTCTGCTGCAGCTCCTATGGGCTTGTGATTATCATGCATGAGACAGAGACGGAGCAGGGCGGCGGGTGGGGGGGGGGGGTGGCACATAAGCTGCTCCTGAAAACGAATCTACCATGATGCACCAGCCAGGAGCCTAATAGGGAGCATGATCCGCAATTTGCTGAGTGTAGCTCTACAAGGAGCCCTGGGCTGGGCTTGTGACATTCCATTTCTCAGAGGATTTTAGCTCCTGCTGCTGCTACAGGGAAGGATTGATGACTGTGATAAGAGATTTGAACACAGTCCTCTTAAAAACAGAAGGGCTGGGGTCGTCAGGCTAATTGGGACTGCAGACACGTGTATGTGTATGTCATACATAATAATGTGTGTATGTTATGTACGTAGTATAAAAGGGTAGAATATTTGAGGATAAAGCAAAAGCCAAAAGGACAAAGGCAACAGGCAATCTAATCCACTTAATGGGTCAAGAAGCTCAGAGCTGAGCCGCAAATGCATCATTTGATAACGGTAATGAAAAAGACAGCAATCTATATCTACAAATAGCATTAAGGCAGATTTGGTTTACAGGCCAAACTAAGTTGATGTGAAATTTACGAGACCGGCTGTCTCTCAGATGATGAGGGTGCATTCAGTTCCTTCTTTCTCCTTTGGAGCTCGCTTAGGTCTTATTTCCAAGGTATGTTTTCCTGATATGTGAGGCTCAATTTTGTTTAAATGAGAATGAAGCATTTTGCCACCCAATCTTATCTTAATGCTGAGGATGCTGATTTTACAAGTGGGTGAAGCCTATTTAGTGGCCCTTTGGGCGTTACATTTCCTTGTCCAGTGTCTGCGGGCTTCCTGCTCACAAGGGAGTTCACACGCCCCTGCACACGCGCACACACGCAGAGCGAAAAGTTGCTGGTGCCTTGAGATGGAATTTACAGTAAGGCATGTGTCTGAATCATGACTTCGCAGCTGGTCCTAGAAAATGCCTGAAATGTGTGTCCCGATGATTTGGACAGTGTGCTTTGTGTCTGCAAATCCCGTTATAATATTCCTGTGCAAAATGCACAGGGGCTTCATTTTTTTTTTTTTTAGGGACTTCACTTTCAACCAAAGTTCTAATACATACTCCACAGTAATCACAGTACATTGCACTGCAAAATATGCAGGATCCATTAATTTTTTTCTCCTTATGATGCCTCAGTCAATATCAGGTAGCATTCACGAAGAGTAATGAAGTCTGCTTTCAACACAGCAATGTTCCTACAATTATGTGCTGATTGACCTTCACTTTGTGCTGTGCCTGCAAAGAAAGGGAATCCCCTGATATACTGTACTGAGCAGAGCACGTGCAAGTCAGATGCCTTGAAGTAAGAAAGGAACTCGTCCCTGGAGCATGTGATGTGAACTTTCACTCCAGATTTGCTCCTGCTTCAAAAGTTAAAGCAGACCAGATCAGAAGTTTGGGGGCAGATTGGGAGAAAACTGTTTGGTTTTTTTTTTTTTTTAATGTTTTTTAGTGTTTATTTGTCTTTGAGAGAGAGAGAGAGAGAGCACAAGTAGGGGAGGGGCAGAGAGAGAGGGTGACACAGAATCCCAAGCAGGCTCCAGGCTCTGAGCTGTCAGCACAGAGCCCGATGCGGGGCTCAAATTCACAAACCACGAGATCATGACCTGAGGCCAAGTCAGGCCCCTAACTGACTGAGCCACCCAGGTGCCCCCAAATTTTTTTTAAGTCATTCTGGGATTTAGGTCTTCACTTATTTTGTGGGAAATTTTATAATAAGTGAAGTCACATTATTGACTTATTCTACAAACCTAACCTAAGCGTATGCTCCCTTTGAAGGAAGTGTGAATTCCACATAAGACGCTACAGCATAAAGAAGTGCTCACCCCTCTTTAGTGCTTCATCGTGGCTTCCGTGGGCCTCTGTGCTTTGGTCACGGTAGTAACTACTGTAAAAAGGAAACCCCAGAATATGTGATGACTCAAGTGCAAAGAGACATGTATTTCTTGCTCACCTGGCAGCCCGGGACAATTTCACGTCATCAGGGTTGGTGATGATAGGGAGGAATGTTCTTCCCTACATAGTCACTCAGAGAACCAGGCTGATAGAGGCTTTGTCAAATACATATGACGTCCCCAGTCTCCCTGGACGTCTTATCTGGAAGCGGAAAGGAGAATGAGAAAACCCACGTGAAATTTTGCATGGGTGATGGCCATAAGGATTCTGCTTGCATATACTTCTGGCTAGAAATCAGCCACACCCAGCTGCAAGGGAGGCTGGGAGATGCCACCTAACTGGGCCCCCAGGAAGAAGAGGACATGGATTATGTGAGCAACCTCTGTCACACTCCTCTCCTTTCTGTTCTTTGAGGGGTGGGCTTCCCAGTTTCACAGGGCCTGTGGCAGTGTGAGAATACGACATGCTCCCCCAGATGCTTTCCAGAGGCAAGGATCACCATGTGTGGGATTCTTTTGTGTCCAGCCACAACTCACCTCCTACATTCAAGGGAGATATTTCCAAAACCCTACCGAACACCTATCTGATTGTCAAATAAGCACCTCACATGTGACAGCATGAAACCAAATGTAGCTTACCTCCTCCATAGAAATAGTATCTATTCGTAAGGTTATGACAAGGCTGAAATGTGTAAGCCACTCAGAAAAGTGTCGGTACACAGCAGATGCTTAATAAATGTTGGTTATTATTCTTTTCCCTCCCACCCTCCTCCCACACAAATCTGTTTCCCGTCCCATGATTCATAGCGGGATCACCTACTTTAACAGGTCAAGCTAGAAGTCACATGTGACTGCTCCTTCTCACACACCTCTTACCACTGTCCAGTGACCTTCAGATAACTCTGGGCTGCTGCTGATTTCCTCCTCATTGTCACGCTCTGTCTCAGACATTCATTGCTTCTGAACGGAGCTATTGCAAATCCTGCAAAATGCCTTCCTGTTTTCTCTGATCTCCTCGTCCTCTGCCTCTGCCCCTGTAATATTGCCAGAGTTCCATCATTAAAGCATCCTAACATGTGTTATCAAACACTCAGATGGCTTTTTATTGTCTGCAAGTATGAAGTCCATAATCCTTGATGTTGAAAAGGAGAGTGGAGCATATTGGGAAGGCTTACTGGGGTATAAATATGGAACTGTTTTATTTTTACTCTAGTAACTACCTTCAACTAGGCCACCTTGATTCCTTCTTCCCCTCTGGGCAGTACCTCCCTTAGCAACATGGAGCAGACTCTGAAATTTTAGTACCTGGGAGATACCAGAAAATCTCTCGATTTGGATCTAAAACACCCGTTCCTTTTTCTAGCCTGATGTTCCTCTAGTGTTGAGAAAAGGGAAGAGGGTTGGTGGAGGCAGTTGCCTGGTAAGGGAGCCTCCCCAGACTCGGTCTGGTTCGGTCTGGTTGCACCCAGTGCTGGTGGCTTCTAAGTCAGCAGTGTGATGGTATTCTTAGAAAGAGATTGGCTTTAACCCAGCCCCTCCATTACTGAGGACTTCTCCACAGTGTCTCCACCATCTGACCACCATCTCCACGCACCCCAGCTGCGCCTCCGGGTACAACAGTGTATCGTGGGGTACAGCGGCTCCCTAGGCCAGCCTACAGCTGCTGCTTCTCAGTTAAACCTGGCGCTCTTCACATAGAGCCACCAGGACTCTGAAGTCTCCGGGATGTTGGAGTCCCCTCCTGTACCCTCTAAGGACTATGAAGGGCTGGGATGAGGCATAGCTTGTCCCGCCTTTCCCCCCAAACAATGGATACTACAATCTGTTCAAGCCTGTGAGATACTACAATGGATACTACAATGGATACTACAATCTGTTCAAGCCCATTCTGGTGGGTCTTTCCTCCTCAGAAATCTCTAGATGTGAACCCTATTGGCTCAAGTATGTCTGCAAACCTCAGGGCACACGTGAGATTCTGGGACTGAAAAGGACAATGTAGGCCCGACCCTAGGACTTCGGCATACTCCTCCGATAACTCTTAAGACATTCTCTGTGTGCAGGAGCATCAGGGCGCTTCCAGAAGGTTGACAATTCAGCATATACCGAGCCAAGGAATGAAATGTCAATCTCTATGTCTTGAAGTTACTTCCAGCCTTTACAAGAAATCCCCTTAGAACCCCACTCAGTTGGCTTCGGGGATGAAAGGCACTAGTCTCTCACCTGGCATCATGTGCCATTCACTCAGTTAAGACTTCTCTACCTTCCCGTTCTCCTCTCCTGAGAGGGGTAGGTGGAGGTAGGGCCAGCATAGGTCTGGCCCCTCCAAATAAACCCCAGGGAGGCCAGAGCTGGCCTCTTTAGCTCGAGAGTTTCTTTGGAATGTGATGCACGTAGGGTCTTCATCCACATTTGGTCCTTGGCTCCAATTCTGGGGCAGAGAAAAACCCATTTGACACACGATGAAGTACTTCATATATATGTACACTTCTGTCGGCCTTATTACCGTTTTTATAGCACCTTTTGCTAAACGTACCTCTCCCTGCAGGCACCGGAAATCCTCTAAAGGCTGAATCTTCTTCCTTTTTGCTTCACCATTTCTCGGCACAGCGCTGAACACTTTGTGGATGCACAACAAGTGTCCAGGACGTTATTTCCCAATTCCTCCCACATTAAGGTCCCGGATCCATGAGGTGCCAACCCCGTTTTTTGTTTGTTGTTTGTTGTTTTTGTTCTTCAGAAGACAAAACTCAGGTGCAGAGAGATGAGATCACTTATCTCGGGGCACACAGCTAGTTTGGGATTCCGTTTCATATACAAATTCATACACTTAATGGTGCAGCAGAAGCATAAGTAAGCCAAGCATTATTTGATGACTGGCCTTTGGAGAAAAGAGAGTGGGTAATGGAAAACACTGTACAAATTCCAAAAGTTGATTTTTGCAGATGAAGCACATTTTTCATTCTCGGTCTGGTAGGGTCTGCCTGTGCGTGCCGTGACTAATTCTTACTGGCCCAGCCTAGACTTCCCTCTTTTCAGGGCAGCATGACAGATTTGTTGGTATAGTTTGGCTTTAATTCATTGCAAGCCGATCCTGGAAACCGGAGGCCCTGTCATGTCTTTATTGCAACATTAACTCCATTTTTTCTTTCCCTACTCCTTCTATTAATAAGCAGAGGCCACTCACTAGGGCAATCTTAACTGCCCACTGGAAGTGACAGCCGAAAGTATAAATAACTCTTCTCACTTACCCTTTAATACTTTTCTGGGAAAAGTAGCAGTTTTGTTCTCTTATCTCTCACGTGGATGCAGAGCCGATAAATTCATTCAAGACAGCTTCACTCTTTCTTGGTGAATCGGAATTTCCAGGGCAGCCTGCCCCAGAAGGGCCAGCTGCTCCCGTGCCACTTGCACACTCACAGTGATTTGGAATTGACACAAGATTTCCTCTGGGCCCCTGGCTGTGCCCACACTTAACTCCACCTATCAAAGCGTGGAGTGGTTGGAACCTGAGAAATTAATCCAGGGAGGTTTTGTTCCCTTGCTTTGTCTGCAGGCACAACAAAGCAGCTCACTTATGCAGAACTCTCAGAAGAGGGTGCAACGGGAGAGAGGTGGAAAGAAGCCTCCAGCCGTGGCCGCGGTCAGCCACACGTGGGTGGTTCCGCAGGCGAACTCCGGACAGTTTGAGATGAGAGCGGTCTCTGGGCATGGATCCTTTGGAGGGGGCAATTCATGAGCCAACAGCCCCTCAGCACATGTACCTGTCTTGTTCCCTTACACACATCGGGTAAGGCCTGATCTAAAACTCTGCCCCCCTTCCAAAGCCTTCCTTGGCAAAGAAAAGAAACCACAACCTTTTGTCTCTGGTGAGTCCTTTGTCTGAGCATGAACCAATTAATTATCTTGGCCAGGGAGATTCGAGCACTGGCTGGCCATTCTGTATTGTGTATCCACACTCCAATCTGGGAAGAGGAAGAAAGTACCAGCTGGTAAGTGGCAGAGGGGCATCCAAGAAGACCTGGGGAGCAAAGCAGAGGGTCACCGCCCCCGCCGCCCCCGAAGAAAGGATGCTGTGCAGGCATCTATATATCAATAAAAACCCTTTTACACTTTTTAAATTATACTCTTAAATTAGCTCATTAACATATAACTAAGATAATTTTGATATTATCTTAGCATAATATTAAAATATATTATGCTTCTCCGAAGACCATTAGGCTGTGCTCACAACACCCAGGAATTGTACACGCTGACTGCCTTTTGTGCCTTTCAAGCAATGTACCGCATGTTAAATTTCTGTGTCAAGTGTCCCATTTTTCCTAGTCAATTCCTTTCCTTTCCCATCTCTAGGAATCACATGGAAAAAAATTAGAAATTATGAAGTGTTTCACAATGGAAAAGATGGGGAAGAGGTATAGATGTGTTGCTATCAACCAGTCATATATATCTACGGAAAATTTTGAAACACAGGACATTTACAGGGCCTAAGAGTAGTTTGGGGGAGTAGGTTTTCAGAACGCAAAACAACAGTAGAACTTTCTTAAACAACATCTAATTCTCAGAAGATTTATTAAAAGAGAGGTGGTTATCTTCATGTAGGATCTGGAAGGCCAGAAATGTCTTCCCCTTAATACTTCTTGTTCGCATTCTGCTACTGGAACCATAACCATTACATCTATAACACCACTCCTTGACACGGCTAATTGTCCTGTTTGTCCTGTTCATCGCATGATGATTGTCCTGTTCATCGCATGATGTGACTTGGGGTCCCCAGACTACAAGCCAACCCCCTCGTTTTCCCTTAACTCTTAAATTTTTTTTTTCAACGTTTATTTATTTTTGGGACAGAGACAGAGCACGAACGGGGGAGGGGCAGAGAGAGAGGGAGACACAGAATCAGAAACAGGCTCCAGGCTCTGAGCCATCAGCCCAGAGCCTGACGCGGGGCTCGAACTCACGGACCGCGAGATCATGACCTGACTGAAGTCGGACGCTTAACCGACTGCGCCACCCAGGCGCCCCTCCCTTAACTCTTAAGTAAATGTGGGCGGCCAAGAAGTACGAGCGTTCATAATGAAGTGTTCTTAAAGATTTAATGTTTCTAGTCTGCCATCACTATAACACTAGGACTTTGGTATTTCTTATAAATGGGTCTTTCCTCTTCAAAGAGCATTTTGTTGCTTTCTGTCCAAAGATTCACTTAAGCAAAAGCATGACCTAAGGGAGTATAAAAGAATAACAAACATTTCTACCTTATAAATCGCCTCACCAGCAAATACTTACCACTAAAGGGAAGAGAGGAAGAGGGCCTGGGATTTAGTGATTATAGGGAGCTCTAAGCCTAGAGAGAAGGGCATTGCTTTAAAGAAGGTGAGGAGGGAAGGGGACAATGAACTACAATTCTTTTATGGCTGCTTCATTCCAGGCTCTCTCTAATGCAAGGGATTGACAAGGATAAATATAAAAATTTCCATCCCTTGGAGTAATCACAAACCAGTAGGGAAGACAGACACGCACATTAACTAGAAGAGTGTCTCGTGCATCGAAGGTATCTATTAAATGCTCGTTGGACTGATAATTTACCTACAATGAAATTCAAGTTCGCACACTGTACATCAGATTCTGGCTCTACCACTAACAAGCTGTGTGGTGTTGTACAGGTTACTTAACATCTCTGTGTTACTGTGAACTGCTTGGCTTAGTTCCTAGCAAATAAATGCAGTTGTAGCTAATATATTTTTTTAATTTTTTAATGTTTATTTTTGAGAGAGAAAGAGAGACAGAGAGACAGAGCATGAGTGGGGAAGGGGTATAGAGAAAGGGAGACACAGAATATGAAGCAGGCTCCAGACTCTGAGCTGTCAGCACAGAGCCTGATGCAGGGCTTGAAGCCACCAACTGTGAGATCGTGACCTGAGCTGAAGTCAGATGCTTAACTAACGCTTGAGCCACCCAGGTGTCCCTGTAGTTAATATTAATATCAATATTAATATTAATATTACTGTTACCTATTCTCCCTCCATCTCCTACCATGCTCCCCCTTCCTCCTTTCCTTAAAACCTATGCTCCATTCATTCCACACCAGGGAATGCTTCCCAGACATGTTATGATATGCACATCTCTCAGTCTGTGATTTTCATTCTCTCTTGCCCATCTACAGTGGACTTCCCAGGCCAGTTATAAACCCTTTTGGAGAAGGCACTGTGGTTTTTCACATTTATAATTCCAGCAACTAGCATATTTCCAGGAACAGTTCAGACACTTCACAAATATTTGTTCAATTGAATTAACTGTATTAAACTAAATAGTGTGAATAAAACTGTACACATCCACATAGGGAGAGTGAGGAATTCTTCACAGGGAATGAATCACGGAAGGTTTCCCGTAGGAGCAGACAGTTTAACTTGAAAGCTTTGAAGGATGGATTCATCAGGGGATCAAGGTTCGGTGTGTTTAAGCGTCGTAGTCGGGTTAAGAAAAATGAGTGTGGGCCCAAATGCAAGACATTGCATACAGCGAGAGCTCTGTAGGCAGGGAGCGGAATGAAGGAAAGAATGGAAGCACACATTTGTTCTCTAAGCAACAATTCTGTTGTCACACTAAGAGAAAGCACAACTTGAATTGCTTGCCTTCATTTTAGTTTCCCCCTTGATATTATTTTTGTAAACTTGTGAGTAATGAAGAAGGAAGGGGCCTTAACCCCTTCTCAGACTTTCATAGGTAGGCCAAAAAATCACAAACAACTCTCACTACCATTATATCTCGTTTCCCAAGTCTTCTTGGCTCTTTATCTCCCAAAGGTAACGGTGGCCTCTTCTCCATTCTTTTCCACTTCATCTTCAGGTCTGAGCTGGTGGAGAAGTGAACCTAGCAACCTGGTATTCCAGAAGAAGGGACTTTTGCCCAGAGTCATACCTTTGTCAAATATACACAAGACAGGTCAGCTCTCCTCTGTTTACCGGTGGACCACAAAATAATCCATCAAAAGACAGATGTAGTATAAGACGGAAACCAAAGCTTATCACCACACCTCCAATCCAGTCTGCCTCCAGAAGTATAACTAGGACTTAAAGACCTTAGGAAAACAGTGGAGAAAGGGCCAGGACAGAAAGGTCAGCTGGTACAAAAACCTATGGCAAGAGATGTTTGGTGTGTTTGGGAGACAGGAGAACAAGGGAAAGGCAAGAGACAGGAATGGCAGAAGATGGTGAAAGCAGAAAGATGAAGGACTGGTGGGGGAGATGGGGACCAGATTGTTCAGGATGTCGAAGGCCACGGCAGGGTGTTTGGATGAACGAGGCAGACATACTCCCTCCTTTATAGAGAAAAGTCTGCCGGAGAAAAGAGTCCTCTGAAAAAGTCGTCACAAACATGATAAGCATACAAAATGAAAATGCAAGTCTTAGAGGATCATATAATGAAGGACTTCGATGCATCTAGGAGGGGGGTTAGAATAGACTTCCTAAGTTCTTTAAAGAAAGTATCAGTTTGGCAATAGATGAGTTGGGGCAGGGGGTGCAGCATATGGGGAAAGCAAGCAGAATGGGCCAATGCCCAAAATTGTGAGGGAGGAGAGGCCAAAAGGCCAGTGGAGCTGAGTGTTGGGTCTAAGGAGAGAAGGACTGAAGAGGGAGGGCAAAGTGAGTCAGGGCTGGATCCTAGGAGCCCTTACAAAACATGACAGAGACTCTGGTCTGTGTTCTAGGAGCAGGAGGAAGCCACTTTAAGGAGTGGAGTGATAGATACAGTCTGGCTGGAGCTGTAAGAAGGTCACACTGGCAGGTAAGTTAGTACGGCTGAAATACAGAGCGTGGAAGCGACGTAGCAACAGATAAACACCGGCGAAGTTAGCTCGATCGGTTTATGTGGGAAAAGACCCAGAGAAGTTCCTTCCAGAATGAAAAAGAAAAACATTAGGCAATCCAACATGCACTAAGGCAAATATCAGACATCTCCCTCGGGAAGTGTCCCTCTCTTTCCCACTACCTGCATTCTCGTGACCGATGAGGCTGGATATTATTTTTCCATCTTGTTCCTAGCCTCGTGGTAACCGTCAATATATGGGCCACTTATAAGCTGCTTCCATACTCCCCTGAATGTGCACAGAGATCCCCTGGCGACCTTATTAAAATGAATATTCTTATTCAAAAGGTCTTGGGCAGGCCTGAGAGTTTGTATTTCTAACATGCTCCCAGGTGATGCCTGTGATGCTGGTCCATGAACCAGACTTTGAATAGCAAGGCCATAGAGTTTTAGGCTTTCTGAACATACACGTAGCAGCAGACTTAAAAATATAAAACAAGCCAACAAACAGAACTAGCAGATTATTCCTCTGTGACTGTGTTGCCTGTTTGCAGAGATTTTGGATGCGACTTTGTCTTTCCATAAAGAGACTTTAGGAGATACTGCGTAACTTCATTGGAGCTCAATCCTGGAGCCCTTCAGACTGTGACCCTACACCACAGTGACACCTGCTGGCAAATTCATGGATTACAATGGGGGCTTTGAGAATAATCCAGTCAAGTAGCAAACTTTTTTCATACATAGAAGTTTTCCTAAAGTACATCTTCTGGTTGTGAAAGGGATTTTAAAATAAGGTGTTTGAAGTCCCTTGGTGAAGAATTAGGGTCTGAACAGTGGCATAAGGATAAATGTTTAACAGCTGGCTCCCCAGGATAAAAAATAGATATGCATATATATATATGTGTGTGTATATATATGTGTGTATATGTGTGTACACACACATATATATATACACACACACATATATATATACACACACATATATATGTACACACATATACACACACACACATATATATATATAAATTTTAGTGATATAAGGGATGTGCAGCACATGATTTATAAATAATAATAAAATTTATGATACGTTTTATTGTAAATTCTACGTGTAAGTTGATTCTCACAGAATCCTTTTGTTATTTTTTTTACCAAACTTGTATCAGTTGCTAACCTATAATTGCCATCCAACCATGTTTTGACAGAAACAGCCTATGAAAAAATGCTCGTTGAGTATGCAATTTACCAAAAAGCCACGCACATCATTGATGGCACGGATGTAGTTCTGATGTGAATGTCAGCGGGTACTTTTGTTTACATTAATGAATAAAACAGCGAAACAACAGAAACATATGTTAGCACATGACTCACTCGTCAGTGACATGAGGATCACTTCCTGGTGGATGATAGTTTTGAATACTAGAAGGTATTTCTTCAATTTTTGGCATATTTATAGTATAACCACTATAGACGTGAGTTTAATCTGCATTAATGACATTTCTCCATCATTTTCCTTTTTTTTAAGTGTATTTATTTTGAGAGAGAGAGACAGAAAGAATGCATGCACGGCCCTCGAGTGGGGGAGGGTCAGGAGAGGGAGAGAGAGAACCTCAAGCAGGCTCCACACTGTCAGCACAGAGCCCGATGAGGGGCTCGAACCCACAAACCAGGAGATCATGACCCGAGACAAAATCAAGAGTCGGATGCTTAACAGACTGAGCCACTAAGGCACCCCTCCATCAGTTTCTTAAGTTTACGTAGTCAACAAAACAATAAATCCAGCTCTGATTGTGACATTTTCCAACTTCCATACTCTAAGTACTCCCACTATGGCCAGTTTCAAACCACCAGTGTGATATCACTGCCTGTGAGGTTGGGAGCACACACTTCTATAGTGTTTCTGCCATACAGGCAAAATAATATAAATAACATCACGAGTATAGGCAATGGAAAACTATAGTAAAACAATTAGGAAGTGACACATTCTGAGTGTTTGGGAATTTTTTTTTTAAGTTTATTTATTTATTTCAGAGGGAGTGGAGAGAGAGAGAGTCCCAAGCAGGCTCTGTCCGCATTGTCAGTGCAGAGCCCAACGTGGGGCTCGAACTCATAAACTATGAGATCATGACCTGAGCAGAAATCAAGAGTCAGACACTTAACCAACTGAGCCACCCAGGGCCCTTTGAAATTTATTTTTAAATAATTTCTTTAATCCTAAGTTAACATGGGGCACCAAGGTGGCTCAGTTGGTTAAGCTTCCGACTAGATTCTGGAATATACCTGAACAACCTCTGATGTGGGACAAGAACTAACAACGAGCTGTCCTACTCAACGGTGGACATTAGCAGGGACATCAAAGGGTCAAGGCAGGGGGCTGAGGCAATGACAAGGTTGCCTATGGGGAAAGGAGGGTGGAGAAGACAAATTCCTGGGTGTGGAGCTCTCTCCAGACCCTGGGTGCCAATAGTTAGGCCCCCATTTGACAATAGGGTAAGCAGAGTTTAGAAGGCCAGCGAAAATAGTCAGCCCCAGAGCAAGTTTACTAGCAGTGAGAGAAAGAAAGAAAACAGGAAAATTTAACCTTTGAACTCCACTCCAAAAGAAAAAGAAAACGAAAAAGAAAAGAAAAGCTTTTCCCATAAAAAGCTTTTGGGGAAACCTAAAGTTTCTCTAAAGACAGTAGAATGATGATGCCTCTGCCTTTGTTTTGATGCTAGCAGTGAGCCCTAATCTATTTACTCTCCACCTAAAGGGAACAGTGGCTCTGTTTGCTTACTTAGGGTTTAGTTATTTCAAAATCAGAAAAGCCTATCCGAAAATCCACAGACCAGGGAGGGATTTTAGAGATCATCTAGTCCAGTCTTCACATTGCCTTCTGAAAAGTACAACTAAAAACCCTCTCACTATTTAAAAAAGAAAAAAATTTTTTTAAAGAATCTGCCAAACAGAGAGACGGTGATCTGCTAGGGAACTTGGTACCCAAGGAACAACACTGTGGAAAGTACCCTGGAGCACTTTTTCTTTTCATATACCCCAGACACGGAGCTGAAAAAACAGGCAACTAGAAAACATCAAAGGGGCAGAAAAGGGATAGCCTAGCAAGACAGAATACTGTTAGACAATAACACTTCTACTCTAGCCAAAAACCACAGAAACTAAAATCAGAAGTAGAAGAGGGGATATTGTTATCAACCGTACAGAAATAAAAGGAGTAAAAGAGAGTACTGTGAACAATTATATACCAACAAAGTGGGTAACCTAGATGAAATGGATGACTTCCCAGAAATATACAACCTACCAACATTGAATCACGGTGAAATAGAAAATGTGAACAGACCCGCAGTTTGGTTCGCTAGGGCCTGCCATAACAAAATACCATAGACCAGGTGGCTTAAACAGCAGACATTTAGTTTCTCACAGTGTGGGTTTCACACGTGCTCTTTCCTTTGTGCATGAACGTATGTGATGTCTCTGTGTGTGTCCTAATCTCTTATTATATAGACAACAGTCGTATTGCTTACTGACAACCCCATTTTAACGACTACATTAAAACCCTGTCTCCGAATACAGTCACATTCTCAGGTATTGGGTGTTAGGGCTTCAACATATGACTTCTGTAGGGATACAATTCAGCCTAGAGTAGTTTATAATTAATAAGAAGATTGAATTAGTAACCAAAACCTCTCAAGAAGAAAAGAAAAGCCCTAGACTAGATGGCTTCATTGGCGAATTCTACAAAATATTTAAAGAAAAATTAACACCAACCTTTCTCAAACTTTTCCAAAAATTGAAGAGAAGAGAACATTTCCAGATTCATTCTATAAGGCTGGCCTTACCCTGTTACCAAGCCAGGCAAAGATGCAACAAGAAAAAAAAAAAAAAACTAGGGGTGCCTGGGTGGCTCTGTCGGTTAAGTGTCCAACTTCGTCTCAGGCCACGATCTCATAGTTTGTGAGCTGGAGCCCCACGTGGGGCCCTGTGCTGACAGCTCAGAGCCTGGAGCCTGCTTCAGATTTGGTGTCTCCTTCTCTCTCTACCCCTCCCCTGCTAAATCTCTCTCTCTCTCTCTCTCTCTCTCTCTCTCTAATAAATAAACATTAAAATTTTTTTTAATAAATAAAAAAGGAAAGAAAACTAAAGGCCAATAGCTCTGGTGACTATTGATAAAAAATTCCCAAGAAAATACTAGCAAAAGGATTATATACCATGACCAAGTGTGATTTTTTCCTGGAATACAAAGATGGCTCATCATATGAATATCAATCAATATAATACACCACATTACCAGAATTATGGAGAGAAAAAAAATCTCACTTGATGCAGAAAAAGCATTTGACAAAATTCAACATCCTTTCATTATTAAAAACAACAACACTCAATAAGCTAGGAATGGGAGGAAATCACCTCAACATAATAAAAGCCACATATGAAAAACCCACAGCTAACATCAAACTCAAAGGTGAAGAGCTGAAAGAGTTTTCTCTAAGATCAGAAATGAGACAAGGGTGCCCATTTTTGTCACTTCTATTCAACATAACATTGGAAATTCTAGTTGTTGTTTTTTTTAGAGCAATTAGGCAAGACAAAGAAACAGGCATCCAAATGGAAAAGGGAAGAAGTAAAATTATCTCTGTTCAAAAATAAGATCATCTTATTGTAGAAAACCCTAAATGTTTCACAAATAGAAAAACTGTTAGGATTCAGTAATAAACACATCTAGTGAAGTCACAAGATAAAAAATCAACATGCAAAAATCAGTTACATTTATAAACACTAATAATGAACACTGTAAGGAAGAAATTAAGAAAACAACTCCATTTGTAATAATATCAAAAATAATAAAATACTTAGGAAAAACTTAACCAAGGAGATAAAAGACTTATACACTGAAAGGCACAAAATAGTGCTGAAGGAAAGTAAAAACACAAACAAATAGAAATATATCCCCTGTTCATGGATTGGAAAACTTGGTAATATTAAGATGTTAGTACTACCCAAAGCAAGCTACAGATTCTATACAATCCCTATAGGAAAAAAAAAAACCTAGGGAAATCTCAGTGATATTTTTTCAGAAATGGAAAAATGCATCCTAAAATTCATATGGAATCTCAAAGGACCCAAATAGCCTGAACAATCTTCAGAAAGAACAAAGTTGGAGTTCTCACACTACCTGCCTTCAAAACTTACTACAAAGCTGCAATAATCAAAACAGTATTGTACTTGCATGAAAACAGACACATAGACCCATGGAACAGAAGTGAGAGCCTAGAAATAAACCCATGCATATACTGTCAAATAATTTTCAACTAGGATGCCAAGATTATTCAAAATGGAGAAAGGATGGTCTTTTCAACAAATGGTGCTGGGAATACTGGATATCCACATGCAAAAGGATGAAGATGGATACTTACATTACATTTAACAATTAAAAACTCCAGGGGCACCTGGGTGGCTCAGTTAGTTAAGTTTCTGACTTTGGCTCAGGTTATGATCTCACGGTTTTGAGTTCAAGCCCCACGTCGGGCTCTATGCTGACAGCTCAGAGCCTGGAGCCTGTTTTGGATTCTGTGACTCTTGCTCTCTCTGCCCCTCCCCCACTCATGCTCTGTCTGTCTCTTTCTCTCTCTCAAAAATAAATAAACATTAAATTAAAAAAATTAACTCCAAATGGATTAAAGACTGAAATGTAAGAGCCAAACCTATAAAACTCCTAGAATAAAACATAGGTGGGAAAGCTTCATGACATTGGACTTGGCAACAACGTCTTCATTATGACACCAAGCACAAGCAAGAAGGACAACAAAATAGTTAAAGTGGACGTCATCAAAGGACACTATTGACAGAGTGAAAGGGCAACCCACAGAATGAGAGAAGACACTTGCAAATCATATGTCTGATAAGGGATTAATATCCAGAATTAATTTAAAAGCTCCAACAACTTGACAATCAAAAATGAGCAACCCAACCTTAAGATTGGTAAAGGACTTAAATAGATATTTCTTCAAAGAAGATGTATAGATGACTGATAAGCACATGAAGAGCTGCTGAACATTACTAATCAATAGGGACATGTAAATCAAAACCACAATGAGATATAATTCCAAATTATATTTGGAAATTCTATTCTCCAGAACAAACAAGTGTCATTTAAGGGTGTGGAGAAATTGGGGTCCTCGAGCATTGCTGATAGGAATGTAAAATAGTACAGCTATTACCGAATGATATGATGGTTGCTCAAAAAATTAAACACAAAGTTACCATATGATCCAGCAATTCCACTTCCAGGTATATATCCAACATCCATTCTGTGGCCCATAGATCAAGGAGTAATTTCAACTTTCAAGTCTCACCATTTAAGAAATACTTTTTATAAGATGATAAGCTGCCATTTTTATAAGATGATAAGCTGCCATAGATAGTGATTCCTGTGATGAATCTGAGCAACATAAATGGAATGCGTCTAAAAAGTGCTCCTCATTCTAGATGTCAATTAAGAACACGCGTGATTCATGGGAACAGGTCAAAACATCAGCATGAACAGGAGTTTGGGTCATCTGACAGATGACCTGGAGGAATCCAAGACTCCAGTGGAGGAAGTACCTGCAGATATGGTAGAAATAGCAAGGGAACTAGAGTTAGAGGTGGAGCCTGAGATAGGACTGAATTGCTGCAATCTCATGATAAAATGTTGATGGATGAGGAGTTGCATCTTATAGATGAGCAAAGAAAGTGGTTTCTTGAGATGGAACCTATTCCTGGTGAAGGTGCTGCGAAGATTATTGAACTGACAACAAAGATTTTAGAATACGACATAAACTTAGTTGATACAGCAGTGGCAGGGTTTGAGAGGATTGCATCTAATTCTGAAAGTACTTTGGGTAAAATGTCATCAAACAACATCACATGCTACAGAGAAATTGTTCATGAAGTGAACAGTTAATCAATGCAGCAAACTTCCTTGTTGTCCTACTTTAAGAAATTACCGTGGCCCCTCCAGTCTTCAGGAACCACCACCCTGATCAATCAACAGCCATCAACATCGAGGCAGGACCCTCCACCTGCAAAAAGGTTATGACTCATTGCAAGCTCAGATGATGGTTGGCATTTTTTAACGGTAAAGTATTTCTTTACTTAGTTACTTATATTTTTTTAATTTTTTAATGTTTATTTTTGAGAGAGAGAGACAGAGAGGCAGAGTGCGAGTGGGGAGGGGCAGAGAGAGAAGGAGACACAGAATCCGAAGCAGGCTCCAGGCTCCGAGCTGTCAGCACGGAGCCCTACGTGGGGCTTGAACTCGTGAACCACAAGATCATGACCTGAGCCGAAGTCAGATGCTTAAACAACTGAGCCACCCAGGCGCCCCAAGTATTTTTTTTATTTTTTAATATCTATTTATTTTTGAGAGAGCAAAGAGAGAGATTGTAATATTTATTTATTTTTGAGAGAGCAAGTATGAGCGTGGGAGGAGCAGAGAGAGGAGACAAAGGATCTGAAGTAGGCCCTGTGCTTGACAGCAACAAGCCCGATGTGGGGCTCAAACTCATGAACCATGAGATCACGACCTGAGCCGAAGCAATAAAATATTTTTTTTAATGTTTGTGTATTTATTTTGAGAGAGACAGAGGGAACCCAAGTGGGGGAGGGGCAGAGAGACAGAGAGAAAGAGAGAGAGAGAATCCTGAGCAGACTCCATGCGGTCAGCCCAGAGCCTGACGCGGGGCTCAAACCCACGAACCATGAGATCATGACCTAAACTGAAACCAAGAGTCGACTGCTTAACCGACTGAGCCACTTAGGTGTCCCAAGTATTTTTTAATTAAGGTATGTACATTGGGGTTTTTTTTAGACACAATGCTATGGCACACTTAATAGACTATAGTTTGGTGTAAATAAAACTTTCATATGCACTGGGAAACCAAAAAATTCATTTGACTCACCTTATTGTGATATTCACTTTATGGCAGTAGTCTGGAACCAAACCCACAATGTCTCTGGGGTTTGTCTATATGATAGCCAAGATATGGAAGCAATGTAAGTGTCTACTGATAGATGAATAGGTAAGAAATATATTGGAATATGGCTCAGCCATAAAAAATGAAATCTTGCCACTTGTGACAACAAGCATGGACCTACAGGGTATTATCTAAGTGAAATGAGTAAGACAGAAGTGAGAGAGAGAAAGACAATTCACTTATATGGGGAACCTAAAAAACCAAACGAACCAACAAAACAAAACAGAAACAGACTCACGAAGACAAAGAACAAACTGGTGGTTGCCCGAGGGGAGGGGTGGGGAAATGGGTGAAATAGGTGAAGGGGAGTAAGAGGTACAAACTTCCAGTTATTAAACAAATAAGTCACAAGGATGCAAAGTACCACATAGGGAATACAATCAATAAAATTGTAATAACTGTGCATTGTGACACATGGTAACTGGATTTACTGTGGTGCTTATTTTGTAATGTATATAAATGTAGAATCGCTGTATTGTACCCCTGAAATGAATATAAAATCGTCTGTCAACTATTCTTCAGTTTAAAAAGTTTAAATATTTTCCAAATAAATAAATAATTAAAGTCATAAAATGTTAAATTCAAAATCAAAAACTTTTGCTTTGGGGAAGTCCCTGTTAAAAGGATGAAAACAGGGGTGCCTGGGTGGCTCAGTTTGTTAAGCGTTTGACTCTTGGTTTCGGCTCAAGTCATGATCTCACAGTCTGTGCAGAAGCCTGCTTGGGATTCTCTCTCTTTCCCACTCTCTGCCCATCCTCCATGAGCACACATGCTCTTTCATTCTCTCTCTCTCTCTCTCTCTCTCTCTCTCTCTCAAAATTAAAGAAAAAACCCCGCATGCTACAGAGTAGGAGAAAATGTTAGTAAACTACTTATCCAACAAAGAACTAGTATCTAGAATATGTAAAAAACAAAACAAAACAAAAAAACTCTTAAAACTCAGAAGTAAAAAAGAGAAAAAATTCCAGTTAGAATTTGGGCTAAAGACAGGCAGAGACATTTCCTAGAAGATGTTATAAAGAAGGCAAAAAAGACCATGAAAATATCTTCACCATTATTAGCCATTAGAGAAATACAAAATAAAATCACCATGAGTGGGGCACCTGGGTGGCTCAGTTGGTCAAGCATCCGACTTCAGTTGGTCATAATCTCACGCTCCATGAGTTCTAGCCCCACGTCAGCCTCTGTGCTGACAGCTCAGAGCCTGGAGACTGTTTCAGATTCTGGGTCTCCCTCTCTCTCTGCCCCTCCTCCACTCGCACTCTCTCTCTCTCAAAAAAAATAAATAAATAAACATTAAAAATTTTTTTAAAAGAACCACCATGAGATGTCAGGATGGCTAAAATGTAAAATAGTGAGAACACTAAATGCTGGTGAAGATGCAGGAAAACTGGATCCCTCAAAGGTATTTGGTGGGAATATTACAGCCCCTCCAAAAATTCCTTGGAAAATGAAATCTGCAACTATCACAGGACCAGCAGTTGCACTTCTGGCACTTACACCAGAGAGATGAGAACTTATTTGCATGCAAAAGCTGTATCAAATTTAACTTTAAAATATTTAATTGACCTCTCAAGGGGTTACACAGAAGCATCAAATCAGACCCAAGATCAGATTCCTGTCCATTCCTTTGTCTTGTCATTACGTCGCTGTTCATTATATCCGGAATGGCACTTAAGTTTTTCATACGATGGATAGTGGCTGCTTGAAATTCTGTGCTGAGAAGGATTTTAAGGCCTTGGAATTCCAAGGTCAGCAGGACTAGTTTTCACAATTAATTAGAGGTGTATGCCGTTAATATAGCTGGCAGGAATGGCGATATACAAGCTCAATATTTGCCAATCCCAAACTGAGATACACCACCTCACCAATCATAGAACACTGAAACCAAAAGACGTGTTAGTAATTTCCCAGTATACAATTTCCCTTTCATTTTACAGATGAGGATACTGCAGAAGCAAAATAAGAGAGATCCAGACCCCAAGTGTGTTATCTGACTTCTCCATTTCGCCAAGCCCATCCTTGCTCTCAGAAGCAATTGACTAGATATTCCGAGTCCACGAGTTTTCTCTTTGTGGAAAGAATCTTCCTTGCATAGTTACTTCTCACAAACAGTTTTTCGGTGCTGGAGTTTTCCCAGGAAAAATGGGAGATCATTCTAGAAAAGAAAATACCCAACGCCTAAATTTAGAGCAGAATCCCTTTCATGTTCATCACCTTTATAGTCAGGCTAAACTTGTCAGAGAATCATCTGGCCTTATTTTTATTTTTTTTATTTTTTTTTTCAATGTTTATTTATTTTTGGGACAGAGAGAGACAGAGCATGAACGGGGGAGGGGCAGAGAGAGAGGGAGACACAGAATCGGAAACAGGCTCCAGGCTCCGAGCCATCAGCCCAGAGCCCGACGCGGGGCTCGAACTCACGGACCGCGAGATGGTGACCTGGCCGAAGTCGGACGCTTAACCGACTGCGCCACCCAGGCGCCCCTATCTGGCCTTATTTTTAGAAGTACGTGTGTTCTCCGCTCATATTGCAAGAAGTGACAGAGAGACATAAAAAGGGGGTGTTGGGACTTTTCAGGCCCTTTTGCCTGTGCAAATCATCGCCTCATTGTGCTGGGAATTTACAAGAGTCTCCTCAGACTTCCAGAAATAACAAGTTCCATTGTCTTGTTAGTTCCTTTGCCCTGTTCATTATCAAAGAGATCAGTAAAAATGAATGAAAGGAGTCTGATTAAAAGTTCCAGGATACCATTATGTTTACAAGAGGGAGGGCCACCTGGGTGGCTCAGTGGGTTGAGCATCAGACTCTTGATTTCGGCTCAGGTCATGATCTCACCCTACGTGGGTTTGAACCTCACATTGGGCTCTGCACTGACAGCGTGGAGCCCACTTGGGATATTCTCTCTCTCTCTCTCTCTCTCTCTCTCTCTCTCTCTCTCCCTCTGCCCCTCCCTGACTTGTACACTCACAATCTCTCTCCCAAAAATAAACAAATGAACTTTAAAATGTATAAATACCTAATGAGGGGATGAAGATAGCTGCTTAAACCCTTTGCCCCTGAGAACAAGCTGTGCTAGAAATTTGATCCAATCGCTGGCTGCTTTGGTTCCGTGTGCCTTCAGACCTTACAGAACCTGTGTGTGAAGGCTCGTGTAACCTTGCTGAGTAACCACATATCGATGGTTAATGAATATATATGAGGATTGGCGGATCAGGCTGGGGTGAGCAGGCCTGATACTTGATCTTTCCAGTGAAACTCATGATAACAACTCACTGTGTGCCCTCGGAAAGCTTTCTGCGGGCCTTGCTTCTGCCAGCCTCCCGCCTTATCAGCAGGCCCCCAAAGCTTCAAATTACAGCAGCTAATTGGATGAAAGTGGAAATGCATCCTTCTAATGGAGTGAGAGATTCATGCCCTGATCTTTTTCCTTCACCTGCTGAGGCAAAACAAAAACACAGATGAAGGTTGTGAAGCAGAAAAGCAGATTAGCTCTGCTTTGGAGCCACGAGAGTGGATGTTCCAGCTAAAATCGAAAGAGTTTTAGAGAATATAGACACACATCCAAAGGACAGAAAACAACCCAAGATAGCAGTTACCAAATTATCCCAGAGACAATCTGCAAATCCCTTGCTCAGTAAAAGCTAGCAATACAATCTACCTTCATCTATGAATAAGTTATTTCATACCTAAAGATAATTTCATTCGTGGCCTTATTTTATGACATTTTTATAACTGTGACACCCTGGGGCGCCTGGGTGGCGCAGTCGGTTAAGCGTCCGACTTCAGCCAGGTCACGATCTCGCAGTCCGTGAGTTTGAGCCCCGCGTCAGGCTCTGGGCTGATGGCTCGGAGCCTGGAGCCTGTTTCCGATTCTGTGTCTCCCTCTCTCTCTGCCCCTCCCCCGTTCATGCTCTGTCTCTCTCTGTCCCAAAAATAAATAAAAACGTTGAAAAAAAAATTTTTTAAAAACAATAACTGTGACATCCTATATGGGTCCGAGGCATGAAGAAGCTGAATAAAAACCATCAAAATAAAGATTTAATGTGAAATTGTTTAATGCAATTGGGACTCATAAGTTGGCCGACAGGGACTATTTTTCATGAGCTTCCTGTTAGAGCTTTTCTGTTAGCTTTCTTATAGACTGATACAGTTTGTATTAAAAACACATCTGCAGTTAGTTCAGGAAAGAAGACTTTTCTGACATCAACCTATTTTATCCAAAGAGATGCAATTAAAAATGCATATGGGGTGATTCCATCTTTTTATTAAATTACCCTGAAGAAGGGAGCAGTGTTACCATACGGTGATGGAGACACTAAAATTCAAAGAAGCTTCAGAGTGAGATAAGTTGGATTTACATCATTTAAAGGACAGGTCTGAGATCAAGGTTCTGGGTGACTTTCTTCTGGCAATTAATTGCCACGTGTGGCATAGTTTAATGGGCTTTTACATTCCATTTTCGAGGGATGAAATTTGTGAGTGCCTGAAGGAGGTGTCATCAAGATGGCAGGAGGAACAGTGAAGAATGAAAAGAGAAAATATGATAGAATGAGCAATTACAGAACGTGGTATTTATTGCATTTTAAAATAATAGCCCACCCCTCAGCGCAGGGGAAAGGAAAAGAGAAAACTCTGTGAGAGGCATTCACATTGCTTAATTGTGAGCTACATTTCCTTTCTGGTGAACTTACCTTACTGTTTTGGCTAAACTTCCAGATCAACAGACGAGCATCATGGTCTCTCATATGAGCGTTGGGTTCACACTGTCAGCCCATGAACCCATCTCTACCAAGTACCAGTTCAAAGCAGAACCTTGGATTACACATTCCATGAATGACCAACGTAGAATGGACATAATATTCAGATGATATGAAAAACACACCAATTCCATGACAAAAAAAAAAGCTGTCTCTTTATTTTATTTTGTCGGCTAAAGGACATCTCAGTACTCTTTTCAGAATAATTCTGTGTCTTTAGAAAAGTATACTGAGGAATGATCATGAACTTTAATCTAAATCTGGACTCTGCCACTTGCTTGCTGTGTAAATTTGTATAAGTTACTTGACACTCTACATCTGTGTTTCCATCTGCAAAAATCAGAATGACAATATTTTCAGTTTACAAAATTGTTCTAAGACCCAAATCACATCATAGCCATATGTAAAAATATTTAGAACATAGTAGATATATACTGAGCTAGAGAGAATGCAAAAAAAGGACATGACCCCCTAGGACAAGATAATCTAGTAGGTGAAATGCAATTTGGGAATATCCTACAGTATCATATAGTCATACGTCATATAAACATAGAGAATATTAGACAGCCCACATGAATGTTATAGTTACACAAAGCAAGCAAAGAGCCATCATGAGACAGGCTAGTCAGAGAAAATTTCCAAGAGATCTTAGCCTTTGGCTAGGGAGCATTCTCTCTCCAAATGATCACAAATTACCGTACGCTGTAGGCATTTTGAAGTATCCATATCTCCAAAAGACTTCTTGACAATTTTACCCAACTTTCTGACACTTAACCACACAACCTATTCTTCAACAGACATTTATCAAAAGCCGCTGATTTCCAGATGTTTCTTCTCCTGGGCCTGTCACCTTCTGCACAGAAGAAACAAGAGAACCCATCCAGGCTCTTATACTCCCTGAGGAAAACAAACAACCCCACCTTGATCTCTGCAATCAGCACTCTGAGCTGACACTTAGCTTCCTCTCGAACATGCTAAAGAAAAAAGTGTATATTATTCAGTTGCATTTTCTCAGTTTATTTTCTTATCTTTTAACATACCATAAGTTCTTCAAATACTGCTTGATCTTATATATCTACAAGTCTACCAACAGCAATAAGACTTGGCAAATTAAGTATCCAAATTAATTATGCAAGCTTGGCTTTAATTTCTACTTTAAAATATAATGCACTGAATTAGAGGTATCAATATCAAAATATTGCCTATGCTTGTTGCTAATTTTAAATGGAAAGGTTTCCAATTCAAACAGTTCTAGATATTCAAACACATTTTCATTTGCTCGTGAGAATTTTTTAAGGCAGAACATGCTACTTAACATAAAATCATCAGTCTTATAACAGAAATATAGGCAGGATCCAAGTTCATCATAAGATTCATTCATTCATTCATTATGCTGGGCACTAGAGGGGAAAAAAACCCACTATCTGATCTCCAAGAAACTCAGTCTATAAGAGGCAAACATGTAAATAGATCATAAAAATTACAATATAGTAAGTCCTTTTATAAACATTACAGGAGAGGTGTTTCCTATCTAAATTTTGTCCTCATGATGTAGGAGCATACCAGGCTAGGATAAAAGAAGATAATAGGAGACATGATATTTTAGCAAGACAATCTATAGAACATGCCTACGATATTGCAGATGCTAGGTAGCCTAGAACATTGGGAAGGTCTCTTTCCCTCCACCTGGGGTGGCATCCAGCAGAGGACTTGACGGTGCTCAAGGATGTACACCTGCAGAGGAAGCAGGCCCCCGAGTAGGGAATGGAAGACAATAAACATAGTGAGTTGCAGACCAGTGAACGAAACCAGAGAACCTATGAAATGTGGAGGAGAGTCACTCATAAAGCTACAACCCTTCATTAAAACTCTTACTGAGCTAGAAGGTAGAACTTGAACCAAAAGTCAAAGACTATCAAAGTATTCTTCCTCATTCTCTATCAGTGTGTGTGTATGTGCACACATGTGAGTATGTACACATGAGCTCAACCTAGCAACCTGTTAAGTCGACTCTGGGGAATGAGTTGTATTGCCCCCTCCTTTTCCACGTTGGAGTGTAATCTTGGTGATTATAAAGGAGAAATGTACATTGTGTAATGAAAGAAGAGAGAATAACTAACAGCCTTTGAGAGTATTCAAGAAAGCGTCACTGAGGAAATCATTTGAGCTGAGACTCGAACGATAAATAGGGATTCATCAAGCTGGTATTCCAGGCAGAGGAAATAAAACACTCTATTCAAGATGTATAGGTATGAAGAAAACATGGAGTGTTCAGGCAACATATAGTTAGTGTGGTTTAGCAGAGCACAGGGCATGCTAATGAGGAAGTAAGAGGTGAACCTGAAAAGTCCGGTAAGGGTTATACCAGAGTCTATATCCCAAAGGGGATGAGTGGCTATTAAAGGATATTAAGCTAGGGAGTATTTGATTTACAAGAGAAAGATTTTATTGAAAGGCCCTGAAGTGAGTGGACTATAAAGTTTACACCATATAAATATATTGGAGAAAGGTTACACAAAGGTAATCTGAGCTAGGTGGTAGAGGGTTGTGGGGCATGACCTTAGAAGAGATCCGTGGAGCTTCGGAACAAGACTAGACTGTGGTTAGTGACGGCTTAACCTGAAACAGTGACAGAAGGAAGGGATAGATGAGAATACACTAAGGGAGTGGATTCCTAAGTGGGATGGATGAATACAGAGAGAGAAGGCAAGGAAGGAACATAGCTGATTCTCAGATGTACACTTTTGGTGATTAGATTTATGGGGAAAGATCTTGATTTCCATTTTATAAAGGTTAAGGGCCCTGTGATGCATCTAAATCATATTTCCCAGTGGGTAGCTGAACATGCATATCTGATCGCAATTAGAAGCATGGCTTTAAAGATGAAAACAAAACGTTTGGTGTCAGAAAGCAGATTAGCGATGTTGTAGGGCCAGGAATGGGGGAGGGTTGAATGCAAAAGAGAACTAGGGGATTCATTAGGCTGCCATCAATGTTCTATATCTTGATTGTGGTGGTGGATACATGGCTGTATATATATTCCAAATAACTCACTGAACTTGAAATGGGTGCACTGTATTTTATGTAACTATAATGGAGCATAAAAATGTTTAATGGTTTAAGTCACAAGTATATGAACGATAGTTGAAAACGTGAAGTGGACAGGATAGACGAGAGAGGCTATAGAATGCGACACGAAGAAGCCTGAGGCTAGAATTATACACGAGGGGTATGAGAAGAAAACTAGCAAAATCATTAGCCCCTGTTACCGTTTAGCCATGAAACAGAACAAGATCATTTAAAGGCTCTTTGGAGGCTTATATGTCACCTAATACTACTTCACCTTACGTATGAAGGAAGTGGAGGTCATATTGAGGTACTATGGTTTGTTCGAGATCACAAAGGTAGTTAATAGCAAAAGCAAAGTTAGACACAGCCAGGAGTCCTGAGCCTGGGGTACTTCTGTCTGGGGCTACTCAGTTGTAACAGGGGAACTTTCACAACTGTGAAAGGTCACCCTACACCACCAAAAGAAGTCTCTTTGGTGTCCCATTCAAGCCGGGACCCATATTTCTTCCTCTTAGTTATCGCTTTCTGTGTTCCACACCCGTCGAAGAGCCACATGACCGTACAAACTCGTAAAAAGCCTTAACAAGAAGACAAAACCACCTTCTGAGGAAGGAGAGAGCTGTTCCTCGCTGCCACTGCCTGAGATTTTGTTAGTAGAGAGGAATAAAGTTAGACGTCGATATGAATATAGAGGAAGCATTTTTCATCACACAAACATATACCTACAGAGCAGGGGGGTTTATTTTGTTTTGTTTTCCTGGGATGGCCTGTCTCTGCACATTGCACCCACATCTTCTGGCAAGTCAAATAAATGAGCATGTCACACGCCAGTGGAAATTAAGAAGGAGGAAGTGTAGAGAAGGTGTTTAACAATACATCCAGTCAAGCACCACCTTTAAATTTTTCTTTTCTTTTACTTTAAAAAAAAGGAACTCACCTAAGTACACTTCCACATATAATGGAAAAAAGAGATGAAAAGTTGACTTCATTGGTGAATATTGAACAGATGGAGCCAAAAGCATCTAGGGGAGAGGAAATAGAGACAAATATGGTTGTCATGGTTTCTTTGAGACGCAGTAAACAAAGGACCCAAATGGACAATGAAATCCCCCGTTGGGAAAAAACCACATGTCGCTCCTTTCTTTCTTAGATAATTGCCAAGCTCACTTTGAATGTCTGGAGTCAGTGGGAGATGAGAGAACAGTGATGCTGTCACTCACCCCTGGCTATTCTCAAATTATATTTGCCCTGAGACCATCTCCAATCCTTCTATAGAACAGACATCAAACAATTAATGGCTGCCTTAGATTAATCAATTACCCCACTGGGCAGTGCCCCGAAGAAATATGTGACACATATAAACACAGGAGAAGCTGTGCACAGCCTGACACCAAGTTCTCTGCCTAATTGGGAAGCCGCAAGCACACATGAGAACATTTTAAAAGATTTGTAAATCCTGGTGGACACATTCAGGTTCCCAGTCTCTAGTGTCACTCTAGTCAGGTCCAAATTAATCTAAATCCAATGCTACCATGTTCTAGGTGAGACGTGAGTCAGACAATAGCTCGATATATCTGCCATGTCCAATGTTCCCGCATAATTTGCACGGTATTGGAAAAGGAGGGAAGGGGGTGGGGAGGGATCCCTTCAGAACAGCCTTCCTGAGAGTCACACTGAATCCCAGTGCAGTGAAGACCATCCCCTGTATGATGGCAAACAGGCAAACGTCGGAAACATTCAAATGTTTGGCTGAACTCACGTATTTTGTCTGGAGGTTCTGATGGAGTTGACACAAGGTCTTTTCCAAGGTCATTTCAGAGGCTGCCAGTGCTGAGATCAGACTGTTTAAACCCCGAATTCCGCACCAGTCCCCCTCCTGTTCCCACCAAAACAGGTTCTTTCTATGCCACACGGATTGGGAGTTGTTTTCTCCTTGTTTTCCAGGCCCTTCATGAATGACCCTTAGTTTGCTGAGGGATTGTGTGACTTGAGGGGAGGTCCGGTGTAGAGCTGAAGAATGCGGTTGTGTTTATGAAGACTGAGGGCACTTGAGCCAGCTGCACGTGAGGGGTGGGAGGGGAGGAAGGGTGGCTTCACCTTGGCTCAGCTATATGTCCTCAGAAGCCAAGAAGTCACCGAGCAATTTTTAGGTTGTTGAAATTTATCGCTCTCATGAGTCTGTCCCCAGAGCCCAAAGCTTGCAACATCTTATTTCCTGTTTTGGGATTTCCTGAAACTGAAGCTGAGACATTGGCCTCTGTAAAGAAACCCATAGCAAAAGCCTTTTCTCCAGAACAATGACTGTGTGCCATCAGCCTCACCATACAACTTGGCCTCCCCAACTTAGCGCCATTTTCACCTCCCCAACCTAGCGCCATTTTCACATCTCCTCAGAAAGTGCATTTGTCACTTCTTCTCTATCACCCATACCTCCCTGTCCCTTGTCATTGCCACCCTCTCCAACATTTTACTTCTTTTTTGAAAAATTATTTTGAGAGACAGAGAGAGTGAGTGAGCAGGGGGCAGGCAGAGAGAGAGGAAGAGAGAGAGAGAGAATCCCAAGCACGTTTCTCGCTATCAATTCAGAGCCCAATGCAGGGCTTGAACTCATGAACCACAAGATCATGACTTGAGCTGAAATCAAGAGTTGGATGCTGAACTGATTGAACCACCCAGTCACCCCTGCAAACCTCTTATTATAAAGTTTATTTGGAGTGTTGCTTCTTCACAAGACAGGGGTCTATATGAATTTTGGGAAGCTACACTATCTTCTATAGTTGCAAAACAAATGGAGGAAATTTTGCACAAGTATCAAGTTAGAAAGAATCCCAGACTATGAACAGGTAGGGTGGGGGTGGGGTAGGCATAATAGACAGGGTATAAGAAATGACACCACATGCTTTCTTCATTGAATGTTAACTCTGGTTTTCCATGACTGTGATCATGGTTTACTGCAGCATCACTGCCAGAATTCCAACATCATTCATTTCTGAGTTTTTGTTGTTTGCACAGATACATCATCTTTACTTCACAGTCCTTCCCGAGCTTTCATCTGCCAGCTCTCACAATGGGGAAGTCGAAGTACTTGTTGTGTGTACAGAATTACAAAGCACCTGCAAACAAATCTGGTGAGAGGCCAAACCTAGGCCTTCCCAAAGATGGGAGTATCCCTTAAGGCTAACACAGCTGCCGTGGGCTTTTCCAAGTGTTTAATACATTCCAACCAAATGTTACGTATGTATGTATGTATGTATGTATGTATGTATGTATCTATCTATCTATCTATTCATCCATCCATCCATCCATCCATCTGTCTACCTATCTCAAGTGGGCTCCATGCTCAGAGCAAAGCCCAATATGTGGTTATACCATGACCCTGGGATCACGACCTGAGCCAAAATCAAGAGTCAGATGCTCATGCAACTGAGCCACCCAGGCACCCCACACCAAATTCTTCATAATTCCAATATCACATGAAAGTTTTCTGAAAGAAGAAATAGATTGACTTAGAAGCGTGGACACAGGCTCCATTTCACTCATACGGAATTTCATATTTATGAAAGGCTATAAGGGTAGAACTGGAGTTTTCCATACCAGTGGGAAAGACATTTTATTTTTCCACGGTACTGCAAAGAATCACAACAACCTATCGATCCCATGAGAGATTCTTTTGGGAGAAAATGAACTATGGTAGAAAGAACAGGAGCAAACAAGACAATCCTAGGTCTGAAATTTGGTTCTGCCATTTACTAGTTATATGGCAACGGATAAGCTATGTATATAATGACATGTCCTGCTTCATTATCTTAGGTAATAAAAAAAAAAATCACGTTTTCAAAAATGTGAGCTGCCAACTTCCTATCTCAAAAGGGTTTTATCTCCCTTTCTAATTATTCTAATAAATCATAGAACGTTAGGGGTCTATTAGCCCAAAGAGCTGTTCTGCTTTATAATTGCCTTAAAGAGAAAAAAGCTGGAAAAATTAATTTGTACACCATATGTCTCCATTCTCTACCACCATGACTGCTGTTTCTACTATATATTTTTCTCTTTAGAGACAACATGCCTCCCGGCTCCACCACTGCCACTGCCACCACCACCTCTGACGCGAGAGAAGAAATGTCTCTGGAAGTACCCCTCTCCAGCGCCGTCATTTTGAGCACCTTCCTGCAAGAGCATAGCCCAGAAATTCTGGACCTTCCTGGCATGACCGATCTCATGGAGTTCCTATGTCCTGGGCCCTCCCCTAACAGCAACAAACCCGACGACGTGGCCATGTGGCAGCCTTCATCGGGGACAAGATGGAAGTCAGGTGGATGCTGTCCCACATCAGCGAGCTGCCCGGGCTGGCCAGGTACAGCCTGGCCTTCACCCACAAGCAGACAGGCCTGACAGGTGCTCTTAGAAGTTTCTCGGATGGTCTCACTAATCTCAGGGAGAACATAAGGATCTGGAGATTCCTGCCCCTATCAGGGACAGGGTAAAGAAGCCTTGAGATTTCATGACCTTGACTTACCCTCCTGCATGGGGTGATACTCCCTAGGGCATATCCTCTCTGAGTGCCACAGGCCCCACTACTCCCTATTGTCTTGTCATGCTTGCTTCCCCACTTTTCTGCTTGTGCCTGGTCCCAGAGGCCTTTGGCTTTGAGATGCCTGGTTTACTGACTCCATGCTTGAATTCTTGAGCGTGTTTGCCTGCTTCGCCACCTGTGCTCATGCCTCTCCTTCTGCCAGGAGCGCCTTCGTCTGGCAGACATGGATGCTTCCTCCCTCATCTACCCAGCAGGTGCCTCCTCCCCTGAGCACCTCTCCTGACCACTCTCCATTCCTCCCTCCGAGTCCCCAGGAGACGAGCCACAGCCTGGGTGGGCTGGCTTCTCCTCCCAGCCACTCGGGGCTCACCCCTGCGTCCACAGAGCGAGCATAAGAGGCATTGCAGAATGAGCACACCTGTTCAAGGCTGAAGTCCTCACCTCTCGCCACCTACCCCGTCCCCTTGATCCCACAATTGTCCCCCAACCCAGGTCACCGGCTGGCGCTGTCCCTGCTGCTGCTGTTGCTGCTGCTAGGTTTGGGGCTCCACCTTCTCCAGTGACACCTGCTGCTGCTCAGTGTGGGGTGAGGGTGGGAGGGTGCAGGGCTGGTCTCTGCACCGCCCCCCCCCCACCGGGAGGTGGCCTCAGTTGGTTTTGTTGTCTTTTTTAACTGTTTTCTGATGATCCCTTTTTAATATTTAAACTCTGAGTGCTGGAACACTACTGAGGTTTCATACTAGGTTTTTTTTTCTTTTTGTAGGAGAAATGAATTCATCATACCTCTGGGGTCGTTACTGGTTAACTGCCGGCA
This sequence comes from Felis catus, assembly GCF_018350175.1. Classification (NCBI taxonomy): domain Eukaryota; kingdom Metazoa; phylum Chordata; class Mammalia; order Carnivora; family Felidae; genus Felis; species Felis catus. The sequence continues at coordinate 30,925,529 of NC_058371.1, forward strand.
CCAAGGCCTCGCTGGGCCTGCTCTCCTGGCCCCGCATCGTACGTGCAGTGGCCCGTCCCGGGAGGGAGACTTCCCCTCCCAGATGGGCCATAGGTGGGCATCGGGGGAGTGCTGGCCGCACCCCCATGTCTGTGATGCCCATGGCAAAGAGAAAATCCGCTGGGATAGATTTCTGAGAGGTAGGAGAGCTCAATAAAATGTTGGTTTCAAAAACAAAAACAAAAAAAAACAATACCAAAACACCTTGTTAGTTTTCTTTTCTTTCCCCTTCTCCACTTCCTCCTCTTTATTCTCTCAATCTGATATTCATCACACCCCCACCCCCTCCACACACACACACACTACAAAATAACTAACCATCCTCTAAACCTGGTTGTTAAGCCTGAGTCATTGCCTCAGATTCCCTTTTCTCATCTAGTGAATCTCTACATGGAGAGGGAAGTGTTGGAGTCTTCTCTGGCAGGGGACTTGGTTAAAGTCTCCAGTGCATCAGAGGTGATGTTGAACTTCAAAACAGAAGGGGTCCGTGAATCTAATCATGAGAAAGCATTCAGATAAATCCAGATTATGGAATATTCTACAAGACAGATGGTCTTGACTCTTCAAAAATATCCGTGTCAACAAAAGACCAAAAGCAAACAAAACAAAGTAAAATAAGACAACTCTGCTAAATTAAAAGAGATTAAAGATATATAAAAAATAAAGGAAATATGAGATTCTCAGTTGGATTGAAAAAAAGAAACAGCTGTAATAACTCATCATTTGTAAGGCTGAGAAACTGTGAATATGGTGTGTGTATTAGATAATATTATTGTGTCAGCGTTTGATTCCTTGAGTGTGATCATGGATTTGTGGTTATTTAGAAGAATGTCCTTCATAGAAGATGGTGGGGAGGTGACATTTGCAACTTTTTTTAAATTCCAGTATAGTTAACATAAAGTGTTATATTAGTTTCAGGCGTACAATAGTGATTCAACAATTCCATACATTACAAGTACACTCCTTAATCCCCATCACCTGTTTTACTCCCGCGCCCCCCACCTCCCCTCTGGTAACCATAATTTGTTCTCAGTAGTTAAGAGTCTGTTTCTTGGCTTGTCTCTCTCTCTCTCTTTTTCCTTTCCTCATTTGTTTTGTTTCTTAAATTCCACATACAAGTGAAATCATATGGTACTTGTCTTTCTCTGACTTATTTCACTCTCAAGCTCCATTCATGTCATTATAAATGGCAAGACTTCATTTTTTATGGCTGAATAATATCCCATTGTGTATATAAACCAATTCTTTATCCACTCATCTGTTGATGGACATGGGCTGCTTCCATAATTTGGCTATTGTAAATAATGCTGCTATAAACATAGGGGTGCATGTATCCCTCTGAATTAGTTTTTGTGTTTTGGGGGTAAATACCGTGTAGTGCCATTACTGGATTGTAGGGCACTTCAATTTTTAACTTTTAAAGAAAACTCCATACTGTTTTCCACAGTGGCTGCATCAGGTTTCATTCCCATCAATCAGGCAAGAAAGTCCTTTTTCTCTACATCCTCGCCAGCACCTGTTGTTTCCTGTATTTTGATTTTAGCCCTTCTGACAGTGTGAGGTGATATCTCATCGTAGTTTTGATTCACATTTCCCTGATGACGAGTGATGCTGAGCATCTTTTCATGTGTCTGTTGGCCATCTGGGTGTCTTCTTGGAAGAAATGTCTGTTCGTGTCTTCTGCCCATTTTTTAAAAGTTTTTATTTGTTTATTTTGAGAGAGAGAGAGAACAATCTGGAGAGGGGCAGACAGAGGAGGAGACACAGGATCTGAAGCAGACTCTGTGCTGACAGCAGAAAGCCCGACATGGGACTTGAACTCATGAGCTGTGAGATAATGACCTGAGCCAAAGTTGGACACTTAGCCGACTGAGCCACCCAGGCACCCCTCTTCTGCCCATTTTTAATTGGATTACTTGTTTTTTGGGTGTAGAGTTTTACAAGTTTTTTATATATTTTGGATACTAAGCCTTTGTTGGAAATATCTTCTCCCATTCTGTTGGGAAAATAGGTTTTAGTTTTGTTGATTGTTTTTTAGCTTTGTTGGTTGTTTCCTTCGCTGTGCTGAGCGTTTTATTTTGATGTAGTCCCTATAGTTTATTTTTGCTTTTATTTCCCTTGCCTCAGGAGACTAATCTAGAAAAATGTTGTTATGGCCTATATCAGAGACCTTACTGACTGTGCTCTCTTCAAGAATTTGTATGGTTTCAGGTCTCACAGTTAGGTCTTGAATCGATTTCGAATTTACTTTTACATATGGTGTAAGAACATGGTCGTTTCATTCTTTTGTATGTAGCTGTCCAGTTTTCCCAACACTCTTGTTGAAGAGACTGACTTTTTACCATTGGATAGTCTTCCCTGCTTTATCAAAGATTAATTGGCCATATGTTTATGGGCTTATTTCTGGGTATTCTATTCTATTCCACTGATCTATGTGTCTATTTTTGTGCCAGTACCATACTGTTTTGTGGCTGTAGCATACTGTTTTGATTACTACAACTTTGTAATGGAACTTGAATTCTGGAATTGTGTTACCTCCAGCTTTGCTTTTCTTTTTCAAAATTGCTTTGGCTATTTTGTGGTCTTTTGTGGTTCCATGTAAACTTTAGGATTTTTGGTGCTAACTCTGTGAAAAATGCTATTGACATTTTGATAAGGATTGCATTAAATCTATAGATTGCTTTGGGTAGGATACACATTTTTACAATATTTGTTCTTCCAATCCATGAGCATGGAATGTCTTTCCATTTCTTTGTGTCATCTTCAATTTCTTTCATTAATGCTTTGTAGTTTTCAGAGTACAGGTCTTTCACCTCTTTGGTTATAATTTTTGGTGCAATTGTAAATGGGATTTTCTTAATTTCTCTTTCTGCTGCTTCATTATTAATGTATAGAAATGCAACAGATTTCTGCACTTTGATTTTGTATCCTGTGACTTTACTCAATTATCAGTTCTAGTAGTATTTTGGTGGAGTTGTTAGAGTTTTTCTATATAGAATATCATGTCATCTGCAAATAGTGAAAGTTTTACTTCTTCCTTACCAACTTGGATGTCTTCTATTTCACAACTTACTTTTAAATGGCAAAATAAATAAATAAACAAATAAATAAATAAATAAGATGTAAAGCAAATGTGGCAAAATGTTACAAACTGGTGAATCTAATTGAAGAGATATTGAGTGTTGCCACTTTTCTGCAGTTCTAAAACGTTGTCAAAAGATGCAGGGAAATAGGTTCTGGAAGGTGGGGAGAATAGATGCTCCGAGTCAGTGATTTTTGAGAGTCCACAACACGTATTCTACTTAAATTTCCACTTCTTCCCCTATAATTGGTTTTTGATTCATCCATAACTAAGGTATTTGAGAGAACCACCTTTTCTTTCTTTTTTTTTTTAATTTTTTTTTCAACGTTTATTTATTTTTGGGACAGAGAGAGACAGAGCATGAACGGGGGAGGGGCAGAGAGAGAGGGAGACACAGAATCGGAAACAGGCTCCAGGCTCTGAGCCATCAGCCCAGAGCCCGACGCGGGGCTCGAACTCCCGGACCGCGAGATCGTGACCTGGCTGAAGTCGGACGCTTAACCGACTGCGCCACCCAGGCGCCCCGAGAACCACCTTTTCTAAGCACAAAAAATTCCTCCCTTCCTCCAGAACAAAGGGGACCCAATCACCTGACCTTGCCACATGTAAACCAATTGATCAAAAGGTTCTTGCTGGAGTACAGATCACCTCTACCCAGGAGATGTAGAGATCTCTACCACTAAAAAAGCTATTGGCAAGCTCAAACAATGGCTTCTTTCACTTCAAACTGTTTAAAACGTCACCCCGCCATGATTAAACTGAGTTTTACTGTGTTCTTTTATTTATTTTTTTTAATTTTTAAAGTTTATTTATTTTGAGAGAAAGAGAGCAACCGAGAGGGGCAAAGAGTGTGAGAGAGAATCCCAAGCAAGTTCTGTGCTGTCAGCATAGAGCCCGATGCGGGGCTCAAACTCATGAACCATGAGGTCATGACCTGAGCTGAAACCAAGATTCAGAAGCTTAACTGATTGAGCCACCCAGGTGCACCTACTGTGTTTTGTGTTATAAGCAGGGGAGAAAACTATCTGCCTCAAATGGTTATTGCAACAACTAAGTGCCATTACATAGGACAGCATCCAATATGTATTAATCAATACTATAAACCTTTTCCTCATCTGAGCACCCCATGCTCAGAGACTGTTCTGGAACACAGTGGTGCCAAAACGTGACGTTGCCTCCTACATTCCCTATGGCAAGGATGACCACGCATCCTAGTTTATGTCTATCGTCCTGGCTTAATGGCTCCCCTTTCACTCAAGAGTGTCCCCGTTCGGAAAATAAATCATAAGGCCATCAACCTATTGTCACAGTCTTTCCGGAAAATACATGCTGCTAAAAGGCACAGAGGGCGGCACCATCTTTCTGAATAAACATTACCAAAATGTATTTTTAATGGCATCCCCAGAGCTATAGCGAAAATCAAGAAACAAACATATAAGGAGGGGACATCACAGATTTCCTTTTTATTGTTCCTGCTCCATCACCTCCAGGTGGGAGCATTCGGAGGCTGGGATTTTAGGCCATGAAAACAGGAAATAGAAGACATCTGTGATCCTACTTCACTACTGGAAGATGCTCATCTAAGTGACCTGTGTTCTCTCAGACTCACAGATAATATTATTTCAGTGGTGAAATGAGTCTTCTTATTAATGGTGTGTGAACTGTACACACGATGACTGAATACAGCTTGTAAGATAAAACTTTTCCAGGCACCATGACAAAGCAAATGCGGACCGGCCCCAGCCTCTATACTTACGGTGAACAGATGCAGTTTCGGCAGAGTGGACCTGCTTGCCCAGTGGGCCTGCTGTCTTCATTGCTAATCCCCAAGTCAGAGTTCTTATTCTTGCCAGAAATCACCCAAGGTTGACAGATGAAATGTCTCCTCTTCCGAGAAACAGGAATAAAACAACGGAGTAAACAGTGAAAAGATTAGAGACAGGGTTTGCTTCTAGACTTGCCAACTCACTTCAAATTTGAATGCTTAGTAGTTTTCTTTTTAGTTTAAAAAAAAAAATTATTTATTTATTTAGAGAGAGAGAGAGTAGGGGAAGGACAGAGGGCAAAGGAGAGAGAGGGAGAGAGACGGAGACACAGAGAGAGGATCCCAGGCAGGCTTCAAGTTCAGTGTGGAGCCCAACACAGGGCTCGATCTCGTGAACTGTGAGATCATGACCTGAACTGAAATCAAGAGTCGGACATTTAACTGTGCCCTCAGGCACCCCTGAACCCTTAGTAGTTTTAACATATCTTGTCAATATAGCATGTTTAATACACTCTATCAGTATAACCCATTTATATCACATCTCATGTTTCAAATGTGCTGGTAAGGAGTCAGGAGGTAAATTCCATCCCATGGGGCTCTGATAAAATAAAGCTTCCAGGCAGTGATTTCTATTTTGCTAAAGCATTTCCATTCTCATTCCCCTAAACAAATCAGAATGTCAGCTCTATAGTGGCAGGGGCTTGGTGGGTTCCATTCGCTGCTGGGTGCCCATGGCCCAGAATAATCCCTGGCACGTAGTAAGAGCTCAATAAAAATGTATTCAAGGGCGCCTGGGGGCTCAGCTGGGTAAGCGTCCAACTTCAGCTCAGGTCATGATCTCATGGTTTGTGGGTTCGAGCCCCACTGTGCTGACAGCTCAGAGCCTGGAGCCTGCTTGGGATTCTGTGTCTCCCTCTCTCTCTGCCCCTCCCCTGCTCGTGCTCTCTCTCTCTCTCTCTCTCTCTCTCTCTCTCTCTCTCAGAAATAAATAAACATTAAAAAAATGTATTCAATACATTAATAAATTCCAGGCAGACTGACACTGAGTCACCCAAGTAACGATATTTTTTTAAATTTATTTTTAAACTATTTTTCCTGTTCCTTAATACATTTTTTGTTGTTTCTGACTTAAATAACAAAGGCTTCTTTTCCCTCAATGAAACCTCTCATACTTTTTATCTTACCCCAATTTTCTTTCTTTCTTTTTTTAAGTTTATTTATTTATTTTGAGGGAGACAAAGCACAGACAGAGGAGGTGCGAAGAGATGGGAGAGAGAGAGAATCCCAGGGAGGATCTGTGCTGTCAGCACAGAGCCTGATGCAGGGCTCGGTCCCACAAACCATGGGATCATGACCTGAGCTGAAATCAAGAGTAGGACCCTTAGCCAACTGAGCCACCCAGGCACCCCTATTTACCCCAATTTGCAAGTAAGTAATCAATAATTTAAAAACTCTCCCACTGGAAATTCCATTTTCACTTACGGAAGTCTTGAACTAAAAAAAATTTTTTTAATTTAATTTTTAAAAAATTGTTCTCTCTCCACTACCTGACACCATCTTTTCCTTTCTTAGAATTATAAAAACAAACTAATAAACTAAAAACACTCTGACACATCATCTCTGTTTTCAGGCAATGTCAAATGCAGCGTTTGTTAATATCCCCACCAATCAAGCACATCCTAACTTGCGCTCAAAAGCTGAAATGTTATCATGGGCAACAACATCCATCAGCTTTCTTAAAGTGACAGGCTCACTTTGTGTTCATGCAGCTGACGCACAAAAACCCAAGCCCGGATAGCCGTAGGTTGCCAGATGCTCTTTTGAGTAGAGATGGAATTACAAGCAAAAGCTGTTAAATCGGCTCACACCTCGAACAAGCACACAAGTACTTTCCCTTGCGATTCCCATTGCGCTCTGAGGTGCAGAAGTGATTTACGGATACCTCCCCATTTTGTCACACGGAATATTAAAAAGACGTGTACTCAAAGATCAAGGTTTAATAAAATTAATCATTTTTACTGCTTCATCAAGAACATTCTTAAATAAAACTGCCTTTTTCTGGGTGCGACTCACCAGATACGTGCCCACAGTCATGTTGAGTTGAATATAGAAGCAATTTATGTTAGGCTGATTTCAAAGGCTCCTGGGATAAGATAATGCCCCTGCCTCGAAACCATTCATATCACCCCCTACCCACCCTGATGGTCCCTAAGTTTCTTCAATTACCCACTCGGCCCGTTTCTTGAAAATGAAGTTGTGTATGAAAGTAAAATTCCAAGTGTCCTTGGTGGCCTATTCAGGCTGATCGTGTGACCTCCTCTGGTGAACGAGGTTGGATGATGTGGCCGTGGTTTGCATGAGAAATAAAATAGGGAATCAAGTTTTCACCTAATGTTCAAAACACCCTTGGAGGCATTTAGCAATGTGTAGTTCTTGTTTACTTTATTTTTTATTTTAGGGAAAGGGAGAGAGTGAGCAAGGGAAAGGCGCAGAGGGAGAGAGAGAATCTCAAGCAGCCTCCACGTTCAGTGCAGAGCCCGACCGCAGGGCATGACCCTGGGATCAACACCTGAGCCGACCTGTTTCCGATTCTGTGTCTCCCTCTCTCTCTGCCCCTCCCCCGTTCATGCTCTGTCTCTCTCTGTCCCAAAAATAAATAAAAAACGTTGAAAAAAAAATGAAAAAAAAAAAGGGGGGCGCCTGGGTGGTGCAGTCGGTTAAGCGTCCGACTTCAGCCAGGTCACGATCTCGCGGTCCGTGAGTTCGAGCCCCGCGTCAGGCTCTGGGCTGATGGCTCGGAGCCTGGAGCCTGTTTCCGATTCTGTGTCTCCCTCTCTCTCTCTGCCCCTCCCCCGTTCATGCTCTGTCTCTCTCTGTCCCAAAAATAAATAAAAAACGTTGAAAAAAAAATGAAAAAAAAAAAGGGGGGCGCCTGGGTGGTGCAGTCGGTTAAGCGTCCGACTTCAGCCAGGTCACGATCTCGCGGTCCGTGAGTTCGAGCCCCGCGTCAGGCTCTGGGCTGATGGCTCGGAGCCTGGAGCCTGTTTCCGATTCTGTGTCTCCCTCTCTCTCTCTGCCCCTCCCCCGTTCATGCTCTGTCTCTCTCTGTCCCAAAAATAAATAAAAAACGTTGAAAAAAAAAAAGACCTGAGCCGAAATCGAGAGTCGGATGCTCAGCCGACTGAGCCACCCAGGCGCCCCAGTCGGTGTCCCCTTCTGATTCATTTCAGAGGTTTCAGAGACAACAGCTGAACTTCTCATGTCCGTGGTTCCAAGGGGACACAAAGGAGCAAGGGTAGCTATCTGGGAAGAAGCCTCAGGAAGGTGAAAGGAGGTCCCCGTCCATCATGGCTGGTCACACCCCTTAGGGATGCAGCCACATCCCCAAATGACCACAGGCTTGGCTGTTAAGCCCAATGAGTTGAGATGACAAAAATCATGGAGAGGCACTTCTGCTCCTCTCCACACCTCTGCCCCTTGCCCATCTCCTTAATAATCCCACCACCACCATCAATGGGGTCATTAATTTAACGGGTTAGACCCAGGAGATTGATGGGCCAAATCTATTAGCAAGAGAGGTTCCTGTGACTAAACAGTGCTTTGCACTCATATTCTCGCATCAGTAACATTCGACGAACAAAACAGGGCTTGTCTCTCAGAAGTCCTGAGCAGGTTCCTCCTCTTTCTTGTTTTTTGTTTTGTTTTTGTTTGTTTGTTTGTTTTTCAGTTAATAAGTAAGAGAGGCAGAACTTCCAGACCTGGTCACCTTTCCCTCCTCTCTTGGTATGGGCACATTGAACAGGCTCCCCTCAAGACTGAGAACTGCAAAATTGAAAGGCTTTTGCCAGACATCATTGCACTGGGTTTAAATATATTTTTTAATGTTTGTTTATTTTTGAGAGAGAGAGGGAGAGCACGAGCCGGGAGGGTCACAGACAAGGGAGACAGAGGATCTGAAGTAGGCTCTGCGTTGACAGCAGAGAGCCCGACGCAGGGCTCGAACTCACGAACCCGTGAGGTCATGACCTGAGCCAAAGTCAGACACTCAACCGACTGAGCCACCCAGGCGCCCCTGCACTGGGTTTCGTTGGGTTGGCACAGCTACCCTAAAGAGTTTGTTCTATTCCCATTATGCTTTTAGGAGCGTTGTATAAAACTCCATCAGAAATCCCATGGAGGGGAGAGACAGTACAATTTGAGCATTCCTCTCGGTCCCTACCCAGACCCCTTCACACCGCTCTCCCGTGCCTAATTCACATCTGCTGAGGTGCCGAACACAATGCCTGTCTCCTAACAATCCATGCGTCCCAAATAACTAAATGACAAACAGAAGGGTACCACTGCTGACACTATCATTACCAATGCCTGTGTTCTGCACGAATCTCAGTCAAGGTCTTCGCAAAGGCTGATGGCCACACACAGCTGTAAAAACGACAGCGAGCATTTGTGAAGTGAAGACGAATTCTGGCTCACTTACCCTTCGCAACAAGCTCACAGAGAGGCTGGCCTGTAATAAGCTTTCCCAGTGAGCAAACTGAAGCTCAGAAGGCCAAATAACTCGGCCAAGGTAATACAGATGGGGTACTGGAGAGTGGGGACTAAAACCGGTTTTCTTATTCTAGAGTCACAGCTCGCAATTCTATATCCCAAGTTTTTCAGGCATTTTAATTTCTGTAATCGGAAGAAAATAAAGATAGATGTTGATGTTAGAATTATGCAGGAAAGGCAGTATCACTAATGACAACAACAAAAGGGAAAACAAAAAAAGGAAATTCCCTAAAGAAGGGTAAGAAAGTTCTTCCTAGGATATTCAGGATTGCAAAGCCACTTGAAACATAAACTAACCACCATTATTGTCAGCCTGTGAACTTCCACAACCTGTATCTTGATGATTCCAAGGAAGACATATGTCATTCATGCAGAACTGTACCCATGTTGCTTTAGATAATCAACATCATTCACTGAAAATTAACTCTACATCGGATTCCCCTAATGCCTTGTCCTCTTTAGCAGGAATTATGAGCACACTAATGACTTTCTTAGATGCACAGTATTACACTGGGCATCTCAAGTTCAGGCCGGCACTGTGCTTGGATTCAGGTAGTGTTCTGTAGATACTAGATTGTTCTACATGTAATATACAACGTGTGACTCAGAAGGAATGATGCTCATTTTTGCTTGTCTTTCACTTCTGAGTAGTGCCTAGAACACTGTGTGTGTTCAATCTGTTACTGATAACGGTAATAATCTCAACTGATGTTCTAGTCACCAGAATCTAGTCCTTAACAGCAACAAATAAGCCAGTCGGCGTTCGGGTTCTGAAATTTTATATTTGCTACATGATCAAAGATCAAAGATACCTTTCCACACGAAGATTCTGAAGACTATTGACTTGCATTGGTAAGCCTTCTTTTCAACGTTTCTGAAAAGGTTTCTATCCATCTTGTCATATCACTTTGAAAAACAGTCTTTGAGAACAAACCAAACAAAATGTATTGATGCACTGAACAGAATACTGCACTGCACAGAGCCCTTCACAGCAGCCCTGTGAGACAGGACTCTTTCTTAATCGTAGTTCAAAATGGAGACACTCAGGTAAAGAGAAGGGTGTGGTCTGATAGGATCGACAGATAGAATGGTACTGAGGGGGCCTGCATGGACCTCAAAAACGCACAGCTCCCCACTTGCAGATGAGAATCCTGCTACAGTGGGGACACGCCTCTCACTCCACGACAGCAATTATCACGCACGACACATATGCTAAACAAACAACAACAATAAAGTCTCAAATCTATGGGTATTCAAAGAGTCCCAAAGAACTCCTAATTTATTTTCTTCGAAACACACCTCACTTTCAATCCCATGGAGTTCCCTCTCCTCAGACCCCTTCCTCCGCAAAATGTTTAGACCATGCTAAATGGTCAATTATTCATTTCGCTAAATTTGTTGAGGGCTACATATTTCTGAAAAGTTTAGGGAGACTTTTATCTATGGAGTCTTGATGAAGAAACAAGATAGAACAAAACTACACGCAATGTTGAGCTTTAAAACATACGTGCAGCATATGAACACTGGGCATTAGTTGAAGGCATTTATGGAGAACTGAAGCTCTCTGGTAATAACTCCCCAGAGGCACCAATCACATCCTGGGCTTTCTTTGAAGAGTACAGCAACAACAAAACTCATTTAATATACAATTTAAAATCTGGTCCTTTAACAAACAATTGCCCTTTCCAAGACTTTCCCTTTGGATATTATCAGAAAAGATGGCAGAGATAAACTACTTTCTATCCTTAACACTACCCACAGAGGATGCTTCTTCCTCCAAAGAGCATTCTTCCCTTTAAAACCATGCAGAGGCTCCAAATGGTTTGTTACTGCCTTAGTGAAAACATCTTCAAATCTAAACGCCTTCATTTTGATAAACAAAGAACGTGACACAGAAAAGAACTTCAGTGACCAGCCCAATCGCTTCTTTTTTAGGGACAAAAACTAAGGCCCAAGGAGGGAAGAGATTTGTACCAAATCATATTCAGCTCATGGCCGCGCTGGGATGGAGAGGGACCCAGTCATAGACACCTTCTCCCAAATAGCAATGTGACCTTTCTTAGAATGTATTGGTTCAGGCCGCACTTAGAGCACTACGTATGGAAGAGCCTGTTCACGGCTGGCATGTAAAGGCACTGGCTTGGGATAAAGGGGAGCTGGTACCATGGGAGCCACCCTAAGTTTTGCCCGTGTGCCACACTGGGGACATGAGTGTCAGGGACTCTTACTGTCCTCTGTGGCTTGGGCCTTTCCACAATAAAGAGCACCAAAGCCATGACACGTTGGGTGGCAACGGGCTATAGTATCCTCTAAAAGCCTCCCCACCATCACACGGGAAGAAAATGTGAGCCAGTGTTTTCTCCTGGTCTTTCATGGAGCTCTAGTGGATGATCCCACCAGGAGAGCTGAACCTTCTCTGTGACGGGATCAGAAATGACAAGGGACATTTACAAACCAGTGGGGCTGCCCACTATTGTATCATCCTAAGAAAAAACAAATCACCTTCAACACATCTGGGGTTCCTGGGGGCATTCACTTCCACTCTCACGCTGATGGAAACGAACAGGGTGTACCGCTTGGATCATATGATTATTATTCTGCTCTGCAGAGTGAGAGACAATTGAGAACATCTCACCGTTCAAAATACACGAGGAGAAGGCAGGTCTTCCTAAGACATTCCAGTTAGGGAGGCGAGCGGGGAAGGAGGCAGGGCAAGGTGGAAAGAAGAAAAGAGAGGTAGTGAGAGTAAGGAGAAGGCAGGCATGCGTATGTTCTTCTGACTTGAGAGTAAACAGCCGATAAAATTCACACAGCTTTTATTACTCACTTACATCCCTGGAAACCAACAGATGGAATCTCTCATTGCCAAGTTCTAATGCATTTCATGTTCATGCTTAGCATCAGGACACCGGGCTTGCCAAATACCAATAAACCGCAGACAGTGAGGTGAGTGTCAAGAATCCACAGCTCCACCCTCCGCCTCGCTTGCGGCGAGGAAAGCACTCACTCCGCATTAGCTGGACGTCCACAAAAGGCAGCAGGTACATCCGTCCAGACGTGGAAACTGAAGGTGACCAGTGTCCATACGACATATTCACTTTTTTAGTATAAAAAATACAGAGGTGACCCCTAAGGGTAATTCATATCCATTAGCTGAGAGGGCTCATTATGAGAACTACAGCAATTAATTCTTATCCTGAAGGACAGTCAACAAAGTAGCGACTGTATTCGAGTGTTAAGGCAACCTAGAAAATAAAGCACAAGAGAACCCCCTAGTCTATAGCGCTGTGATACTGGTAGAAATTAGTCCTTGAACACGAGGGCCCAAAACTCTTGAGCTGAAAAATTTTTATTCCTGTCAACCAGCCACCTTAGTGCCTGGGCTTCTTTCTTGGACTGTTCAAAGCTTGGTATCCACATCTCCCTCAAAGAGCTCCAACGTGGAGCCAGAGGTGAGAAAGCAAACACTGTGGGCTCCGGGCAGCTCAGGTGGGTAACTTCTGCCTTCCATCTTTTGGGTGGTAAGCCCTGCATTGGGAGAAAGGAAAAAAGAATTCAAAATAGATGATAAAGAAAAACAAGTCCCATGTTCCTGCCTCACGACAACAGCACCCGACACGTACTTTTCCTTTGAAGGCAAATATCGTCACTCCCCAGTGAAACAAATAGTCTCTTGGCAAATATTTTTATGAAACTTCAGAACACAGAAAAGAAGGGAGAGATTCTGCCACCTCCCTGACTGGAAAAGTCTAATTCTGAGGATCAGGAGTTAGGATGGTTGTAGATTTCTTGACAGGGACACTGGAGGTTAAAAAGCGATGGGGAGACTAACCGTTGAATGTTAACATTACTGCGTAAACCTTTAGGGAAGAAAAAGAATACTTGCGTAGCCTCAAAATATCTCCCCCGAAATATTTATTCATTATTGTGGTGGTTTTAACTCATGCCTGCAAATGGTGTGATATTCCTCTCTCGAGGAGGTGAAGATCAATCCCCCTCCCTTCGAGCATGACCTGGACTTAGCAACCTGCTTAATGGAAAGGGAAAAACAGTAAGCTCATGGAGGAAACCTAGCAGGTATCGCCTTAAACCAAGTGATCAAAGTTAACATCACTAGTAATAGGTCAGGTTGATGTCATGCACCCCCCTGACAAGGTGCGATGAGAAGGGCCCTTTCACCGCTGCGATATTATTCCCCCAAATCCATAATCCAAGTTTTAACAGGAGAAAACATCAGACAAACCCATGGAGGGACAGTCTAGAAAAATATTGGCCAGTACTCTTTAAAAGCATCAAAATTATTAAAAATAAGGAAACTGAACGACTGTCACAGTTTGGAGAAGACCAAGGACACACGAGAACTCATTTCAATCTGGTATCTTGGATTTAATCCTGGAACAAAGGACGTTGGTGGAAAAACGGGTGAAATACGACTAAAGTCTGCAGGTGAGTTAATCGCAGTGTGCCAACGTTAATTTCTTAAGCGCTGACACGTTATCATGTCATGATGTGCAATGTGAACAACAGGAGAGGCCAGGTGAAGGGCGTTCAGGACCTCTGTACCATCTTTGTAACTCTTCCGCCAATTTAAAATCATTTCAAAAGTAAAAGTTTTTTTTTTTTTTTTTTTTTAAGGCGATGCAAAATGCCTTCCACATTCTAAGGAAAACTGATAGTTTACACTCAGCGAAACTATGGCTTACATGTTGGAGTGAAATGAAGACATTTCAGACATCCTCACGTACCCCTTCTCGAGAAGCTGTCCAAGGGTAGGATCAATCAGAAGCGCAAACTCGGGAAAAGGGAGAAAGCATGCAAGAAATAGAGGTGTCCCCGCAATAGAAAAAGATAAGAAAGGAAAATCCTCAAATGCTGGGCAGGGGAGCTCTCAGGGTCCCTTTTTTTAAACATCAAAATATTAGTGTATCGGCATGTTAGTTAGAAACATTGGGCAAATACCAAAATAATTAGCTAAGTGTGGTGGTAAGAGATTGCTCCTGGGGAGGGAGAAAAGGGGTAACTTAAAGGCTGCTCTTTTTTTTTTTTTAAACTAACTTTGCAGAACTATTTAATACTTTGAGCTATGTGCATGTGTATCTTTTTCCAAAAAAATTTTTTAATGTGAAGATAACAGGGTTTATAATGTATTGAGTTTGTAATAATTAGAATTCTCATCCAACACAAATTTAGGAAGCAGAGTAGAAAAACCAATTTGGAAATATAACAATTTGGGTGCCTACCTGTGGTTGAATCAACATATTCCCTTTTTTGTTAAACTTCCCATAGGAAGCACAGGAGAAGATACTAGGGTGTAGCCCAAAAAAAAAGATGACCTAGAATGCATATAAAGCTTCCTTTAAGCATCTGAAGGGACTCTAAGTTGAATGCATTAACATGTTTGGAAGAGAGTGAAGGATATACCTCTCTACTCTTGAGGACCACTGACAAATGACCATGCAGTTTGGCTTAAAAGGGTCTGGAACTAGGGCAAGATTTCTTTACCAAGACAACACGGCACAGAGACCCAGAACACAAATCCAAACAGCAAACCATTAGGAAATGCTAAGACTTAAAAGCTGGGAAGTCTGAATAGCAATATATTTTTTTTCCCCCAGAAAACTAGAGGTGGGCTCAAAATTGGGGTTACTTTAGTGAGGGATCATGGTTGGTCAGAGATTGTATTTGAAGCAAGAGCAGAACAGAATCAAGAAAAGAGGATGCAAACTTTTGAAAGGTCACCGCTCATATTTATTGACTAACATGTGGAGATGCGAGGCTACATCCCATTAAATTAAAGAGTCAGAAGCAGGTAACTAAGAATGGACTAGAGAAAGCAAAGTCCGGGTTCAAAGGAAAGAACTATATAACTGTCAAAACTAACAAAAGATAAAATGGGCTACCCTGAAAAATGATGCAATCGCCAGCACCGGAAATGTTCCAAGATAACCAGCAGATGGCTTGTTCGTGATGCTAGAACCAGTCAGCTGGTAGCCATACTGACCACATACCATTGGATGGCCTTCCCAACCCTGGTGCTGCGTCACTGTTTATATGAGAAAGCCAGTACTGATATCTGTTTGCGTGCCTGCCCACTCAAAAGTCCTTTCAGCAGTGTAGGATAAAGTTCCATCTGAGGGGTATCACAAAGAAAATAATCTTATGAAATGGACTCTTAACTCTAGTGTTCTTGTAGAAATAGTTCACTGTATGACCTGAAGGAAGTGTGTCTGATGAAATAGTTATGACATTTTGGAAGTGACTAAGTTTCAGCATCCCAAATTGCCTTTCCAGCTGGGGTCCTGGGCAGAAAAACAAGCTGTTTCTAAAGTATGATTAACAAATATTTTGCTTCCAAAGAGAACATGGTTCCTATTCTAACAATAAGGACAAAGTCAGGTAATCTAAATTCACGACTTTCCTTGAGGCCATCAGGGAACCGAAATCACACAGGAACCAGGTAAACCGAATTCCAGAGTGACAAGCCCCTCCAGGGAGAGATGGATATATGATTTGTTTAACCTTTGACAGAACACAGGAGAAAGCGGTGGTCGCCATACCAACAGGTAATAAGAAATCAGTTAACATTTTTAAAAAATGTTTACTCATTTATTTTGAGAGAGAGAGAGAGAGAGAGGCAGAGAGAGGAGAGAGTGAATCCCAAGCAGGCTCTGTGCTGACAGGGATGCAGGGCTCGATCTCACCATCCACGAGATCATGACCTGAGCCAAAATCAAGAGTTGGACACTTAACCGACTGAGCCACCCAAGTGCCCCGAGTTACATTTTTAAACAAATTCTTAAAGGTGAAGTATGGGTTTTCATGCCAGTTTGGAATACCTAGGAGTCCCAGACACAAAGGAAGAGTTCAAATCCACTCAAAAGCTCTTTTCCATGGACCTCCATCAGATGCTCAGGAGGGAGACTGGTAGCAGGGCAGAAGACTGAAAATATTTTAAGCTGAATTAACATTAACACAATAACCTAAATTTGTAGGAGGTAGCTCAGGTGGTGATTAGAGGAATTTCATAGCAGTAAACACATATATTATGAAAGCATAAAGGTTTAAAATCAATGACCCAAGTTTCTACCTTAAATTTGAAAATGAGCAAATTAAGTCCAATTTAAGAAAAATTAACTTAACTGAAGACCATGGGGGAAGGGAAGAGGAAAAAAAGAGTTACAGAGAGGGAGGCAAACCATAAGAGACTCTTAAATACAGAGAACAAATTGAGGGTTGATGGTGGGAGAGGGTAAATTGAGGAGAGCACTTGTTGGGATGAGCCCTGGGTGTTGTATGTAAGCAATGAACCACAGGAATCTACCCTCAAAACCAAAAGCACACTGTATACAGTGTATGTTAGCCAACATGGCAATAAATTATATTAAATAAATAAATAAAATTAAAAAAGAAAAATTAAAATAAGGAACAGAAATAATTAAGATATAAAACAAAAGAAAAAATAATGAAATCAAAAGCTAATTATTTGAATAGCTCAATGAAATGGATAAATCTCTGTGTAGATTAATCATGAAAAAAAGACACAAATTAATATCAGACATGACAGAGGTGACATACAGATAGTACAGATATTGAAAGAATAGAGGAATGCTGACAATGGTATGCTAGTCAATTTGACAACTTGGAGAATATGAAAAAAAATCCCTTAGAAGACACAATCTACCAAAGCTCACTCAAAAGGAGATGAATAACAGGAACAGCTTTATGTCTATTAAAACAATTCAATTTATACTTAAAAACCTTTCTACAAGGAAAAAACTTTGATGGCCTACTGGTAAATTCAACAAACAGTTAAGGAAAAAATAATACTAAATCTCCACAAACTCAGGAAACACGAGCAGAGGGAACATGAGAGCAGCATTACCACATATGAAAACTAGCCAAGGCACTGGGAGAAAAACATGGACCAGTCTACCTCATGAACATAGATGCAAAAATTCCTAACAAAAATTTTAACAATTCAAATCCAACAGTAAATAAGAAGGATAATATAACCAAGTGAAGTTTATCTCAGGAAAGCAAGGTCATTTAGCCTTGAAAATTATCACTGTAATTCATCATTAAATAAAGAAGGAAAACCATGATTGTCTCAATGGAGACAGAAAATCATTTGACAAATTCTATATCCACTCATGATAAAAAATTCTCATCAAAGTAAGAACAGAAGAAAACTTTCTCAATTTGATAAAGGGCATCAACCAAAATCCTACAGCTAATATCATAAACAATGATGAAAAACAATGATGAGACAATGATGAAGAACAAGTCTCTCTATGATGGGGAACTATGGTCCCAACAGTATTCTTCAAAGTTATAATGAAGGTCTTAGTACAGTAAAGGAGAAAAGGGGAAGAAGTAAAAGGCAAATAGATTGGAGATGGGGATAAAATCATCTTCTTTTATAAATGACATGATCATTTATGTAGAAAAATCCCAAGAAATCTTTAAAAAAGATACCAGAACTAATCAGTGTAATGAACACGGTTGCAGTCTATGAAGTCAACGTACAAAATCAATTTTTTTTCTATATACCAGCAACAAATGATCAGAATATATAGTTTAAAAATATATATCATTTATTATGGTATCAAAAAATGTGAACTACTTAGTGATAAATTTGAGTAAAGAGTTATAAAAAAACCTGTACACAAGAAATTACAAAATAATGTCTAGAGAAATTAAAGAAGGCTTAAATGGATAGATATATCATTCTTATGGGTTAAATGTCTCAATATTGTTGTCAATTCTCCCAGAATTGATACTTACATTCAACACAATCACAATGAAAATGCTATCAAGCATTCTCATATAAATTGGCAAACTGACTCTAAAATTTATATATTAAAGCAAAAGACCTAAAATGGTGAAAATAATTTTGAAAAAGAACAAGGTTGGAAGATTGACACTATCTCATTTTAACACTTATTATGAAGCTACAGTACTTAAATACAGACATATTGATCAGTCCAGAAATTAACCCATATATATATTATATATATGGGTTATAATTATATATATATAATATATATATATGGTCAATTGAGTTTAGAAAAAAAAAACAACAAGGTAATTCAATCATGAAAAAATCTTTCCAGTAATGGTGCCGATCCTATTGGACATCCAAATATACAAACCTCAACTCTTACACCATGCTGCATTACAAAAATTAACTCTAAGTGGAAAACAGACCCAAGTGTAAAAGCTAAAACGACAACATTTCTAGAATAAAACAGAAGCACATCTTAGTGACCTTGGGTTACACAAATATTTTTATATAGGACACAAAACACACAAATATGAAAGAAAAAAATGATGTGCTGGACTTCATCAAAATTAAAACCTTTTACACCTTAAAAGACACTGTTATGAAAATGGAAAAACAACCCAAAGACTGGAAGAAAACATCTGTTATTTGTTCAAAATATATGAAGAACTGTCACCACTCAAGAATAACAAGAATAACTCAATCTTTTTTAAATGAGCAAAGATTTGAAGAGACGTATGGCCGAAGATATTGATGGCAAATAAGCCATTTAAAAGATACTCAAAATCATTAGTTGCTGAGAAATGTAAATTAAATCACAGTGAGATACCACTACGCACCCAGCAAAATGCCAAAAACTACGACTGACCACACCGACTATTAATGAATGCAACTCCCATGCAATGCTGGTGGGGATGTACGACAGAGTAACTTTGGAAAACAATCTGGTAATTTCTCAAAATGTTTAACAGACATCTACCATATGACCTAGCCATTCCTCGCCTAGGTATTTATAGAAGACAAATGAAAACATACGTCCACGCAAAGACTTGTACGTGAACGTTCGAGGCAGCTTTATTTTGTAATAGCCAGAAACTGAAAACAACTCCAATGTCCATCAACAGCTGAATGGATAAGGCCATTTTGGCATGTGCGAACTTCAACAATGAAGAGAAAGGAACTGTTGATACGCAGTGTGGTGGATGAATGTCAACATTATCATGTGGATAGAAAGAAGCCAGACACAAAAGAGAATCATTACAGGATTCCATTTACATAAAATTCTAGAAAAGTGCCTTAGCTTCTTTGTCAGAAGTGGCAAAAAGCAGATGTGTGGCTGCCTGAGAAAGGGGGTGGAGAGAGGATAGATTAAAGAGGGACATGAGGAAACTCCTGTCCTGGGGAGGAAAGAAATGTTTGTCACCTTGATTGGGGTGATGGTTTCACAGGTATAGGTCATAACTAATCAAACCACGCATTTTAAATATGTGCAGTTCATGGTATATCAATTATACCTCAAAGCTAATTTTTTAAAGGCTTATCCCCTGTGAAGTTAGATCTCTGACGATTATATGCTGTCTCCCCTATTATGGCCTTTTTGAGGACAGGATGGTGTATCGGTAAATGTTCTTTTACAGACTAAAGTCAATTCAATACCGAAAGACTTCCCCCTACATGGGGTAAATAAAGCAAACACCATAGAGAACAAGCCTACTCAGATTCAACAGGTGTGGTGGACAGACTCCAGATGGCCCCCGTGATTTCTGCCTCCTGGTATTCATGCCCTTGTATTCCTTTCCTCTTGAGCGTGCAAGGTATCTTCACTTGTTTCTAACCAATAAAATACGGCAAAGGTGAGAGAATGTATGTGATTGTGTGTACATGATCATATATGCTGGTTGCAGCACTGATCTTGCTGAACTCTCTCACTCCCTTGCTGGCTTTGAGGAAGTAAGCAGCCATGCTGGGGAAGCCCGCATGGACGAGGAATGTAGTGGCCTCTCAGAGCCGAGGGCAGCCTCCGGCCTCCAGCCAATGAGCAACTTGAAGCCCTCAGTCCTATAGCCTCTAGGAACTGAATCTGCCAACAAGCATGTGAGTTTAGAAGCAGACTTGTCCCCAGTTGAGCCTCCGGGTGAACACCCGGCCCTGACTGATACTTTGATTGCAGGCTTCCGGGGGACCCGCTTAAGCCATGAGCTAATCCACAAGAAACCTTTAGATGATAAATATGTGTGGTTTTTAAGCCACTAAGTCTGTGACATTATTATTCACACAGCAATAGATAACTCACTAGGTCTGTGTAGAGGGAGAGCAGGGGAGAAGCAGAGTAGAGAAAGGGGAGATACATTTGATATTCTTATGGTAGTTTCTACATCCAAATACAATGATTAAATTATTGCCAGCCACAAGATGAAAAATAATCAGTCAGAGGAAATCAAATTATTTCTTTTAGCTTTTCTTTGGCTGAAAGAGAAAAAGTGAAGAAACATATATAAGCAGCTTACTTTAAGGCATGGCATATGGAAGCTGTAACAAATCTTGTAAAACAAATGAATAAATGCCAGTGTAAAGAACTAGCCTTAATACCCTTTTAATTTACTTTCACGGTACATTTTGTTCTGCTTTTCAATAATGAGCACATTAGCATTTGAGAACTGTAGCGCATCCATTGAAATGCAAGCAAAGCCTTTTAATCATCCTCAACTGACCACTTCTCGGGGAGGAATAAGAACACGCCAAAGGACAGCCTACTCCATCTACTTTTCTTCAAAGACTCCAAAGAGAAGGACATGTAATTACATCACCTTCAGGCACTCGGAAATACCACAGTTAGCTGATTTTTTGGAAATGCAGGAATATACACACTCTCCTATAACTTTTACAAAGCTATCCACCAACGTCGTCATGCGCTCTCTTCCAGTCCCCAGCAATCATTCCAAAAGGGCGTCTGTGAGGTGCGGACGCAGTTAGGGCTTGTGGGGTTCTTTGCTTTTCTGTGACCGTCATGTCCAAGCCTGGCACGGATCTTGATCGGCAGCCCCGGGCAAATCACCACCCTCAGAAGTTCTGTTTTCTGCTTTAACAGACTTTCAGAATAAATAATTAGGATGGCATGGGTAATTAATGTGGTCTCTACTTTTTCACGTTTTCTGCAGTGTGCAGATTTTGGGTTTTGCTGTAATGTGGCCCTGTAACTTAGGTCAAAGAGGAAGTTGTTGCCAGTCAGGATGCATTCTCTGAGAAGGATGATGTAATAGTGTTCGTGCAGCAACCAAGTCACTTGGCTTAACAGAAATGATTTTATGAGTAAATCTTTGTTATATAAAACCAGATAAAACAATTTAAATTTTTATACTAGTTAAAATGAGGAAAATAATCTTTCAAATATTTTAAAATTTGTCCAAAAATACACACATTTCGCATATGAGAGCCTTATCTATACAATACACAAAAATAATTCAACAAACTGTTCAGGTTTATGTCTGACCTGAAATTAATACGCTGTCCAAAATAAACATTTCAGTATTTAACAAAAATTGTTTGCCTCCAGAGAACTTAGATGAAACATTACGCGTATATGGGAGTAGGACAAGGGACTGATGAGTGATTGCCAAGTAGTATAGTATAAGTGGGCCATCTCATTTCTTCTTTAATTTCTTTTTTTTTTTCAATTTTTTTAAACATTTATTTATTTGAGAGAGAGACAGACAGAGTGTGAGCAGGGGAGGAGCAGAGAGAGAGAGGGAGACACAGAATCCGAAGCAGGCTCCAGGCTCTGAGCTGTCAGCACAGAGCCCGACACGGGGCTGGAAACCATGAATCGCAAGGTCATGACCTGAGCCAAAGTTGGCTGACTTTTAGGGGCTGACTGGGCCACCTGGGCACCACTCTCTTTTAATTTCAAAGGTAAATTAAACTAATCTTTCTCTTTCTTTCAATAAACTACCTTCTAACAAATTTAGTTATATATAAAGTGAGACCATTCCCAGTATAAATAAGTAAAGCAAGCAAATGTTAAGAGCATCAAGAAATCTGAAGACATTACTGAGAAATTTCTTTATAATAGTTTAAGAAAAAGAAATATTTTAAGGGTTATTCCATCATTATTTGAATATTTTCTCTATATTAATAAGCATGTGCCAGAAAGAGAAAGAGCGAGAAAGAGAGAGAGAGAGAGAGAGAGAGAGAGAGAGAGAGAGAGGTGTTAGATTGCACATGTGAAATGAAAATAAGTTTCCAAGCAGTAGCCTGTGAGGCAAACGTGTAAGGAGTCTGACAGAAATCAGACCACTGATGGAAAAGTTAAAGACCTGACAATGTGGATGAGATTTAGAACTTTCCCATTTTTTATTTTCTTCCCTCTCCTGCAGCCTGCTTCTATCACTGCCCAGCACCTACAGCATGGTGTCCTTCAGAAGAAACAATAAAGGGGAGTTTTAGGCCTTCGGGAAGAAGGACAGGACTAGTAAACTTCATGAGGAATGAAGTCCTGAAAGGA
This sequence comes from Felis catus, assembly GCF_018350175.1. NCBI lineage: Eukaryota > Metazoa > Chordata > Mammalia > Carnivora > Felidae > Felis > Felis catus. The sequence goes on from NC_058371.1 coordinate 30,948,246, forward strand.
GAGGAATGAAATATTCACCTTCCTGCAGAGCCTGGTCTCTCTAATGGGAATGAAGAGGAGTACGAAGGGGCCGCTACAGAAGGATACAAAATGGCGGAGCGCCTGGGTGGCTCAGTCTGTTAAGCACCTGACTCTTGGGTTTGGCTCAGGTCACCATCTAGTGGTTTGTTGAGTTTGAGTGCCGTGTCGGGCTCTGTGCTGACAGTACAGAGCCTGCTTGGGATTCTCTTCTCTTTCCCTCTCTCTCTGCCCCTCCTGCTCTCTCTCAAAATAAATAAACTTTAAAACATAATAATAATAATAATAATAATAATAATAACTTTTTTTTATTTTTTTTAATGTTTTATTTATTTTTGAGACAGAGAGAGACAGAGCATGAGCAGGGGAGGGTGAGAGAGAGAGGGAGACACAGAATCTGAAACAGGCTCCAGGCTCTGAGCTGTCAGCACAGAGCCCGATGTGGGGCTCGAACTCACAGACTGCCGAGATCATGACCTGAGCCAAAGTCGGACACTTAACCGACTGAGCCACCCAGGCGTCCCCAATAATAACTTTTTTAAAAAAAAGGATGCAAAATGTCAGAAGCCATCAAGATGACTCTCCTAGAGCCTCTTCGCCAAACCTTGATTCTCTCACCTTCTCCTGAAGCCGGATATTATCCCACACCTTGCTGCACACCATGCACTCAAATGCATCGATGTAGTTGTCCTGGTGGACGTCTTGTACTCCCCACTTCCGTTCCTTGAGTGCTGTGAGAAGTCGCTGATTCGAGACCTCACCCTTCAGCTTCCATTCTATGTAGGCCTCGTACAGTCTGTCGTCGTGATCCAGTTGTCTGATGTAACTTGCCAGTTCTCTAGGGTGAGCAAATTCAGACACGAGAATAGCACTTCTATTACTTGGGAGCCAGTCAGCAATGCTGGGGGACCCATAATACACAGGGACCACCCCCAGTTTCAGAGGTCTCCAGAACTTCTCAGTGATGTAGTCGTCACACACCGCATTCTCGAAGGCAAGGATAAACTTATACTGTGCAATGATCCTATAAAAGCCATCAGCATCCATGGAAGCTGGATTTTTTAGCTGCGGAGGGAGATCCTTGTTTCGTAAACACTCACCGTAGGAATCCACCTCAACGTGAGTCATCAGTTCTCGAACATAGCTGTCCCTGTCTGATGGCGGGTCACAGTCTGACTGGACATACACCAGTGGAGCAAGTCTTCTCCGAAGGATGTTCTTGGACCGCAAAGGGACCAGGTATCTGAGTGACTTCAGGACTTCTACGCCCTCCAAGTACTGGGTGGTCAGTGGCAAGTGGGAATGTCGGCTGAACGTGGCAGTGTAGTTGAACAAGGTGATGACTGGCTTGTGAAAGAGCTTGTAATTATTTTTCGGAGACTCTTCGTGAAAAAGGGCCCAGTCGTGATGGGCCTTCCGAGGCAGAGGCAAGCTATCTATGTTAAAGTCAGTGCCTGGAAGAAGAAAAGAAAACGTTAGTATGTGCGCAAGAATTTTAGTGCTCGTCTGGAGTCCACCCGGTGAGATTAGAATACAGAGGAGTTTGAGGCTATAACGAAGGACGCTACAGCGCTTGCAAAGTGCCTCACAGTCAGTCATGATGCTGTCACCCTAGAGACTGTTCAGGGGGAGGATCACCAAGCAGAGGGACCCTCTTCCTGATTTTATAAAAAGAGAAATGGGACTAGCGTCTAGCCTGGTTCCGAAATGAGAATTTATTCTGCTGCCTCCGCCAATTGGCTTTTCTCCCCAGAGGTGTTGTCTCAGAGAGGGCGGGAGAAAGAAAGAGATAGACAGTTCTTAAAAAAGAAAAGAGCAAGAGAAAGGAAGCCAAAAAGGGGTAAGCAACCAGCTTGGCATTGATGGACTGAAAAAAAGTGAAATCATGCAAAAGTAGCCAGAATGAATATATGGTATAGATTTTTTTTTGATCCAAAATGATCGATTTCAACAAAGTGCAGTGAATCAATCTTAGTCAAAATGGTAGAAAAGAGGCTTTTAAAGACAAAACAGCCAATAATAGCACCATGCTACAGACCGCTGCAGGATGGACGTTAATTAACAAGCACATCAAGAAATAAAGAAGGCATAACAGGATTATAATTATGAGTGATTCTAACTTCCACAGGATTAATTGGGAAACCTTTGAAACATGATCCTGTGCAGACAGAAGTGATGGATGTGGTAAGCAGTTGTTTCCTGACATTGTGGATGGAGACTCAATCAAGAAGAAGTTATTTCTATAACTGAGAAAGGATTAAGACAATACCACAATATGTAACAGAATTTCTAAAGTGTTCCTGACACTGATGATTTTGTGGCCCCTGATTTGAGTTTTTAAATGTAAGGAAATGGAAAAAAAAAAATCTATCTGCAGGGAAAAAAAAAAAAAGCCCAAATAAATGCTTCCAGAGGAACAAAACATATTCTCTAGTAGAATTCATAAAAATTAATTGTTTAATGCTGGTACACACTCTCTCAAATAAATATATACTCTTTGGTGCCAACACTACAGCAAGGAGAAGTCATTTAATCATGAAAGGCTTTTAAACAATTAAAGATCAAGTAAGATTGGGGCGCCTGGGTGGCTCAGTCGGTTAAGCGTCCGACTTCGGCTCAGGTCATGATCTCACAGTTAATGAGATCAAGACCCATCATGGGCTCTGTGCTGACAGCTGGAGAGCCTGCTTGAGACATTCTCACTTCCTCTCTCTCTCTCTGCCCCACCCCCACTTGTTTTCTGTCTCTCTCTCTCTCCCCCTCTCTCTCAAAATAAATAAATTAAAAAAAATGATTATGTATTTGTTTACTTGGCATTTGCCATATTTGACCTTTAGCATCAAAAAGAATAGGGGCGCCTGGGTGGCTCAGCTGTTTAAGCATTTGACTCCTGATTTTGGCTCAGGTCATGAACTCAAAGTTGGTGCATTTGAGCCCCATGTCAGGCACAGACAGTGCACAGCCTGTTTGGAACTCTCTCTATCTCTCTCTCTGATCCTCCCCTACTTGTGCTCTCTCAAAATAAATAAATAAATAAACATCAAAAAAAAAAAAAAAAAAAAGAATGAAGGGTTGCCTGGGTGGCTCAGTTGGTTAAGCATCCCACTTCGGCTCAGGTCATGATCTCATGGTTTGTGGGTTCGAGCCCCACATCAGGCTCTGTGCTGACAGCTCAGAGCCTGGAGCCTGCTTTGGATTCTATGTCTTCCTCTCTCTCTCTCTCTCTCTCTCTGCCCCTCCCCTCCCCTCCCCTGCTCACGCTCTGTCTCTCTGTCTCTCAAAAATAATAAATAAACATTAAAAAACAAAAAAGAATGCTCACCTACATACACAGCGGGAATTTAATGACACGTAGAGTTAGGTGGTCAGCAAAAGTTAACAGACAAACTTGAAGATGTGAAAGAGTAGAGAATTTGAGAAGAAAGGCCATTCACACATGAAGTGGTTGCTGGTCAACTGGTCACCAACAGGACCAGGAACCCAGGAACTTGAGTTAGAGCATTAAGTTTCCGCTGAAGGCATAACAGGAATCAAGGCTGTTTAACTGGGAGAGAAGAATTGGAGTCCAATCCACAGGAGTCAGAGACTGTGATCAAGATACAAGATTAAGATTGGTGGCGTATGATTAGAACAGAAGTGGGTGCACACTTAACTTGGGAGGGGGGCAGGCACAGGTGTCTTGAGTGAGTGGCTGGTGGCAGCAGTGGCTGGAGGCTGCTGCTATATGGCACGCAGGTGACTCTTTATTTGCCTCACCCTGGCTGTGCCACGGCAAAGATCCAAAGAACAGGACAGCAGCAGGACACAACGCCTGCCTCCTGTGCTCCAGAGAATGGAGATGGCCTGAGCATCATCTCTGCTCGTCCACATCAGTTAAGGGTAACAGGCACCAAAAACAGCTCTGTCTAGATCTTTCTGTGGCCAGTTTCTAGGTCCACTCAGATTGTATTCGTAACATGAATGGGACTTGAGACGGGTTGCAATTATGAACCCTTCATTCACTGTAACTGGGAGGGCTTGCCATTCATTCACTGTAACGAGGGCTTGCCGGCTCGGTAGCCAAGTTCTACTGGAACCCTGATAAAGGAAGGAAGGGGAGACGAGCACGGGGTTCTGTGCATATGCAATCTTTAGTAGTAAAACAAACCTGCGGAATCTAAGCAAGATACACCCATGTATGTTCATGCTCTAAAACAGAACACGGCTTTTGAAAAACGAGAGTGTGAGGTTCTAGGACATCCATCTGAATTGTTTAGTTTGTAGGAGTGACGCCATCTTTAAAAGTGCGGGAATACCTTTTTAACAGAGAGGAAAGTTAAAGGGACCTAACTTTCCAGAAACATTTCCTATTATTTTTTACCTTAAAAAGTATTTCCTAGCTACTTCCCTAAAACACATACACAACAGACACACACAAAATCATATTAAAGTAGGCTTTTAATCAGATTCTTCCACACTAAAATTCTCTGGGGAAGATTTTTAAAAAGATGGCATTTTGCCCAGTAAGCTCCTTCCCTAAACCTACAGCTTCAGATGGTCAACACTCAAGAAGACTGAAATAAGAACCATAAAAGCCCTAAACTACAGCTGATCCTGGAACAACACAGACCTGAACTTTGTGGGTCCACTTACCTGTGGATTTGTTTTCAACAAACACAGTATAATAGTGTGAATGTATTTTCTTTTATGTGTTTCTTAATAACCATTTTCTTTTTTTCTGGCTAACTATATTGTAAAAATACAGTATATGATACGTATAATATACAAAATATGTGTTAACTGACTGTTCATATTATCTGTCAGGCTTCCAGCGAACAGCAGGCTATTAGTAGTAGTTAAGTTTTGGGGGTTCCAAAGTTAGACGCAGATTTTTCGACTGTGTGGGGTGTGGTGCCCCTAACACCAGCATTGTTCAAGGGTCCACCGTATTTCACTGAGGATATCATGGTCTAGAATATGAATGATAGGGCGCCTGGGTGGCTCAGTCGGTTGAGCGTCCAACTTCGGCTCAGGTCATGATCTCACGGTTTGTGAGTTCAAGCCCTGCGTCGGGCTCTGTGCTGACAGCTCAGAGCCTGGAGCCTGCTTCTGGTTCTGTGTCTCCCTCTCCCTCTGCCCCTCCCCCACTCATGCTCAGTCTCTGTCTCAGAAATAAATAAACATAAAAAAATTTATAGAATATGAATGATGATACTGAACAATTTCTATAGGTGGCTCAGGAAACAACTGAGTTCCTTACTTCTCTCCAACTCTAGGGCAATACCCACTGTAACAAGAGTTGGAACATTCCTTATTTTTTTAAGTTTATTTATTTCGAGAGAGAGAGAGAGACAGAGTGTGTGAACAGGAGAGGGGCAGAGAGAGAGAGAGAGAGACAGAGAGAGAGAGAGAGAGAGAGAGAGAGAGAGAGAGAATCCCAAGCAGGATCCACACTGTCAACACAGAGCCCTACTCAGGGCTTAAACCCACGAACTGTGAGATAGTGACCTGAGCAGAAATCAAGAGTCAGATGCTTAACCAACTGAGGCACCCAGGCGCCCCAAGAGTTGGAACGTTTAAAGAAATCAAAGTCAATTCAACTATGGCAAATCCATAAAAACGTGACTAACTTGCCTGCCATTAGCTCACTAGTTTTACACAGTCCTCTTCACTGGCTCCCCCTTTTAACAAGTTCGGATTCAAACTTTCATTTCTCTGGGTTATTTTGCGTTTACTGCATACTGAAAAATTTGTTCGCTCCCTTAAATAACAGCTGACAAATAGATCTTAAGCACTAAAGTGCACTGTAAAGGGAATTGCAACTTGGAATACAAATGGAATCAAATTAATGCTGGCAAATGGTGCCAGATTGCTAACTGCGGAGGCTGAATTTGGAGTGGCAGACAAGCAGAAGACCGACTACGCTTTATGATATGTTTATGTGCTCCTTTCCTTCTGCAAGCACACAAACTCTTTTTTTGTTATTCCTACCCAGACTGGTGAAAACAGAAGGCAACACGTATTACTAGCCGCACTCTACTAACGAAGTTTGAATCATTTATCTGGAGCTGAAACCTCTAGTGGGGAGCAGAATTTTCCGACTGGCTAATGCTAAAGGACCGGAAAGATCAGTGGCCCCACTACAACGCTTGATTCTTTTGAACGATTTGCTCGTGGTGCTCCCAGGTACCCCCACCAAAACATCACCCGGCTTAAACCCAGCTTGCTCGGGGAGAACAGATACCTTATTTAGGAAAAGAAAAGTGCCCCCTCAAAATGTCCTTCAGAAGTAATCCCTGATTTTATTTTCTTTTAAAGTTTTTTTACGTTTATTCATTTTTGAGAGAGAGAGAGACAGAGTGTGTGGAGGGGAGGGGCAGAGAGAGAGGGAGGGAGACACAGAATTCGAAGCAGGCTCCAGGCTCCGAGCTGTCAGCACAGAACCTGAAGCAGGGCTCGAATTCACCAACCGTGAGATCATGACCTGAGCCAAAGTCGGACATTTAACCGACTGAGCCACCCAGGCACCCTAGTAATCCCTGCTTTTAAAGACAACTCTAACATAAAACTGTGCGCCCCACAAAGAATACCTCAATATAGGAAAGCTCTTGGGGAAAAACAATTTAGGCCACATATTACCACCCAGAATTTGCGTAGTTTGTTGCTATTTTTAAAGCCGTTTCACGTGAACTTTCTTGACTTACCCACACAACCCCATCAGGTCTTGTATTTTCTCTAAGGTTCTGAGGGCTAACTCCAAATGTGAAAGCGGGGCACCTGGGTGGCTCAGTTGGTTGAGCATCTAACTTGGGCTCAGGTCACGATCTCATGGCTCATGGGTTCCAGCCCCACGTCAGGCTCTGTGCTGATAGCTCAGAGCCTGGAGCCTGCTTCGGATTCTGTGTCTTCCTCTCTCTCTGTGCTACCCCCACCCTCCGCCCGTGTTCATGCTCTGTCTCTCTCTCAAAAATAAATAAACAGTAAAAAAAATTTTTTTTAATGTGAAAGAATGGTGCTGGTACCTGGGAAAGACCCCGATCATCCCAGGCTAAATTCTAACTAAAGGCAGGAGGGGTGCCATACATGCACCTCTGCAGATGGCCTGGTTCCATCCCAGTCGGGGTGTGTGGGCAGGCCACTGGACTCCAAGCACTCCCGTACGAGCTTCTAGACCCATCTTCTCCCCCTCTTCTCCACCACCTCTCTTCATGAGTCCTACCTGCCCCTTATCGATCCTATATCGTGTAGCCCTCTCTCAATCGCACATGTTCAATCAGGCATCTGTCCATCTGCCCCTGGGCCTGGAAACTTCTCATGCCCCCTAACTGGGCCTGTGCTCTAGGCCAGTCAGCAACTTTGCAGCCCCTTCCTGGCAGTGCAGAGCCTGAGGCAAGAGTAAAAACAGGGTCCGGAGTACCATATGCCTAAACATTCAGCACCTGTAAATCATTCTGAGGTGTTGGATCTTTTATCCTTCCACCTTAACATATATATATATTCCTGGATTTTCTTTTAAGATTTAAAAAGAAATTGTAATGTTTATTTTTGAGGAAGAGACAGAAAGAGAGTTGAGTGGAGGAGGGGCAGAGAGAGGGAGACACAGAATCCGAAGCAGGCTCCAGACTCAGAGCTGTCAGCACAGAGCCCGATGTGGGGCGCGAACCCATGAGCCATCAGATCGTGACCTGAGCCAAAGTCGGACACTCAACCGACTGAGCCATCCAGGCGCCCCCATTCATGGATATATATATTTTTTAATGTGCAAAGTCACAGTTCACACCAAATGGGGAGAACATATATTCAAAATCGACACCGTTTTCTACCATAGGTCGTGCTTCTCACTGGGGCCTGGCACAGGGTGAAAAGAGAAGGGAAAGGTTCTCCCTGGCTGGCAGACAGCCTCACCTAACCCCTCAGGCCTTCCCTTCCACTCAGTCATCACCACCCCGGTGAGACGCCATTTTCCCTTCCTCTTTGGTGGGGGGGGGGGGGGGCTCCCTCGTGGCCTGTCCTGGGTCTTGCCCCTCCCCACCCCCACTCTCCAGGTGCCTCCAGAAGCTCCTGAGTTGCTCAGCTGGGAGTCCCCATCAGACAATCTGCCCCATCCCTTCAGGCATCAGCCTTTTAAATTTTTTTTTTTTTCAACGTTTATTTATTTTTGGGACAGAGACAGAGCATGAACGGGGGAGGGGCAGAGAGAGAGGGAGACACAGAATCGGAAGCAGGCTCCAGGCTCCGAGCCATCAGCCCAGAGCCCGACGCGGGGCTCGAACTCACGGACCGCGAGATCGTGACCTGGCTGAAGTCGGACGCTTAACCAACTGTGCCATCCAGGCGCCCCAGGCATCAGCCTTTTAGACTCTTGCAAAAGAATCGGTGGCTGGGCAGTCAGGTTCAAACTGAGACCTCTCAGGTTCCTCAGGGTTCCAAGCCGGAACGCCAGGGTGCCTGGCCCCTTTTCCTTCTGCCCCTGGCTCTGAGCCACACCATGAGGGGCCCTGTGACACAGACATGGACACCTGAACCTGTAAGTCCAAGCTCTGTCCTGACAAAAACTCCCTCTCTGACCAAATTTAATCAGGCTCTTCTGAGCCCTCTTCTCACTATGTCACAACCTTGGCCGGCTGCCCTGCCCTCAGCCTCCAGAGCCCAGATTCGGCAAAGAATCCTGCCGTGTTGGTTTGGTGATAATCCCCTCCTCACCCTTGATATTTAACCAAGTCCCTCATCCCCCACAACTGATGTCTAAGTCCTTGACCTGCCTCCAACATGAATCCTGAAGCCAGTTTAGCAAACATCTTCCTACCCCTGCTGTCCTCTTAGTAACCTTCCACACACTGACTGCCTCACCCTGCTTGTTGGCTAGACATCCCCAACAGTCTTTGTTGCATTCAGAGTTGAGCTCAGTTCTTTTTTTTTTAATGTTTTTTAAATTTTTTTGAGACAGAGAGAGACAGAGCATGAACAGAGGAGGGGCAGAGAGGGAGACACAGAATCTGAAGCAGGCTCCAGGCCCTGAGCTGATAACACAGAGTCCAATGCAGGGTGCAAACTCATGAACCATGAGATCATGACCTGAGTCACAGTCGGACATTTAATGGACTGAGCCACCCGGACGCCCCAGAATTGAGCTCAGTTCTATACTGAAGTCTCTCTCCTCTACTAGAGCAGTTCGGATAAAATCTAGCTTAACAAGTATCCAGTGTAAAACTTTTCTTTTACATTCCACACCTTTGTAGTCACCCCTTCACCAATCTTGAAGCCCAGGGGTGCATACCTGCAACAGAGAAGTGGCCACTGAGGGCTTTGGAAGTGAGCTCCACGTTGGCCATTGGGGCAGGGAATTCTGGGATCCTGGTATTTGGAGTGTGACGTCTAAGGGGGAAGCACGGGCTCTATGGCCACAGGTGAGAACGTGACCTTGGCCTATGGACTCCTCGTCCTGTATGAAGGGGCACAGCTGGAGAAAGCCAGAGTTGACCCCTCTGGGCCAAGTCCAAAAGCTCCATTGTCCAGATTTGTCAATCATCGTCCCCCAGCACAGTTGCTTCCAGGTTAGGATTCATGCTCTGGTATAACAGGGGCGTGATGTACGGTGTGTGATTACTTAAACCAAGGTCACAAATTCAGATTTTAAACCTCTGGACAATGACATCTAATATGGTTGGGCAGGAGGAGGAACGGGGGGATGACTATTTCCTTCTAGCATATTCTCCCATAATGAATCCTCTTCAATGATTTAGTCTAAAATATGCCAACATGTCTGTTTCCCAACCCTGCTCAGGTTTTAACTAAACCTACTTACTGATAGATCCTACGTTTATACTCTATCCAGACTGCTCCCCTGAGCTCCAACCAGATTATCTAATAGCATGCTAGAAATATCCACTTGGATAGCCCAGAGAAAATCACCAATGACCATGCCCTGACTAAACTAGCCATCTTCCCCTAAAGCCCAGTCCCTTTTCGTGTCTTGTCTCCATTACATCACCACCAAGGTTGGTTTGAGCCTCTTAGAGTAAGCTAGGTGCTCTACCTTTGAGTATAACCCTTCCTTTGCCTTTTCCCTTTTATTTATTTATTTATTTATTTGTTTATTTACTTGAGGAGGGGAGGCAGGGAGAGAGGGAGAGAGAATCCCAAGCAAGCTCTGTGCCGTCAGCGCACAGCCCAACTCGGGGCTCGATCTCATGAACTGCGAAACCATGACCTGAACTGAAATCAAGAGGTGGACACTTAACTGACTGAGCCACCGAGGCACCCCGGTTTTTTTTCCTTTTAAAATACATCTTGTGTGCACAGAATTGGGTGAATCGTAATCTTTGGTACATGGCACACTCACTCCAATGAGCCAAGCATAAACCTACAGAAAACTCCGAGTCACGGGCATTTGAAATCTTAACGCCAACACACAGCTCCAGCCCATACAGAAGGGTTGCCAGCCCGAGCTTGCGGCCGAGAGATCCGCTCAATCCTCCAGCTCTCTCATGCCAGGCCGACGCTATATGTGACCAGATAAAGTTGCTTTTTATGTGCGTTTTTTTTTTTTTTACCGGAGTGACTTGAAATATACCGATTACAAATTCCTATGGAGAACAGAACACGCACATGGAAGATTTTGCCCTTTTCTTTTGTAGACAATTTCCACCAAAATGGATCCAGGAGTCAATGCTTTATATAAATCCATCACGAAAGCAGAGAATCTAAAGTAGAGACCTTCTCTCTCCTGGAGACTACTTTCTTCCAGACACACCAATGTCCCCCAACAGAACACACATTCCTTCGAGAATTCAAATACTGGGCTTAGTTTTACCATGGGTTTGGCCCAAGATTACAGCACTCTCGGCTGCAAGTGGGTTCACGGAGGGCACAGAGGGCCCGGAGCTCTTTTTTCTAAAAGGAGGTGGTGTTAGTCACCGGCTTGCTGGCTTCTCAGCTCCATTCCGATCTTTGTGTGTTGTGCTCCGCACTGAAGGGAGAGACCCTGCAGACTTCATTTCTCAGGACCCCCTGCCTACATTTAGGTCCTGCCAATGGGAGCGCTGTAGGGAGGCTGGGGAGTGGAAGGGCAAGAAGGAGCCTCTTCTACAGGCTTCTCCCCTAGCAGAGAGAGCAGCAGCACCTGGGATTGTGATCGTATCAGCTGCAGTGGAGACACCAGCCACCAAGACTGTGGTGACAGCCCCAGCGGCAGTGGCAATGACCTTTCAGTGCCAGCGCACAGGTTCCTGCTCACCTCCAACAGTGGAACCTTGGAGGCCAGCTGTCCTGCATTCTGGGTCAACCAATCTCCCCGCCATGCTTCTCCAGCCCACGGATGGTAGCTGTTTCCCATTACTTGTTCTGCGTAACTTCCCTTACATTCTTTTGCTCCACCAACCCTTCCAAGCCTTTGTAACCAACCAATTCCCATAATAAATCCCATTGTTTGAAACACCTAGAACACCTATCAGACAACGATTAATACAGAAGCCCATTTCAAAACCCTGAGACTTCCAAGGCACCTGGGTGGCTCAGTCGGTTGGGCGTCCGACTTTGGCTCAGGCCACGATCTCATGGTCGGTGAGTTCAAGCCCCGCGTTGGGCCCTGTGCTGACAGCTCAGAGCCTGGAGCCTGCTTCAGAGTCCATGTCTCCCTCTCTCTCTCCGCCCCTCGCCTGCTCACGCTCTGTCTCTCTCTCTCTCTCTCTTTCACAAACAAATAAGCATTAAAAAATAAAAAACCTTGAGACCTCCATCTGACTGCAATTTATTATTCCAACTTCTGTTGCAGATTTTTTCTTACTCGCTTACTCCTTGATTTTCCTAAAAATACTATTTCTTCACAATTCTTATCCCCTTGTTATCACCATCCCAGGGTTTTATGTCCCCCTTTGTGTTTATGTCCCTCTTAGTCCATCTGGTGAGAGTGGGGAAGGAGAAAAAACACAAGCCTCCTATTTAAGGAGGGAAAACATAAAATCAGAGAATGAGGCCCCCCCCGTACAAAAGGAACCATCCAACTGCTTGACACGGGGAAGCCCAGTCCTGGTGCAGGTACTGTGTTGTAAATGCCTCTCTGAGCTGCGAACACAAATACACAGAATGCTGATGACCCAGGTAGCTACGGAGAACAGAAGTTTTATCACAAACTACAAATCCTCTCCACTGTGTTTGGGTGTTCGTTTTTCCCCTTCAACTCTGTTCCTTGACATTTAACGTAAGAAAAAGATGAAGACTTTCTTGCTGCAAAAAATTTTACTATGGAACCTTTTACCCGTCGGAAGTAAACACCTCTGTGGCTACAAGATGTTAAGGCCTGTGAAACGATGGGCGAAACACAACCGCGGCAGACAGCCGTGGCTCATAAATCACCCTATTGCCAAACGCCTCAGCGGCAGCGAAACTCACAATGGCATCACTGAGTGTGTCGTCGTTTCCTGCCTGGGATTAAATCATTTGCTTCATGAAACTCAAACAACTTCCAGTGTTTGAGATAACTATTGCAGTTGCTACCTCCCCGCGACCGCTGTCTGCAATAAGCTTCACAAGCACATTAAGGTACCTCTGACAGCGTCTGAGCCTAATCTCGAAAGGGATTCCATTTCTTCCATGGTAACAATTAGAACGAGTGAGAAGATGAAGAAGAAACCAGAGCAGGACTGACAGTTTGCAGGGCGGCTTAAGGCACTATCCACCCCCTCCCCCCGCCCCCCAGGAGACAGGAGCTGAAATGTCGCCCAGGGCTTATTGGCAAAGCCACTTCAGAGTTCTAGAATGTTCTGCTAAACCCCTGCTTGCCACTTTCATGGCAAGGCTACATGACCCTGCATTAGGGTTTGTGATATCTCTCAAGGCATGCTTCGTTATTAAAAAGCCGCATGTGGGGGTTTCTACGTCTCACGTTCTGATTCTATTGCAGCCAACACACCTGGAGACAGGAGGCAGCGCCACTGACTCAGAGCAGCACCCCTAAAAAGCAAGGTTTTACTGAGTTCTACTATTTGGAAAGCATTAAACTGGGAACTCTGGGGCTTCACAGATGAACAAAATAAGCTCCAGGGATCTTATGATTATGAATGTAAATGTTAAGCCATTAGCTGAAGTTCAAACTAGAAGAACAGAAATGCAAACAGCCCTGGCAGGAGAAAGAATGGAATGATTATTTCTGACTGGTCAAAGAGTTTGGGGCTTAACTGCTTATAAGTACAGGAAAAAAAAAAAAAAACCAAAGCAATTTAAAAAAATAAATAAGACTCCATTATCAACTCAGGGCAAATAAGTAAACAGTGAACCAGCTGGTTCATCTATGAGTATCATTTGCATAGCCATAAAAATGTAGAGTGAATATTAATCTATCAAATACGATAATATAAGTGGAAGGTGTGGATACAAGAAGGGTGAGTTTTTGAGTAGGAGAGGATAAAAGAATCAACCCAAGATATAGCCAGTAGTTTCCAAGATACAGCCAGTAGATAAGGCCTAATACTGAAAAACCATTAAGTAACCTGAGAAGCTAACACAAACTTGCTATTTAAACTTGGAGTATGTATAGCTTTGATAAGGACTAAAATAAAATATTATATAGGAAAAGTGTCTCCCTCTCCCGTGTACCAGAAACCCAGGTCCCTCTCCTCTATCAACAGTTTCTTTTTATGTTCTGCATTTTTTAAAAAATACATAGATGGAAGCAAAGAAGAAGGAAGGAAGGAAGGAAAGGAGGGAGGAAGGGAAAATAGCACATTTAACTGAATCTAGGAAAAATAAATTATAAGATGGACCATTAATTTTTTATGTCACTGAGAAAAGTATTTGCAATTAAACTATGATCTAATGCTTTCTTAGAATTTTTATTTATACTTAGTAGAAGAGCTCTTTTAGATTTGCTTACAGATTTTTGTCATTTATCACTCTTGTGAATACTTAGAAAAATAAAAGTTGAATTGGTTAAAGCATCTAAAATGTCTTCAGATTCAGAGTCCAACTCTTTGAATCATTTCTGAATATGTGACGTCCTATGTTTTCTACCATGTTTTGCTCTGTGCCATTAAGGCTGTTAGCGATACAGCATTGCTTAAAAGCACACAGCACCATCATCTCTGGGGCTTCCTTCCAAACCACTGACTGACACAATCCCCGAGTTTTGGTGTCCATGCTTGCTTGGCATTACCAGGTGTCAGAGAACGTTTTCAGGCATTAACTTGATCCATATTCTTTCCTCAAATGGTCCTTGAACGGTTTGCTGAAACATCAAAGGGCTGCAGTTCCCTTCGTGCAGACTGGAAGGACGGGCCCATTCGTGGCCTTGAGGACCATCACAACTACCTCCCTGCTGTTGCCGACAGTGACTGGAGGGAGGCTAGCAACTATAAAATACACGGTGATATCGGGGATGCTAAAATTTGAACGGGAAAAATGCTTTTTAGAATTAAGTAAATTTGGGGACGCCTTGGTGGCTCAGTCAGTTGAGCGTTCGACTTCAGCCCAGGTCGTGATCTCACGGCTCATGAGTTCGATCCCCACGGGTTCTGGGCTGACAGCTCGGAGCCTGGAGCCTGCTTCCGATTCTGTGTGTGTGTCTCTCTCTGCCCTTCCTCCGCTTGTGCTCTTTCTCAAAAATAAATAAACATTCAACAAAACTACAATGAAGTAAGTTTTTTCACAGAAATGAAAACACGTGACACACAGCGCATGCACCTGCAGTTTCCACGAAACTACCATGTGGTTATTTCCAGGTCAGTGAAGGCGGAGTTGTTCCATTTAGCGCCCGATTCTTTTTGACGATCACATAGGACTATTCCATTTAGTGTATGTATGTAGTCACTTCAGTGTTCTCCCGACTGTTCCACGTCGTGGGACAAAAACTAAACTCTGTAAAGTGGGTCGTGAAACAGCTATCTTCCCAAGTCGGCCGCACCGCTTCCTACAGAACTTGTTACCGCTGACGTCTTCACTAGCAACTAAAACTTCAGTGCGCGCTGCCCAGGAGTCTGTGCTTAGACTCTCTGCTGGAGGGACATTTTACAGAAGTCAATCCTCAAGACAGCAATCAATCTCCAAGCTAATTACATCCTCTGAAACCAACGATCCGGACAACTGAGTACTTTGACCAAACCACCTGGTAGATATGGGACTGCCAAATCATTTTATTCCACTTAGCCCTTGGGCCACATTTGACCTTAGTGGGAAGCTATGACCTAGAGAAATAAACTCTCCTTATTCTCAAAGTCTCCAGTGCCCCAGTCCATTTAATCATCTTAGAGTCTCTCTCTCTCTCTCTCTCTCTCTCTCTCTCTCTCTCTCTCCCCAAAGAGAGAAACAGTGAAGAAAGCTCTGCCCTCCAAAGTTCATCATGCATACGGGGCACCCAGCTTGATTTCCTAATGCACGTGTGTCATTGCAGAAACAACAAAACAGCCACAAACTCGGTCAAGAATTTTAGGTCCACGCGAGGAACCCTCAGTAATACGATGTATAAATTATAGTTTATAGGCACACGCTTAATACTTTGAACTGGTAAGATCCACCTCTCCTATGGCAGTCAACAAGAGTAAGACTGTAAATGCACAAAGGACATAAACGTTTTCCTACCATTTTAATTTTAGTTGAATTTTTTATCAAATTTCTAGAAAACACATGCTCAATACAAGAAGTTCTACTGTGCAAAAATAAATAAATAAATAGATGGAGGGGAGATTGAAATAAATACATACATACATACATACACACATACAGATGAAGAAACATCACCCATATTCCCAAAGAAAAGCAATGTTTAGCATTAGGGGTCTTTGAGTTCATTAATGTGTATGAGTCTTAGTGCATGAACAATTCAAATAAGAACATACTTATTACAACACTTGAGTATAATCACTACTGATATAGTGGGAAAAATAAAAGAATTTAAAGTGATATTAGGTTGTTGCTGTTGTCGTTAAGTAGGCTTCACACCCCGCACAGAGCCCAATGTGGGGTTTGAACTCACAACCCTGAGGTCAAGACCTGAGCTGAGATCAAGAGTCAGACACAACCAACTGACCCTCCCAGGAGCTCCTACGTTGATATTACTTTATACTTGATTGTTCGTACTCAAAGAGAGATGAAATTGGTCCCCAAACACCCTATCCTGTAGAAACAATGGCTCAGAGAACAGAACGGGCCTCAAAATTGGAAATGAAAACTCCCTCAGAAACTCGGGCCCTGACAAGGGAAGCCCCGTAGACATGGCGCCTCGCTTCAGGGCTCAGTTACCGCTGCCCTCCAAGGCGGCAGTGCGTGTGAGCAGCCAGCCAGCCAGCGAGCAGGCCCAGGGGAACAAAGTACAAGATGGGGAGCGGCTCAGAGAGGGCTATCATCAAAGTCTGGGGGTTGCTGGACGTGCTCAGGTAGGTGAGGTCACAGAGCTTTAAGCTCCCACAGCCGTCCGATGACCATGTGGGAAAATGACGGCGTGGAAGCATGTCATCTGTGACACGCTGAACTACTGAACAAAACAGGCCTACCTACCCCAGATTTCCAGCCGATTTAGCAAATTAATGCCTTGACTGCTAAACCACTTTTGGCCAGGTTTTTTGATATTTACAGCCTAATTCATTTGAATGGCGTTGACATTAGTCTGTGACCCGACATTTGGGAAGTCTGTCTGCTTCGTGTATGGAGAAGCAGTTTTAGGAGACCTGTCCCCGCTCTTTTCCTGAAACAGGCTACATTGTTACTGCCAGTGGACTTCGAGGAGGTGAACTCTGTTGCAGGAAGGGCTTCCCAAGTTGCCTACCTCCTCGTGTTGGTTGTTCCCTATTCAGGTATCTTGTGGCTTTGGGTATGGACCTGAACCACAGCATTCAGTGTCCTCAACTGCGATTACGCGTGCACCCATCTAGCCTCTCAACAGGCAGGGACCCATGTCTTGTTAATCTTTGCCTGGAGAACCTAACACAATGCCTGTGACGTAGTACATACTCAAAGATATCTGGACAATAAATAAATGCATTTTCCGATCTTACTTTGCAGAAGTCAGGCCTTGGTTTACTTTGGCAATAAGAGGTAGAGAAAGAGCAGGAAGTAAACGTAGAAACTGGGTGCTAACAGCAAGTATGGTCAAAGGGATAGAGCTCAGCTGTGGAACCACTGAGAATTCTAAAAAAGCGTTACAATTACATCAAAGCATCAAAAGCCCTTCATTTCGCACAAGTGTCGTCTGCAAATGTTATCAGTCCTATCGCAAAATAGGAATTGCCGTTCACGTTCCTAGCTGTTTGATTTCATGACTTGGTCTGCACCCAATGAGGTCAATGGGTTTCTGTAAACATAAAAGGACATATCGAGTGGGGGAGAAGTGGGTAAAATGAAGTGATGAGAAAACCCCTACATTATCTTAGCAACACTCACCTGCCTCATGTGCTCTGACAAGTGCAGCAGTTTTATTTTAGAGACTTATGATAATACATCATGGTGGACCAGGGATACTATCACCTCATAAAAAAATAATGTGAAGTCTTAGCAACATTTTGCCATCGCGTTACTAATTCTTGTCAAAAAAAAAATTTCTTGACAGAGTCAATGATTTGAGAAGGGATTAGTGAGTTATAAAAATGGAAACGGAGATATTAAGGAAATGCTAAAGAACTAGGCTCTTAACCTAAGCTTCGGTATGGAAGACGCTTTGGGTGAAGGTCACGTCTTGACCATCCCACGCCGGTCACATCTTCCTTAGAGTTTGTGATGGAAACATCTTATCAGTCAGTCATGGAAAAACGTTAAAATTCATTCTAATCCTGAGCTCATGTAAAGTCCACAAGATTATAACTGGTCAATAAATCAATATCCAAGTGGCAAGTTTTTCTGAGAACTTTTATACAAGTCAAATGTGTAAGTAAGCAATAAATCAGATTTTATTAAAAGCAGAGCAAATTCCCAATTTGCTGTTTGAGCTTGCAAAATTTAACTATCCATTTCTACTTTGTTTCAAATTTTTCACATGTAAAAAGAATTCAAACTTTGAGGAGTAATGGTACAGCTTTTTTGAGGCCAATCTGGCAGCATGTAGCAAAATTTTAATTTATCCGTTGACACAGCAACTCCATTCTCAGATATTTAGAGAAATAATAGCACATATGAACAGAGGCATACAAGTAAGTTTATAGTAACATGACCAAAAAACAGCAATAATTTAAATAGCCATGGACAGGGGCATGATTAAATACATTTAGGTGCCTTCATACTACTGAATCAACGTAGCTTTAAAAATAATGAAGTAAACTTGATATATTCTAACCCCCCCAAAATTTAAAACATATGTTTAAATGGAAAAACCAAAACCAATATATATCTATGGTATGCTTCAGTTTAAGAGAAAAAAAAAAAACATTTAAAACTACAGGCTGAATTCAATTATACATAAAAATTCTGGAAGGAAGGCCATTAATGTGACTGGGACAGGGATTGAGAAAGTAAAGGTGAGATTTCATTTTTTGCTTCTTTACTGTTTACAATTTGCCACTGTGAATATATTTATGCATTCCTTGTGTAATTTGTAAACATCAAAAAATTAAAGGAAAAAAACAACACACCTCTCTGAAAAGAAGCATAAAAAAAAAATCTTACAAACTTTGTATAATACGTAAAGGCTCACAAACATACTCCAAAATTGCCATGACATCTCCAGTGCTACTTAGAAAATACTGCCCTTAAGGGTGCCTGAATGGCTCAGTAGGTTAAGCATCCAATTTTAGCTCAGGTCATGATCTCATGGTTCGTGAGTTTGAGTCCCACATCGGGCACTCTGCTGTCAGCGCAGAGCCTGCTTTGATCCTCTGTACCCCTCTCTCTCTGCCCCTCTCCCCACCCCCCCCCCAACTTTCAAAAATAAATAACGTTTTTTTAAAAAGGGGCAATACTGCCCTTGGAATCCTGCATGCTTATAAGAGTATCGTATTTCAGAATTCATGCGGAAAACTCTATGGCACAGTTAAATGCCAGGCATTTCATCCACCCCCAAAAAAGAAAGCTGGCAGATTGCAGTTTACTTAAACATCAACAGGTGAAGCCATTTGCTCACATCCAGCTAATGAATTATTTCATATGTAAATGAGACATTAGCTCACGTCCTCAGAGAAGCCATGTTACAGCAATGCCTTGCAATTCAGCTGGAAACTTGGTTGGATTTTTTAAATTAAGCACATCAAAATCATCAAGCTGGAGTCCATCACACCAGACACCTTGAAACAATAATAATTACTAGTTAATCTTAGTGCTTTCAGATACAAACTTGGTAATCTTGGTTACATTTAAACTTTTAAATGTCAGAGCTCTTAAAATAGCATACTGGAAAGCAGAATAGTAATAAAACATAATATGCCCTTAATAAAATAGGAATCCGAAGTATTAAAAAAACAACAACAACAGGAGTTGACATCAACACAAGCCTCAGCCACCCCCGCAGCTGGACAGCTTCCAGAGGGACTCTCCCCAAGGTGGGTCCCATGTCGCCAACAGCCTCAAGGTGAACAAACATGAAATGTCCATTTTTCTTGCCCTTCCTTTATTATTTAGAAGCTCGTATCTCTGGTGCTTTAGAGTACCTACCAGAGGGAGCTGGGGTGACCAACTTGTCCCAATTTGCCTGGGACCTGTCCAGTTTTACCACTGAAATTCCTGTTATTTGAGGAACTCCCTGAATCCAGGGCAAATGCAGGACAGTCACCCCCGGGGCCAAACTCCTAACAAAGAAAACAAAGCCCAGGCCCTCAGTAGCCTCCACCTGGGCAGAAAAGGCATGAATTAGGCTCAACCAAGTCTTATTCCTTGTCAAGTACAATGGGGGTTAAAATTCAGTTTCGTCCCTTCCTGATTGGGAAATAGAGGAATCTCAAAAATATGCCGTGTGACAGAAGCCAGACAAAAGAGACAGTGCTTGGTGTACAATTCAACATATAAAGTCTTTGAGCCAGCAAAACTAACCTACCGACAAAAATCCCATCAGTGGTATCCTGGCGGGGGGGGGGGGGGGGGGGGGGGGATGGGAGTGGGGAGGTGGGGAGTAAGGGCAGGCTAACAGAGGCACGAGGGAACCTTCCGGAGTGAGTAAATGCTCTATATCTTGATTCTGACTTTTGTCAAAATTCACCAACTGCTGACTTAAAATGTGTGCACTTACTATATGTAAACCTCACCTTTCAAGAGCTGATTTTAAAAATAAGAGTGGGATCTTCCCTCACCCAAAAGATTCAGGACAGACTGAAACGTTTTTTTTTAGGGATGTGGTCAGAAGGGTTTCTGAGGCGTGGAGCAGCTCAAAGGGCTGTGGTCACTTTCAGCTCTGCACTTGGAGGATTCCAAGGGGACAGCACAGGACCTCGCTCCCTTATGTAAAATACATGCAAAATTCACAGAGAATTTGTGCAGTCATCCATCACAGGAAATTGCACGGATTCCTTCTCTGGAAATATTGAAAGACAAGCATAGCTAACGTTCTCCCATTTTACGAGGTTTTGTTGTTACAACTATAAACTCATCAAGTGACTAGAAGAACAGAGGCGCAGTAGGTGGGGGAGGAAGGTGGTGCAGATTTCAGCGCCTCTAAATAATGCAGCAGACCGGCCCAACACAAACAGCTTCTAGTACAGAGATAACCCCAGCAGTGGGAACCTAATCTAATAAAAACGTGTGACGTGCCTTTGGTTCAGGAGGTAGTCTCCGTTCTGACCTTGGTGTCTTATTTACCTACTTCAAGGAAATGCCTGAGAGCTGGCTAGCTACTAGGGAACAGAGGCACAGGCTTCCAGGACCAAAGTACCCAGGAGGGGATCAGAGGTCCCAGACAGATGTCCTTCAGTGCATCATTCAGTGATCCTTCTAGAGGGAAATAGCCCTCGAATATTTTATTTCTTCAGTGTCATCTTGTCCTGATCCAAGGAAACGATCACTTTACAGTTCCCCGCCTCTTCTGCGATACCAGTACTGCCCAGAGGAGTGGTATCCCCTGCAAACAGCTGGCATCTGAGGCTGGAAGTGAAGGCATCGGCTTGGTAGCTAAGCAGGCCTGAGCCAGGCAGGTGGCACCCACAGGAGGGGAGGTGCTGCCCACTAGTGGTGACTGTCAGAGAAGAGAGCGGCCCAATCTTCAAAAGGCCTTGTAGGGAAGTGACCATGAACTTAACACTGGAAGCCTCTCACGTGAAAATCCAGAGTCTCCCACTGGGTGCATGTTTGGCAAGGGCTAAGACTCGTGAGCCTTGGGTGTATGTGGGCCTGTGCGTTTCCATTTGCCAAATGTCTGCCGGTTCCTGTTAGCCCAGTAAAGCAGCTGTTGCACTAGAGCCAAACGTCTTCCCAGAATTATTCCCCAACTGGGAACTGGAAAGTTATTGGGTTGACACTCCCATCTGAGGGTATGTAATGAAGTCCAGTACGTAGCTGAGAACAGAGCCCCGAGAAACATCACAGCCAACCCTTTCTCCCGCAACTCGAAAGCTGAGCTGGCATGCAGGGGCGCCGACGCGGCACCGTCTGCCCAAACCAGCCCGAACCAGATCCTGCGGGCAGCCGCCTGTTACTGATGACCACCCCTCACGGCCATTTCACTCTGGCTTCCTAGCCTACCGCCAAGCCCCCTGTCTCATAATGAGCAGGGGCTAGCCGCTGGGTGTTATGGGCCAGGCCATTCAGATGCCAAGGCTTGAAAATAAATCCTCCCACAGTAACTTGGAGCTAGCACTCAGGAAAAATAATGGCACCATAGAGATATCCTGGAGCTTGCATGAAAGGAATCAGAGGATTAGAGATGGTGGATGACGTCATGAGAAAAATAGCACATTCACTGATCCAAGGTACGTAAGAAAATTAAGATAGAATAACACAGAATCAGGATGAAGGAGCGAGAGAGGGAAATGCCGAAGCAGTTTTCATCTACAGCACAGCTGGAATCGGGCCAAAACGAACCATGGGGGAATATTTTTATTTTCTACTCATCTGTTCCCTAGTAGACACGCGGACGACCGCGCGCTGGTTTCAGCTTTACTGAATGGCTCTCTCTCACAACGAAAGACTGCGGAGTACCATTAGTCAATACGAAAAGGAATCTCATTTTGGATTGAAAACAATCCACCACGCAAAGAGAGAGTGATCTGGAACAACATTTTGGGACCGGCTCTGAGTCAAGCACGTGTGAACTTCCCTGGGCAGCACCCAGAGAGCTCGGAATCTCAAACACGCTTCATTGTACTTGCCAGGGCTTTCAACGTCTGAGCTCAGAACGGGTATTTGATGATTCCTGAGTCCTCACTCACTGGATGGACAACAACAGCCACGTCTGTCTTGTGCAGGCCATACCAGCCACACAAACCGCTTCCGTGGAGTTAACATTTGCGTGTTGGCTACATCACGATGCATCAGCTTTAAAGCCATCTTTACTTAATGTACATTTTCAAGATCTTTAGTCTAAAGAAGTGGGACAATACGATCCTCAATAATAGTGAAGCTTACAACCTCTGAAATCAAGGTTACCACATTACTGTTTTGAATAAGGTCTCAAAATGTCTTCAGAGGCATCCAGTGCAGGGCCAAAGCAAACAGAAAGTGAAGCGCTGGGAATAAACGGTAAGCCGGTACGAAAAATTTGAAAAGGCCTCAAAAACTGACCCTCAGCAATGATTAGACAAGCAGAGCTGCACTTTGATTCAGTCAACTCACTGTAACTACAGAGCCATGCAAGGCCAAGACTGAAAATCCCGTGCCCGATTCACAGGCATCAGCCCGGCCGCAGCGGCAGAATTCGCTGAGCCGTTCACACCTGGGCCACGATTTTTGCTCCCGAAGCCTGTCAGGCTAACCACTAGGAAGTACTCTGTATTTGCCCATATCACGCATCATGCCTCTACTCTGCCGTCCTAGGAAACCCTGGGCACAAAGGCACTGGAGTGAACGGTCCATGCACAAGGGAAAGCAGAAGCACAAAACGAGAGACGTTTCACTTCCTGGGTACACAAATCCCTGATAGCTTCGCTTATTCTATTTATTCATGTGTTCATTCATTTATATTTATTTTTTTTTAAGTGCTGGCACTCGTGCCTTGGAAAAGTATCAAACGTCTCTCTTCACCACCACGTCTATCCTTCCCTGCCCACTCGAACAAATGTACTACTTGCATCAAATAAGGCAGGGAGAATTGCAGTGAAGGAGGCCACGGTGATGCTGTATAAAGATGTAAGCACAGTCTGCCAGAACAGTGCCTCAGATAAAGCGGGGTCTTGGGGCACGTGGGTGGCTCAGTCAGTTAAGCACCGGTCTCCTGATTTGGGCCCAGGTCCTGATCACACAGTTTGTGGATTCAAGCCCACCAGCTGGACTCTGAGCAGACAGCATGGAGCCTGCTTGGGATTCTCTCTCTCCCTCTCTCTCTGCCCCTCCCCTGCTCCCATTCATGCATGTGCACTCTCTAAATAAATAAATAAATAAATAAATAAATAAATAAACAAACATTTAAAAATAAATAAAGCAGCTCCTTATACATACATTTAATGTAATCCATCTAATACATGCCATCAATGTATATAACTAGATCACACCCTCTAGAATGAGCTAAATAGAATAACTTGACATATTTAGTAAGTATCTTTCCTTCAAGGGGCATAAGCTCTAGAGCTATTAACCCAAATCGAATAAAACAAATCTTCCTTATTTTCACTGTATTCTCCCTTCTTTATTCCCAAATAATACCTTACCTTATTTCTTTCTCTGTTTACTTAAAAAACAATTCCCCCCAAGTTGACTTGGACACTGACCCAGTACTTCTTGACCAGACGCTAACCATCCTCGGCTGAGCTCTTTTTAAACTAGGCCCTGACCTCTGAGCTTCTGGGTGTGTCCCTGAGTTGCTCAGGGTCAGCAAGAATCTCATGTCAGGGTCGTCCCTACCTATCACCCTTGAGGTCTGACCATGTGTCTCATCCTCCACCCCCCCCACAGGGGGTCTGATCCTTTCCCCTCCCCACCCCCGGCCAGCCCTCAGCAAAAATCCTGTTAGGTCAGCTGAGCCAGAACCTCCCTCACCCTGCTGTTTCCTCCTGGCAATTTTCCAACCACTGACACCCCCACGTGCTGCCCAGCTGCAAATTCCCACCTGCCCATGCTGTACCTGGGGCTGAGGCCAGTCTCTCTCACCGCCAGACCCCAATGCCGCGGTCCCCACACCCTGAATAAAGTGCGTCCTCCCTCGAATCAAGTCCTCCTTACCACCTTTGGCAAAAGTGTCATGAATAATCTTTTTTTTAGCGACGCCTAAACGCCCGGGGTTAGCGAAGAAGAGCTGAGGACCTGGCTCATCATGATAAGCACTGACCTCCTGGCCAAACACAAGGCCACCTCTTCCCCATCTTCAAATCCCACTAAAATGACCAGACACGGACAGAGAGACCAAAGACACAAACCTACAAGGACAAAGAACTGGGAAGAGGCTGAGTCCGGGGAGGGATTTCAGTGTGGAGCACGTGGGTCCTGGAGGAACGTACCGGGACAGGCCGGGGAAGGGTAGGAGGAAGGGACGGGGACTGTGGAAGGTGAGGTGAGGGATGAGAAGACTGGAATTACTGAAAAATGTAACGATGGGGCAGCAGGAGCCCGGGCTCCCTCTCTCTCACATATGAGCTGGGACATGTGACGCATGTTGGCCTGTGACCAACACGCCCCCAGTCAGGTCACTGCAAGACTCATTCTCTCTAGATTTCTGAAATGAGAGTATTCCTACTTGGTCACACCGGGCACAGTACAGAGCAGAATGGCATCCGGAGCTAGAAATAGGAAGACTGGAGGAAAACGTGGGGTGAGGAGGGGAAACCCCAGGACCTGTCTCCACCAGCTCCCAGAACACGGACAGCCAGGTTATGTTACTCAAACACTTCCCTTCGGAAACTGAGCAGCTCCGGAGAAATGGCCCACGAACGGTAGTTAGTTATGTTACGTTAGTGCCTCCGTAAAACAAAAACAGTACGAGAAAAATATTAAATTAAAAGCAACATAACAAAAGTTTTAAGTGCTATGGGACCGTTGGAAAATAAAACCGAAATCTCCTGAAAGCAGAACAGGATGACAAAGCGATCGAAAAGAGAAAAAAAATTAAAACATACAAAATCTAGGAGACCCAATATCCACTGAATAGTGGTTTCACAAATAGACATCAGGGAAGACGACTTGACTAACGGTATGAGATGCGTCTTCAGAACTGAATGACATGAGCCGCCATGAGACAGAAAGTCCCAAACCAAGTCACGTCATCAAAATTTACAGAAAACAGGTTATTTGCCAAGGAATGGGAAGCACAATGCTACCAGACACAAAGAGTAATAACCTGATAGAAAAATGAAGCCAACTCCAGACTCCACTGTTCTTCGGTTAGTATTGACGGAGGCTTTCCCTCAAAGACATAAAGCTCTGTGGTCACTAGCCCAAGTCAGCGATCCAATGTCCCTAAGTCAAACTGGCCTGTGTGAATGGTCACAGAATTCACTTACAAAGGAGAAGGAATCAGTATGACATCAGATTTGGGGCGCCTGGGTGGCTCAGTCGGTTAAGCGTCCGACTTCGGCTCAGGTCATGATCTCACGGTTCGTGAGTTCGAGCCCCACATTGGGCTCCCTGCTGTCAGCGTGGAACCCACCTCAGATCCTCTGTCTCCCTCTGTCTCTGCCCCTCCCCCACCCAAAAATAAATAAATATTAGAAAAAAAAAAAAGAATGACATCAGACTTCTAGAAGACAATGGAGCAAACCCTTCAAGATTCTGAGGGAAGAAAATGTTGGGCTTCAAACTCCAAAGCACCCTTGCACTCTCCTTAGGTAACAGAAAATGGTCTGCAGCCACTCAAGGGAGTACATCAAGAATGCTAAAAACAGACCTATGAAACAGGGAGTCCATCAGAAAACAGGAAAAAAAAATTCCTGAGGATATTTGAAGCCGTAGGATGAGAACATTCACCAGGACTAGCAACCTACGAGTCCAGTTTAAATTTTTTTTTAATGTTTATTTATTTTTGAGACAGAGCATGAGTGGGGAAGGGGCAGAGAGAGAGGGGGACACAGAATCTGAAGCAGGCTCCAGGCTCTGAGCTGTCGGCACAGAGCCTGAGGTGGGGCTCAAAGTCATGAACCCCGAGATCATGACCTGGAAGCCGGATGCTCAACCGACTGAGCCACCCAGGCACCCCCCAACAAGTCCGGTTTAAAGGAGGAGGGGACAGCAGAACAAGGGTTCCCTGGGGGAGAAATAAAACCGGCAGATTACCTGACATGTCGGACCACTTATTTCAACTTTATTTATGTACCTAAAATGTATCTTATGCACATACATGTAAAAATTCCACATCCATATACAGGATTGAATACAGCTGATGGAATACTGCTAAGATAAAATTAATGGCAAATAATTAATAAAAACTAGGCAATTTTGGGGGCACCTGGGTGGCTCAGTTGGTTAAGCATCTGACTCTTGATTCCAGCTCAAGTCATGATCCCACAGTTCATGAGTTCAAGTCCCACATCAGGCTCTGTGCTGACAGGGTGAAGCCTTGCTTGGGATTCTATCTCCCTCTCTCTCTCTCTCCCTCCCCTACTTGCTCTCCATCTCTCTCTCAAAATAAATAAAAATAAACTTAAAAAAAATATATATATATATAAATACTAGGCAATTTTTTAAGATGGTTATTAGCTTGGGTAAATAAAGTATCAGAAAAGGAAATGTAATCACTGGCCCTATGTTGAGCAATATTTCATAGTCATGATAATGTAAACAATGCTGGGGAGATGATTGGATGTTTAAGAATCATTTCAAATAATTAGGTGAGGGAGGAGGAATGCAGAGATAATAAAACACAAATGAGACAAGACTGATGGTTGTGGAAGCTGGAGGAATGATAAAAACCTGAAATTACAACAATCACATAATAAACAATGACTTCTGATGAAATAAAATTTTACTATGTTAGATAAATTGGGGGGTGGGTGGTGGAGAGTAAATATGAGTATCTGAGGAAATTCATTAAAAATAAACCTCAGGGCGCCTGGGAGGCTCAGTCAGTTGAGCGTCCGACTCCTGATTTCGGCTCAGGTCATGATCCCAGGGTCCTGGGATCAAGCTTCAAGTCAGGCCAGTGCTGAGTGTGGAGCCTGCCTAGGATTTTCTCTCTCTCTCTCTCTCTCTGCCCCTCCCTTGCTCATGCTCTCTCTAAAATAAAAAAAAATAAAACAGAGGCTCAGTTAAGCATCTAACTCTTAATTTCAGCTGAAGTCAAGGGGATCAAGCCCCACATCAGGCTCTGTGCTGATAGCACAGAGCCTGCCTGAGATCCTCTCTCTCCCTCTCTCTCAGCTCCTCCCCTCACTGTTCATGTTCTCTCTCTCTCCTCAAATAAATAAAACTTTTTCAAAAATAAAATAATAAAATAAAATAAAATAAAATAAAATAAAATAAATCTCACAACGGTTTTTCTCCAGAAATACAAGTAAGCAAATATTATTTAGAAGCATGAACATAAATTCCAGAAGCAACAGGAAATAAAGGTACAGAAGACAGGGGAAGAGGAGTGTTTTGTTTTTTTTTTTAATCCAAAGTAAAACAAAAGAAAAGAAAACAAACAAACAAAAAACCCCTTTTAATACTACTTGATTTTTTAAGCTAAGTTTAACTATTACTTTGATTAAAAACTACATTCACAAAATTCTTCATTCTCTTAAGATTCTTCTGTTATGATGGCATAGAATTTCATTGTCTTTTCCCTTTGTTGATGTAATGAAATGGACAGGATTAAGGAGTGATATTTGAACATTAAAAAAAAAAGCTGGAAATGATAAGAGCCCAGTAGTAGGCTGTTCCATTATGAGATTTTACTGTACATACTGCCCTCTAGTGTCACCTCACGGGAAAGCATCTTAAATTTTGTAAACTAGAAATTCACTGAAGTCTGCAAATGTCACATTCTCTCTTCATCCCGAATCCTCTAGCCTCTCCAGGTGGTCAGCCTCCCAGTTCGAGGTCCAAGAATTCACACTTGGATTATTAATTGGATAGTATAGCTTCATTTTTAATATATATTTTTTTAATGTTTATTTATTTTTGAGAGAGACAGAGCATGAGCGGGCAAGGGACAGAGAGAGGGAGATACAGAATCTGAAGCAGGCTCCAGGCTCTGAGCTGTCAGCACAGAGCCCAATGCGGGGCTCGAACTCACCGCGAGATCATGACCTGAACTGAAGTGGGACGCCCAACTGACTGAGCCACCCAGGCGCCCCTGATAGTATGGCTTCATTATAGATTCAAAGGTTTTGATGGAAGGACTTTGGGACCTGGTCATGATTAAGGGTGGGGGGGGGGGGGAGGAGGGGTGTGTGTTCTGAGTTGTAAACAACGGTTTATTCAGTTGGGAATAAGAACCCACTTGTGTGCCCTCTCCATGATTCCCTGAGAGAGGGTAAATGCCTACAGAATCTAACATCATGCTGGACAGAAGGTGGACACGCAGACACTCGAAAAACATGGAGTCTGGCAAGTGGCTGGTTTCAGAACTCATCTTGCTATTTGTGGGCAATCTGAGGTGAGAAAGCAGCACACAGGAAAGTGATCGTTGTTACTAATAACTATTCGAACCAAACTAACAAATACGGACATGGCAACACAGATGATAGAATCTAAGACGAAAGGTCCACCTTGATGTCTTCCATCCCCACCTGAAAGGAAACAAAAACAAAACCAAAAAAAACCCCAAAACACCCACTTTTCACCACACTCCTTTCTTTGCAATGAGAAGAATGCATGTTCTTCCTCAGCATTAGTTACTATTTGATAAAAATCACACATTCCTCTCTGCCAAAATGTTGACAAACATTCAGTTCCAAGATTTTTTTCCTCTGCTATTAGATAACAGGGAGAGAACCCTGGGGATCCCCTGACTTCAACCATTTCCACAGTCACTGCCCCCCCTCCCACCCTGAGGCACACTTGCTTTGCCAATCACAAAGAGACAGGCTTGGATGGGGGTGCTTAAGTCATTCTAGCATCAGTATCTACAAGAGTGCGGTCTGTGTTCCACTGAGAAGTGCGCTCTTAGAAGTTTCCACGTGAATTTTCCTCTTCTGGCAGTTATATTGAAGGTGAGAAAACAAATTTTTTGATGCCAGTTAATCATTCTCACCATAAACTGCTTTCTAAAAAAAAATTTTTAAGTGTGTTTATTTACTTTTGAGAGAGAGAGGAGAAAGAGAATCCCAAGCAGGCCCTGTGCTATTGGCACATAGCAGCCCCTGACGCAGGGCTCGATCTCATGAACCATGAGACCATGACGGGAGCTGAAACCGAACTGTCGAATGCTTAACCAACTGAGCCACCCAAATGCCCGGTAGGTGAGAAATTCTTTAACTAGCTCTAAGGGCATTTTAATTTGGGCTCATGGTGTGTGAGCAGGGTTCCTATTTCCCACATTAGTATTAGTCCCTTGTTTAATACTGTGTCTAAGAAAACCTCACCATTAGTTTGTATCCTTCCATACAAAATCAGGTGTAATTTTTGATCCTTACAAATATGCCATATGAAACCTGGACATTTCAAATTCTGAGTCTTTGGTTAGAAATTAGAGATTACAAGTTGCCAAGTGAAGATGCAATATTTTACACTTATGGTACATTTCATTTCCCCAGAGCCAACAAATCCACAAACAGGGGTAACAGTTTCTAGTGTAAGTTTTTTTTTTTTTTAATGTTTATTTTTGAAAGGGAGAGAAACAGAGTGCGAACAGGGGAGGGGCAGAGATAGAGGGAGACACAGAACCCGAAGCAGGCTCCAGGCTCTGAGCTGTCAG
Source organism: Felis catus (assembly GCF_018350175.1). Classification (NCBI taxonomy): domain Eukaryota; kingdom Metazoa; phylum Chordata; class Mammalia; order Carnivora; family Felidae; genus Felis; species Felis catus. Next base: position 30,978,061 of record NC_058371.1, read on the forward strand.
CACACAGCCCAACGCAGGGCTCGAACTCACAAACCGTGAGATCATGACCTGAGCCGAAGTCGGATGCTTAACCGACAGAGCCACCCAGGCGCCCCTCTAGTGTAACTTTTGAATCTAACCAATAGGGCACATAATCAGAAAGGGTATTTTTCTGTTCAGAAACAGCAAGTAAAAACCAACCATTACCAAAATCTTTAATAAGGCACCAGCGTGTCTGAGAAAGAACATGGGTTTCTGAGGCAAGGGAGTTGGGACTAAGAACTTAGTTCAGCCTCACGATTATGACTTGGACCATGTTGTCGTAACTCTTCGAGCCACAGCACCCTCATCTCTCCAACGAGGAAAATGCTCACCTGACAGGACCACTTTGCGCCTGTAGCACAGAGGGTACTTGGGAAGTGTTAGTTTCCTCCCCTTCCCCCCAGTGCCCACGGCCCCACCTGCCGGTCCCACAGCCCATGCAAGGGATAGGACTGCCATCTCCTGCAGAGCCACAAGCTGTGTCCCCAACAAGAAACTGGCTCTTCCCTTCCTTTACTCCGGGTCTGCATCATTACAGCTTTCCGGTGTATTCGGGAGGGATTCTTTCCAGCCCTAGACAGGTCTCGGGAGAAGCAATCTGCCAAGCCACAGACTGCTGCCCGCGTCACATCAGAGATCCCTTTCCTGCCGCCTCCGCCTAAATCCGAGTTCCTCACTCTGGCTCCTTTTTCCTTCTGCAAAATCTGTTCTTTTGTTTCTCTGTTTCCACTTGGACGTGTTTACCTCCCTGTCCCCACTCTTGATTAAACAACCTGACAACTGGATTTTCTAACCTCTCCTCTGGCGGCTCTCTGCTGCCCCCTCTTGTTACAAAACAGAACAGGTCACGTTCTGGCCACAAAAATCTCTCAAGTTTCAGGATGGTCGGGCGTTTATTGAGGGCCTACTGTGTGGGGGCACTGTGGTAAGTATTGGTGATACAGTAGTGGGCAAAATCAGAAAATGGCCCTGCTCTCAGGGAGCTTACAGTTCAGTGGGAAAGGCAGGCATTAATCAATTAATCATAGAAGTAAATAAAGGTAATGTCAGGGGTGCCTGGGTGGCTCAGGTGGTTGAGCGTCCGACTTCGGCTCAGGTCATGATCTCACGGTTTGTGAGTTCGAGCCCCGTGTCGGGCTCTGTGCTGACAGCTCGGAGCCTGAAGCCTGCTTCAGATTCTGTGTCTCCCTCTCTCTAACCCTCCCCAGCATGCGCTCTGTCATTCATTCTGTCAAAAAAAAATAAAAACATTAAAAAAAAATTTTTTAAGAAAAATAAAATTAAAAAAAAGAAGTGAAGGTAATGCCAGAACTCAAACATGTGTTATGAAATGCCTATAATCAGGGACTTGATCTTATCAGAGAGGTCAGGGAAGGCTTCTTGGAGGTAGTGACATGGCTGGGATTGAAGGCTGGCTGGAATAAACAGAATGAAGAAGGAGGAGGAACATTCCAGAAGGGAAGCAGCATGTGTTATAGTAAGAGGGTGCCCGGTAACTACGAGCAACCACAGGAAATCAGTGTAGCCAGGGGAAGCAGAGAAGAAGTTGAGTGGGAGCGGCTGGGTGAGCCAGAGGCCACTGTGATGGTCCATGTAAAAGGTTACAGCAGCTTAGAGTAAAGATGGTAAGTTAGAGCCTGGGAGAGTGGAGAGATCCCAAAACAACAGAAAATATTTCCAATATTTAGGAAATACAATCAAAAGAATTTTACGATGAGGGGTGCCTGGGGTGGCTCAGTTGGTTAAACGTCTGACTCTTGATTTCAGCTCAGGTCGCGATCTCACGGTTCATGAGTTCGAGCCCTGCATCTGGCTCGACACTGACAGCACAGATCCTGCTTCAGGTTCTCTCTCTCCCTCTCTCTCTGGCCCTCCCCTGTTTGTGCGCTCTCACTTTCTACACATAAATAAACTTAACAACAAGAACAAAGAATTTTATGATGAGTTGGATATCCATGGAGGGTACAGGGGAGGAAGTCTCCAAGCGTGACATCTAGTTTCCTGACCTGCTTAAACAGATGGACACTGCAACCATTACCTAAGTCTGGGGGTGACTTTGGGATCCATAAAACGGATACCAAGCAGACAACGGGATGTTTCGATATGAAGACCAGAAGAGAGGTCCACAATAAAGACATAAGTGCAGGTGTTACCTGCAAATGGGCTGCAGTGAAGGTCAAGGACGACCTTGCCTTCGGGCAGTGGTTCTCAACTACTGAGGAGGACCCCCAGCTGGATGTTTGGAATTTTCCGGGGTGGGGAGATGAGGACAGGTGTCTCACAGTGCCACTGCCACTCAATGGGAGGGGACCCCAAACGCTAGACACCTTGAAAAGCACGGCAGAGTTCACAGAGAAGAAATGTCCCATGCCCCACATGTCATGAAAGTTAAAAACCTGTTTTTAATTATCTGAGCCTAGAATCTAACCTCATCTTCCACATAAACACCAAGGCTTGTATTTCTTGCCTAGTTTCAATTTACATCAAATTTTCCAGGAATGTAAGAACCATGTAAATTAAAGGAAAAGTGGACTGCTCTTTAGTATTTCTCCAGAGCTATTCACCATTGTGGAAGATCACATCCCTGCTTGTGGTCACTGAGTGCCAGGTCAACATTCCTCTGTCGGTCTATAATGTAGACTTTACATAAAGAATAACCACATTCACAGTCACTGATTCAACACAGAGGCACAAGCATTTGGTTACTTCATTATGCCTTCCATATGACCAAGCACGCACATAATGAAATGCCCGCCAAACAGAAATTATTTTCCCTTGTATTACAGATAGAGCAGTATACGACTTTTTTAAATGATTATTTATTTTGAGAGAGAGAGAGAGAGAGAAATAGAGTGCGAGCAGGGGAGGGGCAGAGAGAGAGGGAGAGAGGATCTCAAGCAGGTGCCATGCTGTTAGCACAGAGCCCGAAACGGGGCTCAAACTCACACACCGTGAGATCATGACCTGGACTGAAATCAAGAGTCAGACACTTAACCGACTGAACCACCCAGGTGCCCCTACGCTGTCTTTTTTGTTTTGTTTTTGTTTTTTTGTTGTTTTTTTATCACATGTTGTTATAAAAAGGAGGCATTTAGGCTGATGAGATTATAAACTGGCCCAGGGGTAGAATGTAGAGTGAGAAACAGAGAAGGCATCAGATCCAGCTGAATTCCAACATTTAATGGACAGCTAGAGAAGGGTGTCCTTGCAAGGGTAGACAGAGGAGAAACCCAGCAGTGTTGACCTGGAGAAGCACCAAGAAGAGGGCATGTGGGGAAGGAAGACTTAGCAAAGTCAAATGTTGCTGAGAAGTCAAACAGAATGAGGGCCTGAATATGCCTTCATCTTACTTAGCAACAAGAAGGATTTGGCAGCTGGGATGTCGCTGATAATTTAGCAAGAGCTGTTTCAGGGGAGTGAGGGGGCCAGTGGGGAGCTGAGAAGCGAGGGAGCGGTGGAGTGAGAAGACAAAGATGGCCGTGACATGGCTCTCGGAGGGTTTAGGTCGTAAGAGAGAATGACAGAAGGTGGAGAGAAGGTGAGTAAGGGGACTGTTTTCTGTTGACACAGATTTGCCAATATGACCGTTGTCTCTCCAGTGGAAAATGATGACGTGGGCCCCCCCACTCAGGGGAGCTTATGGTGGCTGAAGTTGGCAAGAGTGAAAGGGGAGGAAAGTAGGATCGTGAGCAGCACCTGGATGTGGAGCCTGAGTTCAGACGGTTGTCCCCCTCTCACTGTTTGAAACATTTCAGACACCCCATCAAATTCTTACTGGGGGCGCCTGGGTGGCTCAGTCGGCTAAGTGTCCAACGCTTGGTTTAGGCTCAGGTCATGATCTCACAGTTCGTGGGTTCGAGCCCCACATCAGGCTCTGAGCTGATCATGTGGAGCCTGCTTGGGATTCTTTCTCTCCCTCTCTCTTTACCCTTTCCCAGCTCAAGCTTGTGCTCTCTCTCTCAAAACAAAGAAATAAACTAAAAAAAAAATTTTTTTTTTAATTCACCTTACTGGATTTTATGAAATTAAATGCAACTCTGTGAGTTCTGAATTAATCCTAGTCACATTCTGGTTTCCTATAAGCAGATGAACAGGTCAGGGAGTGGCAGAGACTGCCCTAACCCAGCCTGTTGTCCAAGGCAGAAGGAAGTCGTTAAGAAAAACCCTTCATAGAAATGCACTGATTCAGGGGAGCCTGGGTGGCTCAGTTGGTTAAGCATCTGACTCTTGATTTCAGCTCAGGTCATGATCTCAGTTTCATGAGTTCAAGCCCTGCATCAGGCTCTGTGCTGACCCTGCAAAGTTGGCTTAGGATTCTCTCTCTGCCTCTCTCTCTCTCTCTGTGCCTCCCCTGCTTGTGATCTCTCTCAAAATAGACAAACTTTAAAAAGTTTAAAAAAAGGAATTTATTGATCCATAAAACTAATCAATAGCCTTAAAACTATGGCTTAAAATTAGTGAAATTCACGAATATCATACCTCAATTTAAAAGTTTAAAGGAAACATGAATAGATACTTCTCTAAAGAAGACATCCAGATGGCCTACAGGCACATGAAAAGATGCTCAACGTCGCTCCTCATCAGGGAAATACAAATCAAAACCACACTCAGATATCACCTCACGCCAGTCAGAGTGGCCAAAATGAACACATCAGGAGACTATAGATGCTGGAGAGGATGTGGAGAAACGGGAACCCTCTTGCACTGTTGGTGGGAATGCAAATTGGTGCAGCCACTCTGGAAAACAGTGTGGAGGTTCCTCAAAAAATTAAAAATAGACCTACCCTATGACCCAGCAAGAGCACTGCTAGGAATTTACCCAAGGGATACAGGAGTACTGATGCATGGGGGCACTTGTACCCCAATGTTTATAGCAGCACTCTCAACAATAGCCAAATTATGGAAGGAGCCTAAATGTCCATCAACTGATGAATGGATAAAGAAATTATGGTTTATAGACACAATGGAGTACTACGTGGCAATGAGAAAGAATGAAATATGGCCCTTTGTAGCAACATGGATGGAACTGGAGAGTGTGATGCTAAGTGAAATAAGCCATACAGAGAAAGACAGATACCATATGGTTTCACTCTTATATGGATCCTGAGAAACTTAACAGAAACCCATGGGGGAGGGGAAGGAAAAAAAAAAAAAAGAGGTTAGAGTGGGAGAGAGCCAAAGCATATGAGACTGTTAAAAACTGAGAACAAACTGAGGGTTGATGGGGGGTGGGAGGGAGGGGAGCATGGGTGATGGGTATTGAGGAGGGCACCTTTTGGGATGAGCGCTGGGTGTTGTATGGAAACCAGTTTGACAATAAACTTCATATATTGAAGAAAAAAAAGTTTAAAGGAAAAAACACACGACCTTTAAGCATTTCCCAATTAAAAACACTACAGTGTGTCCCTGAAGGTCACTTACAGGGACTGCAGATGTAAGGTGAACCCCAACCACACAGGATGGACTGCCTACTTCTGTGGCCAGTACTGAATGAGCAGGAAAATGCGACACCATGAAAAAGGGGGGCTGTGTCTATTCCATTTTGGCGCTAATTACCTTTAGAAAAGTTTGGACCCCTAACTGTGAGGCTTACAGTGATCGTGTCTCAGCAGCTTGAGAGACCTTAGAAAAGAAAGCCCCACAAAGATGCAAAAAGCTGCAGAACAAGGCAATTAATTGTTCAATGACAGGGATGCAAAATTTGCTCACATAAGTGCAATTCAGACCTTTCATGGGAAATGAAATGTATCTTCTGTGTCACTAACTGATCCAGTATTTCTCATCAGTCTCCATCAACGGGGCACAAAGGGAAAACAATAGATTCAACCCAATCTGATGCAAAACCTCCAAACAGTCCTCCTAGATGCTATTCATTCTCTCTAGGTAAAAATGTCTGTGCAGTTTCCCTAAGCCCACCTCCCTCTCTACCTCTCTTCCATGACCATGTGTGACAGTGGGAAAGAGGTTCTGGAACTGTGCGGTGCCCTCCGACTTCTCTGATCTCAGGGGGGACATCCTGCGGCTTTTGCAGCTGAGGCTGGCACCTGATGTCATGTGTGATCTGGTCCTCAAGGGGCCCTGCCAGGGCTGGGGGTGCTCTGTTGAAGGATCAGCCCCACTCACTGCTCACGGGAGTACGCACACCTCTCTGAGGATGATCACATCACTCCCGGTACAACCAGGACACTTGTAAGAGTGGCAGAGGGCATTAACTGGAGAGGACACTGGTGCTGTGGGGCTGTCCTGGGCAAAGCAGAGTGCTCTGTTCACACCCTCTGCCAGAACCTGGACAGGGGCTCTCCTCTCCCCTTGGCCAGCAAATATTCCGCACCCTCTCACTAAGCAGACATCCAACACGAGAGCACACAGGCTTTGGAGAACAAACCAGAAGCCCCGTGCTGGGCCACACCAGTCTGACCACTTAACTATGCTGGACCCCACGTTTTTAGCTCAGGACCCACCTGTCTTTGTGTTTTCCTCAACTTATGGAGATATTTCTAAAGTCACCACTTCAAAATGTGACCCGAAGGCAGGATTTGGGATTGACAAGGGCAAATACAAAACACTGGCACCTACCTTCCTTTTCTTCTTCCTCCTTGTTCCTGCCCTACAACACCGAGGGCTAGAAAGTGCAAGGCTTCTTCCCCTTCCTTCTACCATCTGGAGAAGCAAGGCCTTTGACCATGCTGTCACAACTGGAAGGAGTAGCTTCTGGAGAGGAAGAAGAAATCTACAAGCTAAGTATTCTAGTCTTAGTTTCCCTTACGTTAAAGTGGGAACCAAAGAAATGTAGAAAATCCCCTCCAGAGAACCATCTGACTTTAGAAAGCTGTTATTATCTTACAGGAAATATCCTATCATGAATGTCTTAAATACAAAGATCAAGCTTTTCTTCTATAACAGTCCTACTCTCCCCCAAAGTAGATGGAGCCCTTGGACCAGTGAGAAAGACAGTAGCCTACTCAAAAAGGAAAGAAATCTCCTCTACCCAAAAACCATCTCTGTTAGTCTACTTTTAAGTCTATTTTAATCCTATTATCATTGCTCCTTAACTTTACATTAGCTCATTTGAATATAAACATAATAGCAATCCTGGGGCACCTGGGTGGCTCAGTCGGTTAAGCGTCCAACTTCAGCTCAGGTCATGATTTCACAGTTTGTGAGTTCGAGGCCTGCATCAGACTCTGTGCTGACAGCTCAGAGCCCGGAGCCTGCTTCGGATTCTGTGTCTCCCTCTATCTCTGCCCCTTGCTAGCCCATGCTCTATCTCTCTGTCTCTCAAAAATAAATAGACATTAAAAAAATTTTTTTAACTAAAAGCCAAAAAACAAAACAAAAACATGATAGCAATCCTAAACATGTAGGCACTTATCAAAAGACTGTCAAACTACACAAGGCAACAACTGACAGACCTGCTAGGAGGAGAGGATGAGTCCACTATTGTAGTTGGAGACTTCAACACACTTCTATTGGAAATGGACATATCTGGCCGGCAGAAAATGAGCAGACATACTTGAACTGAAAAACACCATCTACCAACTGGATATCATTGACATCTGTGCCCTACTGCATCCAACACCAGCAGAATACACACTCTTCTTAAGCTCACAGGGAACATTCATCAAGATAGACCACACTCTGGCCATAAAACACACCCTAGCAAAAGATTAAAAAATAGAAATCATACAATACCTGCTCTAAGACCACAATGAAATTAAACTAGGAATCAAAAACAGAGAAAATCTCCAAATATGTGGACGTTAACATCACACTTCTAAGTAACACATCAGTCAAAGAAACACTTCAAGAGAAATTTTAAGTTTTCAACTGCATAAAAATGAAAACACAACATATCAAAATTTGTGGGATACAGACAAGGCAGTGGTTAGAGGTAAATTTATAGCATTAAATGCATATATTCAAAAAGAAGAAAAATCTAAAATCATAACATTAGTCTCCACTTTAGGAAACTACAAAAAGAGCAAATTAAATCCATAATAAGCAGAAGCAAAGAAATAATAAAAACTAGAGCAGAAATCAATGAACTTGAAAACAGGAAGTTAATACAGAAAAATCAATGGAACAGAAGCTGGTTCTTTGAAGAGATCAGTAAAATCAATAAGCCTCTAGGTAGGCTAAGAAAAAGAGAGAAGATACAAATTATTTGTCAGAAATGAAAAAGGGGACATCACCACAGATCCTATGGACATTAAAAGGATAATAAAAGAATGTTAGAACATAATCATTATACTCTCAGGTTATATTAATAAGTGTCATTATTATTAAGCATTGACTATGCCTCAGGCTATGTTTTGCACTTTACATGAATTATCTTAAAACTTCATAAACACTCTACAGAAATTGGAATTATCCTCATACTACGAATGAGGAAAGAAACTTAATGAGGTTCAGAAACAGTGCTAATGTCACACATCTAACGAGTCAGCTCTGCTCTCACTGACCGCCTGCCTCCAGGGTTTTCCATTACACCATAGTTTCTCAAGCAATTTGGGAGTAGACAGTTTGGTTACGGTTGTGGCTCTCCCTGCCAAAATCAGGCCACAATTATTTCTGCAAAGCATGGAAATGTATAATATTAGACCTGCCTTTGTGCATGACAAGAGAAGTTCTTTCTGTCAGAGTATTTCAGAGTAGTTTGCTAGTATACAACAACTTTCAGCTTCTTTCTTCCAAGAAATGACATGATATAAAGTAGAGCATTATGGGTGTTACCAAGTAGATACATACTTTGTCCAACTCATAACAGAAATGCACAAAGCAGTTGAGGAGGAGGAGGGGATGACAACAACAAAAATGTTGGCTAGAAAATAAGGGGCAGGAGCTATGAGTACAGGCAACAAGGGTGGAAAACACTTGACCTTAATTAAAATTAAAAAAAAATAATAACCCAGTCCATATTTCCGTATGTAAGCTGAACACATCTTTCCCATGTCCCCAAACTCACCACCCACTACCTCGCCACCACAATTACCAGCCACCATTTCATATACTGACTGCGACCTGACAAAATCACCCACTTGTGTGAGCAGCACGGTGTCCTGCTACCCTCTGTCAATATGAAGACACAGCATTCACTAAAAGGATCTAAGTTATATAGGATGAGCAAAAGCAGAGGTAAAGTGGTTGCCACGGAAAGCAAAAAGGCTCATTTCATCTCTATGCTTTCAATTCCTCTCCATATACTGGTGACCCAACCAGGGTATATTTGGAAAACTGAATCGAGAGGTTGAAAATAGGCTACCTGGGAAATGAGAGTGTGAACATGTTCCTTCCCTTCAAACTATGGCACGACGTAGCTAACAAGCCTACAGACTGCTCGATGGCATGGATGCAAATAAAAACTAGAGTTTAGTGGCCTTGAGAATAAAGAGAAATATGGGCCACCCTAACTGGTCATGGTTCAAAGACTCCGGTCCCTGAAAAACCAAGAGCTTTACAGTCATTGGCCACAGGGGAATCTAATGGGACTGTTTTAAAGGAGTCTAGGAACGTGCGCACTGCAGCAGACAGCGGAATTAAGGAACCCTGAAACCCCCTTCAGCCTCAACACTTGTACAGTTTTATGACAACATGTACATCCCCCTCCCCTCCCAGGGAATGTGCATTCTGGGTACAAGTGCTGCTGGGTGGAGACAGTAGAGGAAGAATTTCTGTCTCACCCCTCTCGGATCCATGCTTTTGCTCGGCATCAGCTAAGTAATAAGAATCTTGCTCTAAGCGGAGGTCTCTGGTTCTGACACTTTCAGACATCACCAGATGCTGTATTAGTCCAACAACTTAATGCCCCTGAAAGACCAATCTGTGCCCATGTGGCTGGAAAAATGCCCTAATTGCATAATTCCTGTGAAATAATCATCAAAATTCACATGTCCAATTACAAACAGTTTTCTAATTTCAACATGAGACATTCTTGGAAACTGTCACAAGGCAGATGTCTTAAAGAGGATTTTATTTTCCCAAAGGCATAACGTTATAATTGGATATTCTGTTACCAAAGACTAAGCATGAAATAAATCATAGGCATACACACAAGCAATAACAGGATATAAAACCAAAGATCCATCTATAAATTCCCATGATAGAACTTAGAGATTTTATATTAAGACATAAAACATTAGGGGCAGAAGCCACATAAGAGACCGTCTAGGAGCCATTCCCAATACCCCTCACTCCCAAGACTAGCCACACCATTATTTCTTGGGAAGTTTGATAAAGAACACAGATTCCTAGACCTCCTTTCCAGAGATGTTGATTTGGTATGGAATAAGAAACAAAATTCTGTATTTTTCTTTTCATTTTTCCAGGTGATTCAAAAGACTCTAGGGGGCTGGGGGCGGGGGCTAGAGTGGGGAATGACCATATAAATGAGACTGGATGTTTTTCTCCTAGATTTTCTGACTAGATGCCAATGGCTTCAGCAGTAAACAAATGTTAACGTTTTGGCAGCGAATTATATGACTACTGGTTGCATACTTTTAATCACGGCTCTTCACATGCAACTAAAAAATATAGTTACCAATGCTACGGATATCAAGGTTAGATGTCTGCACTCAGGAAAGTAAAATATGCAGATGTCAATAACTTTAAGGATTAAATATTTATGTGCCCGTGGAAGCAAAATATTTAGTGATCAATAATTTATGACCGATTGTTTTTACCCATCAGAGGGGAAATGAATAGCTGCATTTGCGTTTTTTATGCATCACAGTCGTGGTAAGTAAGTGGATACCATGAGGTTGAACTAAGTGTCTGAAAGGCCAAGGAGTTCAGTGAACAAGTACAGTTAATTTTTCTCTTTGGCCGCGCGTATACGAAAATAGACACCACGCAGACACCAAGACATCCATTCTATCTTCAAATCACATCTCAAACCCACCCCTGTCTTTCTCCACTACCTCCTACCCTGATCCAAAGCAGCATCATTTCCATTTCTTTCATGGAAACTGTCTTGCTTCCACCTTCACGTTCTAATCCATTCTCCATGGAGAAGCCATCGGGTATCTTTGCAAAAACATAAATCAGAAAAAAGCAAAACAAAACTCAGATCACAGCAACCCTGTTTAAATACTTTCCCATCGCACTTAGAATACAACCAGACCTCTCACCCTGTCCTATGGAGCCCTTTACCACCAGGCCCCTGCCGGCCACTCAAATCTCATCTCCTACACTCTACCCTCACACCCCTGGTTTTCCTGCCGCAACAACCTTCTTCCTGACCCTCCTTCCTATCAAACTCCTTCCCACTGTCCTATGCATCAGCTGCTCCCTCGACATGGAATTAATCCCCTCTAAATCATACATAGGTCTGTCTCCTCCTATCTTTCAAGTCTCACGCTCATAGAGCCTCCCCAATTACTCCAAAGCCAAAATGCTCATGCCTAGCTGGTAGCAACTGACTTAGATATTCTGTAAGCTCTAGAGGGCAGAGCCTGCTGTATTTACCACTATAACCCCAGCACCCAGCACAGGGCAATGCATATAATAAATGTTTCTTAGATGCCAGTTGTATAAATGAATGAGGAGCAGACCCTGACATCAGCAAGCCATACATCCTGAGACATTTCCAAATTCTCCCAAGACACAAATACAGTAGCACACAATGTCCCCAGAACATGGAGCTATGTGGACTATTTCACGTAGATCCAGACTGTAAGGTTAGTCCAGTGTTCTACTCTTTGATCCTAAATAGCTATCTTCTGCCTAATAACCTCTGTTTCATAAAACGCTTCGCTTTGCCTTGGTTTTGTTTCATTGTCAGCACTAGTAGTTTACCTCCTTCAGAGAGGTTACTTTGTCACTAATACAAAAGTTTTTAAGGTTTCTTTGTTGTTGTTGTTGCTGGGGGGGAGGGGGGGAGTCACATAACTAGTTAACATGCCAGAGTCTTGTTACTATTTCCAGAGATTTCCAGCACACGCAACAAATACATAATACGAAGCCGGCTGAGAGACGGACCCTGGCTGTTCCTGTCCGGCGGGCATGTGACTCTCCCTACCGTCCCATCTCTCAAAGTCCGGGACACTCAGTCTGCACCCTAGAACTATCTAGATGGGGTAGATCAAAATGTGAATGCAAAATCAGTGAAAACAAAGGGTCTACCATACTCTCTTCAGTTTAAGTTGTTTTTGTTTTGCTTTGTTTTTTTTTTTAAAGCGCAAAGAGAACATATCGATGGAAGCAAAATGGTTTTACTTGGGTGCCTATGAGCACTGCGGCTGTCTGCTCTGGAAGACAGGGAGCTGCCAGCTTGTCTGGGTGCCAACCAACCCATTGGCCCAAATTTGCTCAAGCTGCAATAATAAAATCTGTCCCGCGCCTCATGCCAGTAAGAAGGGAAGTGCTTGACTTCTGGCACTGGTTACTTCTGTGCTTCCTTCCAGATTTTTAAGGTTAACCTGAGACACGCTTTCAGGTTTTTAGCCGTTTGCTCTTCCTTCAATCTTTATATTACCACACGCTATCAAAGAACAGAGAGGGTTAAAAAAGAAGAGAGAGGCTAAGTCAGAAAGCAGGCAAAGAGGTTTCCCGCCCTGCCTGAACAGCCCTTAAAACTAACCATTATGAGGCTCCCCAAAGCCTTTGTCGTTACACCAAATTAAATCTAGCAAAATTCAGTTGATTCATCATTTTATGTGGAGAGACTGAAAATCGAGTAATATTAATATGCAATTTTTTCATGGAAGGAAATGAGTATGTTAGCTAGAAGAAATATTAGTGTCTTTACATAATTAACACTCTTCCCAAAGGTATCCTGATAAAAGCAGAAAAGCCTAGGAATTGGATAATTTATTAATAACTGTTCTCACTGTCCTTGTGCTTAACTATCTCCCAAGACAAAATATCTTTGTTAATTAAATTTTATTTATACCAAATTAATACCCGCGCATAGCTTTAAAAGTGAATCGTTTCATCAGGCCGTTAATACCAGACCGCCCCATGCTCATTCCCCTTCCCACGTGCCAGAAGTCACCACTCCAATTCTTTCAGGTGTTTCTTCTGTATTCACGCTTCAAAAATATCTAATTAACACACTTAATAGGCTATTCCTTGATTTTGCAGTTTTGGATGATACCTACTGCCTTGCCGCTATGGAAGGTGTAGATTGAACTTGCCCAGGTCGCCCTTCCCCCACACATTCGTCTTCCCTCCTCATTCATTTTTTTCTTTTCCTCTTTTAAGTTTTTATTCAAATTCCAGGTAGTTAATACACGGTGTAGTATTAGTTTCGGGTGTACAATATAGTGATTCAACACTTCCATATACCAGCCAGTGCTCATCACAAGTGCCCTCCTCAATCCCCATCACCTACCCCACCCATCCCCCACCCACCTCCCCTGTGACTCTTCATCCATTTTTGATTAAGTGTGTAGCCAGTGCTTTCATTATTACAGGCACAAATATTATTTGCTGCTGAGCCAAACCAGTGTGTTATCATTACATTTTCTTTCTTGAAAATTTTTCTTTTGTCTTGTTTTCAAATCTCTGGCCAATTCCTCCCACACGTTCCAAAAGCCCTAAAAACGCCTATTAAGTCAATCTCCCGCATGGACAAACTGACATATCCCTGGCAGATTTTGAGCCTTCCACACAAGAGATTCTGAGGATGTTGAAGGGGGGCCCAGGCCGTTAGGACTCTGTTTGAGGTCACCATAGGTCACCATGACCTCAGGGTGAGCTGGGTTTGGGAACCACTCATCTACAGCAAAATAAATAAGGTCATAAACTCTCAAGTTTCAGAAATTTAAGTGGCAGAGGATTTGGGCTTGGTTCTCCACCATTCCAGCATCACTTGAAGACCCTGTCTAGAGATGGAAACGAATTTGACACAATTTAGAGAATGACCCACACTTTATACTACATGAACGATCAACAAAATTGTCACAACTCGCACTGAAAGGGCCAAGAGTTTGGCTTTTTCACTTTCCAACAAATGACCTTGACATGTGCATGCTGGACATTATGAAGACTGAATGCCTCTGTTCTCATGACAGCTATTCTCTTGTTACACATCCTGGCTGCCAGATCCTGGCCTGCTCTAGTTAAAGCAAGAATCAATCACACCCAACTGATATGATACAAGTTACAACACAACTGTCCCCCAGGTGACCATGCCGACTTGCTGCAGCATCCAGCGTGTGGCATCTGTGCTGTGTGTCCACATCTTCAGGCAGCCAGGGTAATGTTCATCCTCTTAATCACAAAATTAGGAAGTAACATGTGACTAAGAAAATAGCTAGAAGAGTCAAAAGTGATTGCTTCGAGGGACTAGAAAATGAGGGCAGATTCTACTGTTGTTTTTGAACTAAGCCTTGTACCAGAAAGTTTAATTCAATCATGCACAGGAAAAAATTTGATAAAACAGAATTTAAATAAAACAGGGTGTTAATCATAGGGTCAAACGAACTCACTCAAAAAGAATGCCAGGTACAACGTGGGTAGGTTATATAACATCTCAAGACCCAGTGAAGGTAAAAATACCAGTGTCCTCGTTTCCTCCCCATCTCTACGTGAGGATCAGGCTGGTTTCACTTATTCACTCAACAATGTTTCCTAAAGCCCACCAGGCACCAGGCACTGTTCTACATCGTGGTGACAGCAGTGAACAAAACAAAGTTCTTGGTCTTCCCATAGTTAGATTCTAACGTGGGGAGACCACAGATAACCGGCCCCAAGTGAATAGGAGAATTTTGGGGGTAATGGGTGCCACGAACAGAAAATAAAGCCAGGCAAGGCTTTATGCCATTGGAGAGTGGTGTCGGAGAGAGCACTGCCTCAGAAACAAGGTGGGGAAAGAGGCGTCTCTGAGGAAGCATCGCTCGCAGAGACCTGACTGGTGGGAAGGAATGAGCCAGGGGAGCACATCCCCGGGAGAGAAAGTGTAAGTGAGAGATTCAGAGGCTGGAAAGGCTTCCCTTGTGTGGGGGAAGCAGCTCAGGGTACAGAGGGGTGAGCACAGTGAGCCTCAAGAACCGAGCATGGCAGAGCCCGGAAGTCTCAGAGGCCACACGCTAAGGATCTGGAGTAGAAACGAGATGAGACATCCCTGGGGGGTCTGGGCAGAGCTCTGGGACTGGCTTTATCCTCTGTGAAGTATCTCACAAGTAATTATTGAAGTAAAAATAAAATATCTATCTACAGTAAGAGGTTTGGGGTGCCTGGGTGGCTCAGTTGGTTAAGTGTCCCACTCTTGATTTCAGCTTGGGTCATGATCTCATGGTTCGTGAGTTCGAGCCCCATGTTGGGCTCCATGTGGACAGCATGGGGCCTGTTTGGGATTGTCTTCTCTCCCTCTCTCTCTCTGCTCCTCCCCCACTCATGTTTGGTCTCTCTTTCTCTCTCTCAAAATAAATAAACATTTTAAAAAATGAATCAAATAAAATAAGGTTTGATTATGGCAAATATATATATACATAGAGAGAGAGAGAGGCAGATAAATATAAACACATATACGTATGTATACACATCTTGTACATAACACACAATCTATCACCTGGTTATTATGAGCGTCTTTTCATGTTCAACTTTGTTACTGCCCACTTCCAATTTCTTTGGAAAGAAATTAAGTCCATTTCTTTCCAATCTCCCAAATAAGTCTTAATCTGTCATGCTATTAGCAACAATTACCTACTGATTCAATGCATGGGGCCCAAGAGCAGGTCAAAATTTTTGTCTAGAGACAAAAATTACTAGGAACCAACACATAAGGGATGAGATGAGCAGAAATCTCTAGCCCTGAGCACTGTTCATGGATGCGTCACTCATGAAGTCAGAGAGAGCCACATAAGGGAATCTATGGAGGCTATCACAACAAATGTGATATAATCATGCTCAACTGAATTTGTTTTCTGGGCTTCTCCAGCACACGGCAAGGGGCCTGGAAAGGGGTTGTTCTCTACAGAAACCCTGTATAACTTGATGTTGGAATAGAAACCAATAGGACATATACCAAGATTCAAAGTAATTGTGAGACAGAACACATAGCTGTCCCCGCTCTCCGAATTTATGCACGGCACGAAGGAGAACCTGTTCTGTGATTCTTGGATTCCACAACAAGGTCAAGAATACTGAGAGGGATGAGAGAGCAGAGCCTGTGAGGACACTGTTGAAGAGTTTCTAAGGAAACTCTTCTATGAGCCCTGCTCTGAACCCCCTGCTTCCTCAGGGCTACCTGGGGAACTCCTCTGAAATATGTAGTATGTTCTTGCAACTTAGAGCCCATGGAGGCACAGGAGGACTGTGGGCCAGGGCTGGGCTCCCCCAACCCATCTTGCTAGAAAAATCTAGAGGGTGAGGGGGAGTAACCTGCCTATATGACCGGAGGGCTGTGTGCCTGTGATCCCAGAGCTAGGAACTAGTCAAGACAGATGTGGGGAGAAGGTGGGGAGTCTTGAGTTTTCCTACCAGAGCCCTGTGGTGGACAAAGAGGGCTCAGCAAAGAGAAGCTGGATGTGTTCCACAGGGGCTGAAAAGCTGTCTGACTTCCCAGGGCAGAGATGCAGCTTCCTGAGAAAGGAAACTGTAGAAGTCCAGCGGGGAAATTGCAAATGCCATGAAAATGCCCCAGGATAGAAAAAGTATACTTTATCATCTACCCAGCCCGCTCAAGGACACCAGCTCTAACCACCTGCCAAGTTCAGGAGACGTGAAGCCACACAGCCAAGTAAGAAATGTCCCATCTCCTTAATTCTCTTCCGTCTCCTCACTGCCGCTCTACCAGGCTCCGGAAAGCAGCTGGTGATGGAGGCAGAGGGAACAAGCAGAGTGTAGAGAGCAGAAAGAACACAGGTGCCTTTAGCAGGGTGGCCGGCTTGCAGCATGAAAGAGGTCCAAGCTGGGGAAAGCAGCAAGATGCTACACGACGCTGGTTCAGAGTCGGGATGGGCTTCTTCACGGGACTGAACGAGCCACTTACTAAGCTTGAAACTGCACATACAACTTAAAATGACCACAAAACTGTCCACTTCCTGGGGCGCCTGGGTGGCTCAGTCAGTTAAGCATTCGACTCTTGATCTTGGCTCAGATCATGGTCTCATAGTTCATGAGTTCGAGTCTCACATCGGGCTCTGCGCTGACGGTGTGAAGCCTGTTTGGGATTCTGTCTCTCCTCTCTGCCCTTCCCCTGCTAACGTGTGCTCTCTCAAAATAAATAAATAAACTTAAACAAAAATTGTCCATTTCCTAAGAGTGAGCACAAGAGCTGGAGATCTGCTAGACTCTCCAGTTAGGGGATGGGGAAAATTAACCCCCTGAATAAGGTTCTAAAGAGCTCAGAAAAACATAAAGAATGTGTGTTTATCTCATTCGATAACTCATGCTTGTTCACTGTACAGGCCATGAAAAAATGAATAAATGAATGAATGAATGAACAAATGAAACATTTACAAAAGAGTGAACATTTGCAGGAAGACGTGGAAAATGGAAATGCATGGTAACCAGATTCGCTGAGGATCTAGCATTTCTGGAGAAGAAAGATGCTGTATCTGGCATGCCTGCTTTTATGGTGTTGACAGGATGTAGACAGTGTGGTAAAACATTAACAAACAGAGTCTGAGTTGCAGAATCAGATATTCAGGTTCGGGTACGTGATCAGGCACTTTCTACCTGTGTGACCTTGAGCAAGTCACTTACGTGCTCTGAGCCTGTTTTCTCATCTCTAAAATGGTAATAACAGCTAGGGTACTACACAGTGATATGATGATATTATTTTATTTTAAGTTTACTTATTTGTTATTTTTGAGAGAGAAAGAGAGAGAGAGGGAGAGTGCAAGCAGGGAAGGAGTAGAGACAGAAGGAGAGAGAATCTCAAGCAGACTCCACGCTGTCAGCATGGAGCTCGATGCAGGGCATGATGATTTAAATTTTTTTTTAATGTTTATTTATTTGTGAGAGAGAGAGACAGACAAACAGACAGACAGAGCATGAACAGGTGAGGGTCAGAGAGAGAGGGAGACACAGAATCTGAAGCAGGCTCCAGGCTCTAAGCTGTCAGCACAGAGCCCGATGCAGGGCTCGAACTCAAGAACCGTGAGATCATGACCTGAGCTGAAGTCAGACGCTTAACCGACTGAGCCACCCAGGCGCCCCAGGGCATGATGATTTCAAATAAGAGAATACACGGAGAGTATTTGGTGCCTGGCACAGAGTGGGCATTGATAATGGCAGCGATCATTACTACTCTCTGTTAGGGACAGAGGAAGCCAATTAAAATGTTTCCCGTAATTCTAAGCTCACCAAGCAACCTTACGATTCTCATTCCATTTTCTGGCAAACTTGATTACTGGGCAGAGATACCCTGAATAATGAACAGCAGTACTCCTGTAACTGTGAAGATAACACCCTAATAAATCACTTTTTTAGTATAAGCACAAGTCTCCATTTGGAATATTTGGATCGCCATTCATTAAAGTCTGACTAATGCTTGGTGACAGATGAGGACTGACTCAAAAGGCCCTTTCTCAAGAGCGGGGCCCCCACTCCTACACCCCTCTCTTTTAAATTATACGTGATCACACTAACACACTGAAAAATCCCTAAGTGTCTTTTATAATTTTTTTTTAATATTTATTTTTGAGAGAGGCAGAGCATGAGCAGAGAAGAGGGGCAGAAAAAGAGAGAGACACAGAATCTGAAGCAGACTCCAGGCTCTGAGCTGACAGCACAGAGCGTGACACGGGGCTCGAACCCATGAACCACAGGATCATGACCTGAGCCGAAGTTGGATGCTTAACCGACTGAGCCACCCAGGTGCCCCACCAAAGTGTCTTTTAAAACAAAGAAAGCATCTACTGTATTTGCTATCATTTGTTCTAAATATATTTCATTACAACACTCTGAGAACTGGTAATGTGTAGATGGCTTACAATAGAAACACCTTCTCACTCAGGAGACCTTTTTAATACCAGAACCCCTTGTTCGTTACCATGCTGGGCACAGAGTGAACTAGAAGGCCGATTCCTGTTGCTTTGCTCATGATACTTCCCTGTGTGGGGCTCTCCACACTCTCCTCTGCTAAAAACCTCCCTTTTAACTCCAGTTTTTGGACAAGTCTTCCGGAATGATACTACCCACTTCTGATTATTCCTTTACTCCTAAGTCTTCGCTGAGGTTGAAAATATAATTTGGACTCTATCATCTCATGCTTTTCCATGAAGAGAAAGTTCTGGCTCCTACCACCCACATAAGTAACGGACAACAAGCCTTTCCACTCTGTACTTTACTTCCCTCTTCATCAAAATAGATAGGATTCCTACCTACCAGGCTGTTTTGAGAAGGAAATGAGATCACATTCAAGAAGGGCGGTGGGGGGCGGTGGGGGTGGGGCGGGCCTGGGTGGCTCAGTCAGCTAAGCGTTTGACTCTGGATTTTGGCTCAAGTCATGATCAATCTCACAGTTTGTAAGTTGGAGCTTCGCATTGGGCTCTGTGCTGATGGTATGGAGCCTGCTTGGGATTCTCTCTCTCTCTCTCTCTCTCTCTCTCTCTCTGTCTCAAAATAAATAAATAAACTTTAAAAAAAAATAAAGAAGGTGGTCAGGGGAACAAGGAGCCTGCACCTAGGGTAGAGGTACTGGAACTCCCAGCAGGCACTTAGCACTCGGTCCTGGAGAGCTGTACTGTAGCTGTGCTTGGAGGAGAGCAAATCTGATGTCTTTCCTCTTCACAGCCTCCAGCTTTCATCAAGGGGTGCTGACACCCATATTCCTGAGGAAGGAAAATATTTCAGGAGCCTCCTTGTTTTCTTTCTCCCCACATATCTGTGTTTACTAAAACTTCTATTTAGGGGCGCCTGGGTGGCACAGTCGGTTAAGCGTCCGACTTCAGCCAGGTCACGATCTCGCGCTCGGTGAGTTCGAGCCCTGCATCGGGCTCTGGGCTGATGGCTCAGAGCCTGGAGCCTGTTTCCGATTCTGTGTCTCCCTCTCCCTCTGCCCCTCCCCCGTTCATGCTCTGTCTCTCTCTGTCCCAAAAATAAATAAACGGTGAAAAAAAAAATTAAAAAAAAAAAAAAACTTCTATTTAGAAGCTCACCTAAAACATAAGCCGTTCCCTGCTCTTAAGGACCCCCAATTCTCGTCAAGGGTCCTCTTCCTTCACGAGAGACACCTTTCAAGAGAACTGTCGAAAAACAGAGCTGTGTTTTGCGTTGTGTTTTGAAATCACTATGGTGACAGTTTCTAAGACTACCGTAACTCTTGGACTTTGGGGTTAAAAAAATAATTTATTCCCTTGTGACCCCTTAATTTTTTGTTTCAGAGAATTGTTAATGTAGCTGAAACCTTACATTTCTCAAATGGCTCAAAACAGACACAGTATTCACTGTATTCATATGAAGTAAATGATTCATATCTAGGAAGAAGAAAAGAAAGTAGGCTACAGAGGAAACAAGCAAACTCAAAAATATCCTGGTTTACAATAGCTTCGAGGTTATATAATCCTCTGAGTTTCCATTTCGCTAAATTAGGTCAGCTTTTGGCACCTGAATCATCATCCCTGCCTTTTCTTTTTCAATCCTGCCGCACCAGAGTCCCAGGTGCAGTTGTAAGTGACCTACTTAATTAGGATTTGGAGCCCTCAGACAGAAAAATGTGTTGTCTTCGTTCGATTTTGCTCAACAGACCTTCTTAATGAACTGAATTTCTAATTCAGTCCGTTAAAAACCGGACATCTTAAGCAATTCCAAAATCCAAATATCCAGGTTTAATTATACTCATGAGTGTGCATTCAAACACGGTGCAGGCCAAAGAGCCATGGATCAGGTATCAGGGCACCTTGGCTCTCCGCCCCACTCTACCGCCAACCCCAGTGTAATCCTGGCACGTCCCTAACCTTCCTGAGCCTCGGTCTTCTCACCCTGATAAAGACAAGGTTAGACTCTCACGTCTTCTGTGCTCAAGGTCTCTATGACTATTGCCTGAGCACCTCCCACATGAGACAGAAGGGGTGGAGGTGTACAAAGATGAGTCGATGTGGCCCTATCAACAAAGACTTTATACAGTATGAAGGAAGGGAAGATCACACAGAAGAAAACCAAATGCCATAGTTACTATACTTGTCTTTATTCCTCATGATTGGTATTGTGCCTGGCATATAGTAGAGGTTGCATCTGATGGAAGGGAATCAGGAATGGTTCACAACGGGTGTTATATTTGAGTTGGTTTTAAAAAGCCATTCAATTCTCGGTGGCTCCCTGATACCGTTCTCCACTCTGATGCAAAATCTGAAGCCAACATTCAAGGTTCTTCCCATTCTGGTCCCTGTATATCATTCAATCTCTATCTCTCTCTTACCCAGAACTAGGTGATAGCTTTGCTGCAGCTCAGATACTTCCCGTAACTTTATACTTCCGTGCTCATATTCATGCCATTCTTCTACTAAAGGAGTACATACTAAATGTCCTCCAATCTCAACACAATCCAATTCCATTATCTCTCAACATATCAAATTCCTCTTGTTTTATACAGAAGAACTTATGAAGCCTTTCCTGATCCCTCCAATCATATGTTCTGTCTCCCCTCTTTGAAATTCCGCAAGATTTACTGACATTTCTCTTCTGGTATATATACCAATTAGCCCTGCGTTACAGCTGGGTAATGTCTTTGTCTCAAGATAATAATCTGTGACATTAGACACTACATTATTCATCCATACTGCCAAACAAATGGTAGGTTATCAGTAGCTTATGTGACAGGGCAAATATAGAAAGGACAGTCTATAACTCAGAAACGGAATAAACAATGGCACTAAGTTAAGAACATTTGTGGCTTATGCCTAAAACAGTGACTACTGCAGTATGTTTTTTTTTTTTAAGTTTATTTATTTTTGAGAGAGAGAGACAAAGCACAAGCAGGGGAAGGGGACAGAGAGAGAGGGAGACACAGAATCCGAAGCAGGCTCCAGGCTCCGAGTTGTCAGCACAAAGCCCGACATGGGGCTTGAACCCACAAACTGCGACATCATGACCTGAGCCGAAGCCGGACGCTTAACCAACTGAGCCACCCAGGCGCCCCTGCAATTTGATTTCTGAACATAGTGTTTAGTTGACAGAATCACAGTGGTTACGTTTGGAAGATAGGTTGGGTTCAGATTACAGAGCCTTGAATGCCAGGGTAATAAAAATGGCATATATTTAACACTCAAGGAGAGTCACTGATGGTTTTAGGAGCTGAAGAGTAGAAAAACCTGAGATATGAAAATCAAACCAGAAGCACTCTGGTTGACATACCAGTCTTCTGGGAATTTGGTTGGAAGCAAGTCCATCCCTGAGAGAAGAATTGAGTCTTGGTATACTGATAAAATTAAGTGTATAAACCTGTAGATCTGTGAGTCCTGGGAAAGTCACTAAGCTAAATACTGCTGTGTAGGCTCCCGATAACCCGACATTTTAGTATCCACCTCAATAAAAGGAAACAGGCTCAAACCAAAGCATCATTACTAAATTTCCAAACTGGTGAAAAAGAGTACATTCTCTATTTTTTCCAGAGAAGTCAGAGGGGAAGAGAAAACATACTACATACAAAGGATGGGGAATCAAAACAGCCGTGGATTCCTCAGCAACAGCACTTGAACCTAGAAGACGGGGAAACTGTTTTTCAGATTCAGAAAGAAAAGAATTTCCACCCTAGAATTCTATGCTAAGCCAAACCATCAATGAAGGTGAGAGTAAAATGAACAAATTTTCACACACACAAAGTCTCTGAACGCTTATCTTCCATGCACCTTTCTCAGAACACACTGAAATAAAGATATTAACAAAGAAAAAGAAAAATGGGGCATAAAAGAAACAGGAAAGCCAACACAAGAGTGAGGCACAAAGAATCCCCAGGATAACGGGGAGCCAGGACAGCACCTGTGTGCCCAGCACAAAGGGCAACCACTCTAGACTGTGGGAGGTCAGAGATCTCTGGGAGACATTTCCTTAAGACTATCTGATGCTACTCCGGGGCAAACAGACCGTGCAGGAAACGTCATCTAAGCATGTGACATGGCTCGCTGCGACTACAGAATGATGTAAACACTGAATACTAATCTACCTAAAATAATACATCTTTTTGGGAGGGCTACAGGGATGAGAAATTGAGTAGAGGAGGGGAAAGCAGGGGTGAGGAAGGAAGGTTAAATACTCATCTTCCATGGTAAGAATCAATCTATCCTGTCTAAAACTGAAAAGTCAAGGGGCGCCTGGGTGGCTCAGTTGGTTGCATGTCCGACTTCGGCTCAGGTCATGATCTCACAGTTCGTGGGTTCAAGCCCCACGTCGGGCTCTGTGCTGACAGCTCGGAGCCTGGAGCTTGCTTCCGATTCTGGGTCTCCCTGTCTCTCTGCCCCTCCCCCGCTCATGCTCACTCACTCGCTCGCTCTCTCTCTCAAAAATAAATAAACATTAAAAAAATTTTTTTTAAATAAAAAAAGTAAAATAAAACTGAAAAGTCAAGAGGTGACAATCTAAGCACATTATTTGGAAATACAGGAGGTCTATGTGCACGAACATGTTAAGAAGTTGTACATGTTTGGGGCACCTGGGTGGCTCAGTCAGTTGAGCGTCTGACTCTTGGTTCCTGCTCAGGTCATGAGCCTGTGGTTTGTGAGTTCAAGCCCCGCATTGGGCTCTGCACTATGGAACCTGCTTGGGATTGTCTCTCTCCCCTCTGTCTCTGCTCCTACCTTACTCGTGCTCTCTCAAAATAAATTTAAAAATAAAGAAAAGGAAAAAGAAGTTGTAAATGCTTAAAAGACAGCCACTGTGATACAACCACTTGGGATATTGGTCTGGCAGTATCTAATAAACACAGATTCACATCAAATCATTCCACTGCTAGGTGTAAACCCCATGAAATCTCACACATGTACATGGATGGTTTATTGTAGCACTGTTCATCATAAGTAAGGTTTTTAAAATAACCTAAAGGTCCAACAAGAGAAAAATGGCATGTAGTATGATATATATGTACATATTCATGAAGTGTGAATATATAAATTCAATGTAATACTACACAACAGTGAAAAAAATAGATGTCCTAGAGCTCTGAGTATCCAACATCAATAAACCTCAAAAACCATGTAAGAGGAAAAGCAAGTTAGAGAGAAAAGATAGAAAATTAACATATCACACTATTTGCGTAACGTTTAGAATAACACCATATATGTACATATGATATATACACACACATACACACACACAGCAACTTCAGGATCATAATTCCCTCTGGGGTAGGAAGTGGGAAATGAAGTCAGAGAAGGGTTCAGAGAGGGTTTTCATTTTCCTTGTAATGCTTTATTTCTTATGATATATAGTAATACATCAGTCTCCATTATATTATCTATAATTTTTGTGTATAACTGAAGTATTTCTAGGAGCTTCTGTTCAAATTTGGAAAATTAAACTCATACATTGAATTGTCCATCTCAAAGCACGATTAGAGGACCATAATCCCTTATGCAAACTCACAGCTTCAGGTTTCAGAATTCTGAATTCTTTGGATTTTAGAAGGGAGCATGATACAAGTGCATGTATTACATTGCACGTTCAGTGGGATCTGTAGTCAAATGATGTTCAAAGTGAGTATCTGACACTACCCAGGTGGTTGTTCTCCCTCAGGACAAAGGAGCCACCAGCCTGGCCCCAGACAAATAGTCCTCACTCCTTAAACCTGCACCAATTCCCTTTGCCCCTTCGCAGAGCAGAGAGGGGAGGCAAGTGAATGGGGACAGCAGCAGGTGTCTGGGAAGAATGTGGACTCTGCTATGTCCAGATTTGTGAGTACCTAGAACTTCCCTGACTCCTGACTTACACCAGGTCACTACTGCCCACTGCTCTGCGGCCCTGACCTAATATGGGGCAAATATACCACCTGATTCCTGCTGAACCTATTTTCTGCTTTATTTCAGTTGCTGTTAGGCAGAACACTGAGAATGACCCAGCTCTACATCCCAGTCTGTGTCCTGCCTCTTCAAAGCCAGACCACACACACACACACACACACACACACACACACACAAACACACACAAATACATATCCACATTCGCAGCACTCTAAAGCAGAATTCCTTTCACTGACTTCCTAACTGATCAACCTTTCCTACATTTGGCCGAATCTGCTCACTTGTGTTCCCCCCAGGCCCCCACCGCTCATCACCCAGGGGCTCTGTATTTCCTGCTACTACTGGCATCTTGCTAACTCCCCCTACCTGGATTTGGTTGCCCTCAGTCGCATCATGACATATAATCAGCCTCAGGAGGTGATAAATACCAGCTTGCTCTTAAAAGCCGATGCTGAAAAATATTTTTATTTTTATTGCTGATTAATCTAATGAAAGAAAGAACACTGTGCTTAGCTCATGTCCCATTAAACATCTGTTATGGTCATCAAAACCTCTTGGCTATTATCACGGGTGACATTCTGAATTGATATCAGCAATAGAATCAATACCCAGTTCCCTCAATACCAAATTCAGTAAGCACGGTATCCAACTGGGAAAAGGTGAGAGGAAATACCCTTCTCCTCCCTAATTACCAAGTGGCCAGTCAACCACTTTTACGTTGGTCAAGCTCGTTGATTTACTGTTTGCTAAATGCTCGGGCCTTACACAGAGCAAATGCAAAGGATAGCAGGCATGTCACAGTGTTTTCAAAGGGAGCTCCGCATGTCTTCCTTGGGAGGGCAGCAGGAAGCGAGCTTTGGAGCAGGATGTCAGCAAGCAAAGGGAGAAAGGCAAAAACCCCACTTACCATAGAAGAGGAATGCTTTGGTCATGTGATGATGTAGGTAGGTCCGGTTGATGGTGAAGAAACATGCATCCGCTCCGCACTGGCCTAGCCTTCCAGTTTCCCCGGTCAGTGGGGACCACCAGAGCATGATGGGGTAGTTATCAGTTTCTGATTTGTTTTTCCAGTTCAGGGCTTCTTTCCCAGGGAGTGGATAGAGGTGTGTAGGCTCCTCCTCCATCGTTGCATGTCTATCTTGCCCGTTGGAATTTTTAAACTTCTTCCTTTCAAGTTTCCCCAGCTCAACCACTACCTGAAAGAGAAGACAATTATCACACAGTCAGATAGTTTAATTTCCATTCACACATCTCCCATTCATCTTGATGACCGAGCCTTGCATTAGTTTCCTTTTGCTGTTCTAACAAATTACCACAAACTCAGCAATTGAAAACAACACATTTATGATTACATAGTTCTGGAGGTGAGGAGTCTGACCTGGGTCTCACTAGGCTAACAGCAAGGTGTCAGCAGGGCTACATTCTTCTCTGGAAGCTCTAGAGAATCCATTTTCTTACTTTCCTATCTTTTAGAGCTACCCACCATTCTTGACTCGTGGCCCCTTTTCCATCTTCAAAGCCAGCAATGTTGCCTCTCACTCTTAGTCTATTGTCACATCTATGTCTGACCAGGGAAGACTCTTAGCTTTTAAGGACTCATGAGATTGCACTGGGCTCACACTGATAATTCTGGATAATCTCATCTCAATGTGTCACCTTAAACCATTTACATTTACATTTCCACAAGTTCCAGAGATTAGGGTGTGGACAAAGCCTCCGAACTATCTACCAACAAGGATGTTTAACTCCACTGAGCACACGCCAGGCATATTTCTCTATTCCATAGGCATCTATAGAATCCAGAAATAGTTTTATCTCTCTCTTTTTTTTTTTTAATAGTTTTATCTCTTAATGAAACCCATGAAAATCAGGGCTATTACTTGGCTATTGTTAGAGATAACATTCTAGGGAAAAATTAGTTGTAAATTACCAATCAGTTTCTTTTTGGTACAATTAAAGAAGTAATAACACGGGTCTTACATTTCTAATAATTTCCACTGTGCTATCAGGTGAAGTATATAGTGAGTCCTGGGTTCCCTTCCATGTAAAGCTATGTTTATTTATTGATTTCAGGACAGTGTGGGTCACTGGATAGCTAGGACATCAGTAACAGGAATCTGGAGGGCAGGGTGGACAGAGTGGAAACAGGAAGGCAGTTGTTCTCCAAAAATGCTGCCTCATCATCAAATTTTAAGGGTAGATATTGATACAGTGTTATAAAAAATGTGTTAGAGAAAGCAGTATAAAAGTACAAATTGGTCTGTGTCACATATAACTAAAACACTAGCAGTTGAACTATGCAACAAATCAATCAGTAAAAGGAAGGCACACTTTTATGTATTAACTCCTTCACCAAGCAACAGCAGACATCTGTGTGGCCCAGCCCCGACTCTCAGCAGCCCAGGTGGTGCCTTCTTTCTTGCTTGCGGCCCTAGTGTCAGAAAAGGGCCACGGCCTGATGATAGAGTCTGCAGCTCGCTGGTGAGGGTCTGTAACATTCACTGGATTCCCTGAGGGAGGCCAAGGCCAAAAAAAATGTCAAAAACCACTGAGTGACAGCCAAGTAGCACTCCAAAAAAAGTAAGAAATTATACTGGCTTGAAAAAATCATGGATCACTTGTGACACCAAAGTCAGCATTATGACACTAAGATGATCGCTAAAAACTAAAGAAAAGTCTAGCCCCTGCCAACAACTTTGTCAGCATTTTCATGATAACTTAAGGTTGCGGCTATTCCCCAGCACCTTGATGGAGTGGAGTTGACTTGTAGCCACAAAATCTGTATCTCTTCACCAGACCTTCCCCCTGCAAATGTACAACCAACAACTTTAAAAAGAAGCTTTTAGAAAGCCATGGATAAAACTTCAAAGACAAATTTTGTTCTACATTTCTGATCAATGTCTATTATGTGAGGTGTAAGTTCATTTCCAAAGAATAGGGATTGCTTTAGGGAGAGATTTTTCTGCCAAATAGTTTTTTTTGTTGTTGTTTGTTTTTTCTTTTTTAAGTTTATTTATTTATTTTGAGAGAGACAGGGACAGCACAAGTCAGGAAGGCACAGACAGAGAGGGGGGACAGAGGATCCAAAGTGGGTTCTGTGCTGACAGCAGAGAGCCCAACGCAGGGCTCGAACTCGCCAACCGCGAGGTCATGACCTAAGCCAAAGTGGGACACTTAACCGACTGAGCCACCTGGGCACCCCTTTCTGCCAAATAGCTTTTAAAAAAACATTAAGCCTCAGACATCACCACTAAGTGGTAAGACATATGAAGGACAGAGAAATATATTAAATAAAACTATGAGTAAAATCAGCCAAATCTAAAATCTGGGAAATTCCAAAGGATCAATGAGACAGTATTTTCAACAAGCCCATGACATGGAATAGAAGGTGGGACAGAGCAAACTTTCATAGTAGAAAAACAAAACCCCACAATTGGAGACAAATCAGCTAAATGTGATGTATGGGATTTGTGTATTCCATATTCTAACCAACCCATTATAAAAGACTTCTTTGAGATAACTGGGAAAGTCTTAACATGGCCTAGGATATGGGTGGTGCTGATTAGTTACTGCTAACTTTGTTGGGTGTGGCAATAATTTGGTTATACTATACTTCTAAAAGTTCCCATCTGTTAGAGAATCATATTAAAGTAAATCCAGGTAAAATAATATGAAGTCCTGGATTTGTTTTAAAATACTCCAAACGTATTCATGAATTATTATACAACCAAAAAGTAAATAAAGTTCAAACACTAAAGATACATATACACCCAAAGAATTTACATGTACTGTATACAAAATATAGTAAAGTGTGAGTAGAAAACAATGTCTCAGATGAACGATTTCCTCTAGGGGACCACGGTACTTTAGCTTAACTGAAGATCAGCATAACATTTTCAGGGTTACGTTATTTATTAATTATGTCATAAGATCTGCCATGGCCTAAACTGTAATCTGCCCCCCAAATTCATACACTGCCGTCCTAACTCCCATCACCTCAGAATATGACTGAGTTAGGGGACAGGGTCTTTAAAGAGGTAATTAAGTTAACAGGAGGTCATCAAGGTGGACCCAACAGGTGGTCATCAAGTGTGACTGGTATCCTTATAAAAAGAGGACATTAGGACACATAAAGGTGAAGAAGGCAGACGACGTGAAGACACAGGGAAAAGACAGACATCCACAAGTCCCGAGGAGAGAGACCTCAGAAGAAACAACCCTGCTTGCTGACACCTTGATCTTGGACTCTCGGCCTCCAGAATTGTAAGAAAATACATTTCTGTTGTTTAAGCCACTCAGTCTGTGGTACTTTATGATGGCAGCCCTGGCCTGATTTTTTTTTTTTTTTTTAATTTATCCCTCTTTTACCCTCCCTACATGGCAACAAACCACTAGAAATAAGAATGGTCCTAAATGGGTGGGCATTATATCTTCTCATGCACAGTGTTTAAGAAAAAATAGCACCTCTGAAACTCTGAACACTAAAGCATTTATTTTATTAAATTTTTTTCATGTTTATTTATGTTTGAGAGAGTGCAAGAGACAGCGGGGGAGGGGTAGAGAGAGAGGGAGACACAGAATCCGAAGCAGGCTCCAGGCTCCAAGCTGTTAGCACAGAGCCCAATGCGGGGCTCGAACTCACAAACTGCAAGATCGTGACCTGGGCCGAGGTCCGACACTTAAGTGACTGAGCCACTCAGGCACCCCTAACACTGAAGCATTTAATACACCCATGCGGACAGGGAAACAGCCCAAACCACACTATTGGTGGCAAACCGAAATCAAGATCCAGACAAGGGTTCAGCTCCAGTAATCATACAACCTCTCATACTCTGGAAGCTTAGAAACGACAGCCATACCCAAAACATGGCAATTTCTTCTGACATCAAAAGAAATGCTCTCAGCTTAGACGCAGCCGTCCCTCGTAACTGAAAAACAGTGCCAAAATAATTGTCTACTAAGATCAAAGCTCTCATAACATCCACAGAAAGAAGTAGAGAACCCCAGTTCCTCCTGCACAGGGAGGTCCTGGACACCCACAGGACAGACAAGCGGGAAGGCAAGTATTTCTTCTGACCGGAGTCCCAATCTGGCAGTAGAAGGTGGTAGAATCCAGCACCAGACTGTCTGCCACACTGCTTTTATACGCAAATCTCATTCAATCTTAAGAAGGAAGATCACCGAGAGTGAAAAAGCCCAGAGAACACCTCTCTTTCCGTCAGCCCCACACCTGAACTGCTCACGTCCACAAATCATCTTTAAAAGTTCTTTGGATTTCTGGGGCGCCTGGGTGGTTCAGTCCATTAAGCATCCAAATTTGGCTCAGGTTATGATCTCACAGTCCGTGTGTTTGAGTCTGCATCGGGCTCTGTGCTGACAACTCAGAGCCTGGAGCTTGCTTCAGATTCTGTGTCTCCTCTCTGCCCCTGCCCCACTCATGCTGTCTCTGAAAAATAAATGTTAAAAAAATAAAAAAATAAATAAAAGTCCTTTGGATTTCAAAATGGATAGCTGGTGCTTGAACGGGTCCAAAATATATCTGAACTCCTATCTATATTCTTCCTATCATGGTGTAATTTTTATTCTAATTTGAAACCAGCAAATGAAGTTCAGAATCACCGACTAAATGAAATAAATCAGAAGACTAAAAACTGGTGTTCAAACACCCACATTCAGTGCTTGGTCTAGTAGCATATGTCAAGAATGACAAATGTATTGGGCAACTGGGCGGCTCAGCCGGTTAAGCGCCTGACTTTGGCTCAGGTCACGATCTCACGGTTCGTGGGTTCGAGCCCCGCATCGGGCTCTGTGCTGAGAGCTCAGAGCCTGGAGCCTGCTTTGGATTCTGTCTCCTTCTCTCTGCCCTCGCCCCACTTGTGCTCTGTGTCTCAACAATAAATTTAAAAAAAAAATTTAAAAAAAAAGAATGACAAATGTATTAATGTGGATGTTTGTGTTCTGCAGAATAGACCATCTTAATCTCAGAATAATCATGGCTTCTTCAAGAATGCCACCTTTCAGAATTCATCGTAATAGTGGACTTGGAGAGGCCCATCCAAATTTGACCCCGTAAGACAGACTGAGCTCTGCTTTCTGTTCTTCTAGCACCAGGACCCTCCAGGAGTCACAAATTGATCCCCCCCATCTCACTGGTTTTGTTTCTACCTGATACACCCACTCACTAAAACCTCAGTTTCATCTACTAAAAAAAAAAAAAAAAAGTATTTTCCCTGCCTGAGACAGAAAACCCCTGATCCTGAGAAATTAAGCAAAAAGCAAAGTACTTGGAGAAAATGCAGTGGGTTGAAGGGGGAAAGGGTGGAAAGGCTCAGGGCTCAACACGAAGCAGCCCAAATTCTTGCTACCTGGAGTGTGACAAGCAGAAAGACAGAGGCTGTGATGCAGAGGCAAGATGCCAAAAGCTTCCTCCTCTGAATCCACACCATGCTGCCCGGCCCTGGGTGACTGACAGAGGGCCGGCCTGGCTACCAGGTGTTCTCGAGTCGGCCCACAGCCCAAGACAACTTCACGTGAAGGAACCATCTGGGTGCGGATGTCTTCCACTGCCATTCCTGCTGGGACCTGGTCTCCATGAAGGGCTGGAATCCGAGGTTCCGAGAGGGCCTGGCTTGGCATCGAGAGGAAACAGCATGCAGTCTTCTTAAACTATCATCAGAGCAGCTGGAGATTTCTTCAAACCAGAAGGCATCCAAAAAGTCTGTAACAAACGAATAATCTTTTAGCCATGGTGCAGAATATTTAATAAACGTAGTCTTTCAGGGCTGTCAGGTAGAAACCCAAGGCTTTAAAACGAAAAGGAACCTTTGAGATCATGTAGTCCTCACTCCTAGATAAGGAAACCAAGATCAGAGAGAGGAAGTGACCTGGTCAAGGTCACACAGCCATTCAGAGGAGAGTGGCAGATCTATATAGTTAGGTCCTGGGTCTAAAATTCTGATGCCACTTAATCTTCCCTGCCATCAGAAGATTGAATTCCACAAGTCACTTAAATGGAGTCACTTCTTCCACCCAGGTTTCAAAGGACTAGAGAAATAGAATAGAAATTACCAGGATTATCCACCCACTCCCATATAAAGTAGGGAAAAAATAAAAAAAAGTTCAAAAATGGATAATGATCAACAGACCCAAACTTCCTCTATGGAAAACAACTTCAGCCACAACATAAGGAACACAAGGAATTCTGATTATTGATTTAGTTGTTTAGTCTTTTATAGCAAGTGTAACAAAGCAGTGGGTTCTGTGAGCAGTATGATTCTCTGGAAGTTCTCAAATAAGATTTCCATCTATCTGAAATGGATGATCGTTTCAAAAAGTTTTATTTAGTTTTTTTAAATGTTTATTTATTTGTGTGAGAGACAGAGCACAAGCAGGGGAGGGGCAGAGAGAGAGGGAGACACAGAATCCGAAGCAGTCTCCAGGCTCTCAGCTGTCAGCTATAGAGCCCGACACGGGGCTTGAACCCACCAACTGTGAGATCAGGCTCTGAGCCAAAGTTGGACACTTAACCGACTGAGCCACCCAGGTGCCCCTCAAAAAGTTTTAAAAGTGAACTAAAAAGTTCCAAAGAATGTTTTTTTATTGATTTTTTAAATGTTTATTCATTTTTGAGAGAGAGAGTAAGAGAACATGAGTGGGGTAGGGGCAGAGAAAGAGGGAGACAGAGGATCCAAAGCTGGCTCTGCACTGACAGCAGAAGGCCTGACTTGGAGATCATGACCTGAGCCGAAGTCAGATGTTTAACCAACTGAGCCACGCAGGTGCCCTCAAAAGAATACCTTTTATTCCCAGGGTTCTGTGAAGTCAAATGTCTTGGTCAAATGACATGGTGGAGTTCAGAAGAGAGCAAGGATCAATATTCCTGAGGCTGCTCTACAGTACTCCAAAAATCTGGTTCTAAGAACTGATTGCACATCTCCCAGATAATAGCCTTAAGAATTAAAAATATAAAAATGATGTAGAATTCTGGTTAAAAACATTGGCCTTAAAGGTATACTCTCCTCTCATGCACCTACCTTCATTTACTTTTAAGTCCAGGCTAAGCCCTCGGCAGCAAAATGACTCTTGGTTTCAGAAATCACCAATGGTGTGTTTTTCCTCTTTTTCCCACAGAATTCCTGCAATCCAGTGATTAAGGGAACAGGACCTAGAGTCAGCCGGCCAAGATTCAAATCTCAACTCTCCAGCTGGTTTAACCTAGCCTCTCAATATCTCAATTTCCAAAATGTAGATAATAAGCCTGCCTAATCAGAAGGTTATTAAGAATTCCGTAAGATTGCTGAAACACTTATTTCAGAGCACGGTACCTACTCTGTACCAGTAACTATTTACTATCTTATTTGTAAACATTATAATTTTTATTATACTTTTAAGTGTAAAACGAAGCTGAATTCATATCAAGTATGTTGCTGCCCGACCAACTGGAACTTCAAAAGCAGAAATACTCGCTTTGCCAAAGAAAAGGAGATCACTAATGTTTGTTGAGTGACCTATTGTGAGAGAGGCCCTTCCTAAGTGCTCAGCATGCCTGAGACCATTCAAACCTCCTACAACTCTATGGAGGGAGCAAATTGCTGTCCTTATTTTTAAGGATGAGAAAACGAGATCCGAAGGAAAGTCAAGTAACTTACCCAAGATCACAACTTTGATAAGTACAAGCAAAAACTGGTCCGGCTCTGCAGTTCATGTACGGTTTTACATTTTTTAACACTAAGATTATAAAATTCCCACCCAACAATACTAGCACAGATTATCTGCCTTAATCATAGAAAAAAAACCTGTAGGGCGCCTGGGTGGCTCACTCGGTTAAGCGTCCAACTCTTGGTGTCGGCTCCAGTCATGATCTTGCGGTTTCAGGAGTTCAAGCCCCACGTCCGGCTCTGTGCTGGCAGCACAAAGCCTGCTTAAGGTTCTCCCTCTCTCTGCCCCTCCCCTGCTCGCACTGTCTCTGTCTCTCTCAAAATAAATAAACTTAAAAAAAAATTTTTTTAAGTCATAGAAAAAAATGTGTTCTATATAGCTTCTATACAGCTATACAGAATAGCTTTCCGTCAGCTGGTATACCAGAGAAAAAAGTAACAAAAACCCATAAGAACCTGAGAAATGCCTTTCCTTCCACTCAGTCAATGCTAATAGCTATTAACTATATAAAACGTGGAGCAAGCACTTTGAGTTTCAATCCTGGCTCTGTCATTTATATGTAATATAAATTTGGACAAGTTACTAAATCTTTCTAAGCTTCAGTTTCTTCACAATAAAGAAGAAACATTGACTATCATTATTTCTTTCCCTTGCAGAACAGAAAGATGATCAAATTTCTGTGTTATACACAAAGGCAATTTATTATAGCTATAACTAATGTAAACCAGATTAGGTCATGAAATATTACCACCTTAAGTGGGTGTCAAACTGTATCATTTTCAGAAGACTTTACAGATATCATTCCACTTGATCTTATTGGTAACCACTCTGTAAAGTAAGCAAGGTAGGTTTTATTCTCAGTTCCCACAAATAAGGAAACTGAGCCTCGGCAAGTTGAAGCGATTTGCCCAAGATCATAGCTGTTAAAGGCTGGAGTGGGTCTAGAAATCAGGTCGCCGGTCTCCAGGATCACAGGAAAGGAAAGAGATGGGGCAAATAGTGGCAGCTTGTTAGGAGGACAAGAGGGTCAGAAATAATGGAAAATAAAAGACAGGGAGAGAATGGGAGATATAGTTTGGGATATTTTTACAGCGGCTGCAATGCTGTCCTACGGCCCGTCCTAGGTAGGGCCTTTTTAAGTCTTTACATGGCTGTGTGAACTATGACAGAAGAATTTAGCGTTACAAATTCCCTTTCATCCACAGAATCTCAATTTAGCTTATATTCTCAAAGCCAGAGGTATAGTGAGGTCTCAGGGACCAAGCTGTGGTGACATACCAAACACTATTTTAAAGAATAGAGCCAGTTAGTGGGGATGGGTTTATGATTTATCACAAGCAGCAATCAACCAGACCTTGGGGCACATCAATCTAATATATGGTATTAATGACCCAGGAGCTTGTCAACAAGGCAACAGTCCCCCCACTGGAGGGACAGATGGGTTTGCAGAGAGCCTGGTGAAAGCCAGTAAGCACCAGCGCAATGGGATTCCAGGGGGAAAGCTCCCTTCTGTTTCGTCATTGCCCACAAGGTGAATCTCAGAGTCCACCAAGAGGGTGGCCCCAGAACACTCCTTTCCTGGATGAAGCAATGGGTGTTTGTGCAGACAACCATGGTAGGCAACATCGGAAATGGACGCTCACTAACCAACCTTCTTGACCCCCGAGCCGAGCATCTGAAATGCATTGTTCGGCTTGCGTGCTCTGCCTGGGGCTGGCCATCTGCTGCCCAGAGTGGGATTTGAAGCTGAGCGTGACTACCTCACACTCCTGCAGGTGCTAGTGCATCAACACCAACGACACTTTCACTCTAAAATAATTTCCAATGTCTCCACTTTGTTTTGAATTAAAATAGAGGAGATATCTTAAAGCAAACTAGCAGTCTGAGGGTGCCAGCCTCAAGTTTCAGCCATGCAGCGCCAGTCCAAGGTACAGGGTCTTAGAAATGGAGCTCAGAGATGATTTCTGCCGTGACTCTGAGGATAAAATGAGAAAGTGAGCATGGGAGATGCACGGGGTTTTCTGACCCTGACACTTTGTGTGTGTCTGTCTTTTCCTCCCTGTCCCCACTGGCAGGGCAAAGAAGTGAGGCAGAGGCAGGGAGTTGTGGGGAGGCTCCTTTGATCATCTCTCTTCTAGTAACTGGTGCGTTGATTGAGTTAATAAGCGACTGTCTATACAGAGTTTAAGGTTATGCCAGGGAAAGTCTTTAAATGGAATGTGTCTAATTACCAGATTTAAATTATTCCCACAAAAGCATAATTTCTCAAGTAGGTTTGACTCTCCCAAGGTACATTTTCATTTTATAATGTATAAGCCCTCACAATATCCCTGAACTATGGCTGCCCTGGGAAAGACAGATGATGGTAGGCTGGTGGGGAAGTCTAAGGGCTTTTGGACAACTCTCCAGGAACTTTTTAACCCCTCCATTCAACACTTCTCTTGCATTCCTATCTGGTTACTGCATAAGCCTGACAACTGGTGTTCCTACCGGTCTGACCCCTTGCACTCTCTCCACTTGCCTGTAGAGTTGTTTCTATAATGTCAACTGGACATCTCTCCTCCGATGAAAATCCATCGATGGCTTCCCACAGATTTCAAGATGAAGATCAAATTGAGTAGCTTAGAAAAACAAGACTCCTTGGACCCTGCCCTGCTTCTCCAGCTTCTAACCACACATACACTTCGTTCCGACTATTCCTTGAATGTAGCTTCCTGTTCTGTGCTCTAGTCTCTACCTAGCACATCCACACCTCTCTTCCACTAGCCTACCCATTCTCCTGGACTTTCCAAGCCACATACTTTGGCAAGCTTTACCCCTCCCAATGCCAAGTGGGGAGATCTAGGTCCACATCATTGTGATTGTTCCTGTCACAGCAGTGGAAAGAATGCAGGAAGCTGGCATTTTTCAGGAAACTTTCTGAAGATGCTTTATGAGATGGATATAAAGCAATTGTTGAACACTAAAAAGCTGACTTATTCTAACCTAGTGCCTGCGTCTGTTCCTTGGGCACCTGGTGAACGTGGAGTGATGGTTCCGGCCTCCACTGCCATCCAATTTACTTTATTAACATATATTGGTGTTCATTTTCCTCACTCTTTTTAAACAGACTTCATATGTTGCTGAGCACTTATTTTTATGTAGAGTGCTTGGCGTTGCAGACTCTATCCTGGAAGTTCATCCTCTTCCACCAACCACACATTTCAGGGGAGACATGTTGAGAATAATGAGAGAGAAAGGAATACTGGCAGCCATGTGAATCAATACAGGTGATTAATGGAGGGAAAGAATTTGTAGCCTGAGACTTTCACATCTCTATTATAGAAATGAAGGTGATGCCATTCTTAAACTCTTAAATTCTGGATGTGATGAAGCACTCAAATGATGTGGTATTAATACAGTCTCATTCAGTGGGTCTACTTAAGCTAAATTAAAACACACCCAGACCAAAAAATGAAAACAAATCAAAAGATCATCTGCTTTGATCATTTATGTAATCATGAATGAGGTACTGGTTAAACAACACCAACACAATGTGGCTAATACTTCACATGCCCGAAGACAAAGGGCTGGACCAGGTGAGCTGGGGTTTCATCCCAAAATGAAGCACTCTCATCCCACGAAGAGTGTCCAGGAGGAAAAACTCTCCACAGAAGAAAGATTAATCAAGAGACAGGTGATCAAGATAATTTGAGCCATCATAAACTAAGACTTCTGGAAATATGAAGAACTATTTCTGTATAACAAGTTCAGGATTACTTTATTTTCATTCTCTTTTTTAGCAACTCATCATTAACTTTTGAAAACTCAAATTTTATTCTCAAAGAAATATCTGAAAAACACTGTAAATAAAAACAAACTTTTTTCCCCAATTTTTAACAACCCATGATGAGAAACACTATAAAGCTTATTGGGAAATGCTGGTAATTGAATTAGGTGTTGCATTCCCACTGAAATCGGCACTTTACACTCCACATTTAGAAAGCATTTAAACATGGGTTGGAAATGCCAGTATCCGAGCAATACTTAGACATATGTGAATAACATTATTGTCGGTCCAAACTATGTGCTTTTTCTTTATTTTCTAAAGATCCTGGTCTGAATTTTTTTAAACATACTGTTTGTAAGATAAACAGGGTTTTTTTTAAGTGAACAATGAAAGAGGAGCCATATAACAGTAACAGTTAAGATTGCCTATTTAATTCAGTTACACACTGCCATCTAGCAGGAAGCCAGCATGGGAAGCCAGCAGTTTCAAAAATGGAGCCGACTTGAATGAGCCTCTGATGCTAGGACATTGCCTGTGGCTTTCAGGCCTAAGGAGAAAGTTCTGAGATTGAGGTTAGGGTGCTTCCTGACTGGTGGCTCTGCCACTTTAGTGTGCAAATACCTGGGTTGCTTATTCAACGGTTGACCAGACCCCACCTGAAAGCCCTCCCTTTGAGACCACGAGGTGGATCAGAAACAATGCCCTAGTTGCAGTGTGACATCACTACCAAGCCCAAGATTGGTCATGAGCTTCTGGGTTGTCTCATCTTGAGAGAAGGAAGGGCATACAAGGAGAATGACGTCCTGAAGACCCGCTTGCCATACTGAAAATTGTACCCAGCCAGAGCGCATGCACTCCACACAATGAAATTAACAACCCAAGTCACCACATGCATTTTAGGGAGCTGTGGCAGCGAGTAGGGGGCAGTCTGTTGGAGCTGTGAAGAGAAGGAAAACAGTCATTTTGCGCGACACTTGCAACGTATCATTAAAAGGTTCCCAGGAAGTGTCTTAAAATCACATCGACGTTATTTACACATCTTACACAAAACGAGTTCTACTCTGAGGGCGCTCATCGGGTGCAATAATACCTAAGAAATGGATTGCACGTTGATAGCCTTGCCATTCAGAGGGCTCCCCCCATGGCATTTTCTCCGTTAAAATAGCAGTGCTCGCTAGAGCTGGGCAGTCAGAATCGCTACTACTTCAGCACATAATTCCAGCAACAAGTGATTCTCACTGAAGACGTGGGGAAGAAGGAAGCAAGTCGCAACACACAAGCGGCAGAGTGAGGTTTTCGAACCGGTGGGGCGGGAAAGGTCGCGGCAAACCCGCAGGGACGTGAAATACCCCAGTCGCCCGCGGCGGAGACCCGCGCGCCTTCCCGGGGCTCCTGCGCGTCACCGGCCTCCCATCTGGGCTTTTTTGGCCCAAGATAGGTTTAAATCTCAGGCGGTGTCTCTGGAAAGCGCTGCCCAAGGTTTCCCAAAACGGACTTCGATTCTTTTTCAGCACGCAACTCTTTCTCTTACGCACACTCCCTTCTGGGCACAAAGAGGAGGTGTGCTCCGGATGCGTTCCGGCTTCCGTGCGCACCAGAAAAGTCTCCTTTTGTTTCTGGGCATCAAGACCCTGTCCCCACCAGGTATCGTTGCAGCCCGAAAAGACCCAGTGCCTCCCACTCACCTCGTCCCGGGTAGGAGGCTCGCTGGCGGCTGGCAGTCCGGCCGCTTTCCACTTTCAGTTTGCGCTCGGCCCGGGATCGGGCGAAGACTCGGAAAGGAGGTTTGGGAAAAGCGGCATCATTTTCCGCGCTCGCAGGCCCAGCGATCCTCCATCCAGGTTTTCGCCGTTGCCGGGCTTAAAGGCCAGTCCACAGAGGTTCCTGGGAGTTTCTGCTTCTCCCTCGCTCGTGAGCCACCTCATTCCCAAAAAGTTCCTGGAAGACTCCTGAGATTCTCTTTAGTAAGTCGCGGGACACTTGCTGCTTCTCAAACTCTGCTAGGACTGGAGCAAATTCAAAGTCACCTATTCAGGAAAACAGAACATGCCAGGCAAAGCAGAGACCTGGGGATACATTTAATCAGGTACCAGTGTTTGGTAGACTGAGCAGGATGATCTTTAGTTTTTAAAAAGTGGCGAAAGAAAACTAACTTCAGGCCACTG
The DNA here is from genome assembly GCF_018350175.1 of Felis catus. Taxonomy (NCBI): domain Eukaryota; kingdom Metazoa; phylum Chordata; class Mammalia; order Carnivora; family Felidae; genus Felis; species Felis catus. The sequence goes on from NC_058371.1 coordinate 31,017,513, forward strand.
AATCCCAAATTTAGAGAACCCGTTTAAAATTATTTTTCCCTAGTCTGCAGGGAAGGTGATAAACCTAGGGAGGTAATTGAAGATCTTGGGAGGGCCAAGGCTTGGTTGAGGCAAGTGAGGCATCTAGGGCTTAAAATAGGAGGAGACAGTGAGTCCTACAAGTGCCGGGCACATTGCAGGAACCTGAGAGTCATTGCTGCCCTGCGCCTGCCTCACTGTAGTCCTGGCCCTGAGATCTCCAGTGCCAGGAACCTCAATTAACTAGTCTGTAAAAACTGGTTGATAATAATGGTATCAGCTTCAAGAAACACCAAACACACACACACACACACACACACACACACACACACACACACACACACGAAACACCAAACTCAGAGGAAAAGATTGATAAATTGGATATCACTGAAAGCAAATTCTGTTCACCAAAAGACACTTAAGGAAAAACCAGAGTAGAAGATATTTACAGTACATTTATCTAAGAAAGAATTCATATCCAGAATATAGCAAGAATGCCTAAAACACGATAAGAAAAAAAATCAAAAAAGCAACCTAATAAAAATCTCTGGGAAGGAAGGAACCGAAGACTTATACAGCACAAAGAGGAATATGAATGGCCAATAAGTATGTGAATGATGCTTAATTTCTTTAGTCATCAGGGAAAGGCAGATTAACACAATTATATACTACCACACATCCACCCATCCTAAAATGTGTATGGAACCACAAAAGACCTCGAATAGCCAAAGTATTCTTGAGAAAGAAGAATAAAACTGGAGGTATCACAATCCCAGATTTCAAGATATAAAAGCTATAGTAATATAAAAGCTATAAAAGCTTTTATATAAAAGCTATAGTAATTAAAACACTATGGTACTAGCATAAAAACAGCCACAGAGATCAATGGAACAGGATAGAGAACCAAGATATAAGCCCACACTATATGGTCAATCAATCTATGACAAAGAAGGCAAGAATATAAAATGGGGCAAAGAGAGTTGTTTCAATAAATGGTGTTGGGAAAAATGGACAGCTACGTAAAAACAAACTATACTGCTTTCTTACACCATACACAAAAATAAACTCAAAATGGATTAAAGACCTACATATGAGACCCAAACCATAAAACTCCTAAAAGAAAACATAAGCAGCAATCTCCTGGACATTGCCCTTAGCAACATATTTATGCATATGTCTCCTGAGGCCAGTGAAACAAAAATGATTGGGAATACATCAAAATAAAAAGCTTTTGCACAGCAAAGGAAGCCATCAACAACAACAACAAAAAGGGCAATGTAGTGAATGGGAGAAGATATTTGCAAATGATATATCCAATGAGGGGTTCATATCCAAAATACATAAAGAACTTTTACAACTCGACATCAAAAAAACAATCGGATTAAAAAAAATGGGCAGAGGACCTGAATATGCAGTTTTCCAAAGAAGACATCCAGATAGCCAACAGACATAGGAAAAAATATCCAACATCACTGATCATTGGGGAAATAACCAAAACCACAAGGAGATATCACCTCACACCAGTCAAAAAGGCCAGTATAAAAAAGACAAGAAATAGCAAGTGTTTGTTAGGAAGTGGAGAAGAAAGACCTCCTGGGCACTGCTGGTGGGGATGTAATTGGTACAGTCACTATGGAGAACAGTATGGAGACTCCTCAAAAAATTAAAAATAGAACCACCATATGAAGCAGTAATTCCACTTCTGGGTATCTGAAAAAAGTGAAACACTAACTCAAAAAAAGATATACAGTTGGCCCTTCAACAATGTGGGGGGTAGGGGCATGCCAACCCCCCCCCACCACCACATATTTGGTGTATGTATGATACATTGTGTTCCTACCATAAACTAAGCTAGAAAAAAGAAAATGTTAAGAAAATCCTAAGGGAAAAAAAATGTGTGTACAGTACTATACTTTATTGAAAAAAAATTCACATATAAATGGACCCATGCAATTCAAACCCACGTGTTGGAAGTGTTAATGGTATGCACCCCTACGTTCATTGCAGCATTATTTATAATACCTGAAGATACAGAAACAACCTACATGTCTATCAGTTGATGAATGGATAAGAAAATGCAGTATATATACACAGTGGAATATTATTCAGCCATTAAAAATGAAATTTTGCCATTTGTGATGTGAATAGACCTAGAGGGCATTATGGTAAGTGAAATAAGTCAGAGAAGGACAAATATCATATGATCTCACATGTGAAATCTAAAAAACTAAAACAGAAAGGCAACAGAGCTCATAGAAACAGAACAGAATGGGGAAGGGGAGAGAAATGGGTGAGGGGGGTCAAAGGCAAACTTCTAGTTACAAAAATGATGGGATTTAATTTACAGATGGTGATTACAGTTAAAAATAAAAGTATATATTGCATATTTGAAAGTTGTGAAGAGAGTAGATCTTTGAAGTTCTCATCATTAGAAAAAAATTGTAATTATATAGTGACAAATGTTAACTAGGCTTATTGTGGTGATCCTCTTGTAATATATACATATATCGATCATTATTTTGTACTACTGAAATTAATATGTGTCCATTATAGCTCAGTTTAAAAAACTATTCACTGGGTTCACCTGTTGGTGGTGAGCAGGGAAGGAGTGTTATTCTAAATCAAACTGAAAAATATATCACTTCCCCTACTTAAAACAATTTGGGTAGTGGTGTGGTGTGGTGACCCTGGTGAGTATCGTCTACCTTTGGATTTCTTCCACATCACTATTAATTTTTAAGAAGCTTCATCTTTTTATTTATTTTTTCAATAATCTCTACACCCAAGGTAGGGCTGAACTCAAGACCTGGAGATCAAGAGTTGCACAATCTACCAATTGAGCCAGACAGGCACCCCTCTTCCACATTATTTTAAACTTGATTTTACTAACATAAAAGGGCATGTGTGTGTGTGATATGACTGCCCTTTAGGTCTTTAAACCAGGGAAGGCAAGTAGGTGAATGAGAACAATCACAACTTTTTTATGAAGCAATGTAAACTATGCATTTAACATACCTCTAGACCTCACATACCCGCATTTTTCAAATGGGATAATTTGCTAAAGGCTACCTGACTTGCCCAAAGATATTTAGTAAATAGCAATTGTTTTTTATAACCTAAGTTTGGTTCCCCAAACCTCTGCTAAATCAATGTTTTCCAATGGTGTGGCTCTAATTCGTAGTTCTCACCAGCATGAAGCAAAATTACATTACTTATGATATACTTATTTTATACCGTGATATGCAAATTAATCGCCCATCCTTATTCTGAGACTGTGCCTTTGTTTACTCTTTGGGTGTTAAACTGAACATTCTTTTGAAAAATGGTGTGCGCTAATAAAGGTTTTCTTTTTCCCATTAAAATAAAAAGCGGGGGAAAGCTGTTAGTCCTCCGATTTTTTTTTTTTTTTAAATATTATCTAATCCATGAATTTCAAAGGTCAGGACCCAATTCCACACCAAAAGAGAACAAGAGTGTCTGCGGGGTTAAGTGAGGGAGGAGTGAGCGCGGGAACCAGGGTGTCAGGTGAAGAAGGACAGAGTTTGAGCTCCCCAGCCTAGTGGAGGAGTAAAGACAACGCAGCCCCGGCCTCCAGGCGCTAAGGACCGGCGGGAGGCGGTCCGCGCTTTCCCGGGCGCACTCCGAGACCGAGGACGCCCGGCGGCCGGCGAGGGACAGGCAATCCTCAGGGGCAATCACAACCCGCGCTTTGGACCACGGCGCGCCCATGGACCTCGGCCTCTGCGCTCCAGGACTCGACCGACTCCTGCGCGGGGTGGCAGGGGCCTCCTAGCCGGGTTTACTGTCCCAGGGTGAGACCGGGAACAAGACCTACAGTGCAGCGGGGACGCACGGTGACGGTCCGGACGTGGCGCAGGACTTGGAGATGCGCGCAGAAGCTAGACCGCCAAGGGGCGCTGTGCAAGCCGGGGAAATCAGAATTCTCGCGATAGGTGAGACTAGGCTTTCCGGAAGTGATTCTCCGGAAGAAGCATGGTTGCCCCCCAGATCTGGCCGGGTTTGCACGCTGAGCTGCCGACGCTATGCAGTCAGATGATGTGAGTGTCCTGTTTTTCTGCCACCTGGGTTCTCCTGCTTTAGGGGGATCAGAAGCAACACTTAGGTGGCCCATTAGCTTCGTGTCGCTCCGGAACCGAGGCTGCCGGAACCCCGGTTTCCGAGCGTGGGGCTCTCACGTGTCTACCCGGGATCTCCAGCGCTGCCTCAGCGGGGTGAAGGGGCCAGAACAGCGCCAGTCCACAGGGTTGGCTTATTCAGTCCCTGGTGCCCAGCAATGAAGGACTGTGCCTATGGTGTCTCTGGACGTGGGAGGCGCGGGTGGAGGTGAGGTTGGGGATGGTATAGCTAAGTTTAGACTTCAAATTTCCAGATCCCATTCTTCCGTGTTCACGTTCCTTGATAATCTTTTTTTTCCTGTGTTAGGATTTTCCTTACATTTGTTCATGGTCTGCCCACGTCATAATTTTTGGAAGCATCCTCGGTTCATTTAATTAGTCCTGGGAAATACAGAAGCGCTGTGTGCCAGGCAGTGTGGTAATTACTGGAGATTTAGTTTTTAATAAGCCAGACAAAAGACCTCTGCTTTTCTGGAGCACTCTGGTGGAGGAGACAGATGGTAAACAAGTGAACATATTTAAAACCATTGTACTGTGTAATAATACTGTGAAAAGAAGACCAAAGTTGATGAAGGAGAGAGTAATTAGGAGAGACCACTTCAGACAAAGCTGTTGTGGGAAGGTTTCTCTGAATAAAAGACATTTGAGCTGAGATCTAAAAGATGAGAATGAACCGTCACTGAGGGGCTGAGGGAAAAGCAAAATATCTGGGCAGTAGGAACAGTACAATACAAAGGTCTGGATATAAGAGAGAAGGACTGTACTAAAGAATATTGATGTGACCTGTGCTATAGGAATCCAGGGAAGAGCGAGAGATAATGAAGTTAGATGTGTTTGCGGGACAAGATCGTGTAGTGTCTTTTAGGGCTTTTAATGGGAAATGACGTCTGACTTTTGTGAAAAGTTGTCTAGTTTTGTGATAGTCTTTTCAAGGAGAGAAAGCATAAGAGCAAGGAAACTAGAGCATGATGAAAATAGTTTCAACCCAGGTTGTAATGGTGGAGATGAAAAGAAGTGGGTGCATTTGAGATCTGTATTATCAGTATAACCAAAAAGACTATGTGATGGATTCAGTGATGAGGAAAAGGGAGAAATCAAAGGATTTCGAATAGTTCATTGGTGGTTTTATTTATGGAGATGGGGAAGGAACACAGTATTCTTTCAAGGGGTGTGGACATGTTAATGTGTATGAGGCCTTTCAGGCTTCTAAGTGGAGATGTCAAGTAGGCAGTTAAATGTGTATACAAGTCTGTAGCTCAGGTGAGAAGTCTGACCAGGAGATGACAACTTGGGAGTCATCAACTTACAGATGACATTTAAAGCCACAAGCCTGGGGCGTCTGGGTGGCTCAGTCGGTTAAGCGTCCGACTTCAGCTCAGGTCATGATCTCACAGTTTGTGAGTTCGAGCCCCTTGTCGGGCTCTATGCTGACAGCTCAGAGCCTGGAGCCTTCTTCGGATTCTGTGTCTCTCTCTCTGCCCCTCCCCCACTCACACTCTGTCTCTCTCTCTCCTTCAAAAATAAATAAACGTTAAAAAAAATAATAATAAATAAAGCCACAAGCCAGAATGAACTCCTAGTTTCCCAGTTTCATTTCCTCCTACCTGTTTCCTATCACCGCCTGCCAAACACACATCCTATAAAATTCCAAAAACGTTGTTGTTTGTTTACATTTCTTTATGTATTAGGCTTTAACTACTGTAGCTGCTTTAAAGCCTTTCCCAGTTCCTCAGGGCAGCCCACTTAAAGGCTCTTACAAACTTCTTTTGTGGCACTTAGACTAGTGCTTTGTGATGCTTTGTTTACATTTCTTTCTCCCTAAGTAGAGAGGTAAAACTGTTTAAGGACACTACCTTACTTCATTCAGCAAATACTTGAGTGCCTCCTGTGTGTCAGGTTTTAGGATTGTCAGTGCCTTACATAAATTAAGTATACCATCAATGCTGAATGAATAAAGAACACATTAGTTAATAGAGGATAGTAGTAGATGGTTTTCTTTGCCCAGATGAGATGAAATTATGGTACATATATCCAACAATCTAGTTCTGTGCAGCCTTTTACAATGGGTAATGAACATATTAAGAAAGTCACAAAATTAGTATCTCATTTTTGTTAAAAATATACATATAGGCATACTGTTGCTGGAATGCATATATAGAAAAAATTTGAAAATATTTACAAAATTCTAATGAAGTTTTATCTGTGGGTGAAGGGGTTGTGGTTACTGATAATTTGTATTTTTTTTCCCTACAAGAATCTGCATAAAAAGAAAACAAATCAGACATTTTTAAAATATTTATTTTGAGAGAAAGAGCAGGAGTAGAGGAGGGTGACAGTGAGAGAGAATCCCAAGCAGGCTCTGTGACGTCAGCACAGCCTGTCGCGAGGCTTGAACTCACAAACCGTGAGAACATGACCTGAGCAGGTGGAATCCAGAGTCCAGTGCTTCACCAACTGAACCACCCTGGTGCCCCCACAGATCAAACTGTTTTACAAAGCATGTCTTCCTCCTCTCATTCCTCAAAGACTCCTTTGAGACCTCCTAAGTAAACCAGGGCACTGTGTTTTCCTGGGTTAATACTCCCACCTGTTGGGTCAGAGCAATTGAAATGTGTTCTTACCTTGTCTTGTAGGTTATCTGGGACACACTCGGAAACAAGCAATTTTGTTCCTTCAAAATAAGGTGAGTCTAGATTTGCAACTTGGGCAAAGATTCCTTCAGCTGTCCTCTTGTTAACCCCTCTTACAATTTTTGCTCTTTCCCTCTCATTCTAGAACCAAGACTCAGAGTTTTTGCAGAAATGAATACAGCCTGACTGGACTGTGTAATCGGTCGTCTTGTCCCCTGGCAAACAGTCAGTATGCCACTATCAAAGAAGAGAAAGGTAACTCCTTAGTTTGAACTTCCATGAGAACTAGCCAACAGCTTTTAAAAGGATATTCTTTCGTCTCTCTGTAAGTAATATTAACGGTATTTACCTTACCTTGCAGGACAGTGCTACTTGTATATGAAGGTTATAGAACGAGCAGCTTTTCCTAGGCGGCTCTGGGAACGGGTAAGACTTAGGACATAAAATGACAGTGACCCTTGATCAATAACAAAACTGCCACATGCTTTTCTGTCTTCCTTGACCATAGCTACATTAAACTTTTGAAGCCAACCTCATTAGGCCCCTGGGTATCATAGCAGTGAAGGCCCACCTAGTCATTTACCCTCACTCTTCAAGCTTTCTTTTTCTGTTTATAGGTCCGGCTTCATAAAAACTATGAGAGAGCACTGGAGCAAATAGATGAAAATCTAATTTATTGGCCCCGTTTCATTCGACACAAGTGTAAGCAGAGATTCACCAAGATCACCCAGTACCTAATTCGAATTAGAAAACTTACATTAAAGCGACAGTAAGTATTTAGATCATTCATCTATTATGTGTATTTTTTTTAAGTCTGTCTTTCCTTGGATCATTTTATGGAGAGACTCTGAAATGTCTAGTAATGGTTCTTACTAAATTCAGTTTCAGGTAACCTTGTATGATATGCTACAAAGAAAGTTTACCTCTGATTAAAGTTGTGCCCTTTGATCTGTTTAAAAAACAGTGTGGGGGTCGGGGGGGCACCTGGGTAGTTCAGTTGGTTAAGCATCTGAATTTTGATTTCCGCTCTGGTCATGATCTCTCGGTTTGTGGGATCAAGCCCCATGTCGGGCTGCATGCTGACAGGGCAGAGTCTGCTTGGGATTCTCTCTTTCTCCCTCTCTCTGTCTTTCCCCTGCTCGCACATACGTGTTCGCTTGCGCTCTCTCTCAAAATAAATAAAAATAAACTTAAAATAAACAAAAATAAAAAACAATATAGTAGAACTTGATGATCTCCTCCCTGTCTGAAAATCAGCTTCAGGAAATTGTATAACTCCTTGACACAATCATAAAATTAGGGATTTAACAATGACCTAAAAAATGGGGATAAATAAGAATGTCAGAACTTTACTCTGGGTTCACCGAAAATTAATTTTAAAAAGTGATATGAAATCCATGGAATTAATTGGATATCTTACTAAGGAGTGCTAGGTCCTAATACTTTTTCGTTGTGACCTGCAGAGAAAGCTAAAGGTGGCAGTCTTCTACAGACAATTTTTTTTTTTTATGTTTGTTTTTGAGAGAGAGAGTGCGATAGTTGGGGGTCAGGGGGGGAGCAGAGAGAGGGGCGGGGGACAGAAGACCCGAAGCAGGCCCTGCACTGACAGTAGTGAGCCCCATGCGGGGCTTGAACTCACGGGAGATTGTGACCCGAGTCAAAGTGAGACACTTACCCGACTGAGCCACCCAAGCATCCCTACAGAAAATTCTTTATTTTAGTTAACTGAAGCATTAATCATGAAGCATGGTGAGTGCCCTCAGAAGTCTCAGAATGCTCAAAGAAAACAAAAAGTAAAATAAGCATAAAAATATGTGTAAAAATGTGTGACTTGTAGTATTAACTACTTAGGGAATTACAGGTATATAATGTTAGCTATATTGAGCTGAGCCCTGCAAAATCAACTCCATTCCTATTTTCTCATTTTTTTAAAGGAACACACAAAACATGCCCTTGGGTTTTCTGATAATGTGTTTTATTTTCCATAGGAGGAAGCTTGTTCCCTTGAGTAAGAAGGTGGAGCGGAGGGAAAAAAGAAGAGAGGTAACTTACCCTTCTTGTATTCATAGCTTCTGTATCTCATTCAGGGTAGGACTCTATAGGCAGGGATCATGAGAAAGATTCAGTCACCATTTCCTGTGAACTGTTTGGGCCTTGGGTAATGGTTCGCTAATAGATAACAGTATTAGTTGCATAAGATATTGGATATTCGTATTTTAAGATTATGATTTTCAGGGCAGGTTAAAATAAGGGTTCTTGGAGATATATTTAATGGAGAACAGAGAAGTACCTTGTCTGAGATTCTTGAAGTTAAGTATTTTAGAAATCAGAATTTTGGGGGACACCTGGGTGGCTCAGTCAGGTAAGTGTCCAACTTTGGCTCTGGTCATAATCTTGAGGTCTGTGAGTTCGAGCGCTGCATCAGGCTCTGTGCTGACAGCTTGGAGCCTGGAGCCCACTTCAGATTCTGTGTCTCCCTCTCTGCCCCTCCCCTGCTCACATTCTGTCTGTCTCTCTCAAAAGCAAACATTAAAAGAGAGAGAAATCAGAATTTTGGTATGTTGTTAATCTTATACATTGCATACTACTCAAAGCAGGGTTTGAGCATTCTTTTTTCTTTTTTTTTCCATGGTAAATGTACTCTCTAATTCCCATTCCCTCTTTCCCCCATTCCCCCCAACCCACGTCCCCTCTGGTAACCATCAGTTTTGTATAGTTAAGGATCTGTTTGGCTTTTTTTTTTTTCCTTGTTTTGTTTCTTTAAATACCACTTTCTCTTTATCCATTCATCAATCGATGTACACTTGGGCTGCTCCCATATTTTGGCTATTGTAAATAATGCTGGCATAAACAGAAGGGTGTGTGTAACCCTTTGAATTAGTGTTTTCATTTTTGGGGGTAAATACCAGTAGTGCATTGCCTGTATTGTAGTGTAGTTCCGTTTTTAACTTTTTGAGGGCTCTCCCATACTGTTTCCTACAACAGCTACACCGGTTTGCATTCCCACCGACGGTGCAAACGGGTTTCTTTTTCTCCACATCCTCACCAACACTTGATGTTTCTTGTGTTTTTGATTTTAGCCATTCTGACAGGTGTGAGGTGATACCTCATTGTGGTTTTGATTTGCATTTCCCTGATGAGTGATGTTGAGCATCTTTTCACGTGTCTTTTGGCCATCTGGTATCTTTGATGAAATGTCTGTTCATGTCTTCTGCCCATTTTTATTTTTTTTTTAAAGTTTATTTTGAGAGAGAGAGAGAGTGTGTGTGTGTGTGTGTGTGTGTGTGTGTGTGTGTTCGCATGCAAGTTGGGGGGAGGGGCAGAGGGAGAGAGAGAGAATCCCGAGGAGGCTCCGCACTGCCAGTGCAGAGCCCAATGCTGGGCTCAAACCCACGAACCATGAGTCATGACCTGAGCTGAAGTCGGACACGGAACCAACTGAGCCATCCAGGTGCCCCTGCCCATTTTTAAATTGGATTGTTTTTGGGTATTGAGTAGTATCAGTTCTTTACATACTAACCCTTTATCAGATATGTCATTTGCAGATATTTTCTGCCATTGAGTAGGTTGCATTTTAGTTTTTTTGTTTCCTTTGCTGTACAGAAATATTTTAATATAACCTCAATAATTTATTTTTGCATGTATTTGCCTCAGGAGACATAACTAGAAAAATGTTGCTATGGCCAATGTCAGAGATTACCACCTGTTCTCTCTTCAAGGATTTTTATGGTTTGGGTCTCATATTTAGGTCTTTAATCCATTTTGAGTTTATTTTTGTGTGTATGGTGAAAGGAAGGGGTCCAATTTCATTCTTTTGCCTGTGGCTCTCCGGTTTTCCCAACAGTGTTGTTGAAGAGACTTTTTCCTGTTGAATATTTTAATTCTCCTTTGTCAAAGATTAATTGATGATATAATTATAAACTTTTTTCTGGGTTTTCTGTTTTATTCCATTGATTTATGTGTCTATTTTTTTTTAATTTTTAAAAAAAAATTTTTTTTGACGTTTATTTTTGAGACAGAGAGCATGAATGAGGGAGGGGCAGAGAGAGAGGGAGACACAGAATCTGAAGCAGGCTCCAGGCTCTGAGCCATCAGCCCAGAGCCCGACGCAGGGCTCGAACTCACGGACCGCGAGATCGTGACCTGAGTCGAAGTCAGACGCTTAACCGACTGAGCCACCCAGGCGCCCCTTATGTGTCTATTTTTATGCCAGTACCATACTGTTTTAATTACTACTGCTTGGTAATATAACTTGAAATCTGGAATTGTGATACCTTCAGTTTTTTCTTGTTCAACATTGCTTTGCCTGTTTGGGGTCTTCTGTGGTTTTATTAATTGTTCTAGTTCTGTGAAAAATGCTATTGGTATTTTGATAGAAATTGCATTAAATGTGTAGATTGCTTTGGTGTAGGGACATTTTAACAAGATTTGCTCTTCCAGCCCCATGAGTCTTTCCATTTTTTTGCATCATCTTGAATTTATCAGTGTTTTATAGTTTTCAGAATACAGGTCTTTCATCTCTTTGGTTAAGTTTATTCCTAGATATTTTATCATTTTTGATGTAATTGTAAATGAGATTGTTTTCTTAATTTTACTTTCTGCCGCTTCATTGTTAGTGTATAGGAATGCAACAGATTTCTGTACATTGATTTTGTATCCTGTGACTTTACCGAATTCATTGATGAGTTCTAGTAGTTTTTTGGTGGAGCCTTCAGGGTTTTCTATATATACAGTGTCATGTCATTTGCATATAATGAGAATTTTACTTCTTCCTTACCAATTTGGTTTGCCTTTTATTTCTTTCTGTTGTCTGATGGCTGTGGCTAGGACTTCTAGCACTATATTGAATAAAAGTGGTGAGAGTGGACATCCTTGCCTTGTTCCTGACCTTACGGGAAAAGCTCTGTTTTTCCCCATTGATGATGATGTTGGCTGTGTGTTTTTCAAATAAGGCCTTTATTATGTTGAGATATGTTCCCTCTAGACCTAGTTTGCAGAGGGTTTTTATCACGAATGGTTGCTGTACTCTGTCAAATGCTTTTTCTGCATCTATTGAAATGATAATATGGTTTTTATCGTTTCTCCTAATGATACGTATGTATCATGTTATTTTGTGAATGTGGAACCACTCTTGCATCCTGGGAATAAATCCCACTTGATCGTGGTATGTGATTTTTTTTTAATGCAAGAGGGGAAAAAAAAGTAATTTTTTTTTTTTGAAATAAATTTTTTTTTTTTTTTTTACTTCTACAGGCTGAAATATGAGTACTAAGGAAGTAAATGGGTTTACTCAAATTTTTCTGTTACAGGAAAAGGCATTAATAGCTGCTCAGCTGGACAATGCCATTGAAAAGGAATTGCTGGAGCGACTGAAACAAGATACGGTGAGAAAGCTAGGAAGTTTGGGATATAAATTTCACTTTTTAGGCAGTAACATCATGCTAGGAAATAGTGGGAAGTGTGTTTTACTTTCAAAGATGCTAGAAAGATCTTCACCTTGATTTTGTTCCTGGAATAGAACAAATATACAGGCCTTGGCTTCCCCGTCTTAGTTCGTGAACATGAACACGAAAGGTGCCCTGGTTACCCTTGATGTTCCATCCAGCAAAGAGACCTTTCCCTTTGCACCATACTGTGAACTCCTGTTCCTGACGCAATGGTTTCAGAGCTCTAGATAAGAAAAGGCATGCAGTTCTGATCCTCCTGCATATTACCCTAGTCTAAGGTTCTTTAAAAGGAGTTAAATCTTCTTAAAAATTAGTGTCATTTATGAGACAAAACGGATAGAACTTATTTTTCCCGTATTATTTCCTATCAGCAAATTTACATTTGTTCTAACCCACTGATTTTATAAACTACCAAGTTTATAGTGTTTGGTATTAACCACTGATTACTTAAATGTCAGAAATGGGCTTGTAAAGACACTGTTGGCTCTAGGCTTGAAATTAATATAGAAAAATTATTATCCATCACATTAAGTATTCTCATTTAATCACTGAGGAGAAAACAGTATGTCATCGGACAGTGGACTTCAAGTGTAAAATCCAGATGTTGTTAAAGCCAGTCTGTATTTATGTTCTTCAGTATGGCGACATCTACAACTTCCCCATTCATGCCTTCGACAAGGCCCTGGAACAGCAGGAGGCAGAGAGTGACTCTTCAGATGCTGAGGAAAAAGATGATGAAGAAGTAAGCCTTGTTTGTTCGTTTGTGCTTCCTAAAGCAGTAACCTGTAGACCTAGATCTCTTTATATGTACTTGAGTGACAGAACAGCATTTTCACTCCCCTACCCAAAAATAATTATTTGGTCCTTTTTTTTCTATCATGAGATTAATTTTAGTTCAGTCAACAAACTATTAACACGTTGGATTTTAATCTTACTTATTGGCATTCTGAGATTTTTCCTGCAAGGGGACAAATGAATCCTCATCAGCTGACAGAATATACCATTCAGGAACCTAAAATTTATACAGGATTTAATTTCACTATTAATATAGGGGAGGTACTTGAGTGATAGTCTTTTAGAAAAAGGCCAGATTTAGCAGGTAATTGCTAATCACATGGTGCGCTCATACAGGCACATAGGTGTACTTTTCCTAGTAGTGACCCTTTTTTGATATTTGAAATTAATAGATTTAAGTGTTTGTAAAGCCTAATGTACTTTTTTTTTTTTTAGCAAATTAAAATGATCTAATGATTTGTATTAGGCATGAGAATTGATGTCCCTAAAATGTTTTAATTCAGAAGTATTAAACTTGGAAATAATTAGATTTTGGTTGGGACTAAGTAAGTAGACTATGATTCTGTTTGTGACTGTTGCACTTATCAAAGAATAGAATTAGATGTGTGAGCTGAATTTTCATTCTGTATTTTCAACTTAACAGTTATGTTTTTGTTTTAGGATGTGGGAAAGAGAGAGTTTGTGGAAGATGATGAGGTGGATGAGAGTGACATAAGTGATTTTGAGGTGAGATTTATGGGCAAAAAATTGACCTATGACCTTCAGAGAACAGAACGTTTCTGAACACACACAGAGGCAGATAAATTGCCTAGTTCTAAATTGAGAGGACGATGAAAGGAGTTTGGGAGATGCATCTAGCATTTTCTCTCTTTTTTTCCCTCTCTCCCTATCAGGATATGGATAAGCTGGATGCCAGTAGTGATGAAGATCAGGATGATAAATCCTCCAGTGAGGAAGAAGAAAAGGCCCTTGATGCCAAACATAAAGGCAAAACACCCTTGAAAGGACCTTTGCGGAGGAAACGAGCCTACGTAGAGATAGAGTATGAGCAGGAGACAGAGCCTGTGGCCAAGGCCAAAACCACATGACTTCCCTTCAGACATCTGCAACAGGACTGAACATTTTCAGTATCCTCCTTTCTTTTACCTTAACTATGTATATACCTCCAGGTTTTGCTCTTTCATACAGTATTTCACACAATATTTGTGTCTTTAATATTTATGCTGCTTCTGTGGGGCAAGGAAATCTGGGAGTGGAGAAAGCCTTAAGTTGTGAACAGAGTATTTTTATAGTGTTGGCATATGTTTTGAAGTAACAGCTTGAGCCCAAGAAGCTTAACAGATGAATCTGTGGGTGTAAATATTTCTAAATTGTAAATGCTACCCACCTGTTTTCCTTGGTATCCTTCTCCCCCACCCCCCCTCAACTTTATTTAGAAATGTTCAGATTTCAGTTTTTTCTTGTTCTCCTTTCCCTACTTCTGTGGGAATAAAAGAAGGAAAAAGAACTAAGTTACACTGTTGAGTGTAAAAATACCTTTTTTCTTAAATGATTCCATGTATACAGTTGGAACAAGAAGAAAAGTCTTCCTGTTTTAGGAAAGTAAGACAAATCTTAAGTTCCATCGTAAGGCGTGCCTTCAGAAACCTGCTGGACTTTTCTGATACAGTTCACCACCTTGGTGTCTTCACAGCTTTGGAGAATTTTGACCAGGAGACCCTGAAATATGAAACCAAACAGGCTTTTTCTTTTTAATTGATACTTCTGTTCCTTTTACCTCGGTTCTTGTTTCTCGGTACCATGTTCAAAGAGAAAGAATGGATGAGACTAGGGAACAGTTCATGGAACAGGTGTAACTTTAAAAGCTGTGTTGGCATGTAGGCAGATGTCCTGCTGGCTCAGGAAGCAGCAGACTGATCCCAGCCGATGCAAATTAGATTGGATCCAGGACTTGAAAACTGCCAGAGATTAAAGAGCCAGTACGAAGTAATTTGAATAAACTGATAACACAACAAACAATACTCTATAAATATTGTTAGGATATGAATTTTTTTCATGCTGCTTTATAACCTGAAGATTTCTAAGTGGGATAAGAAATGAGGCAATAGTTTATAAATATATGTAAATATACACACAGCCATTATATGCTTTGGCTATGACAAGTTAACTTTTGTGGCATGTGAAACTAAAGAATTCCCATGTGGAAAAGTAAGGATAAATAAAAATACAGGTGCCCTGGAAAAACTGGAAACATTTCTGGGATCTGAATTACTCTATATTATTACTTCTTGGTGGCTTATAGCTCATTATTTCATCCTTAAAAAAAAAAAATCAGATATAACAGAACTTAAATTTTAAGAACTCTTAGTCTTTTGCCCATTTTCTATCCTCACCCCAGAGACATCTCCTGAGCCTCTTGCCTTTTGACCTAAATACCTCTGAATAGCTTTAAAAGTTGAATAAGTTAATCCGCCTTTATTGAAGGTTAGAGGGCTCCCAGGTGAAAACCTGAACCATGCATGTTCATTTACAGACTTGGTCAGGCATGTGAACAGTAAATTATAATCAATCATAGGAGCTTCCTAAGGACCAGCTTGCAGACTCTTACCTTCACTTGTCCTTGACAACAGTGGTCCAGGAGAATCAGGCAATCTGTGGCCTCTTCTAACAAGGCGCTCTTAACAGGCTCAGGTGTAAGGTTTGGATCCCTTGCTACATCACAGATCAGTTTCAAGAGAGCCTTCAATAAGACCACACGTCTACAGGAAACTCTGGAATCAGGAAGAAAAAAGTTACATTCGTACTCTAAAATCAGGATATTGAAACGGAGACTTCCAAGGCCATCTAAGTTGTAAAGCCCTTATTTCCTAAATGAAGGAACTGAAGTTAAATGACTTAGGAGACCAGGGAGCTGGAAGCAGAACTAGAGACCAGACTCCAGATTTCTGAACTCATTTTGAGCCCTTTTTTCTGCAGCATGGCTCCAATACACATACTCTGGCCTGCCAAGCCAGAAGCTTGGTTCTACTGTAAGGAAATCACCCCACCTGGAAAGTGAGAAGTGGGATCTCCCCTTACCAGGGGCTTTTACTTTGGGCCACAGTCCTTTAACTTACACAGTCATAGGCCTGGAAATTTAAAATGAAGTGAAATATGCTTGGCTTCTGGGACCTAATTGTAATTAGAATTTTCTGTTATTTAATTCCAGATCCTAGCTTTTACCCTCAGTTAAGCCCAGCCCATTTAACTTCAACTTCTTAGCATTTTTGAAAGTTTTTATTTTGATGAAAAAAAGTTCTGGAAAAGGACAGTGGTGATGGTTGTACAAAATCGTGAAGGTACTTAATGCCACTGAGTCCATTTTAAATGGCAAACTGTATATAGTTTTTCTTACAATAAAAAAACAAAACAAAACAAAAAAACCTTAAAAGCCTTAATGGAAGCTGAACAATAATGGAACTTGTAGTGCACAAATATCCACAGTAAACCGTATCTCTGGACAGAAATGTGACTGGGAGAATACAAGTTTACATCCCTTGATCTAGTAAGTACTTAACGATTTCCTATACTGTTTGCTGCTCAGTCCTCCACCTATCGTCAACATAAAACCTGCTGTTTCCCACTCCCCAGCCCCCCCTCGTGCCATACAGGGCACTGATTTTCTCACCTTCCTACTTGGGCTTGCCAATCCCGACTTGGAAGCTTAGTCTCTGCTCTTTAAAGACCTGCCAATGTTAACTGGATTCAATTTCTTTCATCCATCTATTCAGTCTATTTTAGTCTATTCATTCTTCAAATATTTGTGTATTTAAGAACCAGGTACTGGTTAAACTTTCATATACTCAATATACCAAAGTAGTGGTGTTACAGTTCAGTGGAGGAGAAAGCCTGTAAGTAAACCAAGGCAGTCCAGTTCCAGATGTAACTAAGGGAAAAGGTCGGGTACATCCTAAGGAAATGAGAGTACTGTGGTTCAGAACAGATACAGATGTTAGAGCACTGGACTCCAGCTGAATTAAACTTTGTTGATGCAAGAAGTATTTTGCTGACTTAACATGTTTCCCTTCCACTTTATTGTTCCTGACACCACCTCAAGCCAGAGTTGGAATGCTTTCTAAGCAAAGATATTCTCAGTATTCTCCTGGTCACTGCTCCACACATGTTCAGTACTGAGCTATAAACTATGAGTATGAGTAATGAACTATGAAGTTCTCTGTTCTCAATTAGATTTCAAAAACCTTAGGGTGAACAAAGTTAAGCATGTCTATTACAGCACTTCTAAGTGGACTCTGAAATTCTAATATGCATTATAAATTGAGGGATATACACCTGAAGTAACAATGGGTGTATTTTATCTTTTCAATGCAACTTCAGTTCAAAATTCAATAGCAATGTAAAAACAGGCCTGTCCTTAATACTTTGTACTGAAAGTATACCTGGACAAGTTCTGAAGTGAAAACTGGCTGAGTTTTGTCCCTCTTGGCCCACCTGCCTGCTTGGCTGTTTTACCTGGGCCAAGTGTACTGCATGAGAAGTTTTAAGGTTTCCAGTGTCTTCAGTCTAGCCTCCTCCTCTGGCCCATCGTAAACCTCCAGGTAGCTGATGATGACTCGCTCCAGCCTCTTCAAGTGCCGGACAGTTAGGATCCCCAACCTGAAAAGGGAAGAGAAGATGTGGCACCACAGGGATGAACTTGAGGGGTGCGGCCAGACCAGCGGCCGGGCACTCGCCTCTTCACAAACGCTGGCAGGTTTCTTGCATAGGTCCTACGTAAGAGAAGGCGGTGCTCTGGCTCCATGTGGGTCAGGATCAACTGCAGCACCTCGTCACAGTGTGTGGTGGGTCGAGCCCCACCTCCCTTCCAGTGCAGGCCTTTCTCCAAGACGGGGAAGAAGTCCAGCAGACACGAGAGCACAGCCTAGGAGGAAGTAACAGAAAAGAAGAGTTCGTTCATTTGCATTCACTGACTCGTCTAGCACCCTTATTAATCTGTCCGTGGGGTCCACATAGAATTCTGAAAGATACTAGTAAAAACACAGGAAGTGTATATTATTTTTAATGTTTTTTTTTTGAGAGAGCGCATGAGTGGGGGAGGGCAGAGAGAGAGGGGCAGAATCCCAAGCAGGCTCTGCGCTATCAGTGCAGAGCCCAACATGGGCTTGGAACTCCCAAATCGTGAAATCATGACCTGAGCCAAAATCAAAAGTCAGATGTTTAACTGACTGAGCCACCCAGGCACCCCAAGTGTATGTTACTTTATATTCTTTTTCTTTTTTTTTTAGTGTATATTTTTGAGAGAGTATAAGCAGGGAAGGCGCAGAGGGAAAGAGACAGAATCTGAAGCAGGCTGCAGGCTCTGAGCTGTTGGCACAGAGCCCGATGTGGGGCTTGAACTCATGAACTAAGATCACGAGCTGAGCCAAGTTGGACACTTAACCAACTGAGCCACCCAGGCACCCCTTACTTTATATTTTCAAATTTGTTTTACGTTATCTCCAAACAAGTTAACATCTACTCAAGACTGTTCTTTGCTAAGCTATGAAATGGGACTTCATGAGCACACCTGGGACTAACCCAAATTAATTTTTTTTTCATGTTTATTTATTTATTTTGAGAGAGCCTGAGGAGGGGAGGGTTAGAGAGAGAGCAAGAGAGAATCCCGAACTGTGAGATCATGACCTGAGCCGAAATCAAGAGCTGGATGCTCAACTGACTGAGCCACCCAGGCGCCCCAGACTTTAACCCAAATTTTAGGAGTCTAAGTCCATTGCCATTAAATAAGTTGAAGCAGTAGTTATACGTACTTACAGTAAAACCACTCCTGAACAGAATCTAAGATGGTCCTCATCTGTGTCCAGTTTGACCTACCCTGTCTGAAGTTTGTGTCAAGGCAGTCCCTTCTAGCTCTCCTGAGATTTTTGGTTTTTCTATGAGTTTTGTTTTGTTTTTAAACCACCATCTAAAGAGCCCTAAACTTTTGGCTCTTAGTACCTGGATCCTCAATTTAATACCTAAATTAATATTTAAAATGAAAGGTGGCAGGGGAACAAGGGAAGGGAGGGCAGGCACAAAAAAGGTTATTTCCACCTCTGATTTTATGTAACTTCTTTTCTCTGTCTTCAGAATGTTCTCCCATTCTAAGAAAGTTCTATTCATCCGTCAAATATCACCTCCTTCCCAAATCCTAAAACCATCCCAACACCACCAAACCTGGTTAACTGCCTTTTGCTGGACATGTGCTGCCCTTTATACAAATGTCTTTTAATAGATTTATCACTCTGCACTGTAGACATGTAAAAATACTCATTTATTTACGTGTCTTTCCAAAGGGTTTCTTTTTAATTTTTTTAATGTTTATTTATTTTTGACACAGAGAGAGGCAGAGCGTGAGTTGGGAGGGGGGGGGGGCAGAAGGAGAGGGAGAGACAGAATCCGAAGCAGGCTCCAGGCTCTGAGCTGTCAGCACAGAGCCCAACGCGGGGCTCGAACTCACAGACCGCGAGATCATGACCTGAGCCGAAGTCGGTCGCTCAACCGACTGAGCCACCCAGGCACCCCTCAAAGGGTTTCTTAAAGCCAGAAAGGCTTTAAGATTCATTGATTTGATTCATTCATTCTTGGAACAGACAGTGGTTACTAGCACACAGTAGGTATTTAATGTGTATTGGATGAAAGAATGGCACTGGAACATCTAACCTACAAGTTAGAGTTTCAACTGTGAGTTCACAGAGAGGAGCAGAGAAGAACACTTAAGATTAGTAAAACAGAACTTTTCACACATAAAGCCACCCTCAAATAATGTGTAACTGACCCAGATGAAGATAAAACACTGGCTTTTCTGTGGAGACTCAGCAATGTGGATGCCTGCTCAGTATTGAGACATTTTCACGAGTCATTTGCTACCTCTTTATTTTCAAGTTGGCCCTGACTTAGTTATCATCCTCATTTTCCAAGAGAGGAAAAGGGCTCAACTATTCTTATTCGCACAATGCCACCTTCTCCTCGAATTTGAGAACTGAGACTCACAGCCAATAAACAAATCGTAGGGTTACCTGGATGAGGCGGTACTCCGGTGTGTACAGGTGGTTGAAAAGGGCGTGGTAGAGGACCTGGGCTCTGTTATACTGGAGCAAATCAGCAGCTGGCTGCAAGCAAATTACCCCGTTAAAAGCTTCCCAACGGTGCCAAACCATGGATGATTTTCGAACTTGAATTACGGGTACGTGGGTCTATTACACCAGAGGATTCATAATAGCACTCTCGGCAAAGTGGTGCAGTGGAAGGGTGATGGGCCCAGAACAGCACCCTCTACTTCTGTGTATACTTTTTTAAAAGCTCCACAACACATAGTTAAGAGGGGGGAAAAAAAAAAAAAGTTTCCTTGAGTAACAGCTTGCGCATTTGGGTGTAATCCCTTTCAGTTTCCGATTCTTTTGCTCCTTGAAAGTCAACTGTTAATTACTCAAGGTCTGGTTATTCATTTTGACACGCGTGAGCATGGCCCAGGTGTCTTCCACATATTACCTACGAGACACAATCTACTAGGCTGGCAGAAGGAAAATATAAAGAAAAAATATAAAGAAGTGATTTTTTTTCACGTAACGGCATTAATGGAAAGTTAATAGGAAATATGAAAAGGCAAGAATAGTGATATTATGACTCAGTCTGTCCCATCAACACAGATGACAAAGTGCAGAGGTCGCTCACCACATTAAGCACGATGTGACGGAGGCAGTGGACACCCAGTATTTTGTTCTCTGTTTGATAGTCATCCGAGATGAGCAGCGATGGGGGAAGTATCCTCTCCAGATGTTGGTTCAGCCAGGGTCGAGAGACCTGCTGCAGAGTCCATGAGAAAACATGTTTTGTGGCAGGGTTATTCTTCCAGGATTCTCTATATGGAAATGTGAAACCACAGGAAGTAAAGTGATACAGTGTTAGCTAGCAAAAAAAAAAAAAAAAAAAAATTAAACTCTTCAAGCTAAATAAAGTATTATCTTGCCCTTGAAAAAAATACATACCCCATAAGATATCTCTTGATGTTACGCATACTAAATCAAAATAACTTACACTAAATACATTTAATAATCACCCAGGGCTCTGGGTCTAAAGCTAATCCAATGAGAAGGATCCATTTATAACCAACAGCTTGTAAAGAATCTGTGGGTGGTTACAGAGGAGACGTGCTGACACGCGAGAGAAGTAAAGGAAATGTCTTCAAGCATCACTATAATTATTGTAAGGGAGTAAATGAGTCAATATTTGAACAGCAATTTACAACTTATAAAGTGGGTTTACACACTTTACTCAACTAACCTTCAAAATAACTCTGTAATAGATAATATTATCTTTATATTACAAAAAAATGAAACAGGTTCAGAGAAGCCCTCTGACCTGGTTCTACTCAGAAGCAATAAAAAGAAGTACCAGACTACCTCCAAACCAAGCCTTTGAACTCCAAGTTCCTGGTAAGTGAGAGTTATGTACACATTTTTTCTCTCATCACAATGATGTTACAAATACTAACAAAATCGCAGGTAGAACTGACAGAAAACACTTTAGCTAACAGCAATCTATAGGGTGTTTTTCATCCCAAACACTGCTTCCATATCTAATAACCATCCTTATCTAATAACTGTTGATGAGTTTCAAGATCCCCGGGGTTTAAATTCAAACCACTTAAGTTTAAATCCTCTCCAAATCCCATTCTCGCCTAACTGAAGAAAGTTCAGTATAAATAATTTGGACAGAACTTCCAATGCCAAGGGCAGTTGTCAGGAGGATGGCAAAGAGCACTAGAAAATGGGGAGTCTGAAGACCGGGGCTCTAATGTAGAATTTGCCAATGTCTAATGTCATTTATAGCAAATCACAA
This sequence comes from Felis catus, assembly GCF_018350175.1. Lineage (NCBI taxonomy): Eukaryota > Metazoa > Chordata > Mammalia > Carnivora > Felidae > Felis > Felis catus. Next base: position 31,039,413 of record NC_058371.1, read on the forward strand.
CCTTTCTGGGCCTTAAGAAATCTCCTATTACAACACCTTTCTCTTATTGATGAAGAAACTCAAGTTTCTTTGAGCTCTAACATTCTAAAACGTTAGGCTGAAGCTCAAGTAAGTAGCTCTCTCAACAAGAATACTCACTTATTCAAATCGGGTTTAAGAAGCTCCATTATTAAAATAAATCTCCCTTTCTCATCTTCATTTTCTCCGTGCAGAAATCCTGCCACAGAACCACACTCAGTAACTTGAAGGAGTAAGGCGAGCACCTCTCCAGCAACGTCATGGGATCTTGGGCTGGTCCATGGTTGCTCCAAGCTGTGTGTGACCGCAAAAATATAGATGGGTCCTGCCAAGTCACGTAGGCCTGTCTTCCACTTAGGGCAAACCAAGGAATTCTTGGCCGCCTCAAATTTCCCCAAGAGTTTAAGAAACACTAAGCCAACTGCTGCCGCTTTCTCGGCCACTTCAGAGTAACCATGACCTCTACCTTCCTGCTCCTTGGGTGGGGCTGCATACTTCTCCAGGGCTTTTGCCACCTGCCCCAGCACTTCGGGCATTCCGTGGAGCGATGTGCCACTCCCCTCAAAAAACTGATCGCGTTCTGTGGCTTCTATGAGAGCACCGAGGTCCTGAACTGCACTTTTGCCCTTGCCCCGTCGGGACTCCTGGCTGGTAAGGCGGTGCAAAATCTGGGAGAAGGACTGTCCGAGGGCCGAGGAAGGCCACTCTCCCGGCAAGGAACTGCCTTCCCGCGATGGGGATTCCCGAGAGCGGTCATGCTCCATTTCTCGGACTGCGGCAGTGATGAGCTGGTCTCCCCCAGAGAACCAAGATGGAGGCAAGGTGGGGGTGGGGGGTCTGCTAGAGAAAGATCACTCGGATGCTGGAATTCTCCCGAAGAAAACAACTAAAGCCAAATAAAACGGCAAGACGTCCGGGGGACGGAGGACCAAGAGTCTAACCAGCATAATAAAAGTAAAGTCTGTAGAGGAAAAGGTGCAAGAAAGGGAAAGGAGCCTCTCTGGGAGTAAGAGAATCTCAGACTCCCAACGGATGATTAAAAACAAAAACAAAACCCTAAGAGTTTAAGAAATAACCCCCTAAAGTATGAGCAGAACACCTCCACGGGCACCTCCAGACCTTCCCGCACGCCCTGTGCCCATCAGGATCCGGACCTAGCTATCCTCGCTGCCGCAAAGCACAAAGCTAGCTTCCGCTGATATTGAGGCAACACTTCGTCATTTCACGACCTACTGTCGTAAAGCAACAGAGAATCGGGTTCCAGAAAAGGTGGTGTTTGGGCGAAAAATTTGCATAGATGGATCCTCTTGCTAGTTTTGTTTCTGTTTCCATTTAGTAAGGTAGGAACAAAAGAAGAACATCGATAATGTCTGAAAAGTGTACAGGATTTTACGGTTGAGACTGAGTGTATAAGTACTATGTATGTCACCCTTTCTGAAAAGTCAGTGGGACATCCTCGGGACTCCTTAACAGGAACCGCGCGCCGATCCTTTTGTAGTTCATAAGCGTGATGATTGGGTGTTCACGCCGTTGTGTGACATGTGCCACCCTTAAACCTTGTTACGACGCTGGCACATTACCCGTCTGACGTGAACTTTGGAGGATCCTTTTACTCTTCCAGTGATGCAAAAAGTTAGTGTCCTTTATATCCATCGGTATTCTGCTTGCAGGTTGTCACGCTGATTTTCCAGTTGGGTTCGAGCACTAGCTTTCTAGTTCTATACGAGGTGTTAGTAGCCGGGAGCCGGCGGTTTTAAATGGCTACCCGTGGGTTGCGGGGAGTCAGTTGCCAGTGTCCGGCGAGAATGGACTTCTGAAGTCTGACCACCCCCACCCCGACGCGGGGGGCCTTCCAGCAAAATGGGTGGTTCGGGCGGCGCGGTGGCGCCGGGGGCCGGTTCTCGAGTGTGAGCCCCCTGCGCTGCGGTGTGGCCACGCGCAGTACTGGGTCTGGGCGGCAGGCGGCGCCTCTCGAGTGTGAGCGCCCTGTGCTGCGGTGTGGCCGCGCGCAGTACTGGGTCTGGGCGGCAGGCGGCGCCGGGAGCGAGCCAGCGGGCCTCGACAATCTGCAGGTTCGAGCAGGGGGCCCACAACCACCTAGCGGTCATTGGTTCGGTTTAGACAGGCGGGGCGGGTTGGACAACCATGGCCCAGTGTGAGAACGTGTCCTGTCTCGCCGTGTCATGTTGCGTCGGCACTGCTTGTCCCCTAGCTGCGGGTTCCCAGAGGGTAGAATTGTGCCCAGGTGACCTGGGCTCCCCAGCGGCGGTTAACGGTGCGTGGCTGTCCTCGGGAGTTTGTTCGTGACTTCCGGTAGTTTCCCCCGCATCGTAGGAGCCCGGGAAGCAGACTTGATTGGTGCCAAGGCGGGAGCGGCAGCGCGGAGAAATGGGCGTCGCACACCGGAAGGGGTCGGAGAGCAGGCTTGGCTGCTTCTCGGAGGGGGAGCCTCGGCTAGCAGCCCCGCGCCTCCGCCACGCACCCGGAAGGTCGCCGCCTGCCTTTGGGATTCCTGTTCCCTCACCCCCACCCCAGAGAATCCAGAGAAAACCCTGTGGGGTTTTCCGATCGTGGGGTGTATGTTTGCAGCGACGGAGGGAGGGAGGTTCTCCTCCCCTGGGAGTGGTTCGGATCCGGAGAGACTTAGAGGACTTTGGTCCCACCTGGGAGAGGGCACTATCTGCGGGTGTCCTATCTGCGATGTCTTCCTTGCTCCCTTCCTTGTTCGCTCGCTGTGTGACCTTGGAGAAAAAGTCCAGTAACCTCTCTGTGCCTTAGTTTCTTTAACGGTAAAATGTGAGAAATGACAGCCCCTATTTGTTAGGATTGTTATGAAAAATAAAGAAGTTATATATATGTGTCATATAGGGTTAGGGTTAGGGTTAGAGCAAGCTCTGGGGAGTGTTACATTCTCTACAGGCAGTAGCTTTTAATTGTTAAACCACAGCTTATGTATTAATTTACGTTTCCTCTTTTGAGGGAATTTTGTGGTTAGGTTTCCTCTTTGCGTCTTTCATTTGGCCTCGCCTTCTCCGACCAATTGGTGGCTCTCATGATTTTCTAAGTCATTTCAAACATTGACAAAAACTAGTTCATCCCAAGGGGATTCTCCCATATTAAGGCCCGTGTGGGAGCAAGATGCCAGTCAATAGACTGTTAACTGTGTCCCTCCTGTGTGTCAGCCTCTTTTCCCTGTTCTACCCACTGCTTGTGCTAAGGGGATCCAAGATCTCCCTCCCTTGTGAGCAAAGTACCTGTATTGCAGAGACCTCCCCCTCTTCACCCTGAGTTTCCTGAGGCCAGAGACCATGTCTTTATCCCCAGTGCCTGGCACAATTTAGCCATGCAGGAAACGTTTGTTGAGCTCACGTGTCTATCCACAGAAGACTGGCTGAATAAACCACCGCATATCCACACAATGCAGTTCTGTGAAGCTTTACAAAAGAATGAAGACCATCTCTGTGGAAGGCCACCAAACTCCAGGATACCTTAAGCGAAAAAAGCAAGACTGGGACCCTGTATACGCTGCCTTCCTTCGAAGCAAGATGTGTGCTTTGCTTACATTTTAAAGAAGAAGCAATGAAAGTATAAATCACAAACTAATAAAAATGGTTGCATATAAGAAGAACAGGATGTAAGAGATGGAAATAAGGGCTAGACTTATTTTCATATATTGTGTTTTATAGTTTGACTTTGGAATCATGTAAATGGTTTACATGCTACATTCTTAAAAGAAAACAGCAAAGCATTTTGCAAAAGGACAAAAAAAAAAGCCATTAATCAAAGTATATCAGGAGTTACTGACATAACTGCATGGAAATATAAGAAACTGACTTTAAAACTCATTATTTTGACTACATAATCTTAGTGTGACACATCTTAAGGATAAAAAAAAAATCGCCAAGAAATCAAGCTGCATTTAATAACACTATTTGTTAGTAATAATACTGGTATTGTTATTTACATGCTATTGCGTGTATTTGTATTATATATATATGTATAAATAAAATAGTAAATAATTGAATTGATATTGTTGGAAATCAAGGTCTTCAGTGAGAGATGAAAAGATACAGGTATCAAAATCAATGATGTTAGGGATAAGTTGTAGAATGGAAAATTTAAATTGGCAATGGTAGTATGAATTCATGATTAAATTTTCTCTTTCTACAAAATGCATGTATGCAGGCTGTGTCCACTGAAAAGGCCAAGAAGCAATGGCAATCTCTTGGCTATGAGCAGCCCTAGTGTCCAAATGGATCATCTAAATGCCATTGCCCCCTGAAGAGGAACAGAGACCCCTTTAGGAAATGACTGATTTCAGAACCAGGGCAGGGATTGTGTAAGATGAGCCTGTGACATTTTGTTAGGCCAGAAAGCAAGGTAGCTATCAAATACTACTGAGGTTTTGTCAAAAGAACCCAAGAGCAAATAGAAAGGGGCACCCTTTGGCTAAAGATGGAATAGTTTGGGTTCAAGAAAGAATGACTGATTTGATCTTAACATATCTATAGAAATCCGTGAATATGTAGTAATATTTTTTTAAATCCCTCATTGCTTAGCCTTGTATCACCTAAGGAACTAACTCTTTATTTGGAAAACTGGTAAATAAGAGGAAAAAATCAAGTCTCTATTCTGCTGTTATTTCGGGGTACCCAAATAGTTTGAAAAGATAATAAATGCAACAGAAAGGTTAGAATTAGAGATTCATTCCTCACAACTCCTAATGAAGCACGGGGACAAGGCAACAATGGCTTAACAGCATGGCTATTAAAAGTATGAGGTGGAGGCCGCCTGGCTGGCTCTGTGGGTGCCACATGTGGCTCCTGATCTCAGGGTTGTGAGTTCGAGCCCCGTGCTGGGCATGGAGATTACTTACAAATAAAAAATTTAAAAAGTATGAGGTGGAATGTAAGTGGGAAACAAAATGGCTGGATGGAGCTAAAAAACCGGAACCCACTGATTTATCTTAACAGCATCACGAAGAGTGAGACACACAGATACCATGTGCAATAGGAAGCACACAGCATCTATGAAATACTCTTGCACAAAAATTGAACCTTCATCTAATCAAACTCCTGGATCTAACTACCAGATAAATGGCAAGAAATATGGCAGACAAACAGATGAAAAGAGACTACGATGGTATCATCAGCCAAACAAGGATATGGGAAGTTCCACAACTTAACGAAGTCTCTTCAAGAAATCACTCACACGGAAGAAATGGGGTGGAGGGAGAACTGATAGAAATTAAGAGCTTTTAAAGACATCTCAACCAACTGCAGTGTCAGATCCTGTTTTCTATAAATTGGGAAAATACCTAAAATTATAAAACCTTACCCTAAAAATTATAATCCTACCAAGCTTCCAGTGAGCCAAAAGACAGCCTTCATTTTTGAATATGAAATATTATATATAACATGAAATATATATAATATGAAATATATATAACATGAAATGTATATAATATGAAATATATAATATGAAAATTTTTTTAATGCAACATACAAACTTTAACAAAAATAACAGGCAAAATCAAACAGGCACTTATAGTAAGAGGAAAACTGACTAGAAGCAATTTATCTTGAATACCTTGCAATAACCTACTTGCAGTTGCATTTAACTGAGCTCTGTTGCTGTGAAGAATACAGCTGATGCACAGGTATGGAAGAACGATTTGCACATTTTTCAAGTATTCACTGAGTACAACCTTATATACACATATACGTTACATTTGGAAAAGATCTAATCGACGATCCCCAGATATACTTCATTTTGGTTGCTCTTTTGGAAGACATCGTCTAAAGAGAAGAATATTTGGTTCCGGCTCATGGATCATGTAGTGGACCCAGCCTAGACGCTGTTGGACACAACTCCTCTACTCCTCTTCAGAGATCAGATGAAATGTTACATACAATATGAAGTAGTGTTTTTTCTGCCATGAAGAAAAGTGTTGATGGCAGTCCTACAGTCTTTGTCATCAAGAAATCATAATAATTAACCAAGAATGAAAATGATCCAAGCAGTAGTCATAACAGGATCGTTTATTTCATGAGGAGCCCACCTAACCTGAAAAGAATAAAGGACATAATGAGTGTTTAACCTGGATTTAAGGGTATTGAGGAAGGAAGTGGGCAGTCAGAAAAAAAGTAGGCTTCCCCAGGAAGAACCTAACAAAGAATTTTCTTGTTGGAGTCAAAAACAGTATGTTTAAAATTTTTTAACATTTATTTATGTTTGAGAGAGAGAGCGAGAACAGGGGAGGGGGAGAGGCGGGGGGGGGGGGGGAACAGAGGATGGGATCATTCATGTCAGGAATGATCCCATCCTCAGGAGAAGCAGATTAAGGCCAGGCCAAGGTTGCCATACCATATTATTCTGAGCTGCTTGCAGTAACCTGGCGTTATTGCAACTAGTTTGTGAAACTAACTAACGGATCCCAGAATCTACAGTTTAAGAAAGTGCCAGGTAAAGGGGCACCTGGGTGGCTCAGTCAATTAAGCGTCCGACTTAGGCTCAGGTCATGATCTGATGGTTTGTGGGTTCGAGCCCCACATCAGGCTCTGTGCTGACTGCTCAGAGCCTGGAGCCTGCTTGAGTTTCGTTGTCTCCCTCCTTCTCTGCCCTTCCCCCACTCATTCTCTCTCTCTCTCTCTCTCTCTCTCTCTCTCTCTCTCTCTCTCAAAAGCAAATAAACATTAAAATTTTTTTTAAAAAGTGCCAAGTAAAAATGAAGGCTGTCTTTTGGCTCACTGGAAGCTTGGTAGGATTATAATTTTTAGGGTAATGTTTTATACTTGTAGATGATTTAAATGCCAATCTTATAAATTGCTTTCTTTTGATTCTATTTGTAAGTATGCCTTTGTTTTAATGTTTTTGTTATTGTTAACAAACCCATTTGAATAATCCAGAACAACCAAAGAATTTTTTTTGTCTTTCTTCTTGGACTTGGTACAGTAATTTTGATTTCTTTTTCTCCCTTGGTTTTATTGCTATTTTCAAAGTGATTATACAATAGCTCTAGTGGTAGTCTGAAAGAATTCTAAATCTTAGGGTAGTGTTTTATAAATGTACATTTATATAAATGTGAATCCTGCTACTAAATTATATCCTCCTAATTTGATTTCTAGGGAGTCTAGATGTGTCATTGCTACTTCACAAATCTCTTCTGTTGATTCAGAAACACTGCCAATTTTTTGTTTCTCCTCTAAAGTAATTTTGAATTTTCTTTCATGTGATTTCACTGCTACGGTCAAGTGATCATACTCAGATGGAAATTGGATAGAAATATAATTCTTAAGGTAGTGTTTTAGAAGTGTAGTTTACTTTATAGTAAATTTCATGAGTGAACTGTTTCCTTTTCTTTAATTTCTAGGTAGTATAAGATTTTTATTTCATTTGTTGCCATGGAAAAACACCCATAACATGAATTTGAGTAAGGGTTTTACTATGAAGTCCCACAGTTGGAGATCATTGGAACTCAACATTTATCTCTGATACCAAGGGTTGAATTTACTCTGTGTATAAGACTAATGTGTTTGACTAAATAAATCTTGATTAAAAAAATATTAAGCTAACCCCACATGCAGGCACTTTGGGAGGGGAAAAAAAGATAGCAGACCTATCTAGGTGGTCAATTTGCAGGGCTAGTCTCTATCCAAGGAAAAGAATGAAGATTGTAAAACCAGCTGCCAACAGAGAGAAAAGTTTGAGTGTCAAGGGCAGGAAACATCTAGAATAATTCCCAAACAGAGCAGAGCGGATGCCTTAGAAATATGTCATGGGGACCAGCAAGGGCTAGGAAGGGTCAGAAGAGGGGTCCCGTGAGGTTACTCCCTAACATAGGTAAGCCATCTAGGACTGGCCCAGCCCTTTCTTATTGCTAAGGACATCCATGGAATCGTTTAAAATGCTAACTAGCATTTGAAAACATGGCTTCAAACACCCCACTCTCTGTTCCTCTTGTTTTATTTCGCTTGGTATTAAATAATTCAGTTTCTGAATTCTTAACTATATGACTTCAATTTTAATACTTAGCTTTGATGTCACTGAACTTGGTACATTTGACTCTCCTACATCCCCTTCTGCTCTCTGTGATGTTAAGCTAAACATACTGTTTTGGGGGCACCTGGGTGTTTCTGTCGGTTGAGCATCCGACTTCGAGTCAGGTCGTGATCTCGCGGTTTGGTTCGGGAGTTCAAGCCCTGCATCATGACCTCTATCAGCACAGTGGTGACGGCAGAAGAAATTGCTTCTCTAATTTCAAAGGGAAATCTCTTTTTCCAAGTTAGCTCTATAACAATAAGCCACTTTGATCCTAAAGCATTAGAACACACCAGAGACTCAATATTAGAACAGAGTTTAGCTGTTTTAGAAGGCCAATCAGTTTTTCCAGCTGCCATTGGCAGATAGAAGGGATAGTGATGTCCAATCCTTGTGGTTCATTACTTGAAGATGGTCATATATTTAGTTTAGTGGGCAGATGAAAGATGTGCATGCTCCTTGGACTATCCTTAGGGCAGTGCAACAAAAAGCAAGGTCAAGAGATTATTGAGATTGTTTGCTGGTGCAGTCCACAGTGGGGCAAGGGTAAGGGAGCTCAATGCCCCCATTGTGAAACAATCATTGTAAAACAAATGGGTATCCACACAAGGCCAGTCTGAACTGAACAGCACTCCTTTGACTATTTTCTCCAAGAAGTATTTCTGATAACTAGCCAACAATATTCTTCCCTTCCTCTCAACTCTAGTTACACAATAGCTGGACCCCTCTTTCTCTAACCAGAGAGGAGGCCAGGAGCCAGTCACATAGACAACGGAAAGGACTTTGCATTTTATGGAAATATTAGGGGAAGCCTTAAACGGGAGAATATAGCTCACAGGTTTGATGTCATCTATCTTGTTTGGCTATGTTGAGAATAGACAGTATAGGGTAAGACTAGAAATGGTGATCAACCAGAAGGTTCCGTAGTGAGGCTTGTGAGGATGGTAGCTTAGATTATGGTGTTAGCAGTGGGAGTGTGAAATTCCAGATTCAAAATCAATTAGAAGAGAAGGCCATTGGGATTTGCTGACAAATTGGCCGAGTAGACTGAAAGAAAGGAAAAAGTCAAGGATAAGTGTCCCAGAAATAGTGCTACAAGACATAAATACTCTGGGTGTTGAGCCAGAAGAATTTAGAAATTACTTTTCCATGTGAGTATAAGTTTTTCTTCCGTTCGTTTTCTACAAAATGGAAAATGAAGCCTATATTTCTTGAAGTATCTTTCATCACCAGCATAGGTGTAAATAAAACACGTTTGATAGAGGCTTCAAATCTCATTTCCTAAGTATTCAACTAGGTTAAGCAACCTCAGCTATTGGGTCAAAATGTAATCTTAATAATAAGTTATCACTTCTATTTTCTAGTAATATGTATTACGGTAGATTAGAAAGCCCAAATATTTTCCCAGTATGAAATACCCCAAAATTGTACAGGATTTAACAAAAACAGTTTTCATTGCAAATCTGCAAGAAGAATAACAATTGAAACGAAGAATTACTGAAAACTAGAATAGTGAGTTTGAGCTACAAGTACAGAAGCTGTAAGGGTGATTGGTAACTTTGTAAGCAAGAAAGTGACATCTTATAGACAGGAAGGGATAGGAAGTAAGTTCTTGGATCTTCATGAGGAAGTTGTAGCCTTTAACTGGTGTGTTAAAGAGGAAAACAAAACAAAACAAAAATATATAAACATAAAGGCATCCTTCCTTGGCATAAAGGAAGGTATATCTGTCTGGCCTCTGGATGGGGAAAGAACAAAGACATTGAACTAGAGGTTTGTCCTGTCACAGGTTTGAGAGGGAATCAATGTAAAAATTCCTGCTTAGTTCAGGAAGCTCCAAGCTGGTAATACCAAAATCCATCATTTTAAATACCCCCGGTGCTTCTAAATAGCAGATAAAAAATTCAATATATAGGAATACAACATCTTCCCAATTCAAACAACTCTGCAACAATGAATTAGCTAAAGATGAGCTCATAACCCAAAATTAGAAAACACTAATGAATAACCTAACATAAACAAAAGCAGAGATAACAATCCCCTTTGAAGATTGATCTGAAAGAACTTGAAATAGTAGAATTGTCGAGACTTACAACTGTAATTTTGGCCTAAAATTTCCCAATAACCAGATTTTTAAGACTGTCAGGCATTGAGATCAATAGACCTTAAAGTAGATATGAGACAGGATTCACATTAAGAAATGTGTTTACTTGTACAGCACTTATTGAGCACATATTATGTTTTAGTCACTTTGCTAGGTGTTACGATAAAGAGGTACATGAGACTTGGTTCCTACAGTTTAGGAGGGAAGATGGTTATGTGAACAAAGCAGTGCAAGTAAAATGCTGTAGCCTTTTCCAGAGACTTACGTACATGGTACTGAGGGAATGCGCAGAGGGGAAAGAATTCTGGGCAGAAAAAGCATGTGAGCAAAGGCATTGAGGCCAGACACAAGGTGTTTTGGGGATATCACAGGCTATTGAATATGCTATTTTTTCGCCATTGTTGCTGCAGGCTTAGTGACCCATATATCTTTTTCTATTAACTTATATACGTACAAGATGTTTATTTCCTATCAATAATGTCTGTTTTCTTTTTGTATGCTCTTAAACAATTTAATTGTTCTCCTTTCAGGGCTGTAAGAGCCAATATAAAAATGTAGGAAACGTGGCATAAAAAAAGAGAAAATTAAAAGCACCTTACAATTACCTCACACAGAGATTATAAGCGTTTTAGTCTACATCCTCACTGCAATTTCGATGTGTTATCTACACATATCAGAGTATGGTATTATGCATAGCCAAGCTTTTGTTTACAATAAAGTATCCTGAACATTTTTCTGGACTATTAAGATTCATATATAGCTTCAGCTCTCTCTTCTTTTTATTGTAGAAGCAATACATGTTCATTGCTGAAAAATGAGAAAATATAGGTAACTAGAAATGAAGCAATAAAAATTGCCTTAGACTCTGTGACCCAGAATTAATCAACATTTTTGAGTTCGTTCTTCAATATATTTTTAATGCATATGTGCTTCTTATTAATTGCTTTAAACATGTTTTATATTAATACACCACAAGCGTATGCATTTTCTAGGAAGCGATTTTTTAATATCATTCCCCCACTAATTAAAAAAATAACCAATTGAGCATCTTTTATGTTCTATTAACTCTGCAAGGTTTTTGCATTTGTTATACTTTCTTCTCACAAAGTCAAGGGCTTTCTTTCACAGATGTGGCAACTGAAACCCAGCCAAGGGTTAGTGGTTTCTCTCGGGTCTCAGAGCCCACAAATAACAAGGCAGAATTCAAACCCAGGCCTTACTGTACCCAAAGGCCATGCTCTTTTTCAAGGAGATGGCAAAGGTAAAGGCAGAGGGGTTGGGGACACACAGAGGGCTCTCCCTCCCTGAGGGCTCCTTCTCTCCCTCCCTACCAGACAGGAGAACAAATCTGGTCCTAGTTTTCCCTCTTATGGCTTCTTGGGAGGCTGGTGTCCTCCTCTAGTTCCTTTAGAGGCATGCAAATATGTGCTTTGGGCAATAGCATGTGTTAGCGTCTGCTTTGGAAATATTCCTGCAGCTAAAAGCAGGAAGGAACTCTGTTGTGAAAGGTAGCCACAGGTAGAGTTTTGCTGCAGCAGTCAACAAAATAAACACAAGAGAATAAGGACCTTCTCCTTTGTGTTTGGCCCTTTCAGCAGAGAGCTGCCTCTCCTGCTGAGGCAAGCACATGAAAGGCCCTCAAACATGGCTGCCGCAGCAGGGGACCTGCTCGCTGAGGAGGGGAGAGGGAAGCCCCAGTCAGCAGCCAGCTCAGAATGCTCTAGGCAGGACCCTTTGTTGAAAGCCTGCCCAAAAGGGCATGCCATAAACACTTCCTTTCACTCAGCTCTTTCATCTGGGATCACCTCTCTCTCTGAAAGTCCCCTGCAGCTAACCCAGTTCGCACAGACTTCTTCTCCAGCACCCCCCCTCTTTTTTTTGTTTTTGTTTGTTTGGTTGGTTGGTTGGTTGGTTTTCCTAGAAATGTGCTTGCTGTTCCCTTAGACTCAGGCCAGAGCTTAGAAAAAAAGCAACATTTATTCTCATCTGAGAGTGTTCAATGTCAGACTTGCCTATGGAAATCATGCTGTGTAGAGAGTAAAGAAGGAAAGGAAAGGAACTAACATTTATTAATCACTGAAGGAGTTGGATACTTGGACATGCATCATTTCATCTGTCTCCACAACATCCCGCAAGGGTAGGTATTGTTGGTCCCAATTTACAGACAAAGAAACTGAGGTGCAGAGAGCAGCTGACTGGCAGAGCAGCCTGTGGCTCAGACCTCTTATGATTTCAAGCCTCTCAGCATATATTTATGTTGGAGGACAGTCACTAATATTTAAGAAGCACATTTCTGTTAACCATTTATAGTCTTCAAGTAACAGGAGGCAGAAAGGACAGACAAGAAGAAAGCCAAGGGTTTATTGTTCCTTTGAGCAGCTCAGCAATGCATTTTAATGGTTTTTCTGGAATGTTCTTGCGGTGGCCACAGAGAGGTGCCCAAGAGCAGCAAGTCTGTTTTCCCAGGGACTTCTAATCTGAGGCACTTAAAAAAATAAAAATAAAAATAAATCATTGAGTGGCTGCTGTTTCCAGTTAGTAGTTGGGATTTTTGGGATTTTCCATGGGCCAGCAGACCTTAGATTCCCGGGGAATCAGTGTAACACTATGAGGCAAGGGCTGGGGCTGGGCGGTGGAGAATTTTAAGGCGATCCCTTACTTGTAAAGAGCCATGCACAATATCTGGGATGTAGCAGGAGCTCCATAAATGTGAGCTTTCCTTTTCTTCTTCTTTCTCTCTCCACTCCTCCCCACCTCCACCTCCACCATCTCTCACTCTCTTGCCACCTATTGTATGTTTTCAGCGATGCAAGTGATTCCTCAGGAACCAAATTACAGCAGTTTCAGAGCAAGCAAAATCCCATCAACAAACCCAGGAACCAAATGGCCAAGCCCCTGGGGAGAAGAAAGCAGGGCCCACAAGAGAGCCCAGACAAGGCTGCCATGAGCCTGGGCAGCACCCCGAAGCAAAGAAAAGCGGATTTCTTGAGCTCTCAGTTCAGACCCCAGCTCAAACGGGAAGTGATGGGCTGTGTGACCAGAAGTAATTTTGCAGACCCTCCCTGGGCCGCCCTTCCCTCTTCTACAAGGCAAGAGTAGCACCTGCTTCTAGGATTGCTGCAAAGATGAAATGAGAAAACAAGGGAAAGCACCACCAACAGTTCTTCGCAATTTATACATGTTGATAAACTACTGAGGATGCAGTTTTAAGCCAAAAGCCCTCCGTAGCCTTTGTAGGCGAGTCCCATGGGTGGGAAGCAAAACCCTACCTGCTTAGTGATGCTAAAGTCTGGTGGTTCTGCATTTCCTTGAGGGGTGGTACAGGATGAGTAAGCCTCCTCCGCTCATCTTTGGGGCCACAGACCAGCCACTGCCTCCCAGGAAAATCCACTTGTGAGACAAACTGGTTGGACAAACTGGATCAGATGTGAGGGGGTTAAGTTAATATAAATATGTAGAGCAGGCATGTGTGCATGTGTGGAAAAGGAAGGCAGGGACAGAGAGTTCCGGGGCTGCTTGGCCTCTCTACTGCTAAATTGTGCAGCATAAACAAAAAAGTAACAGAAATGTAGTCAGGATCCTCAAAGAAGATCATGCCCTTCTGAAACCCTGTGTGTGTGTGTGTGTGTGTGTGTGTGTGTGGTGTGTTTGTACAAAACACACATAGAAGTAAGGAAGATGGTTATTCCAGTCTTCAAGTTCCAGGAACAGAAAGATTGTAAAGGTTGTTGATGATCTGATGATCTCAGGGGGATAATAAGTTTGGTTTATGCCATTGCCTGCCTAAACGGAGATGTGCAATGTGGATTTGTTCGGTGGATTTTGTTACAGTGCCTTTGGTGAAGCCAAGGTCTCTTGAAAACCCAGAGCTAGCCCTGGCAGTCAGCTCCATGTGGTTACTGTCCTAATCAGTACAGCAGATTAATCTGTCTAATCTGTTCTAGCCGAACACCATAGACTAGGTGGCTTGTAGACAGCAGACACTTATTTCTAAAGGCTGGAAAATCCAAAAGCAAGATGCTAGCAGACTGTGACTGGGGAGGGCCTGTTTTCTGGTTCCTAGACGGCCCATTTTCTGGTTGTGTCCTCACAGAGTAGAAGGGGCTAGAAGGCTCTCTGGGGTCTCTTTTATAACAACACTCGATCCTCATAACCTGATCACCTCCCAAAGGCTCCACCTCCTGATATGTTCACATTGGGGGTTAGGATTTCCACATGTGAATTTTGACACAAACATTTGGTCTATGGCACTTACCTAGGAAGGGCCTGCAGGCCAGCAGAAGATGATCTCCTGTTCCTTGGAACATGCATGTTCCCACCTTGGGATCTCCTGTCAATTGTCTCTGCCCGGGGACAACCCTGGTTCAGGGGTTGACTCCTGTGGCTCTTTCAGGTCTCAGATTAAATGTCACCTTTCTAGATTGCCCTTCCCTGACCACCCATTCCAGAGTAGTTCTGTGCAAGCTTTGCACTTTGGACATACATGCATTTTATTTTCTTTACAACACTGACCATTTCATGACATTTGCTTGTGTATTTGCTTATTGCTTATTTCCCCCTGACTAGAATTTAAGCTCAGTTAGAGCAGCAATTTTGTCCATCTTTCCATCTCTCTCATTAGCTTCTGGAACGGTGTCCTACAATAATAGGAACTCAACAAATATTTGCCAAAATGTTGAAGAAAGATATTTTGTATTCTTGTACCTAGACTTGACTTCTAAAGAGGAAATAGCACCCATTAAAATACAGCAAAACAAAACAGCACCTGAAGAGAAAAAGTGTGCTTAAAAATTATGGTTTTTGTTTTACATTTTTGCCAAAGAGACATAATTAAAGTGTTTTGCTCTCCTCCTGGACTTCTGGCAGCAAAATTAGCAGGAAGGAGAATAGCACACAATAGAAGGTAAAGGTAAGCATTAAGACGTGGTTTGTTTCATGCAGATTGCACAATCCAGTTTTGATTCATGGCGAAAACAACCTTTTTTTGTCCCCCCTCAGGACTCTTCTAATTGATAGATATCAGTTTAAATGCTGCAGAAACACAAAGCTTTAACTTTGGGTATAAGACTTTGTTTATGGAATAGCTATTTACAGAACACTTCCAAAATGATGTCTACCACACGAGGCACCGGGTGAAAATGATAAACAAGACTGAGTCCCCCCTCCCTGGCTGAAGGGTAGCCGAGCTGGGCAAAAGGCTGATACAGCATCGTGTGGTATATGGTATAAATAAGACTATCATGAGGCGCCAGAGATGGTGCCAGTGGCTCCGTGAGAAATTTGGCCATGAAATAATGAAGTTGAGGAAAGTTTAATGGTCCCTGAAGAGATGCGTCAACAGTGACAAAAGCTGACAGATAAATAAGAAAGATGCAGAAATCGCATTTAACAACAGCAGATGTGATACTTCATCAGTCAAGCATTTACTGAGAGTCTCCTGTGTTCTAAGAACTCTGCCAGGAAGCTCAGTGTTAACCATCCTGCTGGGTCTCTGAAGCCTAAGAGGTGCCTCCTGCCTTCAGGAATCCACAAGAAGGGCTTTGGCACTTACAGAGACAACCAAATTGCTTTATTTACCCCACTAGGTCGTCCACATTGTGACTTGACCCTCCAAGGAGGTTGAAATGGGAAGGAAGAGTCTGTCAGAGAACTCAGAGGCCATCTTTCGCCTCCAGCCACTTTCTCCAAATCCTTTGGAAAAAGCTGTACCCTCAGTCCTTCCTTCTACAGCGGGTATTCTCCCTTTTCAAAAGTTATTCATCTCTCTCTAGTTTGTGGGCAGCTCTTGGATAGGCCCCAAGTCCTACTGAGATGGGCGAGATGATTTTATTTATGACAGCAGAGAAGTGGGCTTTCAGTTAGTTTTTGAGTCAAAAACATTTTCTAACTCCAAAATAAATTGTGACAGGAAATGCAGCCCATGCCAAACGCTCTGTGTCGTGTCGAGTTAAAGCGTCGAATTTAAGGAGAATGTTAATAGCATTTGCTCGCTAAGAAATTTGCTACTTCCTTGTGTAGGAAGCCCTGATACTGAATTCTCCAAAATGTCGACCCTCTTCCTGGTTTCTTTGCTCAAATCTGGATTACTCTTGGATTTCCCCTTCCTGTCAGTACGGTTTGGGTTGAAGTAATTTCAGGGAGGTTGATGTAGTCGTAATTAGATGCTGCAGTTGATATCCTGGCACGACCCTTCTGACCAAGATGGCGGTAGCCACCGCAACTCTTTCTAGGGTGGCTTAAGGGAGGGAGTGTGGGGCGCAAGGCCCCCAGTGTCCCAGTAGGGATGGGGGAACCGAGCTACTGCTTGGAACATTTCAGGTGGTGTGAACAGCCAGCGGCAAGTATAACCCCTCCCTGCCTTAGTAGTTCGTAGAAACTTGTGATGGTAGTTCATCCACTTACCGAGGGACAGAACTTCACATTCTCGAGTTAGCAGTCCCAGAGCTGACAACCAATGTTTCATACGTACTTACAGGCAGACAACATTAAGTAAGCCTTATTCCGACAAGCAGAAAACATCAATGGATTCAGTGAGGGTTTAAATATAGTGCCTAACCTTATTAAGAAGAGATTGGAGACATTTGGACCATGTCGCCAAAGCCTTTAAATCAACTTTATGGAAAAGCAACTGCCACAAATCTTGCCAAAGACAGATATATGGGTTGGCATTTTGACTTAAAGGGGCATTTGAGAATGCACTTATGTCTAAAGGGTCCCAGATTATGAATTCTTTTTTTTTCTTTTTCTTTTTCTTTTTTTTTAGTTTGAGTGAATTATTATACTTATTGAAATAGAGAGCTGAAGACAGCTGCAGTGGAAATAAATAGTAAAGAACCACCCCTTTCCCTACCACCATCACCACCACAACCAAGGATAGCTCGCGGTACTATAGATCGAGAACCAAGAGGTCTACGTATAGGCAAAATCTCATTTAATCATTACAAAACAAACCAACAAGCAAGTAAACACTTACGAAGGAGGTACTATCGTTTCTATTTTACAGATGATAAAAATTAAGACTTTGAAAGCTTATATACCTGCCCCATGGTTACACAGCCAGTAAATTGTAAAGTGAGCCCTAATGTGGCATTTCAAACACCTTGCTTTATAACGTTATAGTGCCTCCCCTTAATGAAACATGGCGGTGAGAAGTGGGACTTTCATTCCCTGCCCCCCCTCCTTCCCTCCCTACCGGCAAGTGTTTCCCAGGCCTTGGTTTGACCTCTGGTAAGGATAGTGCATTTCCCCTTTTACCATCCCACTAAGGGACTCCTCTTACATGTATCATGTGGCCTTTCTTAAACCATAAAGCCATGCACAAAACAAATGCCACTAAAGAAATACCAGACCAAAATAGAATCTTGAATTTTGCCCTTAAAAAATTCCTCCAGAAAATGATACATTACCCTGCTTAGTGTAATGCTAAATGTTCTCCCCTTCAGTTATTTGCTTATGTGATCCATTCTCCTCTCTTCTGGTCCTCTCCGTAAAACCCGATGAGATTTACTTGAAACCTAGCAATTTTGCCGCTTTCTTTTTCCTTATTCCTTAGGAATATCTGGCAGCTGTTTATTCCCTACCTGTGAGCTGTAGAGCACTTCGCAGTGGCAGCCTCAGGAGCCGGGAGTCAGTCTTGACTTGGACTAGACTTTTTTTTTTTTCCTAATTTTTTCATGAACTCGGTTTTCTGCTGGCCTCTGTCTCTTTCTGCCAGCATTATCTGCATTGAGGTTTACCAGATGCTTCCACTGAGGTTTGCTTATTTAGGGTAAATTGTTAGTGATGTTGACCCTTCTGTTCTTCCTACCAGACCGTGATTCTGTGGAAGGGACTAGTTCTTTTCTCAGTTTTGTGGTTCTGGTACCTGGCATGGGCCTGGCATGGTGGGTGTAGGTGTTCCACGGAACTTAGGAAGGAAGGAAGAGAGGAAGAGAGGAAGGGAGGAAGATAGGATGTTATAATAATAATAATTATTATTATTACATTATTTATAATTAATAATTATATTAATTATAATTCTATTTTATATTGTATATTATATTATATATTAAATAATATAATTGATATATTATATTATATTATATTATATTATATTATATTATATTATTATTATTATTTGTTTTCATAGGGTATGATTTCTGCCAAAGGAACCTGAAGCAGAGAGGGGATAGAGAGGAGGAAGATGGATTCCTCTACCTACCGGACTTTTTAAAAATAAAGTCTATTTATTTTGGCAGAGGTGGGGGGAGAGCATGCATATGCACACAAGTGGGGGAGGGGCAGAGAGAGAATCCCAAGTAGGCTCCGAGCTGTTGGTGCAGAGCCAGATGTGAGGCTCTATCTCATGAACCTTGAGATCATGACCTGAGCAGAAGTCAGATGCTTAACTGACTGAGCCACCCAGGCACCCCACCTCTTGGGATTTTTGAAAGAAGTGATTCAAGAGGAGTTGAGAGCTCTGACTCCCAAAGCAGACTATTGGTGTCAAATCAGACCCCATCTCTGCTGGCTCACTGCTTAGATGACCTTGGACAAGCATCTTAAATATATTTATATTTATATATATATTTATATTATAATATTTATTGGACATCTCATGTGTGCCAAGAATTGGCTAGGCATTAGAAAAGATACTTGATCAAGACAGGAATGTGGGGTGTCTGGGTGGCTCAGTTGGTTAAGTGCCCAACTCTTGATTTTGGCTCAGGTCATGATCCCATGGTCATGGGATCCACCCCACATCAAGCTTGGCACTGAGAGTGGAGCATGCTTGGTATTCTGTCTCTCTCTCTCTCTCTCTCTCTCTCTGTCTCCCTCTGCCCCTCTCATGCTCTCCAGAAAGAAAGAAAGAAAGAAAGAAAGAAAGAAAGAAAGAAAGAAAGAAAGAAAGAAAGAAAGAAAGAAAGAAAGACAGACAAGGACGATATGAAGGCTCTATCGTGAATCCTACTTTGAATCATCAGAGGTACAAAGGACAAAATGATGCATCGTAATAGTGAATAAGGTGGGGGTGGGCAGGGGAGGTGGTACCCTGGGGCATCATTATCAGATTTTCCCAATGGCTGTTCCAAACAGTACAGCGCAGAGCTTCTCCAAGGCATCTCTGTAAATGCAGGACATGGGCCAGCGCAGGTGTGAAACAGGGCAATGTTGTCTACAGAATGAAGCTGATGGAATGAGCTGGAAGCACGAGTGAGGCACCCCCTGGGAAATGCCAGTCAGTGAGGTCCTGCCTTCTTGGCAAAGCCTCAGAGCCACTGTCATTTGGACATTCCTGTTAGCATGTCCTCATTTATACGCAGAGGTGATGGTGTCTGGGGATTTAGGTCACCCAAATAAATGAGAGTTCGGCAATCCTTTCTGTTGCTTGTGGTCCTTCTCAGAAGAGCTTCAATTTCTTCCCTGTAGGTTTAAGAACCACAGAGAGTTAAACTATAACCTGGTCTCCCAAATTCTTCTTCATCTTTTTATTTGGAATATGTAATATCTGATAATTATCCTTTTTTCCCCCCTCTTAGGATATGATTAAGAATTGATCTCTATGTTATTTTATTTTTAGCACACATTTTCTGTTTCTGAGCTAAAATTGCTATATTATTGTATATTGCTTGGGTAGGATTCTTTTTTCAATCTTTTTAGCCTCTGGCAATATTGAGACCCCTATGGTATTTCTGAATCTTTATATGGACAAGATGTCAAATTCCTGATTCTGTTAAGTCATTTAAGGACTGGGAATGACTGTTTTTGTGAGTAATAACAGAGATCTTGTTTTCTTTGGGGTACCTGGGTGGCTCAGTCAGTTAAGCGTCAGACTTCAGCTCAGGTCATGATCTTGCAGTTTGTGAGTTTAGGCCCTGCGCCGGGCTCTGTGCTGACAGCTCGGAGTCTGGAGCCTGTTTCAGATTCTGTGTCTCCCTTTCTCTCTGACCCATCCCATGCTCATGCTGTGTGTGTGTGTGTGTGTGTGTGTGTGTGTGTGTGTGTGTCAAAAATAAATAAACATTAAAAAAAAATTAAAAAAAAAAAGGTCTGGTTTTCTTTAAAAGAGAGAGAGAGAGAGCAAGAAGGCCCAGAAATTATTCACATGCACTTTTACATGAGACTCCTCTTTTCTTCTATATTTGAAATTTACCAGTTATTCTCTCTAAGAACAAACTCTATTTAAGAGAACTGGACTGATGAACTTGAGAGCTAATACTACATTATTTATGTGAAGTTAGCTCTGTTTGCATCAATTTTATATTATATAAAATAATATCACATATAGTGATATATAATATATTATAGTGTAATATATGTATATTATGTCAAGAAACCCTTTTATTCACTATTCATGTTATAATACATAAAATATAATAGTGTATATTACAAGTACTAAATATCTTACTATATAATCTTACTATATATCTTACTATATATAGTATATATACATTTACTATAAATAGTATATATGTAAGTTATTTACTATAAGCCATATAGTAAACATTATTAATATTATTGTTAACATTATATGTTATTATATAGTAAATATTATACTAGGTTAATCAGTGCTTTCCCACTTGCTTTTCACTACTTGGAAAGTTGACATGTGTGCCCATGGGAAAATGACCAAGTTATGGACTAAATCTAGGCAAACAATACAATTTTGGGAAGAGATGCATTTTAAAAATAGTGTTTCCAGAGCCGAACAAATTGATACAGCCACAGCCAGCATTCAGTGTCCTCCCAAAATACGACTCTACCCCATCGAGACTACCCTCCCTGTCCACTTTTCCCTCAGAATTGCCACCATCTTGTAACTTGCTCTCCTGATAACTCTTCTGTCTTTTGAAAGCGGCCAGTCTCCTCTGTTGTTCACTGCCGCTGTTTGTTTCAGGATTCCCACCCTAAGGCAGACCTCTAGGAAGGCAACTTTTAAGAATGGAAAAAAAGACCATCTCTTTAGCAAATGGTGCTCGGAGAACTGGACAGCAACATGCAAAAGAATGAACCTGGACCACTTTCTTACACCATACACAAAAATAAACTCAAAATAGATGAAAGACCTAAATGTGAGACAGGAAACCATCAAAACCCTAGAGGAGAACACAGGTAACAACCTCTTTGACCTCAGCCGCAGCAACGTCTTACTCAACACATCTCCAAAGGCAAGGGAAATAAAAACAAACATGAACTATTGGGACCTCATGAAGATAAAAAGTTTTTGCACTGCAAAGGAAACAATGAACAACACTAAAAAGCAACCTACAGACAGGGAGAAAATATTTGCAAATGACATATCTGATAAAGGATTAGTATCCAAAATCTATAAAGAATTTACCAAACTCAACACCCGAAAAACAAATGATCTAGTGAACAAATGGGCAGAAAACATGAATAGACACTTTTCCAAAGAAGACATCCAGATGACCAACAGCACCTGAAAAGATGCTCAACATCACTCATCATACAGGGAAATACAAATCAAAGCCACATTGAGATACCACATAACACCTGTGAGAGTGACTAAAATTAACAACTCAGGAAACAACAGATGTTGGCGAGGAGAAACGGATGTTGGATGTGGAGAAATGGGAACCATTTTGCACTTTTGTTGGGAATGTAAACTGGTGCAGCCACTCTGGAAAATAGTGTGGAGGTTCCTCAAAAAATTAAAAATAGAATTACTCTACAACCTGGCAATGGCACTACTAGGAATTATCCAGAGGATACAGAAGTGCTGATGCACAGGGGCATGTGTACCCCAATGTCTATAGCAGTGCTTTCAACAATAGCCAAGTTATGGAAAGAGCCCAAATGTCCATCAACAGATGAATGGATAAAGAAGTTGTGGTTTATATATACAATGCAATACTACTTGGCAATGAGAAAGGATGAAGCCTTGCCATTTGCAACAACGTGGATAGAACTGGAGGGTATTATGCTAAGTGAAATAAGTCAGTCAGAGAAAGATATCATATGTTTTCACTCATATGTGAAATTTTAGAAACTTAACCGAAGACCGTGGGGGAAGGGAAGGAGAAAAAATAGTTTCAGAGAGGGAGGCAAACCTTAAGAACTCTTAAATACAAAGAACAAACTGAGGGGTGATGGGGGTGGGGTGGGGGCAGGGAATGGGTAATGGGCATTGAGGAGGGCACTTGTTAGGATGAGCACTCAGTGTCATATGTGAACGATGAATCATGGGAATCTACTCCCAAAGCCAGGAGCATACTCTATACACTGTATGTTAACTAACTTGACAATAAATTATATTTAAAAAATAAAAAAGATCAGAAATGACCTAGCAGGGCAATGGCTCGGATGTAGAACCCTCTTTCAAGGTAGATTTCCAGAGTGTCCTCTTCTCTAAAGAGTCCTATTTCTGGAGTTGGCAGGGAAGGTGTTGCCTCCTTCATGACCTACAACGAGTGGCTTATATTTTTCTTCTGGAACTTAGGATGGATGTGTTCTGGGGGAGCTGAGAATTAACCACATTTGGGTGGCCCTTTCCTTCCCCCAGCCCCAGGTAATAAAGACATGGTTTTGGGGCACCTGGGTGGCTCAGTCGGTTAAGCGTCCAACTTTGGCTCAGGTCATGATCTCACAGTTGGTGGATTTGAGCCCCGTGTCAGGCTCTGTGCCGACAGCTCGGAGCCTGGAGCCTGCTTTGGATTCTGTGTCTCCTTCTCTCTCTGCCCCTCCCCTGCTTGTGTTCTGTCTCTCTCTCTCAAAAATAAACATTAAAAAAAAATTAGAAACATTTTTGGATGAATGAATGAATGAAACAAAATGGAACAAAAGTGTTAAGAGTGATCAAATATGAGCTCCCCTTTGGTGAAACAAAACAAAACAAAACAATTTCTCTTCTGGGTTTTGTCAAGTGCACAAGCCACAGTGCAAGGAACTGTTTTTGTAATTTGATACTTTTTTTTCTCTCTTTCTGGAGGATATTGTTACATTGAAGTTCACTCTCCTCTCCCTTCTCCTTCCCCTCCCGCTTCACCTCTGCCTCCTCTCCCTCCCTCTCTTCCTCTCCATAGGATTGCTGGGTTAAATACAGGGCACTGAATTACATTTTAGTGTCAGATGACAAGTCAGTTTTTGACATGAGTGCATGCCAACTATTGCATGAAATATACTAATCCTAAAAATTATTCATGATTTAACCGAAATTAAATTTGACTAGCTGTCCTGTTCTCATTTGTTAAATCTAGCAAACCTAGACCTATTTAAACTTTTTTCACTATCTTTAAGAGTAGGAAAAAGTGAAATTCTGTGGTAATCCTGAAGCCCTTTATCAAAGCTCCAAATCTACCGTACTCTTAAGAGTTTCCGAGAAAAGAAAACACACGGTTTTAAATAAAATTGGGCAATAGTATCAGAGGTCATCTATTCCTAACATTAGGAAGCATTGCGTATCTGCTGATTATGCTTTCGGATTTGAAAAAGGGGGAAATGTCCTACAGCTGGAGGGAAACAAGACAGCATTAATTGTTCTAAAGGGAGCTCTGGAACGCTCAGTTTAGAGAAATGGTCAGTAAGAAAAAGTCAACAGGGACACATTTTCCTTGCAGTTTGTTTATTTCCCAGGCGTGCTGTGGATTGATGCCCTTGAGAATTCGGAAGATTCAGAATTACTGAACAAGGACCAGCTTGAGGATGGTATTTCATCTTGTTTTCTCTTTTCTTTCCCACTGAAATAACGGTCTCATCTTAATATGAGAAAACCAGAAACTGTCAACAGTACCTGGTTTTTATATTTTTCATTTAGATTTTTAAAAAGACGTGTGTTTCTAGAATGCTGTCTGTCTACCTTTGATTGGAGCGAGAATGGCACTGAAGTTTCTTATCGAGAGCAGAAAGGAGCCTCACTGGAGCTAGGAGTCCAAGGCCCCTGCTTCGTCCTGCTGCTCACTGAACGTATCAGTCAGCACCTCTGATCCCTAAGGCCCTTTCCTGGTCTCAGTCCTCTGATTCCATAATGACCCAGGAGGATTAGCAGTAAGTCTCCTTTGTGAAGTTATCTTTTCCAAAATGCTAGATTTACAGGCCTTTTCCTATCTCATTGTGCACCTCTCCCCTTTGCTCTGGAGAGTCAACAGCAGGGAAAAGTTCTGTGGAAAGCCCTGAAATAGCAACAGCCAAAAAACCAACATGGAATCCACTGGGCTCCACTGGGCCCACATCCTGCCAAATACTTGTCATCAAGTCACCAGTAGGACATGGGAAGGACCCAATACTAGGGCAGCGGCGGCTTCGACTTGTGACTTGTGTCATTAACCTCCCCAGAGAACCCAGGCCAAGGAGGAAGTCACTGGAAGAGCCCGCAGAACGCCAAAATACCAACTAGAGCAAAAATGCCCTCTGGGACGGTAGCCAGTTGACTGCCTGTGTCCTGGCCGGGCTGAGAGATGAAACGGTATCTGGCACCAGCCCCTCAACCCTGCTCCCCCTAAACCCCTCAGTTACTATGGCAACTCAAGAAGGTTCGTTGAAAGAACTCTGAGGCTGGGAAATTTTATTAATTGTGTGCCCTGGAACCAGTTCTGGGCATCACCCCAAATCTACAGGAAATAGAATCCCAGACGTTGAAAAATGGCTCCTGGTGCCTACAGGCTCCAGACTTTAAAAAACC
Organism: Felis catus; assembly: GCF_018350175.1. NCBI lineage: Eukaryota > Metazoa > Chordata > Mammalia > Carnivora > Felidae > Felis > Felis catus. The sequence goes on from NC_058371.1 coordinate 31,064,192, forward strand.
ACTGTCATATGTTCCATCTTCTGGCCCTTGAGATCACGCACTAAATGTGGAATAAATGAACTCCTTGGTAGAGGACTAGCGCACGAAGAAAGCGGTTTCTAGTTACTGGTACCACAGAATAGAAATTCAGCGGTAAACATTCCCAGCTTTCTCAAGAGTTGGGCCTAAACCCCTGGAAATAATGGTGGCTTTAGCTCTACAGGATGGAGGCTTGTACCTTCTTCTGATCCAGTTGGTTATAGGTTCTCTGGAATAATTACCCTTTGAAATACAGATTTATATAGCGCCCTAAATTCATTTTACTGTGTATCTTAAAATTGACCTTACACATACAGCTTTCCCCTGGCACTGAACAGCGGAATGTGAAATGCTCTGAAATATGGATTGTAATTTCCATTAAGAGATAAAAAAAATTCATGTCTTCGAAGATAAGCCATCTGCAATATAAATCACAAGGTTACTGCATTCAGAATGCATTGCTACTATAATTTCAACGAACAGAGGAAAATAGTTCAGATTTCTTTCTCACGGAACTTGCAATTTATAGCAGACTTTCACTTACATTAGCAGTTCATTTTAAGTCTCCTAACCTGTACTAACTACCTAGGATTTGCTGAACTTCCCGCCAGGCACTGGAGAGATGCCCATAAACAGATAATTGAAATACAGTGCATTAAATGAAAGATATGTATGGTGTGTTGTGTGAACGGCAATAGAAACACTTAACCAGGATAATTTAATCATTTGGAGTAATGTTAATATTTCTATTTAACAGAGAAGAAAACTGAAGCCAAGGAGATCACGTGAGTGTGTCTTACAAAGAGCAGGATCTACACGGGAATCCATAGCCACGCTCCTTGCAATGACTCACTATCAAATCTTCCTCATTTTCACTCTCACTAAAAATTACCAATGCAACGAACTCAGTCCTGTCTTAACAGTGAGACTGTTTTTTTCTTCCTACTAACCTTCTCTTCCATAAGCTTTCTTGCCGTGACCGTCCGCTCCAGATTGAAAAATCTCACTCATCAAGAAAACGTGATAGTCTGACCATCTAACAATGTTAGCTTTTCTCTGTATTCCATCAGCATAGGAAATCCTCTGAATGTGTGCCTCCGGAAATAGCAGGCTTGGGGCTGAACATCAGAAGTGGCTTTGTATTAAACTCTGACTTGTGAGGACCCAGGCCCTTGACCGCGAGGGTCTCAGCTAAATTTTGAGGCATACGTTATGCCAGATGTTAGATTCTTTTAGAAGAAAATCCTTCACTTTGGAAAACGGGCCCAAATAAGGGGACTTTGGTGGGTTGGCATAATCAGAATTTTCTTGGCCATGAATTTGAGTGTGATAGGTGGGGAAAAGTAAAAGACAACTCCCACACATTGGTTACCTAGGACGTGTGTGAGCAGGATTCCAAATAAAGGTCCAGAAGATATAGGAGTCCCTTGGAGCTAGAATGTATCTCAAGCTACAGTACCAAGAATAGAATAGGGGCACCCGGGTGGTTCAGTCGGTTAACCACCTGACTGACTTTGCCTGAGGTCATGATCCAGCAGTTTGTGAGATCAAGCCCCAGGTCAGGCTCTGTGCTGACAGCTCGGAGCCTGGAGCCTGCTTCAGATTCTGTGTCCCTCTTCTCTGCCCCTCCCCCACTCATGCTCTGTCTCTGTCTCGGTCTCTCTCTCAAAAATAAATAAACATAAAAAAAAGAATAGAGTAAAGCTTGTAAGAGTCAGCCTGTCCTATATGCAGGCTATAGATTTTCAGATAGTAGCTTAAGAGTGTTGCTGCTCTAGGACACACAGGGAAGTAGGGCATAAACTATGAACAGTAGGCAGAATTTATAAGTAACTAGTGTTAGTGTTAGAAACCTGCCATCACCTTTGGGGAAATTCTTTTCTTTTCTTTTTTAGAGAGAGAGCTAGGCAGACTCCATGCTCAGTGCAGAGACCAACTTGGGGCCCGATCCCACAACCCTGGGATCATGACCCGAGCTGAAATCAAGATTCGGACACTCAACCAACTAACCACTGAGGCATAAGGAGAGAAGATTTCTCCTGAAGGAGGGATTTTTAAATTATTATTATTTAATGGACTCCACACCCAGCTTGGAGCCCAACGTGGAGCTTGAACTCACAACCCTGAGATCAAGACCTGAGATGGAGAGTTGGATGTTTTACCGACTAAGCCACCCAGGTGCCCCTGGGGATTTCTGACTGGATATAAAGCAACTGTGTCTAAACTAAAGACACTCTCAGGAACTCTAGGAACTACCCATATTTCAATTTTTGCCAATGTTGAAAAAAGGAGAATTCGTATCAACTAGTTTTAACTAGCAAACTCTTGGATTACAAATGAGATTATTAACCTCTGGCAATCACTGATCTTTTCATTGCCTCTAGAGTTCTGGTTATCCAGAATGTCACATGGTTGGAATCACACACTCTGTAGTTCTTTCAGACTGGCTTCTTTCACTAAGAAATATGCACTTAGGGTCCCTTCATGTCTTTTTGTGGCTTGATAGCTCATTTATTTTCAGGGTCCAATAATATTCCATCGTATGAATATACCACAATATATTTATCCATTCCCTTATTAAAGGATATCTTGGTTGCTTCCAAGTTAGGGTGATTATGAACAAAGCAGCTAAAAAACATTTGTGCATAGCTTTTCATGTGGATATAAGTTTTCAACTCATTTGGGGCCATGCCAAGAAGTACAATCGCTGGTTTGTATTGTAAGAATGTGTTTCGTTTCGTAAAACACTGTCAAATTTTCTTCCAAAGGGGCTGTGCCATTTTGCATTCCCACCAGCAATGAATGAGCACTCCTGTCATTCAGCATCTTCACCACAGCATTTAGTGGCGTTCATGTTTTAGACCTGAGCCACTGTAGTACACATGCAGGGGTATCTCACTTTTGTTCTCATTTGCAATTCTCTAATGACATATGATGTTGAGCAACTTTTCAAATGCTTATTTGCCATCTTGATATATTCTTTAGTGATGTGTCTGTTCAGATCGTTTGCCATTTTTTTTCATTCTTTGTTGAGTTTTAAGGTTTTTTTTTTATTTTTTTAATTAAAAATTTTTTTCTTAAATATTAATTTATTTTTGAGACAGAGAGGGAGACAGAGCATGAGTGGGGAGGGGCAGAGAGAGAGAGGGAGACACAGAATCTGAAGCAGGCTCCAGGCTCTGAGCTGTCAGCACAGGGCCCAATGCGGGGCTTAAACCCATGAACCGTGAGATTGTGGCCTGAGCCAAAGTTGGATGTTTAAGCAGCTGAGCCACCCAGGCAGTCCCAAAAGTTTCTTAAATATATTTTGGGAGGCACCAGGGTAGCTCAGTCGGTTGAGCATCCAACTTCACGATTCATGGGTTCAAGCCCCGTGTAGAGCTGTGTGCTCAGAGCCTGGAGCCTGCTTCAGATTCTGGGTCTCCCTCTGTCTCTGTCCCCCACCACCCACTCTCTCTCTCTCTCAAAAATAAAATAAACATTAAAAAATATATATATTATATATTATATATATATATTGGGCACAAACCCTTTATCAGATAAATGTTTTGCAAATATTTTCTCCCAGTCTGTGGCTTGTCTTTTCATTCTCTTAAGAGTGACTTTTGTAAGGTGGCGGTTTCTAATTTTAATGAAGTCCAAATTATCATTTTTTTCTTTCTTAGATCATGCTGGTGGTGGTGTATAAATGAGCCCGAGATAGTCCCTGCTGGCTTAAAATGGCCCCAGGTTATTACTGTTTCGCATCGGGCTGAGACCCTAAGCCCAAAGCCCGTGGGCACTCTTACACATTCCACTGCTTTAAACACAATCCAAATAAACATTCTTAGCTATTCAGAGCTCACCTATCTTGCACACCCTATGAAACTGCATCTAAATCTGCTAACCATAAATAAGACAAACCCTGTAGCTCTAAAAGGCCAAACGCTCTGCTGCCCTTCAGAGATCTCTGACCCAGAGACTCCTCACCTTGCTGCTGACCAACATCACCCAGACACGTAGTCCTCTCCCTAAAGTCCCCTTTCCCCCACCCGGGGAGATCCTCTGCCTCATTCCTTTTCTGGGTGATGGCCTGAGCCACTGGCTCTGGAAAGTCCCTTGTCAGGAAGCACTTCCTCTCACATGCAGGCCTGTTGGATAAATGGCTTGTTGTGTGTCACTGCTGCTTGTGGCTCTGTCTCTTTTTCATTGTCCCCAAATCCTCACAAATTCACTACATTTGTCCAAAAACTCATTGCCAAACCCAAAGTCACCTAGACGGTCTCTTGCATTATCTTGTAGAAGTTTACAGGTTTGCATTTTACAGTTAGGCCTAGGATCCATTTCGGGTTAATTTTTATGGAAAGTATAGGTAGGCTCTGTGCCTACACTAGTGCTTTTGTATGTGGATGTCCAGTTGTTCTGGCACTCTCTGCTGGAGACGCTGCCCTTTCTCCATCAAATTGTGCTTACTCCTTTGTCAAAGATCAGTCGACTGTCTTCACGTGGGTCTATTTCTGGGCTCTTTATTCTGCTCCGCTGGGCTACTTGTCTCTTCTTGCACAACACCACACTGTCCTGATTATTGTAGCTTTATAGTAAGTCTTGAAGTCAGGGAGCGTCAGTCCTGCGACTTTATTCGCCTTAAGGATTATGTTGGCTCTTCTGGGTCTTCCGTCCCTCCGTGTAAACTTGACATTCAGCCAGTCTGTCATCTACAAAATACCTTGCTGGGATTGCAGTATGCTTTACCGGCAACATCTCTTGTACCGTGCTTGCCCAAGCAGTCAATACTCCAGTGAGGCGCCATCATTTTCCAGGACTTCTCTTGGGTTTCCCTGTTGTCTCCTCCTTTATAATAGTAACAGCTCTCTTTTCGATTCCTTTGTATTGGCTAGCTCTTTCAGAGCCACATTAAATACAAATTGCGTTGTAGGCCTCCTTACCTTGTTTCTCTGTTTGATTATAACGTGTTTATTATTTCACCTGTGAGTTTAGTGTTGCTGTTAGTTCTAGACCTCCCATCCTGTTTCATCAGTTTCTTTCCATGCTTTCTTGAAAGGGTCTCTTGTCGATCTCATCTAATAGATGTTGCTTTTTATCAAGTTCTGTTCTTGCATCTCTCAAAATGACAGTTTGATTTATGTTGTCATGTTAATGTAAGCAGATTTGTCAACTCTCCTCTCAATCTTGAATTCTCCTTGAATTCCTAGTTTAAGCCTTTCTTGCATTAACCTGCAGAGTTCTTTATTTTAGTGTACCCAACATTTAACCTGGTAATGTTTAATTCCGTATTTTTGCACTTGTACTCATAAGTGTGATTGAATGTAATTTGAAAAATAATCTTTGCCTTTCTGTATACTCTCGAGCATTTTAAATGAGATCAGAATGATCTCTTCCTCGGTCTGAAAAATGTAGGGAGTCATCCTTTGAGAAAACTCTTCCAATTTCGTCTTTCATGAATGTTTATTCAAGATTTTAAAGCATGAGTCTGTATTAAATTTGGGGCATTTGTATTTTCTAAGAAGACTGCTCATTTCAATTTTAATTTTCAAATATTTAAATAAAGAGTTTTATGGTGAGTTATCTCACAATCTAGAAAACATGTGTTTATATGTCCTTACTCTTGCTATCTTATTTTTAAATTTAAAAAAATTTTTAAATGTTTATTTATTTATTTTGAGAGAGAGAGAGAGAGAGATAAAGAGTGTGTGCATACACATGCAAGTTGGGGAGGGACAGAGAGAGAGGGAGAGAGAGAATCCCACGCAGGCTCCACACTGTCAGCACAGAGCCTGACACGGGGCTTGATCTCATGAACCATGAGACCATGACCTGAGCTGAAATCCAGAGTCAGGTGCTTAATCAACTGAACCACCCAGGCACCCCACTATTTTATTTTTTAATATTTAACTTATTTTTTATTGAGGCATAGTTAACATAGAATGTTATATTAATTTCAGGTGTACCACATAGTGATTTGACAATTCTGTACATGACACAAAATCCCTCATCATAAGTGTAGTCACCATCTGTCACCATGCAAAGTTATTACAATATTTCTGTATATTCTTTATACTGTACTTTTTCATCCCCATGACTTCTTTATTCTCCTTACTCTTTCTCTTGCTAGGTCTATTACTGTCTCTTTTCTTTCTTTTTTTTTTTTTTTAATTTTTTTTTTCAACGTTTATTTATTTTTGGGACAGAGAGAAACAGAGCATGCACGGGGGAGGGGCAGAGAGAGAGGGAGACGCAGAATCGGAAACAGGCTCCAGGCTCCGAGCCATCAGCCCAGAGCCTGACGCGGGGCTCGAACTCACGGACCGCGAGATCGTGACCTGGCTGAAGTCGGACGCTTAACCCACTGCGCCACCCAGGCGCCCCTACTGTCTCTTTTCTTGATGAAATTACTCAAGAACCAGATTTTATACCCATTTTATATAAAGTCAGTTTTACTGTATTTTCCCTTTAAATTCATTATCATTAGTCTCTCCTTCTGCTTAGCTAGGTTCTTATTTCATTTATTTTGATACCTTAAGTTGAATGTCCAGTTCACCCACATTCATGAGCTCATGTTTAATAAGAAAAGCATCAAAAGCTATAAAGTTTCTTCTGATACATTTAAAAAAAATTTTTTTTAATGTTTATTGATTTTTGAGAGAGAGAGAGAGAGACAGAGTGCAAGTGGGGGAGGAGCAGAGAGAGAGAGACAGACAGAATCCAAAGCAGCCTCCAGGCTTCGAGCCATCGCACAGAGCCTGATGCGGGGCTCGAACTCACAACTGCAAGATCGTGACCTGAGCCAAAGTCAGACACTTAACTGACTGAGCCACCCAGGCACCCCTCTTCTGATGTGTTTATTAACAGCATTTAATTTTCTATGTATGTTTTCATTGTGACTGATTTCTTTTTCAAAATACATGAAGAAAGTGGATCCTTTGTAGAAAAACGAGAAGAGGAAAAAACAAATTACCCGTTGTTCCTCTAGATATGACATCCATTACTTAGTTTTGACAACACGTTTTGTTAAAATGCCTGAATGTCAAAACCCATAATGAACAGGGTTAAAAGGGCAAAGTAGGAGAAAATGTCTGTAACATATAGAAGGAAGTTGAATAGTTCTGGTATAAAAATCAGCTCTTTAAAATCAGCTCTTGTAAAAAAAAATTTTTTTAATTTTTATTTATTTATTTATTGAGAGAGAGAGAGAGTGCGGCGTGAGCAAATGGGGGAGGGGCAGAGAGAGAGGGAGACACAGAAGCCAAAGAAGGCTCCACACTTGGGCTCTATCTCAGGAAACTGATCATGACCTGAGCCGAAATCAAGTGTCAGACGCTTAACTGACTGAGCCACCCAGGTGCCTCAGCTCTTGTAAAGCTTTAAGAAATGGAAGAACAGGCAGAGTGCCCAATCAAGCATTTCAAAAAAGAAAAGGTATGTTGGCCTAAAATACATTTAAAAAAATCAATTTTACCTGGTAAACAAAAGAGTGCAACTTAAAACCACAGTGACAAAATTTTTTTTTTTTTTGCTTGTAGGTTAGCAAAGATTTTTTTTTTAATTCTTTTTAATGTTTATTTATTTTTGAGACAGAGAGAGAGAGAGAGACAGCATGAACGGGGGAGGGGCAGAGAGAGAGAGACACAGAATCTGAAGCAGGCTCCAGGCTCTGAGCTGTCAGCATAGAGCCCGATGCGGGGCTCAAACTCATGGACCGTGATATCATGACCTGAGCCGAAGTCGGACACTTAACCGATTAAACCACCCAGGCGCCCCACAAAGATTTTTTCCTTTAGTTACAATCTCCAAAGTTGGCAAAGTGGTGAAGAGGTTGACTCTTCATCAACTTTCAGTAAAAACCGAAAATCAATTTTAAAAGCTTTAAAAATTGATATATTCTAAGAAAATCACTGCCAATGTACCAAAGATTTAGCTACAAAGATGTTGATTATGGCTAAAAATCATAAACCAATTGCTAAACAAACAGAGTTGGCTGATTTAACGATGATAGAGTAATCGAAAGGATTAGACAGTTATTACAAATGACACTGCAGAAAATACTCCTGGAAAGGGAAGGATTGTCATGATATACTGATATGCCCAAACATACATTTGTTGCATGATTTCATTTTGGAAATATAAAGATACTGTGACTTATTTGCATTTGAAAATGCTTATGCACAAATATATTATGGATAATTTTTCTCCTTCTTCTCTATTCCCTCCTCTTCTTTTGCTTACTGTAAAATTTAGGCAAAAGCAAAAATTAGGATATATAAAAATTGCCCAGGATATCTTCAGAAAAATATTTTCACAAATATTCCAGGCTTTTTGTTGCTGTTGTTACAAAAAGACTTTCTTTCTTTTTTCTTTTTTGGTTCACAGCAAAATTAAAAGGAATGTACAGAGAGTTCCCATATATCCCCACCCCCGACACAGGCACGGTCTCCTCCATTACCAACATCTCCCACCAAAGTGGTACATTCGTTACAATCGATGAAATTTATTGTAGGCTTTTTCACATAACATCATCTGTTGTACTTTCATATTTGGCAATTAGAAAGTCACTGTGGTCATCTCTGCATTTCAGAAGGGTGAGAACAGAGTCTGTTGGAACAGAGCAGAGCCCTGGACGCACAAGGGTATACAGACTCAAGAGTGGACAACTATTTGAAAAAGTTTAGTAATAAAAGATAAGGAGTAAAGATAGAATCATTGGTGGAGAGGAGTCCCTGCAGGCAAAAGGAATACCCATTCATTGCCTAATGCAATTCTTGGCCCATTAAATGTTGAATTGGTTTAATGTATTTCATAAGACTTAACTGTCTTTCCAGAGACATAAGCTAGCTGAAGGCAAACATTTTCTTTATATCCTCCCAGAATACCTACCATGTTCGTCTTTTTTAATGAGTATTTTAAATTCTTTTTAATTTTATTTTTAATTGAATATTTTCTCATTTATTTTAAAAAAATTTTTTAAATTCAAATTTAAGTTAGTTAACCTACAGTGTAGTCTTGACTTCAGGAATAGAACCCATGGTTCATCGCTTACATATAACAGCCAGTGCTCATCCCAATAGGTGCCCTCCTTAATTCCCATCACCCATTTAGCCTGTCCTCCCACTCATCTGCCCTCCAGCAACCCTCAGTTTGTTCTCTATTTAAAAGTCTCTTCCGGTTTGCCTCTCTCTCTGTTTTTATAATATTTTTCCTCCCTTTCCTCTCTGTGTTCATCTGTGGAGTTTCTCAAACTCCACATATGAATGAAATCATATGATATCTGTCTTTCTCTGTCTGACTTATTCTTAATATAATTGGAGACTCACTCGAAGTTTAAGAAATAATACAGAGATCCCACACTTTACTGAGTTCCCCCCAATGGTAACATTAGCAAAACAATAGTATAATATCACAACCGGGATACTGACTTCTACATAATTTTCTGGTCTTACTCAGACTTTCCCAGTTTTACTTGTATTCATTTGTGCCTGCGTGTGTTCTATACAATTTTATCATTCGTGTAGGTTTGTGTATCCATAACCACAGTTGAAATACTAAACCATCACCATGAAGATCCCTCATGTTGCTTTTATAGCAAAGCCACTTCCCTCCTGACGTCTCTCAATGCTCACAGTTCCACATACCTGAAAACCACTAACCAGTTTTTCCATTTCCAAAACTCTGTCGTTTAAAAAATGTTATATAAGTGGAACCATACAATATGTAACCTTTATTCGATTGGCCTTCCCTGCCCTTTAGCATAATTCACTGCAGATTTTCTAAATTGTTGTCGCGTGAGTATCAAGAGTTCATCCTTTTAATTGCTGAGTAGTATTCCTTGACATGGATGTATCACAATTTACTGTTTACTTGTAAAAGGACATCTGGGTTGATTCTGGTTTCAGGCCATTATGAATAAATGCCCAAGACTGTCATCGCTGGGTCATATGGTAATTGCATGTTTAGTCTTGTATGAAACTGCCAAACTGTTTTCCAGAGTGGCTGTACAATTTTACATTTCCACCAACAATATGTGAGTGATCGAGCTTCTTCATTTTCTTGCCACCATTTGGTGTTGTCACTATTTCCTATTTTAGCCGTTCTGATAGGTATGTGATATTTTATTGCAGTCTTAATTTGCATTTCCCTGATGCCTTGTGATGCTGGATATCTTTTCATTTGTATATCCTCTTTAGTGTTCATGACTTTTGCCATTTTCTAACTAGATTTTTTATTAATGTTGACTTTGAGAGTTCTTTATATATTCTAGATACTAGTCCTTTTTTTGAATCTATAGTTTGCAAATATTTTCTCCCAAGATGTAGCTATGCTTTTCATCCTCTTCACAAAGCCTTTATCATGGCAAAAGTTTTTAATTTTGATGAAGTCAAATTTATCAATTTTTTCTCTAATGGATTGTGTCTTTTGTGTAAAGTTTAGGAACTTTTTGCTTAGTCTTAGATCCTGGGAATTCTCTCTTTTTTTTTTCTTTTTAAGAGTTTAATAGTTTTACATTTGCTTTTTGTCCTTGATCTATTGTGATTTTTTTTTTGGATAAGGTGTAAACTTTAATTTTTTTTTAATGTTTATTTACATTTTGAGAGAGAGAGAGAGAGACAGAGTGTAAGTGGGGGAGGGCAGAGAGAGAGGGAGACACAGAATCTGAAGCAGGCTCTGAGCTGTCAGCACAGAATCCAATGCGGGGCTCAATCTCACAAACCATGAGGCCATGACCTGAGCCCTGAAGTTGGACATTCAATTGACTGAGTCACCCAGGTGCCCCAAGGCATAAGGTTTAGGTTGAAATTCACATTGTTTGCCTTTATTTATTTTTTTTAAATGTTTTTATTTATTTTTGAGACAGAGAGAGACAGAGCATGAGTGGGGGAGGGGCAGAGAGAGGGGGAGACACAGAATCGGAAACAGGCTCCAGGCTCTGAGCTGTCAGCACAGAGCCCGACGCGGGGCTCGAACTCACAGACCGTGAGATCATGACCTGAGCTGAAGTTGGATGCTCAACCGACTGAGCCACTCAGGCGCCCCACATTGTTTGCCTTTAGCTGTCCAATTGCTCCAGCACCATATGTTGAAAAAGCTATTTTTTTCTCCATTAAATTGCATTGGATTGATGTCAAAAATTGGATGAGCATATTTTTGTGATTCTGGATTTTGGATTCTCTATTCTGCTCCATTGATCTATGTATCTATTCCTCCACCAATACCACAAGGTCTTGATAACTATAGCTATACAATAAGTCTTAGTATTGGGGAGAGTAATTCCTATATTTTATATTTTTTTGTCGAGATCATTTTAGTTATTCTAGGGTTTGCACCTTTCTATATAAATTTTGTATTAATTTTATTTTTTATTTTTTAACATTTACATCCAAATTAGTTAGCATATAGTGCAACAATGATTTCAGGAGTAGATTCCTTAGTGCCCTTATCCATTTAGCCCATCCCCCCTCCTACACCCCCTCCCGTAACCCTCAGTTCTGCATATTTATGAGTCTCTTCTGTTTTGTCCCCCTCCCTGTTTTTATATTATTTTTGTTTCCCTTCTCTTATGTTCAGCTGTTTTGTCTCTTAAAGTCCTCATATGAGTGAAGTCATATGATTTTTGTCTTTCTCTGACTAATTTCACTTAGCATAATACCCTCCAGTTCCATCCACGTAGTTGCAAATGGCAAGATTTCATTCTTTTTGATTGCTGAGTAATACTCCATTGTGTGTGTGTGTGTGTGTGTGTGTGTGTGTGTGTGTGTATACACATCTTCTTTATCCATTCATCCATCGATGGACATTTGGTCTCTTTCCATACTTTGGCTATTGTTGATAGTGCTTCTATAAACATGGGGGTGCACGTGTCCCTTTGAAACAGCATACCTGTATCCCTTGGATAAATGCCTAGTAGTGCAATTGCTGGGTCGTAGGGTAGTTCTATTTTTAGTTTTTTGAGGAACCTCCATACTGTTTTCCAGACTGGCTGCACCAGCTTGCATTGCCACCAACAATGCAAAAGAGATCCTTTTTCTCCACATCCTCACCAACATCTGTTGTTGCCCAAGTTGTTAATGTTATCCATTCTGACAGGTGTCAGGTGGTATCTCCTTGTGGTTTTGATTTGTATTTTCCTGATGATGAGTGATATTGAGCATTTTTTCGTGTGTTGGTTGGTCATCTGGATGTCTTCTTTGGAGAAGTGTCTATTCATGTCTTTTGCCCATTTCTTCACTGGATTCTTTGTTTTTTGGGTGTTGACTTTGATAAGTTCTTTGTATATTTTGGATACTAACCCTTTATGTGACATGTCATTTCCAAATATCTTCTCCCATTCTGTCGGTTGCCTTTTAGTTTTGCTGATTGTTTCCTTCACTGTACAGAAGCTTTTTATTTTGATGAGGACCCAGTAGTTCATTTTTGCTTTTGTTTCCATTGCCTCCAGAGACGTGTTGAGTAAGAAGTTGCTGCGGCCAAGATCAAAGAATTTTTGCCTGCTTTTTCCTCGAGGATTTTGATGGCTTCCTGTCTTACATTTAGGTCTTTCATCTATTTTGACTATGGTGTCATCCATTTTTGTGTATGGTGTCAGAAAGTGGTCCAGGTTCATTCTTCTGCATGTTGCTGCCCAGTTTTCCCAGCACCACTTGCTGAAGAGACTGTCTTTATTCCATTGCATATTCTTTCCTGCTTTGTCAAAGATTAGTTGGCCACACATTTGTGGGTCCATTTCTGAGTTCTCTATTCTGTTCCATTGATCTGAGTGTCTGTTCTTGTGTCAGTACCATATGGTCTTGATGATTACAGCTTTGTAGTATAGCTTGAATTCTGGGATTGCGATGCCTCCTGCTTTGGTTTTCTTTTTCAGGATCACTTTGGCTATTTGGGGTCTTTTCTGGTTCCATACAGATTTTAGGAATATTTGTTCTAGCTCTGTGAAGAATGTTGGTATTATTTGATAGGGATTGCATTGAATATGTAGATTGCTTTGGGTAGTATCGACATTTTAACGATATTTGTTCTTCCTATTCAGGAGCATGGAATCTTTTTCCATTTTTTTGTGTCTTCTTCAATTTCTTTCATCAGCTTTCTATAGTTTTCAGTGTATAGATTTTTCACCTCTTTGGTTAGATTTATTCCTAGGTATTTTATGGGTTTTTTTGTGCAACTGTAAATGGGATTGATTCCTTGATTTCTCTTTCTGTCACTTCATTGTTGGTGTATAGGAATGCAACCGATTTCTGTGCATTGATTTTATATCCTGCAACTTTGCTGAATTCATGAATCAATTCTAGCCATTTTTTTGGTGGAATCTTTTTGGTATTCCACATAGAGTATCTTGTCATCTGCGAAGAGTGGAAGTTTGACTTCCTCCTGATTCGATGATTCGATGATTTTGATGCCTTTTATTTCTTTGTGTTGTCTGATTGCAGAGGCTAAGACTTCCAATACTATGTTGAATAACAGTGGCGAGAGTGGACATCCCTGTCTTGTTTCTGACCTTGGGGGGAAAGCTCTCAGTTTTTCCCCATTGAGGATGATATTAGCATTGGGTCGTTCATATATGGCTTTTATGATCTCGAGGTATGCTCCTTCTATCCCTACTTTCTTGAGGGTTTTTATCAAGAATGCATGCTGTATTTTGTCAAATGCTTTCTCTGCATCTATTGAGAGGATCATATGGTTCTTGTCTTTCTTACTGATGTTATGAATCACATTAATTGTTTTTGTGGATATTGAACCAGCCCTGCATTGCAGGTATAAATCCCGCTTGGTGTGGTGAATAATTTTTAAAAAAATATTGTTGGCTAAGGGGCGCCTGGGTGGCTCAGTCAGTTAAGCATCCGACTTCAGCTCAGGTCACGATCTCGCGGTCCGTGAGTTCAAGCCCTGCGTCTGGCTCTGGGCTGATGGCTCAGAGCCTGGAGCCTGCTTCCCATTCTGTGTCTCCCTCTCTCTCTGTCCCTCCCCCATTCATATTCTGTCTCTCTCTGTCTCAAAAATAAATAAACGTTAAAAAAATATTGTTGGCTAATATCTTGTTGAGGATTTTTGCATCCATGTTCATCAGGGAAATTGGTCTATAGTTCTCTTTCTTAGTGGGGTCTCTGGTTTTGGAATCAAGGTAATGCTGGCTTCATAGAAAGAGTTTGGAAGTTTTCCTTTTGTTTCTATTTTTTGGAACAGTTTCAGGAGAATAGGTGTTAACTCTTCCTTAACTATGGTAGAATTCCCCTGGAAAGCCATCTGGCCCTGGACTCTTGTTTTTTGGGAGATTTTTGATTACTAATTCGATTTCCTTACTGGTTATGGATCTGTTCAAATTTTCTATTTCTTCCTGTTTCAGTTTTGGTAGTGTATATTTTTCTAGGAATTTGTCCATTTCTTCCAGATTACCCATTTTGTTGGCATATAATTGCTCATAATATTCTCTTATTATTATTTTTATTTCTGTTGTGTTGGTTGTGATATCTCCTCTTTCATTCTTGATTTTATTTATTTGGGTCCTTTCCTTTTTCTTTTTGATCAAAATGACTAGTGGTTTATCAGTTTTGTTAATTCTTTCAAAGAATGAGCTTCTGGTTTCATTGATCTGCTCTACTGTTTTTTTTTGGTTTTGATAGCATTAATTTCTGCTCTAATCTTTATTATTTCCTGTCTTCTGCTGGTTTTGGGTTTTATTTGCTGTTCTTTTTCTGGCTCCTTAAAGCGTAAGGTTAGGTTGTGTATCTTAGATCTTTCTTCCCTCTTTAGGAAGGCCTGGATTGCTATATACTTTCCCCTTATGACCACCTTTGCTGTGTCCCAGAGATTTTGGGTTGTGGTATTATCATTTTCATTGACTTCCATATACTTTTTAATTTCCTCTTTAACTTCTTGGTTAGCCCATTCATTCTTTAGTAGGATGTGCTTCAGTCTCCAAGTATTTGTTACCTTTCCAATTTTTTTCTTGTTGTTGATTTTAAGTTTCATAGCGTTGTGGTCTGAAAATATGCATGGTATGATCTCGATCTTTTTGTACTTACTTAGGGCTGATTTGTGTCCCAGTATATGGTCTATTCTGGAGAACATTCCATGTGCACTGGAGAAGAATGTATATTCTGCTGCTTTAGGATGAAATGTTCTAAATATATCTGTTAAGTCTATCTGGTCCAGTGTGTCATTCAAAGCCATTGTTTCCTTGTTGATTTTTTTGATGAGATGATCTGTCCATTTCTGTGAGTGGGGTGTTGAATTCTCCTACTATTATGGTATTACTATCGATGAGTTTCTTTATGTTTGTGATTAATTGATTTATATATTTGGGTTTTGTCCACATTTGGTGCATAAATGTTTACAATTGTTAGGTCATCGTGGTGGATAGACCCCTTGATTATGATATAATGCCCTTCTGCATCTCTTGATACAGTCTTTATTTTAAAGTCTAGTTTGTCTGATATAAGTATTGCCTCTCTGGCTTTCTTTTGTTGACCATTAGCATGATAGATGGTTCTCCATCCCCTTATTTTCAATCTGAACGTGTCTTTAGGTCTAAAGTGGGTCTCTTGTAAACAGCATATAGATGGATATTGTTTTCTTATCCATTCTGTTACCCTATGTATTTTGATTGGAGCATTGAGTCCATTGATGTTTAGAGTGAGTACTGAAAGATATGAATTTATTGCCCTTATGATGCTTGTAGAGTTGGAGTTTCTGGTGGTATTCTCTGGTCCTTTCTAATCTTTGTTGCTTTTGGTATTTATTTATTTCTATATATATTTTTTTCATCTTTTCTCCCCTCAGAGAGTCCCCCTTAAAATTTCTTGCAGGGCTGGTTTAGTGGTCACAAACTCCTTCAATTTTTGTTTGTCTGGGAAACTTTTTGTCTCTCCTTCTATTTTGAATGACAGCCTTGCTGGATAAAGAATTCTTGGCTGCATATTTTTCTGATTCAGCACAGTGAATGTATCCTGCCACTCCTTTCTGGCCTGTCAAGTTTCTGTGGATAGATCTGCTGCAAACCTGATCTGTCTTCCCTTGTAAGTTAGGGACTTTTTTTCCCTTGCTGCTTTCATGATTCTCTCCTTGCCTGAGTATTTTGTGAATTTGACTATGATATACCTTGTTGATGGTTGGTTTTTGTTGAATCTAATGAGGGGTCCTCTGTGCTTCCTGGATTTTGATGTCTGTGTCTTTCCCCAGGTTAGGAAAGTTTTCTGCTATGATTTGCTCACATAACACTTCTACCCCTATTTCTTTCTCTTCCTCTTCTGGGACCCCTATGATTCTGATGTTGTTCCTTTTTAATGAGTCACTGATTTCTCTAATTTTTAAATCGTGCTCTTCTGCCTTAATCTCCCCCTTTTTTTCTGCTTCGTTATTCTCTATAAGTTTGTTGTCTATATCGCTGATTCTCTGTTCAGCCTCATCCAATCTTGCCACTGCTGCATCCATCCGTGATTGCAGCTCAGTTATAGCATTTTTAATTTCATTCTGGCTATTTTTTACTTCTTTTATCTCTGCAGAAAGGGATTATAATCTATTTTCAACTCCAGCTAGTATTCTTATTATCGTGATTCTAAATTCTTGTTCAGACATCTTGCTTGTATCTGTGTTGATTACATCCCTGACTGTCGTTTGTTCTTCCTGTCTCTTTTGAGGTGAATTCCTTTGTTTTGTCATTCTGAAGGGAGAAACGGAATTAATGAGGTAGAAAAAGTAAACTTTAAAAAAATTAAAATTAAAAAAATATTAAAATTAAAAATTAAACACATGCACACATTCACACACACACATACACACAAATCGAATAGATGATGCTAAATCCTAGGTGTGTTTTTGTCTGGGTGTTGAAAGTGGCTTGACAGATTAGAGGAAAAAAAATGGGGAGGGAAGAAAAAAAAGGAAATCGTTTGAGAATTTAAAAAAGTAAATACACTGAAGTAGACTAAAATGAGATGATGGGGTAAAATAGAATTTGAAAAAATATACACAAGAGTAAAGAATATAGTAGAAAAAAATTAAAAATATTTTTAATAAAAATTAAAAATAAATATAATTTTTTTCTTTTTCTGTATTCAAGAAAAAAGAAAAGAAACAAAGAGAAGAAAGACTTTGTAGCAGACTAAAATAAAATGATGGAAGTAAAATAGAATTTGAAAAATTTACATAAAAGCAAAAAATACAGTAAAAAATTTAAATAAAAATATTTTTAATATAAATTGAAAGTAAAAATGAAATTTTTCTCTTTATGCATTCAAGAAAAAGAAAAGAAGCAAAAAAGAGAAAAAAGAAAAAGAAAGAAAAAAGAAATTGTTTGAAAATTTGAAAAGGTGAATACACTGAAGTAGACTAAAATAAAATGATGGAAGTAAAATAGAATTTGAGAAAATTTACACAAAAGTAAAAAATATAGTAATAAAAATTAAAGAAAAATATTTTTAATAAAAATTGAAAATAAAAATGATTTTTTTCTTTCTGTATTCAAGAAAAAGAAAATAAGGTAAAAGAGACAAAGAAAGAGAGAAAATTGAATAGATCAACCTGCTAACAGATTGAAGTAGAACTGAAATTGCTTCATTTTCCCCTAAAAGTCAGTCTATGTAGCATTTTATAGTTCATAAACTATGTAGGTAGTGAGACTTGTGTTCTTAAAGAGTAAAGTTGGCCCAGTTGGGCGGGGCTCAGTGTAACGGCTCTTCTCTCCACTAGACGGCGCTGCTAGCCTACTGAGGTGGATTATCGCAGGGCTCGTAGGCATGCGTGGGAGCGGTGAAAATGGCGCCACCCAGCTACCCAGTCTGTTCTCCCGGATCAGCAATCGCGCACCCATCCTCTGTCTTCAGCTCTCGTGCACTCCCCACTTTTTCACTCTCCGTGACCAGGCCCCAGACAGTACCTCCCTCAGATGTGGCTGTTTTCCCCAGCCCCTTACTTCCAAAGGACTGCAGCTTTCACCTGCTCTGCCCCTCTGCAGGAGGGTCTCACCAAGTAATGGCCGAATGAGCAATGGCCGAATGTCGGCTGCACCCAGGAACGCCCGCTGGACCCTGCTGCTGCCGGTGCCCCGAGACTGCGGCCAGGTGCCAGCCCACCCCAGAAAAAGTTATCAAGATAGTGTAGCAGCAGTGTTTCAGGGATTATGGAAAATCACAACACACATCTGGCACAAGTCTTCACCCTTAACGACCTTGTTCCAGCACCAACGAATGTGGCCATTTTCTGGGGTCTGCTGGGACCAGGTGGCTTCAACAGTCTCTACCAGATGTCCTTCCAGCAGTGAACTGTTTTTCCCCGTGTGGCCTGAGAACCTCCCTGACCCCACTCTGTTCCTGGGGTTCACCCTTCCCACCAGAGCACCACCAGGTATCGAGCTGCGGAGTTGCAGCCTTTGCAATCCCCTTGTTTATAGTCTTAATGGAATTCAAACCCTCTCCTTTCTCCTTTCTCTCTTTTTAGTTTAGTTCCTGTGGCTGTTTCCAATTTTCCACTTTCTCTCCAGCTGCTTTTGGGGAGGGGTGCTTTTCCCGTATTCCCTCACCTCCCCCAGTCTCTGTCCTCTCTCTGCTTGCAAAAGCAACTCCCTTCCTGCTCCTTCTCGCTCCCCAAGTTCACCTCTCTGTGCCGCATACCTGCTGAATTTTGTGGTTCAGGTTGTGCAGATTGTTGTGTTAATCCTCCAATCAGTTTTCTAGGTGTGTAGGATGGTTTAGTGTTGGTCTGGCTGTATTTCATGGACGCGAGACACACAAAAAAACTTCCATGTTGTTCCGCCATCTTGGCGGCTCCTCTATATAAATTTTAGAAGAAGCTTGTCAATAGTCACAAAAAGCCTTGCTGGGACTTTGATAGAAATCACATTAAACAGATCTGTATCCAGATTCCTTTTTTTTACATGTGGATGTTCAGTTGTTCTAGCACTACTTGTTAAAGAGACTATCTTTGCTTCATTGTATTGAATTTCCTCCTTTGTTAAAGACCAGTTGACTCTATTTTTGTGGGTCTATTTCTGGGCCTTTTATTCTGTTCTGTTGATCTATTTGTCTCTTATTTTTCTGATGCCACACTGTCTTGATTATCGTAGCTTTATAGTAAATATTGAGATTGCGTAGTATCAGTCCTCCAGCTTTGTTCTCCTTCAGTATGTTTTGGCCATCTTGGATCTTTCACCCCTCTATATAAACTTTAGAATCGGTTTGTTGGGGTGCCTGGGTGGCTCAGTCGGTTAAGCATCCGACTTCGGCTCAGGTCATGATCTCGCGGTCCGTGAGTTCGAGCCCCACATCGGGCTCTGTGCTGACGGCTCAGAGCCTGGAGCCTGTTTCAGATTCTGTGTCTCCCTCTCTCTGACCCTCCCCCGTTCATGCTCTGTCTCTCTCTGTCTCAAAAATAAATAAACGTTAAAAAAAATAAAAAAAAAATAGAATTGGTTTGTCAACATCCATAAAACAACGGCTGAGATTTTGACTGGGATTGCATTGAATCTACAAATCAAGTTATAAAGAGCTAATATCTTGATAATGGGTCTTCCTGTACACGAATATGGAACATCTCTCCATTTATTTAGTTCCCTGATTTCACAGAGTTTTGTAGTTTTCCTCCTATAGTACTTGTCCATATTTTGTTAGTTTTATACTTAAGTATTTTATTATGGAGGGACTAATGTAAATGGTAATGTGTTTTTAATTTTAAATTCCACTTGTTCGTTGCTTGTATCTAGGAAAAAAGGCAATTGACTTTTGTACATTAATCTTATATTCTGTAAACTTGCTACAATCTCTTATTAGTTCTAGGAATTTTTTGTTGATTCTTCTGGGCTTTCTACATAGACAATCATGTCATCTGTGAAAAAAGATAATTATATGTATTTCTTCATGATATTTATTTTAGTATTTTTTTTACTTATTGCATTAATAAGGACTTTCAGTACAATATTGAAAAAGAGTGTTAAGAGTGGAAACCCTTGTCTTATGCATAATATTAGTGAAAAATGTCAAGTTTCTCACCACTGTGATGTTAGCTTTAGGGTTTTGTATATATATTTATTTCTCCAACAGATTTTTTGTTGTTTTGTTTTGTTTTTTTGAAAAGAATGGATTTTGAAGAGAAAAACATTGGGAGAGTTGTTTGGAATAGAAAATAAATACCAGAAGGGGTGCCTGGGTGGCTCAGTTGGTTAAGCAACCAACTTCAGCTCAGGTCATGATCTCAGGGTTTGTGGGTTTGAGCCCCATGTCCAGCTCTGTGCTGACAGGTCAGAGCCTGCAGCCTGCTTCGAATTCTGTGTCTCCCTCTCTCTCTGCCCCTCCCCTGCTCATGCTCTCTCTCTTTCAAAAATAAATAAATGTTGAAAAATCTTAAAAGAAAAAAATAAGTACAAATGTAAGCTGTTTTGCTAATTGTTTTATAATCAAAAAAATTTGCACGGAAAATGCCCTATACGAAACAACACAATAAAGGTTTGAAGATCAAGGTGTCCTCTTAGGCAAAACTGAAGATTTCAGTATTTGGAAATTCCAAATACTGCAAGGCTGCAGTCTTTGTTTTGGGATGGATCACTGGGTGTGTGACACAGTTCAGGCTCTTAACCAGATTTAAACAGAAGAATGGCCACTTGGCCCAGGTAGTAGATGAAGTGTTTGGTTTCATGTGTCACATGACTATCAACGTTTCTCACCACGATGAGGTCCCAGGTGGGGTTGTACTTCTTGTCAAACACTTTTAATATGGGCCACAAAGTCCTTCTCTATGTTCTATTTCTCCAAGACCTGAGTAGCACACTCCATTGCATCCTGTTACATCTCCTCCAACATGTTGGCATTTTTGATCATTTCATCTGAGCCTTTTGGTTGCACATAGTTACCATGGAGCAGCCAATAGAAACACTCAGACCTAGCAGGAGCTGCCCTTACTTGGGTCTTTGTATATAATCTTTATTAAGTTGAGGAACTCCTCCTTATTCCTAGTTTAATGAGAGTTTTCACCATGAATGTGTGTTGTATTTTGTCAAATGCTTTTCCTGCCATCTATTTATATGATCGTATAATTTTTCTTCCTTAGCTGATTGATAGGAAGGACTATGTTAGTTGATTTTTGAGTGTTTGGGCAGTCTTGCATACCTGGAATAATTACCATTTGGTCACATGTATACTTTTTTCTACATTGTTGCATTCTATTTGCAAATATTTTGTTGAGGATATTTTTATACATGTTCATGAGAAATATGGGTTAATAGTTTTCTATTTTTTTGCTGTGTCTTTGGTCTTGGTATTGGGGTAATGCTGGATTCATGGAATGAGTTAGGAAGTATATCCTCCGTTTCTGTCTCTGAAAGAGATTACAAAGAATTTGGCATAATTTTTTCTTTAAATGTTTGGTAGATTTCACCAGTGAACACAACTGGTCCTGGTACTTTATGTTTTGGAAGATTAGTAATTATTGATTAGATTTATTTACTAGATAGGAGCTATTCAGATTATCTCTTTCTTCTTGTGTGAGTTGTGACAGACTGTGTCTTTCAAAGAATTGGTCCATTTCATTTATGTTATCAAATTTGTGGGCATAGAGTTATTCGTGGTATTTATTATTATTTCCATTTTCGTGGGAGGTGTAGTGATATCCTGTCTTTCATCTCTGAGATTAGTAATTAGTGTGTTCTCTCTCTCTCTTTTTCTTAGTTAACCTGCCTAGAGGTTTATCAATTTTATTGATCTTTTCCAAGAATTGGCTTTGGGTTTCAATAATTTTCGTTATTGATTTCCTGTTTTACATTTCATTAATCTCTGCTCCAACTCCATTTTTGTTTGTTAGTTTACTTTGGACTTAATTTGCTCTTCTATTTCTAGTTTCCTAAGGTAGAAACTTAGCTTTTTAATGTTAGGTTTTTGTTGTTTTCTAACACATCCTTTCAGTGCTATAAATTTCCCTCAAAGCACTGCTTCTCTGCATCCCACAAATTTTGTTTTATTTTATGTTAGTGTAGTTCAAGATATTTTTAAATGTCTCTTGAGAGAAATGTGTTATTCTTTAAATAACACATTTAAATGCGTGTTATTGGCTCGGCCACCATAACGAATGACACAGTAACTATCCGGACCAGGAAGTTTATGACCAACCAACTACTTCAGTGGAAACGAATGGTCATTGATGTTCTTCACCCTGGAAAGGCAACAGTACCTAAGACAGAAATTTGGGGGAAAACTAGCCAAAGTGCACAAGGCCACACCAGATGCCATTGTTGTATTTGGACTCCGAATCCATTTTGATGGTAGGAAGACAACTGGCTTTGGCATGATTTATGATTCTTTGGATTATGCAAAGAAAAATGATCCCAAACGTAGACTTGCAAGACATGGCCTGAATGAGAAGAAAAAGGTCTCAAGAATTCAGCAAAATGAACTCAAGAACAGAATGGAGAAAGTCAGGGGAACTGCAAAAGCCAGTGGTGGTGCTGGCAAAAAGTGAGCTGGAGATTGGACAATAGGAGTAAAGATTCTGTAGTGACTTTATCTGTGATGGTTGTGCAGATTTTTCATGAGAGGATTAATAAATTAAGAACTTTTAGGTGTCTAGTTGTTTGGAAAAAAGTGTATTGTTTAATCTTCACATATTTGGAAATTTTCTAGTTATTTTTCTGTTATTGATTTCTTGTTTACTTCCTTTGTGGTCTCAGAGCAGACACTGCATAATCGTTTTTCTTTTAAATTGGTAAGTTGTGTTTTGTGGCCTAGAATGTGATCTATCCTGGTGAATGCTCCATGTGAGCCTGAGAAGGATGTGGATTCTGTTGTTTTGGGATGGAATAGTTTATAGATCTCAATTATGTACAGTTGATTGGTGGGGCTGGTGAGTTCAACTATTTCCTTAATTGATTTTTTGCCCGATGGATCTGTCCATTTCAGATAGAGGGATGTTATAGTTTCCAATTGTGATAATGAATTCACTTATTTCTCCTCGCAGTTCCCAGTTATTGCCTTATAGATTTTGACACTCTGTTGTTTGGTGCACACACATTAAGGATTATGTTTTCTTGGAGAATTGAACTTTATAAACATGTAATGCCATTCTGTACCCCTGATAATTTACCTTGCTATTCAGCTTTTCTCTTGTTAGGATGGAGTGATGAGTTCTAAGATCCTTACATGTAGGACAAGAAATGGGGAATAATTATATATAATATCTCTCTCTTTCGTTTTCATTGTTGTTACTTTGGGTACTACAATATATATGTGTATATTATACCAATATTTTACCACTTTGAATGAAGTATAGAAGCATTCTTTTCATTTCCCTTCTTCATTTTAAAATATCTTTGTCTTGAGTATCCTATGATGCTATAAATCAAACGTGATTTATACAACTCAAGAGGAAAAGGACAATCTGTCCATATTTCTGCTGTTTTTCTTCTTCCTTCTTGATGCTCCAGGATTCTTTTATTCTTTCCTTTGTGTCTGTTAAAATGTCTTTTAGCCATTCTCTTAGGATAGGTTTGCTATTCCATTATATGAGAATGTCTGTATTTCCCCTTCGTACTTGAAGGATAGTTTCGTGAAATGTAGAATTTGTAGCCGACAGTTCTTTTTCCCCCAGCATTTCCAAGATATTGCACTACTTCCTGCTGGACTCTGTGATTTCAGATAAGAAATCTGTTATTTGAATGGTGTTCCCCAATTCATTTCCTCTCTGTTTGCTTTCAAGATTTTTCTTTGTCCTTTATTTCTAAACGTTTAATTTGGATATGGATATCTAAATACAGGTGGCATTTGGAGTTTGTTTGCTTGGATTCTTGGATTTATAGGTTTATATCTTTCACCAAGTTTGGGAAGTTTTTAGCCATTACTTTTTCAAATACTCTTTTAGTCTCACTCTCTTTCACCCTTTCCTTAAGATTCTTGACTATACCCATGCTGGATTATTTATTATTGTCCCACTGGTCTTTGAGGGTCTGTTGAAATTATTTTTCTTTAGTGTATGTCTTCCATGTTGTTCAGATAAGGGGAATTCTATTGATCTGTCCTCAAGTTCGCTTATTTTATCTTCTGTCTTCTCCATTCTATGACTGAGCTCATCTAGTGAGTTTTGAGCTTTTCTGCCTCTTGTATTTTTTTATTCTATAATTTGTATTTGGTTATTTTAATATTTGATTTATTTGCTGAGCTTGTCTATTTTCCCATTTGTCTCAACAAATTTTAAAAGCATTTTAAAATTGAAGCATTTAAATGTTGAAGCATTTTTATTCCGTAAGCTTTAAAATCCTTGGTGGTAATGTCAGAGAATTCCGACATCTAATTCATCCCCATTTTGGAGTCAATGGGTTGTCATTTCTCATTCAAGGTGTTTTTCTTGACTCTTGACACAAAAGATCATTTTCTATTGTATCCTGGACATTTTGTCTAATACATTAGGAGTGTGGGTCCTGCTGTATCTTTTTAAAAAAACAATTTTTAACATTTACTTATTATTGAGAGACAGAGAGACACAGAGCATGAGCAGGGGAGGGGTAGAGAGAAGGGGAGACACAGAATCCAAAGCAGGCTCCAGGCTCTGAGCTGTCAGCACAGAGCCTGACGCAGGGCTCAAACTCACAAATTGTGAGATCGTGACCTGAGCGGCAGTTGGTTGCTTAACCATCTGAGCCACCCAGGCGCCCCTATATCTTTTATTTTAGTAGGAAGTCTCCCTGTTTAGGTTTAACAGTCAAACCTTGGGCTGCTTTTGTGGGCTGTGGTTCCAATGGCTGTGCATTTGAAGCATTACTTTGGCTCATTTGAGTCTTCTGAGGCTTCCTCAGGTCTCTGCTTGTGCTGCCTATGGGGACAGAAAGGATCTTCCCAGGCTGGGATTCTGAAGGAGCACTACGCAGAGATCCCCCAACTGGTGCTTTCTGTCTTCTCTGGTGTCCCTGAGCACGGAAGAGGATTCTTGCACCTGCATATCAAAAAGTCTTTTCAGGTTGCTGCTTATGTTGCTGCATCCCTATAGCTGGGTCCAAGCATCCACCTTGGTGCCTTTCGGAGAGTGGGATTGGCCATTTGTTATGGCTGAGTCCCTCCCACTGGTTCCACATGTTGACCCTGGTGGCTCCCAGTAGGAGAAGGGATATCAGGAGTATTAGCATTAGGTTTGTGGTGCCCAGGGGATAAAGGAGGCTTCCCAGACTAAGTCTGTTGTGGTAAGTTGGTCCCTCTTGCCAGTTCTGGCCCCCTGCCTCAGTGAATCTCAACAGTGCAAGAGTATGGGGGCTGCTGGGGAGAGTACACACCCTTGTCTTTTTTTGTTGATGAGGTTCCTAATTATTTTGCCTTACTAGTGGTGTCAGGCTCACTAATGTTGTCGGAGCGTCTCCCATTCGATCCAGGAAAGGAATGAATTTACCTGGGCTGTATTTTGTTGCCAGGTTGAGGGTCAGGAAATGCTGGGTCTCAATGACCTTACTCTGTTGGTTGCGAGAAGACACAAGATACCCTTGCACTGAAGTGTTCCTCCAGTCCTAAGGTTCCAAATCAGCTTGCCTTCTGCTTACCACCATTCAGACTTCTTGTTTATTTTCATTATTATTATTATTATTATTTTTGCATTATTTCCGGAGTTGACAGTTATGCTTGGGAAGAAGAAATGGGGAGAAACAAGTCTGTGTCATCTTGTCAGGCTGGAAGTTCTACCATAATATTTTTGCTAAAAACTAGAAAATGACTTCTGAAAAGATTTCACAAATGCAATACGTTGGTTTCTGTGCATTATCACACTAAACAGTATGAAAAATGAGCATGGTGTAGATATATGTATCATTTTAATGTGATTAATCCTCCATAAGTTTAGACACATTTATGACTAGTACTTGTTTGAGAAGCAAACCTGAGAATTAAATAGAGAAGAAGTGATTTTTCTCTATAGTGATGCTATATGAAGTTTTCCTACTGATGAACACAAGAAAAAATAAGCTAAATATTAATGCAAACATGTCTGTCTTCTCGAGACTACATGTTTAAAACAACTTACAGAAATTGCACAAGGTTTAAGACTAAAGATCTTCACTATTAAAATCACATACACTTGGTAAAAATATGCAAACCAATGACATGATGCTATATCAGGCGCTCCGCATGTCTCTCGACTGAAATTTATAACTGGAATTAATTGCAGATGACTTTGGCTCATGACTGGGTAATTTATTCCAGGCTAGAGGTTTCAGAAACAAAGCATCTTTATCTGTCTCTGTCTTTAGCCCTCCTGAGAGGAGCCCATTTATCAGCCTTCTTTATTGATTTTTTATTTAGAGAAGTGATGCAAAATGTGCTAGACAGCCAGATAAATTAGTGATCATCACCTCCTTTGCGTAGTTCTGAATTTTAAAAAACCATATGCATATATGGCATATATCATTCTGTTATATATGACTATAATACCTAGCAAGGGTCTCATCACTTAAAACATAAAAACACACAGAGACCATCTTACTGGCTTTCGTTGGTTTAGAAATGAAAATTATATTGACAGGCTCTTTTTGATATCCCTTAAGCGATAATTTGGTTAACATTAATTATCATCGTGATATGTAATTGTATTTATGTATTTATGAATTTATGCATAGACCATTTGAATATTTTACATTTGCCTGTTAGCACTGTCTTCAGCATGCTTTTATATTCGTGATCTTTTATTCTTTTCACAACTCGGCTTTATGAAGTACCTTCATCTTGCAGATATGCAAGCTGAAGAGAAGTGTAGGACTTATTTTTGTTAAGGTCAAACAGTTAACTTCCAGCAGCCTGGAGACCCGAATATAGATCTTCTGACTCCAGGCTCTTTGCGGTAAACATCAATCCCTCTGTGACTAAAGTCCAAACACAGGATGAAAGAAAACAGAGCAGAATACAAAAGGAGTTATTTCGTGCTGCACGGAGAGGTGCTGTTTGCAACCAGGAAGCATAGCTAATCACCAACCTGGTGTTAATTACTGATCTGCATCTAGTTTATGACTAAACATTATTCAGCCCGTGCTGATTAATTCTGCTGTGAATCGGATCATTATATCACTGGTTAAAATTCACACTTTGGCCATACGTCTGGGAACAGTCTTCTAGTTCATACACCCCACATGCAGAGACTATTTGTAGTTAATGAAAAAAAAATTGTGATTCATAGAATTCTAATTTCTAAGTTGCCACAAATGTATCGAAGATTATTGTATAGAAAATGATGTTTGGCTAATTAAATACCGATCAATCCAACTTCCATTCCGAAGCCTGTGCAGAACAAGAGACTACATTTAGGATCCATTCTTCGTACGCTCAGATTTAAGTAGAGAATCCTTCTTCACTTCACATGAACAATATAATTTTCTTTGTTTATTCAACATGCTGCATTATTCATTTTATTATAAAAATTGTCTACTCACAAGGTTTTAAAATAATTGAGTCTATTTGTTTCGCTTTCCCTGATGTATTAATATTTTCTTTGCATGGTACTTTAGAAAATATATGACCTAGCAAGCAGCCTAATTCTTGTCACAGCTGCAACCTTACTGAGGCAGAAAATTTGGCATTTATATAAAATGAAACCATCTCTAATGCTTTGTCCGCCCTTCTAGAATCCCCTTTGTTTAATCACCATGTGTAGAGCTTATAAAAGGACTGCTTTCAGGAATAAGGAGATAGAAATGAGGGGATGCTGATGTGTGAATAAAATGGTGATATAAAAGAAAATGGATTTTGTTCCCCCTCCAGCTGAAGTCTGTAGATGTTGCCCTCTGCCTGCCACTGATAGCTGTATGTGTCAGTCTCCGGATTCTGAATCACATCCCTGACCCACCCCCTCCCAGACCAGGATGTCCCTGCTACACGTTTCCATGGTGCCGAGCTTCCCTATCATAGCGCATTATTGTAATTGCTTATTGTGTCTTCTGAATCCTCTGATAGTCATAGAGTCAGGGACAGGGTCGGCCTTGCTTCGCATTCTTGCACCGTCATCTAGTACAATGCTGGCACACAGGGGTTCTTCATAAATGTTTGCTCAAGAAAAAAATGGACACAGTCTAAAATTTGAGCTCCTGGCCACTCTCACTCACACCATGAAGGCTCTGCCTCAATATTCGTGTGAATCTCGCCCTTCAGAAACAACACTCCTCTGTTCCGTTTGGTAGTACCAGCATCTAACTCAGTGTCTGCAATATATTAATTGCTTGGTGAATGTCCCTTAAGTAACTGTATTAATGAATTGCAACCAGTTCTTATCTTGGGCATGAGCTAGTTATTTGTGGATCAGATCTGAGACTCTCTGGTGATTACATCACCAAGAGTTGTCTTCAGGACTGCGTAAGGGTAAGGAACAGGCCCATCTACTGTGAAAGGCATTTCCCTGATGTGTAAGTGAAACAAAGTTCACATTCCTATGCAATTTTCAGCCTAGTATAAATTAGACACTCAAATAAACTCAAGAGTCGAATTTTGATTTTTCTGGTACCCTGACTGATTTTTGATGGTCTCAGTGAAGGATGCAGTCCCAAGTTCATTTCTGAACATCCTTCATTTTGATTCTGAAACGTGTCACACAATGAGAAACACCAGCCCCCTGGGTATGGTGGGTTTTATGTCTCTGACCTGTCTTATCTCTTCATGGTAAAAGGAAGAATGCGTTCCATGTCAGAACAGGGGTTCTGAACACCAGCCTCCTTCAGATTCCTCCTGGTGCCAGATGGGCACAGAGGAGAGTGGATGTACTGGGACTGCGACGGGGATGGGAGGGTTCGCCTGCACTGTGTCAACTGTGAAACCATCACAGCTTGAGGCTGTGCCGATCTGCTGGCGCCCACTGGGCGGGGATGGTGGCGCTGGCCAGGCAGCCTCCGTAGGTGTCAAAGCTGGAAGTTGGAGTGAAGGAGCAGTGACTCAACCTCAACGCAAGAAGAGACCCAGCTCGGGCACATCCTCAAGGAAGACAACGCTGGGGCCACGAGGGATGAATCGTGTTAACAGGGAGGGAGCCACAGAGATGATACCAGCTGGTTGATGCCTGGGTGAGTGGCAAGTTGTCAACAGTTGCCAGTGGGAAGGAAGATTCCTGAGACTCCACAGGTGCCTGCCATAAGATGGAGTGATTTGGGGATTTTCTTGGTCTGTTCATGCTGCTATAACACAATACTACAGACCGAGTGGCTTACTCAACAAACACTCACTTCTCAGGTCTGGAGGTTGGTATGTGTGAGATCAGGGTGACAGCATGCTCAGGTTCTGGTGAGGGCCCTCTTCTCGGTTTGCAGATGGCCGCCTACTTGCTGTGTCCTCACATGGTGGGGAAAGATCAGGTTCTCGTCTATTCCTCTTCATAGAGAAACACTAATCCCATTATGGGGGCCCTGCCCTCTTGACTTCATGGAAATCTAATTACCTTCCAAAGGCTTCTCTCCAAATACAATCATATGACGATTAAGGCTTCAACATATGGTCTGGGGGGCCGGGGGGATACAACATTCAGTCTATAGCAGGAATTAAAGGAAGGAGTTAATGTACCTCTAGGTGAGGTACCTAGGTACCTCTGGGTCCAGAGAGAAGTATTTCTATTTCCTGAGTTACATGACCCATACTTGCTCTTGATTTGTCCTGGGGAGACCTTCAGGTGTCAGTACCATATACCAGGTGACATGTGCTGTGGTGGCTTTGCATGTGCCCCTCTGACACTCATGTGCCTTTCAGCTTCAAGCAAGGCACTGCATCCATCAGAAGAGCTTGGGGCTGAAGAGGAGTGACTTTGGGGTAGACACCAACTCACACATAATCCATATATCATGTGGTAGGCATCCTTGAAGTTTGTAGAGATACAAATGCATGCAAGAGAGATCTACTTCCTGCTCTCATGACGCTTACATTCTAGAAAGGAGACAGACAGCGTGCAGGGCAATCAACATATTAACCAGATACTGTTGAAAGCGACACATGGAGGCACCTGGGTGGCTCAGTCAATTGAGTCTCTGACTTCGGCTCAGGCCATGATCTCACAGTTTGTGAGTTTGAGCCCCACATCAGGCTCCACACTGACAGTGCAGAGCCTGCTTCAGATCCTCTGTCCCCCCCTTCCCTCTGCCCTTCCCCTGCTCACTCTCACTCTCTCTCTCTCACACACACTCTCTCTCACAAATAAATAAACATTAAAAAAAAAGAAAAGTGGCACACACCCTAAAGAAATTAAAATAGGAGAACTTGTGGAGTAACTGAGGGGTGGAGGGATGTGGTTTACACTAGGGGTGATAAATGAATTTGGAGGGGGTGGTTTTGGAACTGAACCCAAATGATGGAAAGATGTAGGCAGAGTGTTCCAGGCAAGGGTCACACACAATTTTGTGACAGGATGAGGTGAATGCATTTGAGAAATAGAAGGCCAGTATAACTGAAGACCATTCTGTCTCTCACCATCTGCTTGTGTCTCTACCAAATGCATATGTTGAAGCCTTTATCCCCAGTGTGATGGTATTTGAAGATGGGACCTTTGGGAGGTAATTAGGGTTAGATGAGGTCATGGGAGTGGGGCCCTCATAGTGAGATTAGTGCCCTAAAAGAAGACATACCAGAGAGTTTGCCTTCTCTCCGAGGTGCCTTTCCACCGAGGAAAGGCCATGTAAGACGGATGCTACACCTTGAGGAGGAGGCCATCTACAAGCCAGGAAGAGGGCTCTCACCAGAGTGATTGGCGGTCACCTTGACTTGGACTTCCATTCTTCAGAACTGTGAGGAAGAAATTCCTGTTGTCTTAAGCTACCCTAGTCTAAAATACCCCAGTATTTTGCTATGTCAGTCCAAGCAAAGGAAGACACCATCAGAGACATAAGACATAAGACACTTGGGCAAATTAGAGCCAAACTAAGCCTTGTTTATCTCTCCTGTAAAATGGCAATATATAGACAACCACATCATAGTTTGTTGGGAGAATTAAATGAAATTATGCATTTAAAGTATTTAGCACTTTAACTGAGACATAGTAGATGCTCAGAAATTCTGTTACTATTAATACATTCTGCAGGAATAAATGTGAGTGATGATAAAACCCACTAAAATTTCTTTAAAATTTTTTTCAACATTTATTTATTTTTGAGAGAGAGAATCGGAGAGACAGACAGAGCCCAAGCAGGGGAGGGGCAGAGAGAGAGAGAGGGAGACAGAATCCCAAGCAGGCTCCAGGCTCTGAGCTGTCAGCATAGAGCCTGACGTGGGGCTCAAACTCACAAACCACGAGATCATGACCTGAGCCAAAGTTGGACGTTCAACCAACCAAGCCACCCAGAGACCCCCAAACCACTAAAATTTTTTGAGGAGTTGTTTTATTTTGTGTTGTGCCATCAAAATCATTCTTGCGGGGGGCACACAAAGTGGAGGGGGAGATGTCGCTTGAGTCACAGGACCCTTGGTATGCGAACCACAGCTGTAGCTTTGGCAATGGTAAGCAAATGAAGCGCCAAGAATCTCTTTGGAAAAGGAACAAATATAAGAAGGATTTACTGAAATGATTGGATTAGAAATTGTTCTGAAGAAGGAAAGAAGTTGAGAAAAAACGTATAGGGTTTTCACTGCCTTCTACTGATTTAGATGGGACGCACAGTCACACAAAGTGGTAATACGTGTTCATTTGTTTCTCTGAATCGGTTACTTGAGTTTTCAACTAATGGGAGAAAATTAGAAGCTCTCAGCATTATATGAGGAAAAGGAAGCCATTTAGAGCAAGGGGAAGACATCATTTACCAATAGTATTCCATAGATTCTCCTTTTTCTAGTTTCTAAACCCATGCATTAAGGGGAAACTATCACGACTATGTCTACCATAGAATGCTCTGCTGTGTAGACATTTATCCAAAGAAACTTTCATGAGCTCTACCATGCGCCCAGCACTCTGAGAGGCACTTACTGCTCACAACAATGTCCTTGTGCCCAGGAAAGCAGCTGCAACGGTGCTTCCAGCTGAGGAACAATGGGATGCTATGCCATCCCCACTCTGCAAACTCAAGGCTGGGCACTGGCCACTCAGGACAGAAAGAGAAGACTCTCCTTGTCAGTCAGATGGTGGCCAAGTTATCCAGACTGAAAAATCCTGGTTAGAAGAGCGGGAAAAATCTCATGGCATTGATACTCTAGGAGGACAGGAGCTTCAGGCCAAAATTTAAGTGAAGATGGCTACCTAGAGAAGCACATAGGGGACCAAGGCGACTTTGGCTCCAACTGTGCTCAACCAGATGACATTGAGATTTGGTTTTCATGGACACATGGGTAAAGGGACTGGGGCAATGCCCAGAGCCTGCCTGAGGTGATGGGTCTAATAGAAATCCCTGATCCATAAAGTTGCGATCCCAGTGGCCATGTCCTTGATGTGAAGGTGAAACGGAAAAAAGAGCATCGATGTGGGTACATAGGTAGGTAACAATCATTCACCAAGAGCCACGCTTATCAGGATTCACAGTTTTAGAAATTCCATATCATTTCTTCTGTTCAGCAGCAATTTATTTCTGAGGCGATGAAGTATCTGCTCTGACAGAGAAAAAGAGAAGGTATTTAAAGGAGATTAAAAGGCACATCAAGTCAACATACAAGCATTTGTTTGCTTTGGGTCCAGGGTGAGGTATTTTGGCAGCAAAATCCAGTCTTTTCTTTTTCGGGCACATCTTAAGGTCCCTGGATGGTCATGTGACAAAGTTCTCTCCAATGGAGTGTGAGCAAAGGTAACTTGGCTCCCTTCCAGATCAGGAAACACTCTGGCACATGCTTCTCCACTTCTGCCTTTGGACCAGACAATGACGGTGTTGTCCAGAGAGATCGAGTGTAAGGATGAAAGAGAGTCCATCAGCGCGAGTGCCCGAATGGCTGTCCGTCAAGATGACCCACAGACCTGAACAACTGTGAGAAAGTAATAAACTGCCTTGTGCTAAACCCCTGACACGTTGGGGTCTGGTGGTGGCTTCCAGCTAGCCTAACCTGACCAACGCAGAATCCAAGCACCCGCCATTCTGAAGAGTAAGGACTTGGAAGACCGGAGCAGAGGGGAGTAGTGAATCCTGAAGACAGTCAGGAGAGAATGAAAAACAGAACTTACTACATGTTTTCATTTGTTTTATTATGGAGGCCATTGCTGATTATAAAATCCATGTTGAGATGAAGAACAAAGCAAATCAAACTAATGTCCTGGTACTACAGTCCTAGGACCTTGGGAACTTCTCAGATGGCCCTTCCTGATGGCATGCCTTTCACGCCTAGAGAGGCGGCTCCTGTGGTGACTTTTACAATAATCTCTCACTTGCTTTTCTTCATAGTTTTACAGACATATTATTCACACCTAACATTTTCTTTTAAAATTTTAAATAAGTGGTATATGGTTTTACGTAAAAATCATTCTGTACATTGTGATGGTTAATTTTGTGTTAACTTGACTATACTAAGGGGTGCCAGATAACGCATTGTTTCTGGGTCTGTCTGTGAGGGCGTTTCCAGCTGAGATTAGCATCTGAATCACGGCAGATTGCTGTCCCTAGGGGCATCATCCAATCCTCCCGGGACCTGAACTGAACAACAAGGTTGAAGAAGGAAGAATTTGCCTCTTTTCCTTTCTAGCCTGTGTGAATGGGGACATCAGTCTTCTCTTGCCCCAGGACTGGAATTTGTACCATAAGCTGCCTGGTTCTTAGGACTTTTGGAGTCAGAGTGGAAATGTATCAAGAGCTCTCCCGGTCTCTAGCTTGCAGACAGCAGAACTTGGGACTTCCCAGCCTCCATAATCATGTGAGTCAATTCCCTACAATGAATCTCTCTCTCTCTCTCTCTCTCTCTCTCTCTCTCTCTTTCTGTCTCTCTCTCTCTTTCTGTCTCTCTCTCTCTCTTTCTGTCTACAACTCTGAGAATGAGCCACCAGCGACCTTAGAAGCAAAAATTCACAAGGAAAGAACAAACGACAGCAAAAAGGGGAAAAAAGAAATTGATGAGATAAAAAGAGATACAAATGAAATATAAAAAGACTAGCACAAATCTAAAATTTTATTTTAAAGAATATATATATATAAAGTCAAGAAATTCTGGAAATTGGAGCATACAGAGGAGGGATTTACTGTACCAAATACTAATAAATTATTGTATTAAGTTGGATTCCATGGTTTTCATATATATATATTGTTTCTCTGGAGAACCCTGACTAATCTAATACATACATGATCTGTGATTGATTGTGTTACTCAATATTATGTTTGTGAAATTTATTCCTGTGGTTGCACGTAGTTGTCCATTTCACTTTTTGACTGTTAAATCACATTCTGTTTTGTGAACAAAATAGTTGCTGGGTCATAAAATATATGTATGTTCACATTATTGAATACAATTAAATTGTTTTCCACAATATTATACTAATTCCCAGATCCACAACAGTCTCTTTTGCTCTCTATTCCTGCCAGCACTTGGTCTTGTCACAATATTAATATTATTATCATTATCGCCAAACTAGTGCCAAAAGTAATCTTTTGTCCTGTTGCTACATCCTCTCCCAGATTATAGGTTGTGCTTTTACTCTCTAACTGCAGTCTTTTAGTGAAGAGGAGTTTTACATTTTAATGTGTTTGAATTGTGTTTCTTACTGAAGAAATTTTTCTTCACATCAAGGTCAGTGGTAATTTGAGCCTCAAACCACAGGAGAGCTGACTGATGGATATAAATCTTCAGGTGGACACTCTCTATCACAGCAAAAGCTGAGAAAGCCAAGTTTACTCCTATCTTTCTTTGTAAGGTGCATCCCTCTCCCCCATCATTTATTTTCTCATGGATTCTAAGGTCCCTCAGGGGTCCTACTTCCATTAAAAGTTCTCCGCCTGCCCTCTGCCTTGTATGAACCCTTGCATTTATAGTAGGACTTAAAGCATTTATAGAGCTTCCATTTGAACTCAGGTTCTAGGTATATAAGGCCTGGAAGGCACTTCAAGACAGCCTTTGGCTTCAGCCTAGCTAACTCTCTGGATTGTACTTT
Source organism: Felis catus (assembly GCF_018350175.1). Lineage (NCBI taxonomy): Eukaryota > Metazoa > Chordata > Mammalia > Carnivora > Felidae > Felis > Felis catus. Next base: position 31,099,151 of record NC_058371.1, read on the forward strand.
AGCTTCGTTTTGCACTCTGAGGATTTTCCTTAGTTTCTTACCACTTCTGGCATGTATTCAACAAGAGTTTTTAATGGTTTATCCAGACTTTAAAATTGTTTTCCAATGGGAGGATTTTCTGGGGTATTTTGGATGACTTATGGCCAGAAACAGAAGTCCAAACAATACATTTTAAAACAAGAAAAAAAAAAAAACAATTATCATTGGGTGAATGGGTTTAATAGATAAGGGAATATAAGGGATAACAGTGGAAAACAGAGCCCAATTCTTGAACACAAAAGGAAAACCAGTAAAAGCCAAGGCAGATTTTACTCCAGTTTCTCTCTGAATAAGTGGGGGGCTCTGTAGATCTCTCCCCAAGTCTAAGTAAAGCTCCTTAAAACAATCTTCAGCCAGAGGATCACCAGTTATTTAAATTATAACAATTCCTAACATGTGATATTATTAATTATAATTATTTAAGTCAGTTCCACACCCAGCGTAGAGCCCAACTAGGGGCTTGAACTCACCACTCTGAGATCAAGACCTAAGCTGAGATCAAGAGTAGGGTAGGTAACCGACTGAGCCTCCCAGGTGCCTCGATTGTTTTTTTAATTTTTATTTATTTATTTTTAAGCTCGAGTCCAATGTGGGGTTTGAACTCATGACCCTGAGATCAAGAATTGCATGCTCTCCAGACTTAGCCAGCCAGGCACCTTGAGAAACTTTTTTTTTAAATGGAAATTGTAAAATATAAATATGATCCTGTCATCCTGTGCTTAACATACATCAATGTCAAAGGTTTTCCATTGTTTATAAATTTCCTAGCATGATGAATAAGGTCTTCCATTGTCTGCACCTTTGCATGGACTGTTGTCTCCACCTGGAGTTCCATTTTTCTTTTTTGTCCACCCAATTTGCTCCTACTCATCCTTTGAGAATGTATGTCAACTGCATCACTTCCGTAACAGTTTCCTCCTTCAACCCCAATTCCTACTCCTGCACTGACGGTCTCTTCCTTCTCCTCATTCTAGTGAATCATCTACACACAAAACTGTGCCACATCACACCATGTTGTTGTTATTTGTTACGTTACCGCTTGACCACTGAGTACGCTAGAAGTTATTTGAGCACCAGGCAGTATCCTAGACAGTTCCCTATCCCAAACACTCAATTATTGTGCCTAGGAAAAAGATGTGCAAAAAATTGGTCAAATGACCAAATGGAGTGTTCCAATTTCCTAATCAGGTTGGGAGGCTGTACATTTTAAAAATAAAATCAGGAATCCCATTCAGTATGAAATCTGTGTAGCAACCTATTTCGGCCTTTTCTAAATCTGTTAAAATAACAGTGAAGCTATAGAAAAATGAAAAAAAAAAAAAGCCTTGTATCTTTAAAAGCTAAGGCTAACAGACAAGCCAATGACAGAATGTGATGGTGATCCCCACCAGCGATCTGATAGATACGAGTGAACTAAAAATTAAGCATATCTAAGCCTCACATTGCTAGATTTTGTTTTGGGTCACACAGGATTTCTGGAAATAAAAAGCCAAAGCACTCCTGTCTGGAAGCCCACCCTCTTTACTCCCATACTGAGGAGACATAGGGGTTGCACTAGTAACAATAACATGCTAATTAATCTTCAACACTTTGGGCACTGACTTAAGATAGAAGATGAATTCTCCCATCCTCCTCTGCTTGAACATGTCTCAATGAGAGTCCCAGAAAACAAGCATGCAGGAAATAAAAGAAAGGTATGAGCTCCTCATAGGAGTGGGGGCTAACAGTAGCATGTTCTATTCATATAAATGCAATTCATATAAATAAGCATAGTTTGTGTTCACGTGTGTATGTATGTAGGGGCAGGGCAGGGGTGGGGGTACAGCAGGAGGGCAAGCAGAACAGACTTTCTAGTGCACACAAGTCCTTTTCTTCAGTGCAACTGAATAACAGAGGTCCAGGCAGTGAAAGAGGGTGAAGTTGCCTGTGTACTGAAGATTTCTCTTAGGAACCCATCCAGTCACCCTCCACATAGAGACCTAAAAAAGCAGATGAAACCATCACACAATGGGGTGTCCCCACTTATAATTTATATATTTTGCTTATTGGTAAGCAGTGTGGCAGATTTCCTCTCATGAGAATGGGTAAAGATAATGGGACCAAAATGAGGTATACAAATGTTGTTTATAAAAAGTAAAAGGAGACGGGATCAAGAGGACTCGAAGAAAATCACAGCTCTGAGAATGAGCCACCGGCAAGCTTAGAAGCAAAAAATCACAAAGAAAGAACAAATGACAGCAAAAAAGCGGGGGGGGGGGGGGGGGTAGAAATTGATGAGATAAAAAGAGATATAAATGAAATAGGAAAAGACTAGCACAAATCTAAAATTTTATTTTGAAGAATATATATATATGTATATATATGTGTATATATATATATACATATATATATATGTATATATATATACATATATACATATATATATATATTATATATATATATATATATATATATATATAAAGTCAAGGAATTCTGGAAACTGGAGCATATAGAGGGGGGATTTACTGTACCAAATACTAATAAATTATTGTATTAAGTTGGATTCCTTTGGAAGTTGGCTCTGAGGTGGAGAATCGTATGTAGGAATTTTACCAGGATATATACTTAGGATCAACCCCTGTGAAAGAGTAAAAAAACAAGGAAAGAGGAGGAAAGAGGCACTGGCAGGTGCCTATAGCATCTCCTTTCCCTGAGGGGGTAGCCGGAACCAAGATGGCCCCTCAAAGTTGCCCAAATGAAGACAAGGAGCCGGATCTTTATTCTCCTGCAATAGTTACGGAGTTCAACTTTTCACAGGAGGAGGCAGTTTAGCTTGGATGAGCAACTTTCTTTAACGGAGTGCTGTCCTAGGAAGTAAGTGGGGGAATTAATACCTCAGTCTCTCAGGGGGATCTTGGTGGTGTCTCACAGTATCCACTGAACTCCAGAAAGAAAATAAGTGAAACACAGTGATACCGGATCTGTATTCCTAGAACTGAAGAAGATCTACATACCTAGAATATGAATGCATATACAAATCCAGAATACAATAAAAGAATGTAGATAATTAGGAGAGGGGCACATGGGTAGCTCAGTCAGGTAAGTGTCCAACTCTTGATTTCGGCCCAGGTCATGAACTCATGGTTGATGAGATTGAGCTCTGAGTCAGGCTCTGCACTAACAGCACGGGATTCTCTCTCTCCCTCTCTGTCAGCTCCTCCCCCCCTCAAAATAAATGAATAAACTGAAAAAAAAAAAAGATTTGTAGGAGAAAGAATGGATTATTCAATAAATCTCAGGGTGTCAGGGGATTAACAATTTTGACAAAATTAAAGTTATGCCTTTAGTTTACCCTATATTGTTTAGGATATAGATTTGCTATATGAGATCTGAAAGAATCCAAGGACTTCAATATGATAGTTGTATATGATCATTTTGTAATCTGGGTGGAGGAAGTGCAGGGGTAGAATGGTGAATCTAATACATGAATCGCCCACTCTCTGCATGTTTCTAGATGTAGCACGAACACATTGTGAGCAGCTAGATGGAGGACGAAGAGAGGATAAAGGCCCTCCTTTTGAGAAAAGACCCTGAAATTGCATGTCACTTACGTCCGCATTTCATTGGCCAGGTCATACCCGCAAGAAGGCTGAGAAATGTATTTCATTCTGAGTAGCCACGCATCTCGCCCAAACGCAGGCCTTTTACTTCTACGTTGGAGAAAGTAAGCATCAATATTGGAGACTACCTCTGTCACAGACACCAATTCCAGATGAATTAAACTTTTATTCAGAAAAAATGAAATGACAACCATTGGCAAAAGCTTAGGCCAGGATGTGGGAAATAAATCCCCTCAAATATAGATATTAAAAATATTATTATAACCAAGTCTGTTGATCTAGGACTTGCATTTCTAGTTATTTATCCTGAGGCATGAAACAAAGATGTGTGCAAGCATTTAAGTGCAGTGGGTATCACAACATTATGATTATGAATAAAAAAATGAGAACAAGGGATTGTTCAATATTTGACAATATGAGATACATAAAGTATTTTTATTTCTTTTGTCTTTATGTAGAGTTGATTCAGCCGACAATGGACTACTATAAAGTAATTAAATATTTTGGTGCAAAGAATATTTGATGTAATGGAAAATACTCAACACATGTTACTGAATGAAAATTTTTCAAAGGGGTATGTATAACATGAAGCTGGATTTTTTAAAATGTTTATGTATTTATTTTGGAAGAGAAACAGAGAGAGAGAGTGCACATAAACAGGGGAGGGGCAGAGAGAGAGAGGGAGAGAGAGAATCCCAAGCAGGGTGCAGGGTGCAGGGTCCCAGCTGTCAGTGCAAAGCCCGACTTGGGGCTTGATTCCATGAACCATGAGATCACGACCTGAGCCAAAACCAAGAGTTGGATGCTTAACTGATTGGGCCACCCGGGCGCCCCAACATGATGCTGGTTTTTGAAAGAGCATGTACACATCTCGGAAAGCTAGAAAAGTGTAAGACAAAATGTTAATCACAATGTGCATCACTATTTACCTATATACTTTACCCAAACATGTATAAAGTATCACCTTGAAAGTAAAAAATAAAATTCTTTAAAGGAATCGAGAGTCTAAAGTATTAGTAGGATGCATGAAGTGGAACACACAGCAGTCATGGGTGACTTCCGAGAGGATGGCACTCGACATGGCTCTGGAGGGCCCTTGAGGGACATAGGGGATTTTTTTATGTTTGGAAAAGGGAGGAGCATTTGTCATGGCAAAGTGACAAGGCAGAGTAAAGTTTGTTCAGGGAAGAGTGAGCAATTTAGTGTCTTGGAAGGATAAGCCTGGAAAGTCAGGCTGGAATGGGCTTACAAAGCAATATTAGGAAGCTTGAGCTCTTTCTCTTGGGATAATAAAGAGCCATGGAAGATGTCAGTTGGAGGGAGTCGTATGATTAGATTTGACTACTGAAATAGGCAAGGCGGATCGTTCCAGTCCCAGTCCCTCTCCTCCCCAACTGTGCCATCACTTCCTGGCAGATGGCCAGGAGAATCCTGGGGTTTTCAGCTCCCCTCTAGTTTCGGGAGTGCCTCACTTTGAAATTCATCATTGTACCTTGTGTTCTCCTAAAATTCATCTGTTGAAGCCTCATCCCCAATGTGATGATATTAGTAGTGTTTTATAAGTCAGCCCGTCTGTGGTAATTTATTATAGCAGCCTCCGTGGACCAAGGCACACTTTGCTATTTGAATGTGTTTCTTTTCGCCAGGCGTATGCAGTGTTCTTCACCTCCCCAGCCCTCGTAACATTTATTTCATTTCTATTTCCACATATACTTTTGTATAAGTTCGTTAACAAGATTATATCAATAAGCTTTCTTCATGCATTTTGATAACAAATTTTGTTCATTCCATAGTTTTTTTTCCCATGTATACATAAATATGTATGAAGTTTTCCCAAAAAATGGGATCGTATCACACACGCTTTACTGAATGTGCATTCCTTTTCTCATCAATAACTGGAACTATCCTCCAATTAACTGATATAATTCTAAGTCATTCTTTTCAAAAGTGCACATCTTGTTTCTATGCAATATATTTTCAGTCATTTTATCATCTATAGCTTTACTTTACTTTTTGTCTAGTTTTTCATCACCACAATGCAATAAACATTCTTACATATGTTTGCTTCTGTAGCATACCCTAAAAGCAAAGTTGCTGGGTCAAGGGTAGGTGTCATTATAATTGTAAGAGGAAGCGGCCAGAAGGAGTTTCAAAGAGGTTTAACGCTACATTTCTAATGGCCTTGGGAAAGAACACTCTGTTGTAGAGATCTTCACCAGTGATAAATATAATAGCTTTTCGGCATTATTGTTGCCAGCCCGATGGATATAAAATGATATCTTATTATTTTTATTTGCATTTCTCTGGCCACTAGTGAATAGCTGGTGTGGTGCTCTTGTCTATTGGAGCTGTACTTCAAGAGTTATTATTTATATCCTGCTTTCCAAATCTTCGTCCCTTCATAATCTTTTTTGATATAGGGCCAGCTGACTGGTCAATTTAAATTCTTCCTGGCCTCTGTTGACACAGTGTCCCTGAGTACTGTTAGAATTCACATTTTAAAACATGAACTGACTCCTCTGTACGAGTGTCTCCCTTGAGAGACTTAGTATGCCTTACCCAAGCCAGATAAACTCTAGGCAGGAGGAATTGGGAAGTTCACTCACATCCCTCTTCTGGGGAAAAATGGGTGTGAACAGTACACAAATCCCTAACTCCTAAAACACCTAAACGAGTTCAGTGCCTTATCTAGAAATGCAGGTCTGCAGCTGTGGGATAAGGTCTCTGCGTGTCAAACACCACCTTTGAAAACATGAACTAGCTTGCAAATAAAGCATTCTCTGGGCATAACAGGATTTCAGAATGACAGATGTGACTCTGGGCGGTCTTGAAGGATACTCTGGGAGGGTGGTATGTTTCTCTCTCATTGATTGCTCAGTGTCTGTGCTCACCATTCTAATCTATTCCAGCCAGCTGCATGCGGCAGATTATTACCTAGTCAATGTGGAACACGGCCAACCGCTGGGGAGGCATCGGACGTTATGCCATCATGTCAAGAAGTCACCAAGACCAGCCCTTTCCCCTGGAGCCCGTTAACAATTAAAATGTTATGGATTGCTCCGTCTTCTTGTCACTACTGTAAAAAAAATCGAGAGAACTCAGCCTTGCTGTTTATGACTAACATCATCTGGGTTGCGAGAGGACTAAAGCCCAGCAGGAATTCTCTGCTTCTAGATGCCCCCCCCCCCAATATCCCTCTGCCCACCACATCCTCATCCAGGGTTAACTGAGAGCACAGCCTGCTCCAACTGGTTCTAACCTGTTTGCTCCAAAATGATTTAAAAGAGAGAGAGAGAGAGAGAGAGACCTCTCTGCTTTCTTTTTAAGGTAGTAATCTCTTTGATACCAAAATAATTACATAACCATAGACATTAAAGAGGAAAAGACCATCCCTGTACATGTGACGGGTCCCCAAATCACATCAAGAAGGATTAAATGACTTGCCAATTACAGGTTAGCCAATGTCAGGATCAAGACCCTGACATGTGTGCCCTGACTGTAACATGAGGATTAGAATGTTCACGGATGATTTTCAGGGAATGTGCGGAACCCCTAGAATTGTGTGAAAACTTTGTGTCTTCTTTTTTGGTGGGCAGGAGTCCATGGTTTTTATCAGATTCTCAAATGGCTCCCAGGTCGAAAGTGACTTAATAAGAGTTACAATTCCAGGAGAAGCTCAAGTCCTCACTCCAGTGGCCGGGAGGGACTCTCATAAGGATCGGACCAAGTTAGAAACTTCGAAGATATACAATAGGACCCAGGCAGCAGAATGAAGAGAGCTTTTGGTGGAGAAGCAAAGATGGTGATTCTCTTTCAACTTTAGGATCTATTCTCTATGTGCTGTTTTCTCATGAGGCAGATGCGATCACGTGGAGCTCTGAGTGTCCTCTGTTTGGGACTTTCCTTCATTCTTTGATGGCCGAGGGACTCTATGATCAGGCTTAGGGCATGGAACCCTGGACAAATGGACTCAACCGATTCTGCTCAAGGCTTCTCCGGCCCTTGCCAACTGTCATTATCTTTGGTGAGGAGGAGCCACAGGACCAGCTAGAACAGAGGGCAGAGCTGATTGGACACTTCTCCAGACCTTCCTTGACCCAAAAAGAGTAGCAGGAGCTGAGGCTCCCATGCTGTTCAGCTCAATTTGCCAGAGTGAGAGACCAGACCTGAGGTTCACGTAGGAGCCTGATTAGTAATAAGCCTAATAAGTAATATGACATTTACCTGGAGGGGCCACTCTGTGCAGCTGTCAGAGGCCCATCTCAGGAATAAGAGGCTCCATGGAGATACAGAACCTGGAGACCGGCCGCATCTGACATGACTAATGTCATTTACTATTGATTATTCATGCATCTAACTGCATTCAGGCTTCCAAAAGACATCACCAGTGGGTCGTGTCGGGGAAAGGCAAGCTCATTTTAGTAGCCATGCCAAGGAAACTAGATTTGCAAAGTAGGTCTGACGTACATTGACCAGCATACTTTTAAACACATACATGTATATGTGTATATACATAGGCACACGTTTGCCTATGCAGGTGTAAAACACTTGCCTGCGGTGAATGGAAATGATTTTGAACAACCACTTCTCTTAGATGATCCACACCACGGGTGCTCTTCAATAATGCAAATACGGAGGAAACAGAGACCATCTTTATACTCTCCTCTCCTGTTATTTGTGGCTTAATGTTCAAACACCTGGCATGTCTGAGAACAGTGTGGTACCTCCTTCCAGTAACCAGCAAACTGTATCTACTGCTCATCCTGGACTAACTCTCAGGGATCTCATGCAGGGTATAGCTCCAGCTCCAGCTGGCTTTTGTTTCAAAGCTATTGCCTCAATGTCCTGAGCCCTAAAAGATTCATTTATTCCGTAAGTATTTATTAAGGGTTCACTTTGTGACAGTCCCTGCTCTGAGAGCTGGAGACACAGAAAACTAAAACCACTGCCGTTTTCAGAGATTGCATCTTGGTCTTAGGAGACAAGCAAATAAAACATGCGAGATGGTGATCACACTATGGGAGAAAGAGAGGGATGGGGCTGCAGAAGTGGGGCGGGGAGGGTGTGTGCATGTCATTTAAGATAGAAAGCCTCAGGGGCGCCTGGGTGGCTCAGTCGTTTAAGCGTCCAATTTTGGCTCAGGTTATGATCTCACAGTTCATGGGTTCGAGCCCCGTGTCAGGCTCTGTGCTGACAGCTCAGAGCCTGGAGCTTGCTAAAGATTCTGTGTCTCCCTCTCTCTCTGCCCCTCCCCTGCTCATGCTCTGTCTCTCTCTGTGTCTCAAAAATAAATAAATGTTAAAAAAAAAAAAAAAAGAAACCCTCATTGAAAAGGAGACATTTGAGCAAAGATCTGTCAGAGGTGAGAGTGCACCATGTGGCTGTCTAGGAGGAAAGAGCTCTAGGCCGAAGGAACTGCAAATGCAAAGGTCCTGGGGTAGGAACCTGCTTGGAGGCCAGTGTGGCTGGAGCACAGTGACTGGAAGGTCAAAGAAGTGGCAGTGAGCCATGACCTGACACCCAGGAGTGGAATCTGACTCTGATGTTTTATTTGATTAGTTGTTTCTTTTTTCTGAGTTGATGAACAAATACCTACACTGTGCTTTTTTTTTTTTTTTTTTTTTTTTTAAGAATTTAAACTTGACAAAGGTCATTTCTGGAAAAAAGGTTCTATGATGTTTCCTTCATAATCTCTCTCTGTTTTGTTTTGTTTTGTTTCCCAATTCTTGTTTCTCTCAGACCTTCTTTAGCTCTCTAGCTGTCCATGCTTTTGTTGCATGGCTTCAAGTTTCTACCTTCCAAAAAAGAAAAAAGATTTCCACCTTCAAACTCAAAAGCAGGTGAGACCCGGCAGCACCTGTATGGCAACGAACCAGACCCACGAAATACATGCGGCGAGAGAAAAGCACCAGTCTTTGGCCCACTGTCAGGTCACTGGGGAAGAAGCCCTGGGACCAAGGTGGTCATGGCTCCAGGCACAGCCCAGCCCAGGATCCCGTCTCTGGCATCACGAGAAGGACCTGTTGGCTTGTGTTTGCTGCCTGCTGCTGCTCCCCATATCAGGCGGCCACAAATAGGATAGGATATCAGCCCTGCCACAATTTCCTGGCTTCGTTTCTAGCCTTGGTAGGATTCCAATAGGCTCACTGCCCATCTGCCTCCAAATCCACTTGCCCCCCTTCCCCATGTCCTTGTAAACCTTGGTCAGTGGTTGACTACCACCATCCCCTGTGTCAGTTACCTAGTGGCGACCCTGGGTGGTCATGACTGTGTTGCTCTTCCTCCTAATTACAATTTTGTTGTTTTTTTTTAAGTTTTTATTTACATTCCAGTTAGTTAACATACAGTGTGATATTAGTTTCAGGTGTACAGTATAGTGATTCAAAATTTCCATATATCACCCAGTGCTCATCACAACAAGTGCACTCCTTCATCCCCATCACCTGTCAACCATCCTCCACCCACCTCCCCCATCAATTTGTTGTCTATAGTTAAGAGTCTATTTCTTGGTTTGCCTCCCTCTCTCTCCCCCACCCTTGCTTGCTGGTCTTATTTCTTTTTTTTTTTTTTTAATTTTTTTTTCAACGTTTATTTATTTTTGGGACAGAGAGAGACAGAGCATGAATGGCAGAGGGGCAGAGAGAGAGGGAGACACAGAATTGGAAACAGGCTCCAGGCTCTGAGCCATCAGCCCAGAGCCTGACGCGGGGCTCGAACTCACGGACCGCGAGATCGTGACCTGGCTGAAGTCGGACGCTTAACCGACTGCGCCACCCAGGCGCCCCTGGTCTTTTTTCTTAAATTCCATCTCTGAGTGAAGTCATATTTGCCTTTCTCTGACCGATTTATTTCAGCATAACATTCTCTAGTTCCATCCACGGCATTGCAAATGGCAAGATTTCATTCTTTTCATGGCTGGGTAACACTTCATTGTGTTATACACACACACACACATACACACACACACACACACACACACACACATCTTTATTCATTCATCAGTTTCTACACTTGGGCTGTTTCCATATCTTGGCTATTGTAGATAAGGCTGCTATAAACATTGGGGTGCTTGAATTCCTGTGAATTAGTATTTCTGTATTCTTTGGGTATATACCTAGTAGTGCAATTGCTGGATCGCAGGGTAGTTCTATTTTTAACTTTTTGAGAAACCTGCATAGTTTTCCACAGTGGCTGCACCAGTTTGCATTCCCATCAACAGTGCAAGGGAGTTCCCCTTTCTTCAAGTTCTTGCCAACACCTGTTTCTTGTGTTTTTCATTTTAGCCACCTGACAGGTGTGAGGTGGTACCTCAGTGTGGTTTTGATTTGCATTTCCCTGATGATGAGTGATGTGGAGCATCTTTTCATGTGTCTGTTGGCCATCCGGATGTCTTGTTTGGAAAAGTGTCTATTCATTCATGTCTTCTGCCAATTTTTTAATTGAATTATTCATTTTGTGGGTGTTGAGTTTTATATATTATTTATATATTTTGTATACTAACCCTACCAGATATGCCATTTGCAAATATCTGCTCCCATTCCACAGGTCGCCTTTTAGTTTTGTTGGTTATTTTCTTTGCTGTGTGGAAGCTTTTTATTTTGCTGAAGTCCCAGTTGTTTACTTTTGCTTTTGTTTCCCTTGACTCAGGAGACATGTCTAGAAAGAAGTTGCTATGGCCAATGTCAAAGAGGTTACTGCTTGTGTTCTCCCCTAGGATTAAAAAAAAATTTTTTTTAATGTTTATTTATTTTTGAGAGGGAGGGTGTGTGTGTGAGCAGGGGAGGGGCAGAGAGAGAGGGAGACACGGAATCCGAAGCGGGCTCCAGGCTCTGAGCTGTCAGCACAGAGCCCGACACGGGGCCTGGACCCATGAACTATGAGATCATGACCTGAGCCAAAGTTAGGTGCTCAACCGACTGAGTCACCCAGGCGCCCCTCCTCTAGGATTTTTATAACCTCAAACTATTTCAAAAAATAGAAAAGAAAGGAAAACTTCCAAATTCATTCTATGAGGCCAGCATTACCTGATACGAAAACCAGATAAAGACACCACTAAAAAAAAAAGAACCCCACAGGCCAATATCCCTGACGAACATGATGTAGAAATTCTCAATAAAACACTAGCAAACTGAACCCAACAATACGTTAAAAAAAAAAAAAACATTCATCATAGTCAAGTGGGATTTATTTCTGGGTTGCAAGGGTGGTTCAGTGTTCATAAATCAATCAACATCATATGCCGCATTAATAGAAGAAAGGATAAGAACCATATGATCATTTCAATAGCTGCAAAAACAGTATTTGACAAAGTACACCATCTGTTCATGATAAAAATCCTCAACGAAGTAGGTTTAGAGGAACAAACCTCAATATAATAAAGACCATCTATGAAAAACCCACAGCTAATATCATCTCAGTGGGGAAAAACTGAAATTTTCCTCTACAGTCAGGTGCAAGTCAGGGATGTCCACTCACACCACTGTTATTTAACATAACTAGAAGTCCTAGCCACACGATCAGACCAGAAGAAGAAATAAAAGGCATCCAAATTGGCAAGGAAGAAGTAAAACTTTCACTATTTGCAGATGACATGATATTCTATACAGAAAACCTGAAAGACTCCACCAAAAAACTACTAGAACTGATCATCGAATTCAGCAAAATCTCAGGATGCAAAATCAATGTGCGGAAATCTGTTGCATTTCTACACAGCAATAATGAAGCAGCAGAAAGAGAAATTAAGGAATAGATCCCATTAACAATTGCACTGAAACCCATAAGATACCTAGAAACGAACTAACCAAAGAGGTGAAAGGCCTATACCCCAATTAAAATTTGAATCTATCCACTGATCTCACCCTCCTCTGCTGTGAGCCTTGTCTGGTCATTGCCATTCTAGCCAAGTGACTCACATGGCCTCCAGCTGTCCTGCCTGATCCATTCCCTGCAGAATAGTGAGATGATCTTTCTAAAGGGCAAATCTGATTGTATCACTCTTCTGGGTAACTTAGGATAAAACCCAAAATTCTTCATATGACCAGCAAGGGCCCTGTGTGATTTTTTCCCCTTACCTGCTTCTAGAGCTTAACATGGCTCACCTGTCTCCCTGTTTGCTAAGCTCGAGCCATTCTGCCTTTTTTTCTTTTTTAGTTCCCAAACGTACCCAGTTACTTCCCAATGAGACTACATGTGTCGAATCTTCTACCTGAGGTACGCTTTCCTGTGCCTTTCTCTCCTCGGTAACTCCTACCCACCTGTGCATCTTAGCAAGTATAGTTCTTCCTCGGAACAGCCTTCCTCACACTCGACTAAGTTAGATGCCCCCTCCTATATGGCATTTCTGCACCCAGAACTTTTATTGTACGGCACTAGGCAAAATGGTCATTGATTTCTTTTTTTTTTTAATTTATTTATTTAAATTCAAGTTAGTTAACATGCAGTGTAGTATTGGTTTCAGGAGTAGAACTTACATAAAACACCCAGTGCTCATCCCAACAAGTGCCCTCCTTAATGCCCGTTACCCATTTAGCCAATCTCCCCACCTACCTCCCCTCCAGCAACCTTCAGTTTGCTGTCTGTATTTAAAAGTCTCTTATGGTTTGCCTCCCTCTCTGTTTTTGTCTTATTTTTCTTATGTTACTGTTTATTTATTGTTTGGACTATGAACCTCGCGACGTCAAGGAATTGCTCTTTCCTTTTACCTTGTGTTCTCAGCTCCTGTTTTTTTTTTTTAAAAATTGTATTGTTGTATGGAAACCAATTTGACAATAAATTTCATATATTGGAAAAAAATTGTACTCATGAAACTTGTTGAAAATGGTAAGGCAGACATTTTTCAGGGGGACTGGTACAATGGGGTTTTGTAGTAGGGGAAAGATTGGGCTCAACTCTGAACATGAACACAGGGGGCGGGGAATTATGGCTAAGTAGCAAGGCAGGGGGCAGTGGATAGAGCATCACTGAGAGGCAATATCAGAGCTGGGGGATTATTGCTAGACCAAAGCAACAAGGTTCTTGCCAGAACACAGAGTTGAGGAATCCGATCAGATTTGTAGGAATCTGATCCTACATTGACCCTGTAGGGTTCTTATCTGCCCAGGACAGAGCCCAAGTTTGGGTCTTGAGGATTTAGCAAGCCTGACTAGGGCTGGGTCACACCTAGCACAGTGCCTAGGGCATAGTAGGTGGTCTCTCTCTCTCTCTCTCTCTCTCTCTCTAATGAATTAAGTGCCTATCTGTTGGTGTAGAAGTGAGTGTGATTAACAAAGCTGTCCATTCTAATTTTACCCCTAACATGAGCTTATAGTCAAGCTCGTCTCAAAAACTGAAAAATGAGTTTAATAATTTAAAATGCCTTTCACTGTATCTGAAGTTGAATTTTTTTGAGTTCATTTTGCTATGTCGCAGAATAAAGGGCCTTGAAAAAGTACAGCTTCCCACAATAGATACATAATTCTCCAAGTGATTTTAGAAAGCATAGCTATAGATTTAGCAAGCAGCATTTTGTTGCAGAATAATATTATTTATACCATGTACCAAACCAGACAGTTTCTTTCTCTAAAGCCAGTAGGAAAGGTTGCAAGCATCTAATGGAAAACGTGAAATATTAGCAACTGTTTCATTAGTCACTTGGACAGTCTAGTCAGCTTGGATGCTGGTTACTGTGCCCAATAAATAAGAAACTAATTCCTCTTCCTACTTAAAATCATGGCTACAAATTTTAAAATCATTTCACGGTGTGTAGACAACCAAGTTATGCAGCAAATGTATTACTATAAAGACACAGGGGGCCTTAAACTAATTCTCCAAACAAAGCACATTAGATCAGATAGATTCTGGATATTTTCTGTTTTGTTTTGCTTCTGGCCCCTATTTCAAGCCTTAAACAGCTCTGGGCCACACAGCGGGGGTAGGTACTCCTTGCGGCTACCAAAATCAATGGAAGGTCAACTGATTTACCTTGCACTCAAGTGGATAACCTGCCGAGTGACCTTTTGTGAATCAAAATGTGATTCCTTCAAAGACTCTGATCTCTTTCCAAAAATAAAAAGATTTTTTTTTTTTTTTTGGCAAGAGAACTATTTATGACTTTTATGTGTAGAAAGACAACAGTGTCCACTTAGCCCAGTCTTTGCGTTTTCCTGATTGGCGACGCGAGCCACCGACTTTGGACCCGGGACACTGCCTGCTCCGTGATGGCGGATCTCATCATATCTGTCATTGTCATCGGTCCTGCTGGCTTCCGCCAGCTTCGCCAGAGCTCCTTTGTCTTTGGAGTTAACCTGTGTGAAGGACAGCAGTGGTGCAGGTCTTCCTGTGGACCAGACACCCCAGCCTGCACTTCCCCTTAATGTAGTAGGGAGTCCCCTTCTTAGGACACAGGGCAGACAGGAAGACCACAGGCTCAACGGGATCCACACCATGTGCAATCACTACCGGCTGAGCTTTCTTGTCCACCAAGGTGGTGACCGTCTTAACCCCAGCTCAAAGGACAGGTGACCCGTTACTGGTCTAAGAAGTGAGACGATTCACGTTCAGAAATACCAAATAAATGCAGTGCTGTCTAGTTAACAATAGGTTTACAACCTGTTGGAAATATGTAGGAGACTCCCCCACCAATGGAGTCCCAAACCCTTAGACACTTCACTTCTTGGTTCTTCTTCCCCGCCCCATTTTCCGGATTTACTTTCCCAGGCTTTGCAATGAGCATGCGCCAAAGAACTGAAGTCTCTGCATTCACCTCCAGGAATGTACTTTTTTGTACCTTTGAACGTACTCAGCCAATGAGGAATCAGGGAAGGGACTTGCACACTAGGAGATAAATTGCCCGTTGTGGCTGCCGGGAGTGTGCCTGTCCCTGAAACACTCACTCTTGGAAGAACATTGATGAAAGCCTCACCTCAAAGTGCTCTGGGTCTCCACCTCCCTCCTTTGATTGGGTCAGTGGGCTTATTTTTCACAGTG
Source organism: Felis catus (assembly GCF_018350175.1). Taxonomy (NCBI): domain Eukaryota; kingdom Metazoa; phylum Chordata; class Mammalia; order Carnivora; family Felidae; genus Felis; species Felis catus. Next base: position 31,114,753 of record NC_058371.1, read on the forward strand.
GGGACATCTGCTTTGCCGGCAGCTTTTTTCTCTGCCCTGGGCCAACAATCTCTGCTGCTTCTCTTGCTTTGTCTCTGGTCTGTATTTGTGGGCCAGCTTAAGCTGAGTAGCTGTTTGGCGGTCCAAGGCCAAGGTCCCGGATGGACTGGTCAATAGAGGGAGGCACTTTTAGAAGTTTATGTGGAAGGGCCCTTTGCCGCTGCAGCTGGATATAGCGGGGCTATTTGACAAAGAAGGTGAGGTCCCTTGTGGGCTGGATGTCCTGGCCGATGCCAGATGTCTTGGGCCTTTTCTCAAACAAGGGACTGACTGCCTTCTTGGCCTCCTGCTTCTTCAGGACAGCAGGGACAGGGCCCCTTAGCCTTCTCTCCTTCCCCTTAGCCTTCTTTCCTTCCAGCATCTTGTATGGCTACAGGAGAGAGAGAGTCCAAAATTAGAAGATTTAATGACCTTCTAGGCCCAGCACTGCTTAATTCTCAAACACAGTAACTGTTCTCACCCTTACCGTCGTGTGCCTGCTTTTTCCTTTTTCTTTTGTTCTGATGTCATACTTTTTCTTTCACTGAGCTTTTTCTTTGGTTTAAAAATGCCTCAAGTTTGTTTTTATTTTTGGAGACAGCTTCAATTTAAAAACACTCAATATGTAAAAAAATGTTACATTTATTTTATAAGTGTACAGAATGACCCTGTTTATGTAAAATTTTAAAAACACAAAATGATCCTAAGTAATGCTTGTAGAAAGAAGCATGCATAGGAAGTGAAGATACGAGACACACACGGAAGTGACACCCCACCTTAGGATAGCCGAGACCTCCCAGAAAAGACAAAACCGGGATGGACTGGTTTAGCATTAAACCAGCTAAGATTTCACATTAAAATCTGTCACATTCTAATGCAGTACACAAAACAGATTTGCAAGATGGCAAGCAAATGTGGTGAGTGGCTGGCTCCCAGAGCCCAATCTGGAAATGCTCCAGAGTGAGAATGAAATTGCTGGACCTGCCTAATTAACTTAAAGACTGTCAGAACCCCCTGGGGCATCTCAAGTGGGGTGATGTGGGTGGGAACTGCAGGTCAGACTGAAGGAGGACCGGAAGCCACAGCAAGCAAGAGACAGAAAGAGATCTCTTAACTCTGTTCTGCTCTCTCCCCAGATTAGCCCAAACGGATCAGCCCGGTCACCCCATGCAGGAAGAAAACCTCACAAGAGCCTAGTGCTGGAGGCAGGGGCGAGTGATATCTCGGTGGAGCCGGTGGAACAGCTCTGGAAGAACAGATCGCAACAAACCCTGGTTATCACCCGAGGGAGGTGACAACCCTCTGGAAACCTGAGCTCGTAGAGTAAATACAATGAGTGTCTAAAATCCAGCTGAAGGATCAACATAAGGCAAGCACGATGAATTGATTTCACTTCTATGTGGAATCTAAAGAAAGTGAACAAAGAAACAAATAGAAACAGACTCATAATTGTTGGGGAAGGTCATCAAAAGGACATGACAACCAGCTGATCTGTGAGATGGGACCCCGAGGCTCCTCACCCCCTCCCCTGTCCTTGGAATGTGGGTTCCGCTTTTCAGCTCCCGGAGGCTGCTCCTAGGACCTAGGCTTGAGATAGCGATGTGGTGTGGAGAACATCCACATGAACCAGTGACTAAACCCAGTTAAGGCCTCTTTATAAACTTTTTGGAATTGGCAAAAGCAGGTCTGAGAATCCATTTGTCTTGCTGCTGCTCAAGACAAGCCTCGTATGTAACTTTCCTTTGCTTATTAAAACTACCACCTACCAACCTGGAGTGGCCTCTTTCTTCAGTCTCTTCCTGCCTTCCTAGTACTGATGGCCAGTTTCAGATATACACCAGGGAAGCTCCTCGTTGGATTGTGAATCAACACGGATACCGAGAACAAACACTGTTGCCAGAAGGAAGGGGTGGGGGGATGGGCGAAATACGTGAAGGGGATTAAGAGGTACAATTATAAGCTATAAAATCAAGAAACTGTGAAATTAATAAATCACAGGGATGAAAAGTAAAGCACAGGCCTACGGTCAATAATACTGTCATTTGGTGACAGTCGTATAGAAGTGCTGAATCACTGTCTTGTCCATCTGAAACTAACACGACATTGTATGTCAACGCTACTTCAGTTTTTTAAGAAGTAAACAAAAGCAATGTTTTTCAGGAGGATATTGGTAATTTGAAGCAGGAACGAAGGGTTATGAAGAAGAGCCAATTGCAAATTATCATTACAGTAAGAAAATCTGTAAATGGATTGAATATCAGGATGGATATAGCCAAAGAATGAACTACCAAAGTGGAAAAAAAGACATGGAAAGGAATTTTCCCGGAAGGCAAGTATGCCTAAAAAGAGCAAACTATAAGAGAAACGTCAAGAGAGGAGGATTGGAGAAGCTTCCGAAGAAGACAATGAAATAAATGGAAGGGAGTAAATATTTGAAGAAATAATAATGACTGGGAATTTCCCATGATTAAAGAAACAAGGAAGACCACAGACTGAAGAGGTTTAGAAAACGTCAACTGAGGACATAAGAAAAGCCCACACTTTGTTATAATACAGTAAAGTTTAAGACCATGAAAGTCAAAGATTCCTGACACAAAGAAACAAAAGTCAAATTGATACCAGACTTTTCAGCAGTGATATTAGTGAGATCAGGCTAATATTTTCAAAATGGTGAAGGAGAAAATAAAATTAGAAGACTTAGAATCTGTGTAGAGTGTTTCCGTCTAGCTGGTTTCTTGTTTAAGTGCAATAAATGTAGTCTCCAGCATGTTATTGTCTCAGAGGGATTAACACAAAGACTCTCTTTGAAACCACTCTTGCAGGAAGTATTCTGGCAAAAGAAAAGGCATCCAAAAGATACAAAGAGATACAGACAGGAACTAATGGTGAGTAAACCTGTATTTGGATTTCACACACCTGATTCACATGTATTTTTGTGTGTCCGGGTTCTTTCGCTTTAGCATAACATCTTTGAGATTTGTCCACATTATTATATGTCATCTGTGATACTTTCAATTATTGCAATTTTGAGGGATCAGAGGGATGAGAGTCAAAAGGGCAAACAGCCTAGATTTGAAATACCTGAGCTGAAATTCTGACTCTTTTTAGTTGTGTCACTTTGCACTAAAGGATATAATCTTAGGGCTGGCTGTTTGCACAGATCTCTCTAAACCTCAACTTCCTTAACTTCAAATGACTATAAAAATACTCAGCTCACAAAGGTGCTGTCAAGATTAAGATAAAATAAGTGAGAACTTGGTGCTAGACACAGAATAGTTGTTCCTGGAAGAGAAAAAAAAAAGAAAAGATTTGTTCTATCTGAATATAGCTGGCTACTCACAGATATTGACTAATTACACTTCCTTAATGATCAACCACAGAGGGGATGAAAAGGAGAAACTGTTTTGTTTTGTTTTGTTTTTCCCCATCAAACCTGACAATAGGAACCTTATGTTCTCCCCTGGAATACAATTTCAAGGTTTCAAAGAGATTATATATAAGAATATATCATTTCAATTTGGAAACAAAAGAGCAAGCAATTAAACATAGAGCCAGCAGCAAGGCTTGGGGCAGGAGGGACCCTTGTGAGTCTTATCTTGAACTTCAGAGTGTGGATCCCAGCCATTTCCATTGTCTTTCCTCAGGGAGGATACAATTAATTTGAGAGATTTAAAGATAGACATTCCTGCTATGTTAAAATATTGTGGTGTTCTTCAGCAAGATGCTATGACTCAAGCAAAAATCTTTTTCATGAGAATAAAGCAGAACCAATGTATTTGGTGGCATTAAAATGAAACGATAGACCCAAAGACCCCCATCATCTTCCTGCCTATGTTAACATCAGCTCAGAGAACTTCTTCCCATCCACATTAATGATTCCAAGATGTAGAGAATTAAAAATGTAGCAATCATTTCCAATGATCTGGGATGTTCTTTAAGAACTCTAGGGCGTGAACCACTGAAAAGATCTCATTTAGGAAGGAAGGCCGTCTTTGAATATCTTGAACACAGACACCTTAGACTACACTGACATTCTGTTATCATGTGGTTTGATGTGACAGTTGAAATTACCATTTAGCTGAGGCATTTCTACATTGGCAATTCATGGACTGGGTAACTTACAATGAAAAAAAATACTAAAGCAATCATTTTTCTTGTGGTTAATTTTATATGAATAGAAAGAGATAATACAAGTCATTCCTTTTTCTAATACTTCTGAATAGGGTTGATCTCATAGAAATTTAATTATAAAACACACGTATGAACACTGATGAATCTATTAGGAGCCTGTGGCACAGACAAAAGGTTTGGAAGTAGCTTCTCTCCAATAAACACTACAAGGTTAAGAAAAACAAATGTGTCATTGACTAAAAGAATACATCTTTATGCTGTTTTTTTTAGATTTCATATATATTTATTCATTTATACATAAATAATCCTATAAAATAGGTAGGACAAGTGTCATGGTTTCCACTTTATAAGTCAAGAAACTTGGACTGAGATTTTTGAGCAGCGTACTATTAGAAGAGATGATGCTTTTCCCCAGATGTTATCACCGCCTCCAATTTTTATGGCCCCTTTTTCATCTATGAAGCATTTAGAGACAACTTGCTAAGGCAGACCACTCAAACCAGGTTAATCCGGAAAGAAGGGAATGAGTGGGTTCCCGTAACTAGGAAAACCAGGATGACTGAATGCAGACGGAATCAGACTCCACATTATTGACGTTTCTTGCTTTCTTTCTTGCCTCAGTCCTGTTCTCTGTGTGGCTGTCTTTCCCTCCCTCTGCAAATGGGCTTCCTCCATGTGGCTTGGTAGCCCCACGTACCACACTTCCTTTTAGCACCCACATTACAAAAATGCCAGCGTCGGGGCGCCTGGGCGGCTCAGTCGGTAAAGCGTCTAACTGGCTCAGGTCACGATCTCATGGTTGGTGGGTTTCAGACCCACGTCGGGCTCTGTGCTGACAGTTTAGAGCCTGAGCCTGCCTCGGATTCTGTGTCTCCCTCTCTCTCTGCCCTGCCCCCACCCCCATGCTCTGTCTCTGTCTCTCTCAAATATAAATAAACATTTAAAAAAAATTTTAAATACCAGGGCCAATCTTTTTCATTTGCTCCCGTTGAAAAAAACCGGGATCTCAGTTTGGGTCCCTTGTCATTTTTTTTTAGCCATTTCCTGAGATCAGAGTTATAGGAGACTGTGACTGGCATGAGTAGGACCCTATCTCTCATGTACAAATTGGGGACAGAGCACGTGACTGACCACATATAGGGGGAGGGGATGATGCCCCAAAGAAAAGGATATTGGCAAATACTCATTGTCTCCTGTATACTGGCATAGAAATAAACAGACAGGAAGCTTATGGGTTAGACTAGAACATTTAGAAACAGATACATGTATATGTAAGGATTTGTTACAAATTTTTTCCTGGAAATTCAGATAGGTGGGGAAAAGATGAGCTGGATACTAAATGCTGCAAAAACTGAGTTGATGATGTGAAAACATCAGTAATTGTTGAATGTAATGAAAGGAACGAACGAATGAATGAAGAGGTCTGAGTTAGAGTCTCCTTTCTGCCACTTATAGCTCTGGGATTTGGGGATAGTTATTTCTCTCTCATAACTTCCATCTTCATTTTGACTCTTCATGGTTGGATTAAATGAGCTCTTAAAACTACAGAAGCTGCAATGGAAGTATTGGCAGAGGACACAAATACGTAATAAAAATACACAATCCCATATAAAATAAACACAAGGAGTGCACTGGAAGATACTAATGCTTATACTCCATTTTGGTGGAGGGAAGTCACATATCACTGATTTCAAACCTAAATTGGTACAGCCTCTTTGGAAAGTGACTTGGCAATACTTTGTCAAAATGCTAGAGAGTTTGTATGTTTTTCATGCTGACATTTCACATCTATGAATGCGATTTTGATTTAATTATAAAGATCCCTTTCGGGGTGCCTGGGTGGCTCAGTCGGTTAAGCGTCCGACTTCAGCTCAGGTCACGATCTCGCGGTCCGTGAGTTCGAGCCCCGCTCAGGCTCTGGGCTGCCGGCTCAGAGCCTGGAGCCTGCTTCTGATTCTGTGTCTCCCTCTCTCTCTGCCCCTCCCCCGTTCATACTCTGTCTCTCTGTGTCTCACAAAAATAAATAAAAAACGTTAAAAAAATTTAAAAAAAAGGATCCCTTTCTATCATTGTTTATTGGAACAACCGATTAGAACGGACCAACACTTCATAGATGATGGTGTATCGATAAATAGAAACACTAGAGTCATTAAAATAAATTTGTAAAAGAATATGTAATGACACAGATGTTCACTGTGTATTTTTATATTAAAATAGAGAATGTACAGATAGTAATGGAAGTAATTCCATTTCTATAAATAATATGTATTTAGATGATTTGTTTTTCAGAGTTGAAGGGTGCACAAGTGTAACATGGACAGCGGCTAAGGAGAAAGGCTTCGCGATCTCACCATCCTTGTTCACTTCCAAGCCTGATCTGTTTACAACCCAATTTCCCCTTATCCAAAATGAATATAACCAGACATACCTTACTGCAAAGCTGTACCCTTTATTTTTTTTATTTAAAAAAATGTTTATTTATTTATTTTGAGAGAGAGAGCGAGCCAGTGAGTGAGAACGGGGTAGGGGAAGAGAGAGAGAGAGAGAGAGAGAGACAGAGAATCCCAAGCAGGCTCCATGCCCAACACAGAGCCCAGCACGGGGGCTCGATCCTACCATCCATGAGGTCATGGTTACAATATGTATGTGGAAAAGTGGATACACGCTCAGAGATCAACCCACAGATGCTTCTGTGTGGTTGGACAATGGATCGTCTTCATTTCTCTGCCTTGTTTTCTGCAAATTCTTCGTAATTCACGTGTTAGCTTTTAGACAAACACAAAGGTCAAAGGGATTTTATAGACTCTATTGAGGATGTGAAGAACGTTACACGAAGACTGGTGGGAAAGAATCAGTGTGAAAATTGTAGCTGTCCTTGGAAGGCGAAGTTTTAGCAACGTTCTTCTTTGTATTTGTCTCCATGTTCAAAACTTTTTAAAACAAGCATGTATTTCTTTGTTGGTTTCCTAGTCTAGCTGCTTTTTGCCTTAACCTTCCCACCCTTTCCTCTCCCAAGGTAAAGGCGGCGAATACAATCATGAAATGATGGAAACTGCTTTCTTTGCCAGCCAGGAGATTCTGCTCCATTGCTTCAGGCATTGCAAAGTCAGTGATTATTGTCAATTTAAGTCCCACATTGGACATGCCATTTGGTATGTTGTCTGAAACATGGTGTCGCTGTGGGACTTACCATCTGAATTTAGGACTTGCCAGAAAATCAGAAATGAATTCTCTCAGGAGTCCAGACTCCTTTCTGCATGGAAGATGCATGCACGACATTCAGAGCCCAGGCATGTCACTTCGTCTTCATAGGAGACTGATTATTCTTTTGCCTTTTGGTCCATTGCACTTATCATGTAGAAAGAACCCGGACACTTTGGCACGCTGTTGTTTCCACACCGAGGGAGGAAACATGTTGACTGTTACTGTCATTGTTACATTAAAGTGTGTGTCAATGTATTACTATTTCGTCGGGTAGATTTTCTTCTGTACGATGATGATCTGTGGTCACTTACCTCCAAAGCACTGATTTTTAATTTGATCTTCTTAGAGACACTAGTCCTCCAAAAATACAAAGAAATACCCATGCCTATACAGTGCTAAGATTGCAACACAGGAATAAGGAAAAAAATTGATTGTGCCCTAGGTGCCCTAATGTTCTTGTTGCTACAGAAAGTGAACGGGCTGGAGGCCAATGTAGCTCTATGTTACTAGTTTTAAATTGTCTTTTGGTTCTTAGTAGCTTAAGAGCCACAAGTTTTCACCCACTTGTAATTTTATGTTGGATTTCTCCACACAAAAGTAGGAACACTGCCTAAAGAAAACCAAAATAGATCCAACGAAATCCGCTAGCAGTCCGTGAACTCCTTGTTTCCTTCTGCTTGCCCCGCTTTCTTCCTCATAATCTGAAACTGGACTAAATGACTCCACAGGAAAAGCAGGCATTTCCCAGCAGTAGGGTATAAGAGTGATTTTGAATTATACGGGTGATCTGCTATCCCCAACAAATGGACTAAAGGTCTGGATTGAAGGGAATTTTCCTAGCTTGACTTGTTAAGATTGCTTCACAGCAGATGACTTTTGGCCCCAGTGCCTCTTATCAGCCCTCAGTTGTGCAGCATGAGGTTGTGTAGGAGCAGACACTTATTTTGATGTAGTTTGACTGTCTAAAGAAATATTTATGAGGCAGAACAGCTCAGGGTAAGAAACATAGAAGTTAGACATCAATTCAGTATTTATTAAATGTGATAAAATGAGTGACAAACAAGACGGATAAGGTCTAGAAATCTGCTGTGCGACATTGTACCTACTGTCAACAATAATTTATTGTACACTTAAAAGTGTGTTAAGGGGACAGATCTTGTGTTGTGTTCTTTTCGAATAGAAAGAAAGAAAGAAAGAAAGAAAGAAAGAAAGAAAGAAAGAAAGAAAAGGAAAGAGGAAGGAAGAAAGGGGAGAGGGAGAGAGAAAGAAAGAGGGAGAGAGGGAGGGAGGGAGGAAGAGAGAGGAAGAAGAAGGAGAGGAGAGGAAAGAGAGGAAGGAGAGGAGGGGAGGGGAGAGGAGGGAAGGGAAGGGAAGCAAGGGGAAGGGAGGGGAAGGGAAGGAAGAATGAAGAGGTCTGAGTTAGAGTCTCGGGTCTGCCACTTACAACTCGTCTTGGGATAATATTTATCTCCACATAACTTCCATCTTCACTAGATTGTTGGAGGCGTAAATGAGATAACAAGTGTATAAAGCATTTAGTAAGCAATGTATATAAGTGCTCAATAATTACCTCACTTTGACAGGACGGTCGTGTTACCCTCTGGCTTCATAAACACTGCAAGAAAAAGTAATGTCAGCCAAGATACAAAAATATCTTCTCTGGCTGGTGCCTTTTTCCCTTAGACTTTGGCAAATGTTCTCACACTGGAGAGGGCGTGGCATCGAGAGTGCTGGAACAGCTATGTGACACCCGCGAAGGGAAAACTGTCCCCCCAGAACAAAAGACCAGCCTCACTACCGTTGGAACTGTACCTTCCGCGACAAGTCAACTCCAACAAAGGAAGGTTATTCATTGCGCGCCACTTGCCAAGAGTAAAAAAAGAAATCCAGGACTTGGAAAAGAAGGAAACATGTTCACAGTCTTTTCACTTCAAAACTGTTGCCTACTGCATTTGCATGTACTAAACAAGCACATTCCTGTTACTCATCTGGAAGAGAGGGTTGATTTGCCTTCAGAACGGTTACTGTTCTTAGAACTTCTGACTCTCTTAGGCACAGTTCTACAGGAACCTGTTTTCTTCTCTATGTGTTCCCTCCCCGTATCGTGTGGCTTGAGAGCATCTGGGGTCACGGGTCAGCACCAAACGTGCATCTGAAATGTAACCCACTGTTCGATCCTGTTTTGAATTCATAGCCTGTTGCGCTGAGGGAAGCAGCAAGCTCATGTTCAGGAAAGGAAACGAGCAAACGCCAATATTCCTGGCTTCCTTCGGAGCTCAAGAGTTGGACAGGGCAGCTAGCTCAGTCAGCTCAGCCTCAGTGCTCGGTAGCATAAGAACTCGGCCTCTGTCACTGACTTACACCGCAGCATATATATGAGACTGGGAAACAGATTATTTGATGTCTGCAATGCATAAAAGCAGAACGTGTAGCTATCCATTTCCCAAACAGCAGCAATTCCACAGACCCAAAGAAATTTCTAGAAGCAGGTGGGGGCACAGACGGGGGCAGGGGAGGGGAATAATGCATCCTCAGGATTTTGTTGCTAGTGTTTGAGGCTGGTGGCCATCTGTTGGTTTGTACTCATTATTTGCACTTTTGCATGGTATGTGGGGAAAGATAATGCATCACATGCATTATTTGTACCTTTGCATGACATATGAGGAAAGATCATCTGTGGAGGTAGATATTTCAGGAGTCCAAACTGAACAGGGCTTGGATCTCAGATTTAAATGCCTGGAGGACCGAGCAGATGACCTGACTATGTAAAACAGACATAAACAGTGGTTTATTTCATGATGGTGCTTTGATAAGGTTACATTCAGTTTGCCTGTAAGCATGTAACGATGTTGTTTACCTCCACCAAAATATGAGCGAGCTCCCAATTTGCTCATCCCTTTCAGTCTTTCTTGCATTTTCTTACTTTTGGAAGAGACTTAGAACTTAATAACTATTATATTTCCTCTTATTTATATTGTAAGAAATCCACGATTTCTTGCAACAATCCAGGCACGCAACAATCCATGCATGTCTGATGACAAATGATAATTGATACTCCTCAGGGTGTGGGAGACAGTAAGACCGTGGCCAACTGCAGAGAACATGCCTGGTGCTTCGGACTGAACTGTGTCCCCACCCAAATTCATATGGCGAATCCCTAACCCCCAGTGTGACTGCTTTTGGAAGATAAGGCCTTTAGGAGGTAACCAAATGTAAAGGTCATAAGGGTGGGGCCCTGACGCATTAGGCTTAGTACCCTTGTAACCAGAGGTACCAAACGAAGCTCTTTCTCTCCCCTTCCCAAGTGCACAAAGCAAAGGTCAGGTGAGCACAGAGCGAGATGACCTAAAGCCAAGAGAAGAGGCCTAAGAATGAAGCCTTCCCTGCCTGCACCTTGACCTCAGACTTCTGGCCTCCAAAACTAGAGGGATACATTTTGGTTGTTTAAGCCACTCAGTTTATCTTACTTTGTGATGACAGCCCCATCAGACAAATGCACCTTGTCAAAAGTAGGCAGCTGCTTTTTAGTTACAGATTAGTATTAACAGGCAAGAGTGAGAGCCCAGGATAGCTGGATTTCCCATTTTTCCCCTAAGACAGAAACCTAGATTTTTACATGAGCAGTGTCCTGGATTTTTTAATGTTAAGTAACCAATAAAAACTCTGAACACTGTGAAGGTATGAAATGGCGTCTATAAAGTTCTTCACTGCAACATTATTTGTAAAACTAAAATGTTAGAAATAACCTAAGTGCCCATCAACAAGAGACTGTTTAAATAGCCGAACATTCATGAATGGGTTCAGAGCAAGTGCACCCTTTCTGAACGATGTTTTGCAATGCCCCTTGGCAATGCATTCACTAATAACATAATTCTCCAGGCACAATTTTTAAAAAATTAATCAAGCGTCTTAACTCGAATATGAAAACTATGTAGCTTTTAGTTAATTATAAAATACAGATTTCCATGTAGAAATGTTCAAACTCAGCTACTCCAGATAATCAGCAGTACGATCAGGCATGCTCGTCCACAGAACCACTGTGAATGCAACAGTTAGAGCTGCAGACCGGCACAGCATGTTGCATGGGAGGAAGCTGTGAAGAAAGAGAAGTATCCTGCATCTCAATTTCCACGGTCTGGCAATTTCAGTGTAAAACACATCTCATGTGTCTAGGTAAACTAGAATCAAGTTCTAGGCTTGCATAATTATAAACAATCCTACAAATGTCCGGCGGTGCACTTGAAAAAGTTGCAGAGCCTACGGGGAAAGCCTTCATTGGGTCATGCATTGCAGCATGCCTGGCCTCCCCACTGAGTGCCGGTGGTACCCCTGATCTCTGTGACAAGCAGGAGCATCTCTACAAACTTCCAATACACTTTCCAAGGATGGGCAGTGTTGTCTTCATTGAATGCTGCAGACCGAATGTTTGTGCTCCCGCCCCCATTCATAGGTTGAAGCCTTAATTCCCCATGTAATGATATTTGGGAGGTAATCAGGTTGTGCAGGTGGAGGTCTTATGAAAGGCTCAGCGTCCTTATAAGAAGAGTCACGGGACTCTTGTCCTCTCTCCCCTCCATGTGAAGGCACAGCAAGACGGCAGCCATCTGCAAACCAGAACGAGGGCTCTCATCAGACCCCGAGTCTGCTCGCACTTTGGTTTTGGACTCCCCAGCCTCCAGAACTGGGAGAGAGAAGCGTGTGCTGGTTAAGCCACCCTGTCTATGGTATTTTGTTACAGCAGCCTGAGCTGACTGAGACCTTGAGAATAATGGGAACAGATCATTTCCCATGTTTCTTCCTGCTCTTCATCGTGTAAGAAATCTACAGAAATGTAGTAAATGCAGGTCTAGATGCTTATAATAGCCTCTCTAGAGAAGCAAAGATTTTGTGAGATTCCAGGTCTCTGAAGAAAGACAGAACACATGTGGGAGGGAGAATAGAAAATCAATCATGGGGTTTGGGGTGGATGTATCGGGTGACAGCCGAGAGCATGCTGCTCATGAAGAAAAGCTGCCAGGTCCTAGGTGTCTGGAGAAGCTCTGGGTTTTCCTGAGGGAAACCTTCTGTGTACCTTCTGAAGGTCAGCTGTAGGATTTTGAGTGCGAGTGAAATATGGATGATCTCGAAGGCCTGTGAACACACTGATGGTGTTAGACTGAGGTCACAGGCCAATACCCAAAGGTGACAAGAAAGGAACTGATTCGGGACGGAGTGAAAAGTACCACTGTCATCAACTTCTTTATAAAAATAGGTCCCTGATGAGGGGCGCCAGGGTGGTTCAAGCAGTTGGGCGTCTGACTTCGGCTCAGGTCACGATCTCACAATTTGTGGGTGCGAGCCCCGCATCGGGCTCTGTGCTGTCAGCACAGATCCCCTGTCCCCTCCCCCACTCTCTCTGCCCTCTCTCTGCCCCTCCCCCACTCTCCCTTTCTCTTCCTCTCAAAAATAAATAAATGTAAAAAAATACTATCAATAAACCTTAAAAATTAAGGGTTCAACGGTAGTTTCATTCCCCCTCTTTTTTTGGCAAATAATGCTTTCATCAAGAGTCCTTAATTATTGGTTGCTTTAGAAACAAACAACAAAATGTTTCAGGTGCAATGACTGAGGCCACATCTGGATCAGCTCATCTCAAGATCGATGCTTGTCCCCTCCCCCATCCCCGGCCATCCCTTCATGTGTGTGATGGCTAATGAGCTTTAAAAATATATTTACCCAAGTTCTGCGTTCTCCACAGAGTGTGATTACAGGAATAATCTTGTCAGGACGAAGTAGATGTTCCTTCCAACACCCGCTCACCCACCCCCTCTGCTTCCATGGCAGTCAGCCCTCCTCCTTCTCTAGAGTTTATCCCAAAGTTCCTCATCATCTGGAAATGGAGTCAGGGCCCCATGCAATCGTTGTGAGTGAAGGAGCATGTTTTAAAGATAGGAAGGATCCACTTCAGAAGGAGAGATTGCATGCATACACGAGAGAGAAGTGGTAGTCTTTAGTGTAAGGTTTTTGAGAAGATGTGGGAGGACCATCGAGTGAAAGGATCACTAAAAGAAGTTAGAATATTTGGACCTACGTTGGCCATTGTCCATCTTATCTTTTTAGTTTTCAGCAATTTCCAGAGTGTTCCTACTCTGTTTTGCAATGATCCTTGGCTAGATTGGAGTCATTAATAAAATCTTACAGCTCTCATTAGATAATTGGGAATGCCATATTCTCCTTAACTTGTGGGGGATAGAATCTATTACAATAGACTCAGTCTATTACAATTAGACTCATAATGTCCAGGCTTTTAAAACAAAATATTAAGCAAGATCAAATAGAAAACACAAAGAAGCACCTTCCATCCCCCCCCCACCTCCCCAACCCTGCCCCCACCTGAATACCAAAGATTGGTGACTTCCCAGTGGATAGGACAGAATGGGTCTTTCAGAGTTATCTCAACAGTCTGTCTCCAGCCATCTTGCATCCTGAGGTGAGCGTGAACAGCAAGGGTCGGGTCTCGTCGGGTGTGAGATGACCAGACACGTTCTTTGCCTGCCTCTGTGTGGAGGCTCCATGCTCTGTTATACAAGTCTTCAGTCACCTAGGTTATTGTGTAAACCCCAACTCAAGTTTGTCTATCGAAAACTTCTGTTACACATTCATTTCACAAGAGACATCTGGGTTTTTATTTTGTCTGATGGTGATGTCCGGGGCATTGGTGTGGTGTGTGAGCTACAGATACACTTGCCAAGGGGCGACCTGGGCTGGCTGTGGGTCCCCTCTCTTCCATTGCTACGCCCAGCTCACCCCACAGGAATAAATGTCTCCCGCTTCCGAGGCTAGTCCTGTTTTGTAAAGCAATGTGTTCTCATTTTCATCCTCTTTAATTTTTCTTCTTTTGAGTAAGCCAATTTTCAATTAACTTCAACCAACCCATATTGGATACTAATAAATGTAAGGTATTGTTATATGTACTGCAAGGAATGTAAGTTACATTTACTAAGCTGGAAGTCCCTCAAGAGCAGAGACCATGTCTTATTATCCTTGCGTTCTGCATGGTGCCCAACACAAAGCAGGGGCTTCATAAATATAACGTGAACCAAACGAAACGAAGGTCTCAGCTGTCATCTGTAGGTACTCATCATCAGATAAAGGGGAATAATGCAAAACTTAAGATCAAGGAAGAATGTCCTAAGCCCACAATACGGGGACAAAGTGTTGTGAAGAGTAACAAGAGAGCAATAACATATTTTAGGGGTTAATGAAAGGGAGCTTCATGGACGAGATAACAATGTGATCCGTGAAGAATGCTGGTGTCGGGCGGAAAATATAGAGCTAAAACTCAGACAAAGGACATGCACGATGGAGGGGACGATATGAAAGAAGGTGCTGAGACTTTGGGAGATGCAGAATATCAAGCATGTCTGGGTGACGTTACACAGTGATTACCCATGTGGGCTCCGGGTTCAAATCCCTGTGCTGCCACTGACTAATTGAACAGCTATATCAAATTACTTAAGTTCCTCTGCGCTTCAGTGTCCTCGACTGCAAAATGGTGGTAATAATGGTATTCTGCTCCGTAAGGCCACTGAGAGGCTTAAATTTGTTCCTACAGAGTCTGGCACAAAGCAAGTAATCGATCAATATTATTTATTAACATGACTATAGTAGAAATTTGAACGCTGGATAAATGTTAGAAAGTTGCTTTCCCATTTCAACGATTCCACCACGTAGGCATATAATCTCGGGAAGTTTTGCTCACTTAACAAAAGGATACATGTCCGTCAATTGCCCTCATTGGGACTTCACTTTTTCCTCTACTAAACAAGAGGTGTGAGGGGCGTCTGGGTGGCTCAGTTGGTGAAGTGTCCAACTTCGGCTCAAGTGATGAGCTCACAGTTTGTGGGTTTGAGCCCCTATGGGGCTCCGTGCTGACAGCTTGGAGCCTGGAACCTGTTTTGGAGTCTCTGTCTCCTTCTCTCTCTGCCCCTCCCCTGCTCATGCTCTCCCCCGCCCCCCAAACATAAATAATAAACATTAAGAAAAATTTAAAAAAGAGGTTTGACAAGATTGCCATTAAGTCCTTTCTAGCTCTACAATTTTCTGCAAGTGTGTTTGTCATGCTTGAATGAAATGCTAGATAACTGTGGGAGAACCAAAAGGAAACAAAGATGGGGAAGAAAATGTCACGTTGCAAGCGCTGTAAGGGCCACAGGCGAGAGAAGTCAGTATTACAGGGAATGGAGAACTTTTGTCAGTTCTGAATAGAGGAACAAGCTATTAGGTTTCTAGTTCGAGGAGAGGATTTCAGGAATTCAAAGGCATTTATGAGAGCCATCTAGCTCCCCTCACTGAGGCAAACCATCCCTGTGGAAATGATTTAACCCAGGGCGGACACGGTTTATGATTTGTTGTGTCAATAAATCACTGCTAAAGAAACAAGTTATTTAAAAGATCCAAATGTGTGTGCCTGTAAATACAGGCCTCAGCAAGCTGGAAGAAGGCGCCAGGGACTAAGGTGCATAAATCCAGGCCTCAACAAGGGAGAAACATCGCAGGCACATGAAGGCACCTGCTGAGGGAAGGTCACAGAAGTGACCCTGGAGTTCTTCAGAGACAGCACCGCCCTGACTCTGGAAGTGAGCAGGAAGTAGAAGCCATCTCTGGACAGGATGCGGAGGCCACACGGAGCTGTGCCCTGGGCTGAGGGGTTGGTGGGCCCAGGTAGTTGGAGGGCATACTGACGATTCTGGATTTTCTTCCATGCCCAATGAAAAGCCACTGAAGTTTTTTTGTTTGTTTGTTTTTTAACATTACTTATTTTGAGAGAGAGACAGAGAGAGACAGAGAATCTCAAGCAACCTCGTGCTGTCAGTGCAGAGCCCATTGTGGGGCTAGATCTCATCACCCGTGAGATCATGACCTAAGCTGAAATCAAGAATCAAGAGCAGGACGCTTAACCCACTGAGCCACCCAGGCGCCCCAAAGTGTTTTTAATGAGAAAATGTTATGGTGTCGTTTACGTTATGTAAGTATTGTTCTTACTGCTCTATGGAGGAGACGCAGGTATGGAATCAGGGAGGCAGTTGGACAGTACAGCTTGAGAGAAGTTTTACAGACGGACTCTACTCGTTTGGAAAGGGAACAAGTAATCAGGGTCATTCTTACAGAGTAATGACAATTTAGAATCGAAGGGAACTTCGGTGAGAGCACGGATTTTCATATACTATTTAGAACTGAAACTCATTTTCAAATGAGATTTTATTCAAGACTCCCACAATCCAAAGTTGCTTTGGGTGAAGCAGGGGAGGGGCAGGAAACGCAGAATCCACCCTAAAACTGGGCCACCAGCTTTCCCATAGTGCTGGCCCCTCCAGGATAGCCTCAGGAAGAAAGTGACATACAGCTCAAAAACCATGTTATAACCATTTACTGGAACCATCTCATTTAAAAAAATTTTTAACGTTTATTTTATTTTTGACAGAGAGAGAGAGAGAGAGAGAGACAGAGCATGAGCGGGGGAGGGGCAGAGAGGGAGACACAGAGTCTGAAGCAGGCTCCAGCCTCTGAGCTGTCAGCACAGAGCCCAACACGGGGCTCGAACCCATGAGCTGTGAGATCATGACCTGAGCTGAAGTCAGATGCTCAACCGACTGAGCCACCCAGGTGCCCCATAACCATCTTATTTTACAGTTATGTTAATTCTACAAGTGTTTATAGAGCATTCCCCATCCGCCAGGCACTGTGCTAAGCTCTCATGTGCTAAGCTCTCTCTTATGTTTTAATTGGATGGCAGGTGAAAAAAGAGCAAACGAGTACATCAACAAGATAGAGAAAGGGATACATGTCTTAAAGAAGTAAATATGTCACGGAGAGTAACCTGGAGGTGAGCCCACTTTAGACTGGGTGGTAGGAGACAGACTTTTGAGGAGGTGACATTCGAGCTGGGTCTTTGTGGTGGATATTGGTGCAAGTCTATGGCTGCCTAGTACCTTTTGGGTGTCTGCCCAGATTTTGCAGAATTTCTCACCTTATCACCCTTGTCCGAGGTAAAAATGAAATCTTGCTTCGCCAGCCTTCCTCTGACCGGAGAGCATTCTTGTGACATAAGCTTCTCCGAACAGATGTTCTCTGTAGTGTAAGCACCTGACAACTAGCTTTTTAAATCGTCACGTAAGTTCCTGACATTAACCTTTTGATCACCGAGGCATCCACGTCAAAGACATCCATCTTGAATAAACACATTGCCAGCTACCCAACTAGATAAAGAGCCAGGCCATTCTACTCAGGAGGTTCCCCCGTTTTGAAAGTTCTGGTTGGCCTTGGGGCACCTGGGCGGCTCAGTGGGTTGAGCATGGACTTCAGCTCAGGTCATGATCTCGCAGTTTGTGAGTTCGAGCCTTGTGTTGGGCTTGCTGCTGTCAGTGTGGAGTGGAACTCGCTTTGGCTCCTCTGTACCTCTCTCTTTGACCCTCCCAGTTTGCACCCTCTCAAAAATAAATAAATATTAAAAAAAAGAGGAAAGTTCTGGTTGACCTAAATTACCGACGGTTTGACCACTCGCTTTTCCCTTCCCATACTTTAATCCCCACCCTTCTATTTTATGTTCACCAATAAAGAATGAATCCACAAAACCCTACATGTCCCACAGTTGATTCGAATAAAGACAGAACACTGGGTCTGTGCTCCCTCTTTGTCTCCCTACCTGTGACCTCACAGTGTGGCCCCAGATGTGCCGTGTATCCTCTAGGATTTGTGAGTAATAAACCTTGTTTTTTCAAAGTCTGTTGATGGTTGTTGCTCAGCTGTATCTTGCAGTCATAAGAACCACAAGGGCCAGTGCAGCCACACATTGGCTCTGGTCAAGGAGGGGTCTCTGGGGGTTCTCCACAAGTAATGCAATCTCAGGTGAGTGCCCCCAGCCACCTCTAGCCTATAGCATCACTATTGGCAGGCCAAGACAGACATGAAACAAACCCACTAGAGATTGTGACTCAGAAAACTGTAATGTGAAAAGGGGTGGTACCTTTAAAGCATTCCAGGAAGGTGGCTAAAATTAACAACTCGGGCAACAACAGATATCGGCGAGGATGTGGAGAAAGGGAACCCTTCTGCACTGCTGGTGGGATGCAAACTGGTACAGCCACTCCACTCAGTATGGAGGTTCCTCAAGAAATTAAAAATAGAGCTACCCTATGATTCAGCAATTGTACCACTAGGTATTTATCCAAAGGATACAAACAGGCTGTACGAAGGGGCACATGCACCCCATGTTTATAGCAGCGTTATCAACAACAGCCAAAGTATGGAAAGAGCCCAAATGTCCACTGACTGATGAATGGATAAAAGATGTGGTATATGTATACAATGGAATATTCCTGAGTGGTCAAAAAGAAATAAATCTTGCCCCTTGCAGCAACATGGATGGAACTAGAGTGTATTATGCTCAGCGAAATAAGCCAGTCAGAGAAAGACAACTATCATAAGATCTCACTCAAAAGTGGCATTTAGGAAACAAACCAGATGAACATAGGGAAAGGGACGCAAAAGTAAGATGAAAACAGAGAGGGAGACAAACCGTAAGAGACTCTTAAATACAGAGAACAAACTGAGGGTTGCTGGTGGAGTACAGGTGGGGGGATGGGCTAAATGGGTGATGGGCATTAAGGAGGGCACTTGCTGGGATGAGCACTGAGTGTTAGATGTAAGAGATGAATCACTAAATGCTACTCCTAAAATCATTATTACACTATATGTGAACTAACTTGGATTTAAGAGAAAGAAAGACAGAGAAAGAAAGAAAGAGAAAGAAAGAAAGAAAGAAAGAAAGAAAGAAAGAAAGAAAGAAAAGAAAGAAGAAAGGAAGGAAGAGAGGGAGGGAGGGAGGAAGGGAGGAAGGAAGCATTTCCAGAAGGGTAATGGATCCTGCTTGAGAATCAACAGGAAAGGAAGGTGACATTCCCAGTAACAGCATCCCTAGCATTGTAGCATGGGCTGTGGCTCCGTGCTTCATGGTAGACCAATCAGATTGCCACTGGAGTAGCTGCTCATGGTATTGTTTAAGCTGCTTCCTGATTCATCTGCAGATTCTGGGAGCCCCTAACCTGACTCCATAAATTACTTTCCCATTTGAACCAGCGTCAGCGGGTTCTGTTCTCCGTGACTTAGGATCCCAATCGAAGCAGTAAGTGATCCTAGGAGCGTCTGCTCTCAACAGGTCTTCAAGGAAACGGGCCACAAAGATGACGGGGAAGCCTGGTTGCTTCTGAGCTGACGAGCTTATAGGAAGAAAACAAGTTCAAAGCTTTTATTTTCCCAGGCTAAGGCATAATCAGAAAGCCAGGGGATTTCTCCGATTTCTCAGGCAGTGCGGAAAGAATACCTGATCTTGGCTGCAGACACAGGGCTGAAGTAGTCAAAAGTCAAAGTCAAGGTTTGAGCCTGAGGGATGCCGAAATTCAGAGTGAGAGAGTGACATCTCCAAAATAGCAGTGCAGGAAACCCCAGTTTCCATTCTTCCCCAAAGATAAATAATTAGACAGTCCTCCACGAACATAAACAGCTCTGAGAGAGCTATGGAGTCCAGTGAAGAAACATCAGCAACTCGGTGGAACAAAAAATGTGAGAGTAATTGCACAAAAAGGGGAGGGAGAGTGGCTTCACTTTGCCTGCATCATCCCACGCCCCGCCCCCCTTGGTGGCACTGCTCAGCACTAAGAAGGAACCCTCTAGCATTTGTCCTCGTGAGAAAAAGAAGAGGGGTAAGCAACCAGCTTCCGCAGCCTTTTGGGGCTCCCCACACAGATCCTACCAGCCTCTTGTCTCCCTCCCTGCTTTCTTCTCCTTGTCTCATTCCCCCAGCTCTACCAGGTCCTGGGTCCCAGCCTCTACGACTGTGAGTCAGGCTCCTGGAAGCAGTGCTAGAGTTGTGTGTGTGCATACCATATACTCTGGCCACCATCACTGCCTGCTCTGGTCTCTACCCACTGGATGTGGAGGTACCACTGAGGACCCCGACAGCCCTCCTAGCCACTGCAGACGCCCTACAGCACTTACCAAGGACCACACAAGTTGTTCATGCAGCGGACCCCAACGACCTGAGCCAAAAAGACATCGTGCCTTCAGACCTGGTGCTGCCACATGCCCCCACATATGGCACCCTGCACCAGTAGACCTGGGGTATCACCAGCATAAAAACTTCAGCACCCTTTCATGATATGAAAAAATATTCGCAGCAGAAGGCAACTTCCTCAACCAGATTAATAGCATCTTTGAAAAGCCTATAGCTAACATCATACTCAATCGTGAAATACTCAATGCTTTTCACCTAAGATTAGAAACAAGGTTGGGGCACCTGGGTGGCTCAGTCGGTTAAGCATCCGACTTCGGCTCAGGTCATAATCTCATAGTCCGTGAGTTTGAGCCCCGCATCGGGCTCTGTGCTGACAGCTCAGAGCCTGGAGCCTGCTTCGGATTCTGTGTCTCCTTCTCACTCTGACCCTCCCCCTGTTCGTGCTCTGTCTCTTTCTGTCTCAAAAATAAATAAATGTTAAAAAAGAAACAAGGCAAAGATATCCACTTTCATCACTGGTGTTTATCATTAAAGTACTGGAGGTCCTAGCCAGAGCAAGAAGGTGATAAAAATCAAATAAAAGGCATGAAGATTGCAATAGAATAATGAAAATTGTTCTTGTTTGAAATAATGATCAGGGAAGTAAAAACTCCTGAGAATTTCCAAGAAAACCACTAGAATGAATAAATATGTTTTATGGGATTGTAGGATGGAAGTTCAATATTTAAAAAAAATAATAGTTGTGTATCTAGCAAACAACTAGCAAAAACAACAACTAGCAAAAAAACATTAAACACTGCAATTTAAAAAGTATTTGCTCTTGCATAAAAAAAGAACAGCAAAATACTTACATAGATTTAATAAAGGGTATGTGAGTCCCTGTACCCTAGAAATTATAAAACAAGGTAAAGAGAAATTCAAAACATATAAGTAAATGGAGATATATAAAATGCTTCTGGATCAGAAGACTAAATGTTGTTAAAATAGCAATCTTCCCTCTATAGATTTATGCAATCTAAAACCAAAATTCTAACAGAATTTAAAAAAATACAAATTGACAAGCTGAATTTAGAACTCTCATAAACAGGCAAAGAACCTGGAATAGTTAATACAATTTAGTAAAAGGAAAGAAAATTGAAAGGATTGTGCTGCTTTACATATTTACTACAAAGCTACAGCAATTAAGACAGGGTGGTATTGGAGAAAGGCTACACTTACAAAGAATAAGGTAACAGAAAACGCAGTCCAGAAACAGACCCATATTTTAAGGTCAATGGATTGTCGACTTAAGCCATGGTGATTAGGAGAAAAGATAGCCTTTTCAAAGTGATGTTGCAACTGATGTTGTAAGTGTAACATCAGTTACAACTGACGTTGCAAGTGATGTTGGATATTTCTATAGAAGAAAAACGAACTTTGGGGCACCTGGGTGGCTCAGTTGGTTAAGCCTCCCACATCAGTTCAGGTCATGATCTCGCGGTTTGTGAGTTCGAGCCCCGCATCGCGCTCTGTGCTGACAGCTCAGAGCCTGGAACCCGCTTCAGATTCTGTCTCCCTCTCTCTGCCTCTCCCTGCTCATGCTCTCTCTCTCTCTCTCTCTCTCTCTCTCTCAAAAATAAACCTTAAAAATTAAAAAAAAAAAAAGAACTTTGACCTCTACCTCACACTAGACGTAAAAGTTAGCTCAAAATGAATTGTAGATCTAAGTATGAAAGTGAAAACTATTGAATTTCTAGAAAAAAACGCAGGAGAAGATCTTAGTGAAATTGGATTAGTCATAGATTTCATAAACAGGACACCAAAATTACAGACTATAAATGGAAAAAAAAAACGGTAAAGGTAAAATGTATTTCATTAAGGTTAAAACCTTTTTCCCTTTGAAAGGTATGGTTAGGGTAATAAAAAGCAAGCCACAGACTGAAAGATATTCTTGAAAAATGTGTATACAACAGAGGGCATGTGTCCACAATATATAAAGAACTCAATGGTAAAAGCCAAAAAAACTAAAAAAAAAAATAGACAAAAGAGTTTAGGATGCATTTCTCAAAAACGATGAGAAAAGATATTCAACATCATTAGTCATCATAGAATCACTGGTTAAAACCACAGTGAGATACCACTGCACGTTCATTGTAATAACTAAAGGTAAAAAGGTTGACAATACTGTGTTGGTGTCGATGTAGGCCAACGGGAACTCTCATACGTTGCTGGTAGAAATACAAAACAGTACACAGAAAACTGTAAGGCAGTACCTCATAAAACTAAATACATATTGCAATATGACACAACATTTCCACTCATAAATATGAGAAATAAAAGCATATGCCCGTACAAAAATATAAACGTAAATGTCCACAGAAGCATTATTCACAATACTCCCAGACTGGAGGCAACCCAGATGTCCATCAACTGGTGAATGGATAAAATTATTAAAATATTTAAACATAAATATGTATTACAGTAACACATTTTATTTATTAATACATTGCAAAACAAAGAAAATACATTTGAAATGTAAGCCAATTAGAGTTGTTTTTGACTCTTAAAAGATAAATTCGAAAGAAAACTGTAGTTGCTAAGTTTGAATAAGAACACCACTGTAAAGTGGCCTTTGATAAGAGAATATGCATGTCGCGTTGACATACATCTCATTTTGACTGTTTAGTAGTTATAAATGTTAAAAATCACAACTTGCAAAACATATTGTCGCAAATGAATTAAAGTTTCAGAGCTCACTTTGTAGGGCTAGGATAAAATTCTTTCAGAAGACACCAGAATTCTCTCAAGCTTGAACTACTTCAATCGTAATGGGTTATTTTTGTCCTAAGGTCAATTAGTTCATTTTCAGATAGGCAAATGTCTTCAAAATAGTTTATACCAGAAATAAAAGAACGATGTATTTATGATTACATTCTATGCTGTCAAGATGGTGGGCATTTGAAAGGGTCCTGAGGTGTTCTAGGGGTTTCACAGATTTCTTTATTCGAATCTAGTGGTGGGAAATTTTCTATTTCAACTCCATTTTGGAAATGTACTTCATTCAGTATTTGAAAGTTTGCAAGGATGTTCGACGATACCATACTGTTTCATGTTAACAGCATGGCCAAGAAAATTTGTCATGCTTTTTTTCAGTGGTATTGGTGACTTTAAAACCTTGAATTCAAAAACTTACTCATACAATTAAATATATCTGCCAGGTAAACTAACCTAGGTACAAAATTCTTTATTTCAAAGTGTTCCAAGAATGTGTTTCCCTTATCTTTTAGCAAACACAAAACTTCTACCCCTAGTTCAAACAAATACTTTAAGACTTGTCCTCTTGAAGGCCAGTGAATTTTGTCACCCGTAGAAATCATAAATATTTTCATTTTATGTAATAGCTGTTGCACAGGTCTTGCAATACTGTTTAGACTCATCACTATTTCAAAATTATGTTAGTGATTAGACCTGCTGTTAGATCACACATGTTCCCAGTTCTCCCCTCTACAGACACTTGTTTGACCAGTCTGCCAACCCTCAAGAGACTGGGTCTACTGGCCATTCAGGCCCAAATGTTGAGATCACTTGTTTGGGTTGATTTTTACTTTTTCTTACTTATAGTTATTTGTGACTAGCTCCATTGGAGTGTAGATCAATCAAGTTTAAATATCTATGGTTGCAATAAATGTTTAAGTGATCATTTAAAATAATTTATAATTTCTTTATAATACAAAGGATCATAAGAGACTACTATAAACAATTATACGGCAATAAATTAGATGACCTAGAAGAAATGGATAAATTCCTAGAAACATACAACTTACCAAGACTGAATCATGAAGAAATAGAAAATCTGAACAGATGAATAAGTAAGGAGATTCAATTAATCATCAAAAGTTTCCCAGCAAAAATGTCTAGAACCACATGATCACAAATGAATTCTAGCAAACATTTAAAGTGCTAATGCTAACCCTTTCCAAACTCTTCCAAAAAAATAGAAAAGAGGGAATACTTCCAAACTCATTTTATGAAGACAACAGTACTTCAGTATAATAGTGAATTAAGGACACTGCAAGAAAAGAATATTATAGGCCAGTAGGCCTGACAAATATAGACGTAAACATTCTCAAAAAATATTAGCAAACCAGATTCAATAATAATAATAATATACCATAATCAAGTGGGATTATTCTAGGGATGCAAGGATGGTTGAACATCTACAAAATAAAGAATAAAAATTATATGATCATCTCAATAGATGCAGAAAAAGCATTTTACAAAATTGGACCTCCAGTAGTGAAAAAAACTCTCAACAGACTATCAAGGGAACATACCTCAACATAATAAAGGTCATATATTACAAGTCCATAGCTAACATCATACTCAATGTTGAGAAGCTGAATGCTTTTCCTCTAAGACAAAAAACACTCTTGTCAATTTCATTCACTGTAATACTGGAAGTCCTGGCAAGAGTGAATAGGTAAGAAAAAGAAATAAGAAGCCTCTAAATCAGAAAGGAAGAATTAAAATGATCTCTATTTGCAGATGACACAATATTATACACAGAAAACCCTAAAGGCTCCATCAAAAAAAAATTGTTAGAACTAATAAATTCAGTAAAGTTGCAAGATTAATATACAAAGAACTGTTGCATTTCTATACACTAGTAATGAACTATCAGAAAGAAAAATTAAGGAAGCAATCCTATTTGCAACTGCATCAAAAAGAATAAAATATTTAAGACCAAATTTAACCAAAGAGGTAAAAGATCTGTGTGCTGCAAGCTCTTGACATTAATAAGACATTGACTAAGAGAAACTAAGACATTGATGAGAGAAATTGAAGAAGACACAAATATATGTTCATGGTTTGGAAGAATTAATATTGTTAAAATGTCCATACCATCCAAAGCAATATGTAAATTTAATTCAACTTCTATCAAAATTTCAATGGTACTTTTCCACAGAAACAAAACAAAACAAAAAAACAATCCTGAAGTTTGTTTAAGACCTTGAAGAGCCTAAGCAATTTCTAAAAAAAAGAACAAAGCTTGAGACACCACATTTGCTGATTTTGAACTATATTACAAAGCTATAGTAATTAAAACAGTATGCTATTGGTATTAAAACAGACACACAGGTCAGTGGAACAGAAGAAAGACCAGAAATAAGTCCACAAATATATCATCAATTAATTTACTACAAAGGAGTCAAGAGGGGCGCCTGGCTGTCTCAGTCAGTTAAGAGTCCAACTATTGATTTCGGCTGGGGTCCTGCTCTCACAGTTTGTGAGTTTGAGCCCCATGTCAAGCTTTGCACTGACAGCGTGGAGCCTGCTTGGGATTTTCTGTCTCCCCCTCTCTCTCTCCGCCCCTCTTCCAATCTCTCTCTCTCTCTTTCTCTTTCTCTCTCTCTCTCTCAAAATAAATGCACAAAAACAAAACAAAACAAAACACAAAAGAAGCCAAAAATATACAATGGGGAAAGGACAGTCTTTTCATTAAATGGTGCTGGAAAAACCAGACAGCCACAGGCAAAAGAATGAAACTGGATCTCTATCCTACACTGTACACAAAAATCAACTCAAAATGGATTAAAAACTTGTATAAGACCTGAAACGATAAAATTCCTAAGAGAACACATAGGCGGTAAGCTCCTTGATATCAATCTTGACAATTTCTTGGATTTGACGCCAAAAACAAAGACAACAAAAACACAAATAAACAATGGAAATACATCAAACTAAAATGTTTCTGCATACAAAGGAATCCATCAATTAAATGAAAAGGCAACCTATGGAATGGGACAAAATACTTGCAAATTGATATATCTGAAAAGGGATTAATATCCAAAGTCCATAAAGAACTCATACAACTCAAAAGCAAAAAAAACCAGACAATCTGATTAAAAAATGAGCAGAGGACCTGAAGAGCCATTTTTCCAAAGAAGACATGATGGCGAACAGGAAAATAGAAAAGGTGCTCGACGCCACTAATCATAAGGAAAATGCAAACCCAAATGGTGATGAGCTATTGCCTTACACTTGTTAAAATGTCTGTCATCAAAAGGACAAAAAATAATTATTGGTGAGGATGTAGGAGAAAAAACAGACTCTCGGAGGGAATGCAAATTGGTGCAGCCACTATAGAAAACAATGTAGAGCTTTCTCAAAAAATTTAAAACTAAAAAAAAATTAAAAATAGAATGACCATGTGATCCAGTAATGTCACATGTGGGTTATATCCAAAGGAAATGAAAACAGGATCTCGATGAGATATCTGTATCTCCATGTTTTTTTTTTTGTTTTTTTTTTTTTTTTTTTGCAGCATTTTCACAATAGCCAAGATAGGGAAACAACCTGTGTGTAAGGGATGAGTAGATAAAGAAGAGATGAGATCTATGTCTATGTAAACACAGAGATATCACTGTTATTTAGCTATGACAAAGAAGGAAATCCTGCCATTTGTGACAACATGAATCGACCTTAAGGGCATTGTGCTAAATGAGATAAATCAGACAGAGAAAGACAAATACTGCATGGTATCACTTATGTGTAGATCATTACAAAAAAGTAAAACATATATACAGAGAGTAGGAAAGTGGTAGCCAGAGGTTGTTGGGGGTTGGGGGGTGGGGCCTAAGGTGAGGTTGGTAAAAAAAAAATAAAAATTTCCAGCTCTAAGATGAATAAGGTCTGAGAATCTCATGTGAAACTTGGTAAGTATAGTTGATAAAAGTGTATCGTATAATTGAAATTTGCTAAGAGAGAAAAACTTAAATGTTCTCACCAAATTAAAAGAGAAAGAGAGATAAATATATGAGATGATAGATGTTTTGGTTAACTAGAGGGGGGATTCTTCCACAGTGTAGACATATAGCAAATCATCATAAGGTACACTTTAAATATGCTACAATTTTATATGTTAATTGTACCTTGATAAAGCGGAAAAAAATATTAGACTTGTGAACATTAAAATATGTGAAGTAAAAAAATTTTATGATTGATAACAGATTGCTCCGTGGTATAGGCAGGTAGCCTGCTGTAAGAATACTAAAAAATCTTTTAAAATTGGCTTTTTCTTCGTATTTCTTTTTAGTTTACTCTCTGAGATATAAAGTACTGGCATATGTATTCAATGTATGACCCAGTGATATTCACACGCTATTATTCCATGAAAATACCATACATTAAAGAAATATGTCTGAGAAAAGTGTGAAATGTACTTTATGAAGGCAAAAAACAAAACACAAAAACAAGCAACTCCACTTGACAGGAGCTGAATTTCACCGACCCAGATTCTGAACTAGTGTTTTAATCTACAGCCAACATGAGGGTTAAAGTCATTAAATGAGGGGCGCCTGGGTGGCTTAGTCGGTTAAGTGACCGACTTTGGCTCAGGTCATGATCTCTCGGTCCAGGAGTTCGAGCCCCGTGTCAAGCTCTGTGCTGACAGCTCAGAGCCTGGAGCCTGCTTCAGATTCTGTGTCTCCCCCCTCTCTCTGACCCTCCCCTGCTCAACGCTCTGTGTCTCTCTGTCTCTCAATAATAAATAAACATTAAAAAAAAAATAAAAAAAATTAAAAGTCATTAAATGAATTAAACCTTTACATAAACTATAGTATCTACATCTTACTGACTTCTTATATAAATTTCTTGAATATCCTATATGCTACCTATTTAACATTAAAATTACCTGCTGCTAAACACATTAAACAAATTGGAAATACAAAAAATCAAGTTGCAAAATGTCAATTTAATCAATATTATTTTTGACGTATGTATTTATTTTTACAGGCTCAATTTAAGTTGAAACGTCAAAGAAAAGGAAAGATAATGATTCCTGTAAACATGTTTTCACCTGCATTGTCGATGTGATGTTAGGATGGAATACAAAAGCCATTATGTTTTCTGGGCCAAAGGTCTTGTCAACGGAAGCATATACCCAGCGAACCAAGAAAGGACTTCGCTTCTGCTCATGCCAAAAATGGACCTAAACAAGATATTTTGGGTGAAGAGGTTGCATGATGGAAGTTCAACTCAAGCGAACTGGGACCTCCCTAAACCTTGAATGTACTGTTTCCCAAAAACCTTTTCTTGAGGCATTCTATGAAAGTTGTCAAACACAAGAAGCCCTACTCTGTTGGAAAGGCTTAAGTAAAGCCATGCGTTCCAGTTAGCCAAGACTGGTTTGTAAAATAGAACAGGGGCAAAACTACAAGTGGTTTTCTTGTCTAATGATGTGTTCTGGAAGAGTTAATATTGCTGTTAACATTTTGAAGCAGATCATCAAGTAATTGACAGTCTCCTTATTCCCTTTCAGCACGCAACTGGAGAAAACTTCAGACATCTTTTTAAGCAATCACCTCCTTTCTCATACTCACTATTTACATGCTAATGCCATCAAAGAAAAAAAATCTGACTTCATGAACTGCTTTTGAAATGACGAAGATCACCAATGTTTGGAAATGGTAAAAAGTTTGTGGGTTTTTTTGTTTTTTCGCTATTTTTGCCACACCACTCTCTCCGAAAGTAATAGCTTCGTACGTAGCACAGATGGAGCTCTTGTCATGCTTTGTAAGACGTCTCGTTTTGCTACTTTAGGGAAAAAGGAAGCTCTCCACATCTTCATCATAAACAGGCAAAACAGGACTCTTCCAATATCCCCAAAAGAAGTTTGGTGGACAGCCGTAAAGTTATAAATTTCATCAGAACTGATCCCGATTCCTTGGTTACAAACAACTGAAACGGAAGCTGAAACTTTATTAACGAGGGAATTTATTTGAAGGGATTGACCATAATAAAGGCTAGTAAACCAGGCTTGGACAAGTCAACGGAGGGGACCAGCCAAATTCCTGTCACGGGAGTGGCCAGGGGCAGGGCCAATGCCACTAGGCTCTTGACTCAGCCGTAGCCATCACAAACTTTTATTGACCCTCTGCTTTTGTGTTGTTCCCTCAGGAATATCTGTTTGTCACTTTTAGGTCATGTGGCTGTGCTCGAGCTGCCAAGAGAGTGTGAGAGGAATAAATGCCTTCCTTCAGTCTCCCTAACGGAAGGAAAGGTATGATTTTTTTTCTTAGGTATACAGCTAACCAGGGGTGAGCGTGGTAAAACAAATTACTCTGAGCTGTTTTCTATCAAACTGTGACAGTGTTGTCATATTATAATGTTCATTTTTCAGATAACAGCTTCACATTGTGGATTCATATATATCTTGCCATCCTACCCCCGTCTATAAAGAATGACTACAGCTGGGATGTGTTTGTATGTGTTTTCATGACAGTTTCAAAAGAACCATCAGTCACACATCAATCCCTTTGGCCACGCCCATGAACAGAAGTAATAATTTATATCAGTCATATCATCATCTATCACAGTCAGTATAAGCATGTGTTTTCTTTTCAAGTGCAACATTTAATTTCTTTTTTCCAGGCTGGTGAAATCATGCATTTGGGGGAAAAAGAAAAACAAACTTCTTTTGGATGAGACCATAGAGTTGGTAATTGGCCGTGGAAAGAATCAAGAAAGATAAATTTCTACTTCAATCAATAAATTAGTTAAATTAAAAAAAAAATTGGGGACCATGTGTACCTAAATCATGGTTGAATAACTTGTCTACAGTGCTTTATTCCAGGACAGTGAAGCAAGGTCCTCAGAGTTTTGAGAGAGAGAGAAAAAATTATGATCTGAGAATTAGCAATGTAAAACTGGATTACAAAATGAAGGACTTCTAATGATGTTGTCACTGATGAACAGATACTGGGCAGATGGGGTGGAAAGGGAGATCTGAGGAAGGAGAATGTGATAACGTGTGAAGGAAGGGTCAGGGTGAGAAGTTGGGAGGAATAGGCACTGAAGGTTATTCCTGTTAATTATTTTAAGTCATTAAAATGCTGCATCTTTTTTTAGCTACTACACTCTCACTTCAAGAATGTGGTTTCGCTGAACTAGAACAAATAACACTAAAATTTGTGTGGCACCACAAAAGGCCCTGAATAGCCAAAGCAATCTTAAGAAAGGTGAACAGGGGTGCCTGGGTGGCGCAGTCGGTTAAGCGTCCGACTTCAGCCAGGTCACGATCTCGCGGTCCATGAGTTCGAGCCCCGCGTCAGGCTCTGGGCTGATGGCTCAGAGCCTGGAGCTTGTTTCCGATTCTGTGTCTCCCTCTCTCTCTGCCCCTCCCCCATTCATGCTCTGTCTCTCTCTGTCCCCAAAATAAATAAATGTTGAAAAAAAAATTAAAAAAAAAAAGAAAGGTGAACAAAGTTGGACGTGTCGTAATCCCAGATTTCAAGATACACCACAGAGCTGCAGGAAACAAAACAATATGGTGCTGGCACAAACACAGATGTGTATCAATGGAACAGAAATAAACTTAAGCTTATATGGTCAATTAATCTACAGTAAAGGAGGTAAGATTATAGAAGGGGGAAAAGATAGTCTCTTCGACAAATGGCGCTGGTGAAACCAGACAGCTACATGCAAAAGAATGAAAAAGTACTACTCCCTGACACCACACACAAAAATAAATTCAAAATGGATTAAAGACCTAAATAGGAGACCGAAACCATAAAATTCGTAGAAGAGAACACAGAAAATAATTTCTTTGACATTGGCCATAGCAATATATTCCCAGGTATGTCTCCTTAGGCAAGGGAAAAGCAAAGCAAAACTAAATTATTGGGACTACATCCAAATAAAAAGCTTTTGCACAGTGAAGGAAACTATCAACAAAACAAAAAGGCAGACAACCACACGGAAGCAAATATTTGCGAATGATAGAGCCAATAAGGGGTTAATATCCAAAATATATAAAGAACTTATGCAACTCAACACCAAAACAAACAAACAAACAAACAACCCCAATAATCTGATTAAAAAACGGGAAGAGGACCTGAATACATATTTTTCCAAAGAAGACATCCAGATGGCTAACAGACACGTGAAAAGATGCTCAACAGCACTCATCATCAGGGTAATGCAAATCAAAACCACAAAGAGATATTACTTCGTACCTGTCAGAACGCTTAGAATAGAAAAGAAAAGAAATAACAAGTGTTGATGAGGGTGTGGAGAGAAAGGAACTCGCATGCAGTGTTGGTGGAAACATAAATTGGGACTGTAAATTGGAAAACAGTATGGCGGCTCCTCAAAACTTTAAAAATAGAAATACCATATGATCCAGTAATTCCACTACTGGGTATTTATCCCAAGAGAATGAAAACACTAACTTAAAAAGATATTTGCACCCCGTGTTTATTGCAGCGGTGTTTACAATAGCCAAGGTACGCAAGCAACCTAAGTGTCCGTCAGCAGATGAATGGATAAAGAAGATATGGCATATATATACAATGAGACATTTCTCAGTCATGAAAAGAGTGTGAGATCTTGACATTGGCAACAACGTGGATGGACCTAGAAGGCATTATGCTAGGTAAAATAAGTCAGACTGAGAAAGACAAATAACATATAATTTCACGTATATGTAGGATCTGAAAAACAAGACAAAGAGAGACGTAAGACTCTTAAATACAGAGAAAAAACCGGTGGTTGCTAGAGGGGAGGTGGGGAGGATGGGCAAAATAGGTGAAGGGGATGAAGAGGTACAAACTTCCAGTTATAAAATAAGTAAGTCCTGGAGATGAAAAGTACAGCATAGGGAATAGAGTCAAAACGATTGTAATAATGTTGGGTGACAAGATGGTGGTTACACTTATGGTGGTGAGCACCAGGTAATGTATAGAATTGTTGAATGATTATGTTGTACACCTGAAACTAATATAGCACTGTGTGTTAATTATACTTAAAAAAATTTTTTTTAATGTTTATTCATTTTTTGACAGAGAGTGAGTGGGGGAGGGGCAGAGAGAGAGGAAGACACAGAATGTGAAGCGGGCTCCAGGCTCTGAACTGACAGCACAGAGTCCGATGCGGGGCTTGAACTCACAGACCACGAGATCATGACCTGAGCCAAAGTCGGACGCCCAACCGACTGAGCCACCCAGGCACCCCTAATTATACTTTAATAAAGAAAGTTCAAAATTTTTTACATTTTTAAAAATAGAAAAAGGAATATGGTTTTAAAATTTGGACAAAATTAGAAATTGTTCCAACTCCTGGAATTGTAATGTCTCTCGATGATTTGGAAATGACACCAACTTGTCCCAATATAAACATTTCTTATATTGTAGAGTTTAGCTCATCTGTGACTAAAGCACTAATAAAGCATGTAGTTCTGGAAAGTGAGGATGATATTGGAAACGGATCTGCGGTAGGATTTCTGTGTAAGGAAGACTAGTCCACTAATGGGACACCTTCCTACTTTAATGGACCAAAGGACATACAACCACAACTCACGGGAAGGAGCTGTATTTCTTTTCTCTAATATTTTCCGCCATGCTCCTGCAGATCTCTTTTATTCAATATTTAAAAGAAGACTAATGTGATAATGATGCAGTAGCTGGGTAGAACAAACAGTACCTAACTTTCCATGGCGTTGCTAAACCAGCACAGTTCATTAACTTTATTTTAGAGCTACTCATATTTTTATGGAGTACCACTTATCACATAAAAATTATACGATGAACAGAGATTTCCTAAGAGCCTCGGTATTGATAAATTCAAAGCACTTTTCAAGCCATGAAAACCCTTTGATCTAGTAGAAAGATAATTGTTCTTAGAATTGAAATGCATAACAATTACACGATGAAGGAAAATCTTGTGAGCTTTCCTGGCTGATGGAACAAGTTTCAGTCTGTCAAAGTCAGCTTCAATTCCATTATTTGAATTTATTTTTTTTTTAATTTTTTTTTCAACGTTTTATTTATTTTTTGGACAGAGAGAGACAGAGCATGAACGGGGGAGGGGCAGAGAGAGAGGGAGACACAGAATCGGAAACAGGCTCCAGGCTCTGAGCCATCAGCCCAGAGCCCGACGCGGGGCTCGAACTCACTGACCGCGAGATGGTGACCTGGCTGAAGTCGGACGCTTAACGACTGCGCCACCCAGGCGCCCCTCCATTATTTGAATTTAAAGGAATGGTAGAAATTACATCTCTTAATATCCACGGCATTAAAATCTTTATCAGGGACACTTCCATTGTAAACACGCTCCAAGCATATAGCATTGAAGGATACTGGAAACAGAAAGTTAAAGGACAAACCCAAACACGGAGATGAACTGCTTATGTCTCTAGAATGGTCTAGTCAGTGAGGAATCCATGGGTCTCACAGCCTAGGAGTCCCAGGGAAACCAGACATGGCCCAGAATTCCTCTTTTACAGTGCCCAGATCATAAATGCACTCCATAAGAGGCAGGAACGCATAACCAGCCTCTGAATGAAACCAGGGCCTCAATAGCCTCCTGTACTCATGAAAGATGGTTGCAAAAGTTTCTGCCTGCCAAGAGTGTGAGGGAGACCACTTGCCTGGGGAAGCAAGAGGACACAGATGCAGCTCCCAATCAGGACTGGCCAGAGTTGGTGACGACATCTACAGCATCCCGTATACTACTCTGGGGAGGGGATCCAAACCACTCTCCAATTTAAGATCTGATAGTTTTCGATGGAGTTCCTGAGATGTTGGACAGAGAAAGCAAACACATGGAGAAGGAGAGAAAGAAGAAAGAAAGAAAGAAAGAAAGAAAGAAAGAAAGAAAGAAAGAAAGAAAGAAAGAAAAGAAAAGAAAGAAAGAAAAAGGAAGGAAGAAAGAAAGGAAGAAAGAAAGAGGAAAGAAAGAAAAGGAAGGAAGGAAAGAAGGAAGGAAGGAAGGAAGGAAGGAAGGAAGGAAGGAAGGAAGATAGTGAGGGAGAGATAACAAAATTTTACTCAAAATGAGCTTTCAAAGTAGAAGAATAAATATAAAAATAAGAAAAATTGCCAATAAAATTTAAAATGCAGAAGATTAAATCATTTTAGATAAATATAAATAATGTAACAGGCTGAAGAATGGCTTGAAATAAGTACATTTAGCTTTAAAAAATGTAAGAATAACATCCATGAGAAAGAATAAGACAGTATAAAAACAAGAGAGGCAGAATGAAATAGGAGTCCATGGATATGAAACCGAACTAATTAGAAATCTTGAAACTAAAATATTGTCATTAAATTTTAAAAATTAGTGAATAGGGGTGCCTTGGTGGCTCAGTCAGTTGAGCCCGTGACTCTTGCCTTTGGTTCAGTTCACAGGAACAAGCCCTTGCATCGGGCTGCTAATTGAGTATGGACCCTGCTTAAGATTCTCTCTCTCTCTCTCTCTCTCTCTCTCTCTCTCTCCTCTGCTCCTCTCCCCTGCTCTTTCTCTCTCAAAAAAAAAAAAAAAAAAAGAAAAAGAAAAAGAAAAAAAAAAAGAAATCAGTGAATGGGGTAAACTCTATGCTGGGTAAAATCAAAGATAGAATATAAGAAAGGAAACATATTACTAAAGAATTCATCCAGAAAGCAGAACAGAGAAGCAGATATTTAAAATGTGAAACAACAGATAAAAGACACGGAAGATAAACTTAAAGGTTCCAACATATGTCTGATGAATGCATCAGAAGAATGGAGAAAAATTAGCAGAAAAGCAATATGTGAAGAGAAAATAGCTCATGATTTTGCTGAATTCAAGAAAGAATAGTGTCAAAGCAAAGCAGTATGCTCAATATTAAGAAGGATTTTTAAAAATCGATCCATACCTGGACAATGAGTAGTAAAGCTAAAGGAGAAAATTCTAGAAATTACCAGAGGAAAAAGGCTGATTTTGCAGGACAATTACAATGAACCTCATTGGGCAGGTTCAGCAACAATAGATGCCAGAACACAACAGACTACAATAGAACAATGGTTATCTTAAAAGTTATCTTAAAAGTATTGAGGGAATGGGTGCCTGGGGGCTCAGTTGGTTGGGTGTCTGACTTCAGCTCAGGTCATGATCTCAAGGTTCATGGGCTTGAGCCCTACGTTGGTCTCCATGCTGACAGTTCAGAGCCTGGAGCCTGCTTCAGATTCTGTGTCTCCCTCTCTCTCTGCCCCTCGCCCTCTAATGCTCTGTCTCTTTCTGTCTCTCAAAAAATGAATAAATGTTAAAAAAATTTTTTTTAAGTATTGAGGGAAAATACATGTCAACCTGGAAATAATTATTTTAACAATCTTTTATAATTTGGGTGCCATTAAAACTAAAGATATTGGTACAGGGACAGACAGATGGACATGTGAATAGAAAGCCAAGAAACAGAAATATACATTTATAAGCATTTTGTGTGCCTGAGAGAGAGAATTACAAGTCGGTGAAGAAACAATGGATTTTACTTCGTACTTTGGGCTTGGACTTTGTTCTTCATGTGGAAAAGAATGGGACTAGACCTTACTTCATTTCATGCCCTCGAATTGACTCCAAGTGGCTTAAAGACTTAAAATTTTAATTTTTTAAAGTTTTATTTATTTATTTTGAGATTGAGAGAGAGAGAGAGAGAGAGAGAGAGAGCGCATAAGCAGGGGAGGAGCAGAGAGAGGGAGAGACTCCCAAGCAGGTTCCATGCTGTCAGTGCAGGAGTCTGACTTGGGGCTGGAACTCAGGGACTGTGAGATCATGACCTGAGCCGAAATGAAGAGTTGGACACTTAAGGGCACCTGGGTGGCACAGTCGGTTAAGCATCCCACATTGGTTCAGGTCATGATCTCACAGTTCGTGAGTTCGAGTTCTGTGTCAAGCTCTGTGCCGACAGTTCCGAGCCTGGAGCCTGCTTCGGATTCTGTGTCTCCCTCTCTCTCTGCCCCTCCCGGCTCATGCTCTGTCTCTCACTCAAAATTAAATAAGCATAAAAAAATTTTAAAAAGAGTTGGACACTCAACCAACTAAGCCACCCAGGCGCCCCAGGACCTAAAATTTTAAAGCAAAACTTTAAAGCTCTTAGAAGAGTTTTCTTAGAAGGAAACTTCTACTGTTAAGGATTCCTTAAGCAAGGCATTAAAAGCAAATTATAACAGAAAAGATTAATAGATTTGATTACATGAAAATTAAAACCTGCTATACAAGAGCACTGTGAGTATAACAAATAAGATTTAGTTTGCTTCCAATTTTTTCTCCATTACACTGCTATAATGAACATGCTTATACATATTTTTATGCAAATATTTTATCAAATAAATTTTTTAAAGTGGAATTGCTGAGTTGAAAAATAGGTACAACTTAATAGCTGCTGCTTTCTAAATAGTTTATCAATTTATATTTGCATTAGCACTAATTGAGAGTGTTTTCTTGACACTCTTTTCAACATTGGTTATTATGACTTTAACTTTATATGTACAATATTAATTTTGTTTCTGGTCTTCTGTTGTTTAAAGTAATGCTGCAGTAAACATCCTTGCACATGAGTGGTCTTGCATTCGTAAATGTTCCATGCAAAATACAGAACTGTGTAAGGTTCTATGTGAAATAGTCCTAGAGATGAAGTTGCTGAATCAGAAATGTGTATATTTTAATTGCTGTCAGAAGAGATAATTACTGTGCCACCACCAAGAGTTCATGAGAGGGGTCATTTCCCCATATTCTGGGCAGCATTGTATCTGTCAAACTTCTCAAAGTTCTCCATTTTTGCCAATCTGACAAGTGAAGAATGGTATAGAAATGGTAAAGTCTGCATTTCTTTAGTTATGAGTTCGATTGAACATCTTTACATATTTTCTAAAGCTACTTGGATTTCCCCTTTTTTCTAAATGAATTGCGTGATCATGTCCTTTGCCTGTATTTTGACCGCGTTTATCGATTAACTCCACAGTCTTCATTGAGCACCTGTTGTAATGTACCAGGCTCTATTCTGAACTCTGAGAAAACAGTGCTGCAAATGGCAGATGAGGTCTTCTGGGTCCTGGAACTTACCATTTAGTGGAGGAAGTGAGGTAATAAACACATAAAGTGTAACTTCAATATAATGAAGAAGATAAAACCTGGCAATGGGACAGATAGCAACTGGCGGAGGGCACTGCTTTAGAAGAGGCAAGCAGAGGAGATGCCCTGTTAAATCTGCTCCTCCCACCTCCTCTTTACATTATCTGAACATATGTCCGAACACGTGATCTGTTTCCATGATGTCAAGGTACACACCATTTATGACTCTGTCTGGCAATCATAATTACCACAAGAAGTTCAGCTTTAATTCTACCTTTAACGGATAAAATCCACATAACCATCCCTTCTTCCCACAGTCTTCACATTTCTGGGTTCATAGTTTTGACTCACTTATTGGTTTGTTTAGATTTTGTCTTAAAAGGGTTGATGTGTATTCTATTCCTTAAATTCTTGCATGCCTGAATAAGGCCAGTCTGCTGGACAGCTTAGCTCGGTATAAAATTCTTGAGTCCCAGTTTCTCTCCTTCCTAATTTTTTTTTTTTTTGTTTTTTTAGAGAGAGATCATTAGCTAGGCAGAGAGTCCAAGAGAGAAGGGGAGAGATAATCCCGAGCAGGTACCACGTGCAGTGTGGAGACCAACAGAGGCTTGATTTTACAACCAGGAGATCATGACCTGAGCCGAAATTGAGTCAGACAATTAACCAACTGAGCCACCCAGACGCCCCATAATGTTTTAGTTTTTGAAGTGTCTTCTAGTATTGAGTACATTCTGTGACATCATCTGAGGTCAGTTTGATATTTCCACTTCTTCAACATGAATTACTCCTTAAACAGGCTATTTAGAAGATTCTCCCTTTACCCTTGAAGTTCAGAAATGAGACCAGGATATTGATCAGGTCTGTATCATTCTGTTACCGTTTTTCCTAAGACATCATGCTCCCTTTCAGGATTGAGATTTGAGTAAATTTTAGTTTAGGCAATCTTCAATCTTTCCAACCTTACTGTTTTTTGAACTTCACATTCTTATTCTAATATCGCTTCTTAAAATGTGGTTTTAATTTACATAAGTTATTTTATTTTTCTCGTCCATTTCATTCCTGAACTCTGCCAGCTCACTCTTTTGTTGCCTTTTGTAGGGTTGTCATCTTGCTTTCTCTCTCTCTCTCCCTCTAACTCTTGTTTCAAAGAAGCCGTCTTTCTTTAATTCCTCTCAAGTCATGGATGCTTTAAAAAACCTTTCTCCTATTTTGAGGCCAAATTTGTTTTCTGCTTTGTGTTACTTATTTGCCTTCTGATTTTCTTTCATGCTTTCTTTTTAAATAATGGTTTATATGCATAGGAGCTGCCATAGATTGTATGTTTGTGTTTCCTCAATATTCATATGTTAAAACCTATGCCCAAGGTGATGGTATTAGGAGGTAGGGTCTTTGGGAGATGATTAGGTCATGGGGCAGGGCCTTCATACATGGCATTAGTGTCCTTATAAGAGAAGTCCCAGAGCACTCCCTGGCCTTTCTGCCATGTGAGGACACAGTGAAAAGACAGGTGTCTATGAACCAGAAGGTAGGCTCTCACCAGATGTCAAATCTACCAGTGCTTTGACCTTGAACTTTCCAGACTCCAGAACTATTAGAAATAAATTTCTGCTGTTTATAAGCCACCCAGTCTATGGTGTTTTTATTACAGCAGGCTGAAAAGACTAAGAAAAGACTCATCACCCATTTCTTTCTCTTTTTTTCCTCATAATTTCTCATTTTAATGGAGGCTATTTTAGGGAGGAGGGAGATGTGAACTGCTGAGTGCCCACTTTTATTTTGATATGTTAATTTAGAACTCTTTCTCACTGGTTTTTATCCTTAGTGAAACAAGTCTCCCCACCCCCATTTTTAGTGGAATTTAAAACACTGAAATATATTTGATATATAACCCTGGATAAATTTAAAGTGTACACCATGTTGATCTGATGCATTTATATATTGTAATATGATTGCCATTGTAATGATAATTAGCATCTCTGCCTGGCCACATAATTATCATTTCTTTTTAGTGGCTTGAAGAGTTAAGACCTAGTCTCTTAGCAAGTTTGATGGTTGTAATTGAGGTGAGCAGACAGCTACGTGACTCATGGTGGAGGGCGTACGTTTTCCGTATGGTTATTTAGACCAGTATTTCACCTGCTGTGATGGATGTGCAGACAAGGACCTGGGGCTTCCCGCTAAAATACACACCTGCCTGCATGGAGTCTGGGGTGGGACGGGAGAGTCTTCATATCTAACATACTCTAGATGTGTTTAATTCTGCTAGTCCATGAGGACACTTTGAACTGCGGGGATTTGGGGTTTACTTCTTTCTTTTCAGCTGATTTAGAATAGCTGCTCCCAGATTGACCCACACCCCCCCCAGCCTGCCCTGCAGCTCTTCCCGCCTCCTGCTCATTCTGCCTGGGGGGGAGACGGGCTCCGGAAGACAGTTTTTGTGCTTTGTAGGCCTTTATGGAATTTAAGTTAACATTTGATTGTTAAGTTCTAATTCTACGGCATTGTTTTTAAGAAGTTGTTGATGATACAATTTCAGTTTCTCTTTTAGGAAATTTGTTAAAATATTTTTGCGGCCTAAATTACAGTCTGGTTTTGTATGTAGTAACGAAAAATAAATGCATTTCTTGCTTATAGAGGCCAAGGTCTCTCTTTCTCTTTCTCCCTGTCTCTCCCTCTCTCTCTCTCTCTCTCTCTCTCTCTCTCTCACACACACTTGACCTTATATCTTACATATTTTTAAATTCCTTTTAATAATAGCTTTCCCCCACTTGTCTACTTGACCTATGAAGAAGGAAAAGAGGTGGAGCGGTATGTTAAAGTCTCCCACTGATATTCGGGTTGTGTTGATTTTCTACAGATTGTTGCTCGCAGTAGAATTTTTGTTGCAGTATTATTCCAGGCATGAGATGCCCTGGCAGTTAAATCTTCAGTGTGAACTCTAATCTTTACAAATATTTCCTGATTCTTGCAAGTTCCTTTTTTCTTTTTTCTCCGTGAGCCAAAGTGTTTTCTTAAAAAGGTTCCTGAGTGATTTTCCCACCATGCTTCCCGGCCAGCCATCTTGCGACGTTCCAGGTGGCTGGCCCTTGAGAACCGACGTTACTGTGTCTTTCTGCTTCAGGGTGCTGGGTGGTCACCGTCATCGCACTGCCCTGTCATTCAGCTCTGCTGGGGTTCCCTGCCAGCCTTCCTTCAGCTACTGTCCACTATCCTTTGCTTACTCCTGCAGCAGCCCCGGGTCCCCTTGGTCCCGCCGTCCCCACCCCCTTCACTTGCTGTCTATGATCTCCCTCCAGGTGTCCCTCCAGGTGTCCCTCCAGGAGAGCAGCTGTCTCCTAAAGGGGGCGGGGCCGGGTGCTGGTTGTGGCAGCAAGCAAACGAGATGTGCTCCCAGCTTGGCGTCTCCTCTTGGCCTCAGATGGTGTCCTTGTCATCCACCAGCAGGTCCCCAAGCCCACCGTCTTGTCCCTCATCAGAATAGTGCAGTCCATGAACTGGCGCTCCAGGTGGTTCTCCACCCACTCAGCCAGCGCTAATTCTCGCCCGCAGTGTTCACACTTCAGCGGAGGGCCGGTGCACACGGGGACCTCGGTGTCCTGCATGTCGTCCACCTCCGCACGGCTTCCGAGGCTCCAGGGATCCGCTCCGCGTCTGGGGAAAAGCCTGGGACCTCATACACACTGGCCACTTCGTCCACTAGGTCCAGCAGCAGGTCTCTGTACTGTTGCGGGTGAGGAACCCCAGTCGCTCCGCCAGCGCCTGGTCACCACCACCGCCCCCTACCTGGAAACTGCCTGGGGAAGCCCTGCAGGAGGTCCGCTAGACGTTGGCCCACAAGTGGTTCAAGTCCAACAGCACCTGCGAGAGCCAAGGGCCCTTGTTTTGTTTTGTAATAAACCATTTATTTATTTATTTATTTATTTAAAAGTTTTATTATTTATTTTTATTATTTTTTGAAAATTTACATCCAAATTAGCCTACAGCGAAATAACGACTTCAGGAGTGGATTCCAGTGATTCATCCCCTAGGTATAACAGAGCCAAGGGCCTTTTTCATGCTTATCGCCTGAGCTCTATTCTTGTTACTATCAATTTTACAACCTTTGCTTGCTTTTTTTTTTTTTTTTTGGAATGCTTATATGTTTGTATTTGAGAGAGAGAGAGAGAGAGAGAGAGAGAGAGAGAGCGCACAATCAGGGGAAGGGCAGAGAGAGAGGGAGACGCAGAATTTGAAGCAGGGTCCAGGCTCCTAGCTGTCAGCACAGAGCCCGATGCGGGGCTCGAACTCACGAACTGTGAGATCATGACCTGATCCCCCAAGTCTGGCAATTGACTGACCCAGCTACCCAAGCTCCCTGCTGTGCTTGCTTTTTATTTGCGTTTGCTTATCTGTATCTTTTTACTTTTAATTTTTTTGCATCAGTTTGTTTTAGGTAAGTCTGCATGTATTTGAATTTAGTCTAGGCCCAATTTGATTATATATATATATATTTTTTTTAATTTTTTTTAACGTTTATTTATTTTTGAGAGAGAGAGAGACAGAGCATGAACAGGGGGAGGAGCAGAGAGAGAGGGAGACACAGAATCCGAACCGGGCTCCAGGCTCCGAGCTGTCAGCGCAGAGCCCGACGTGGGGCTGGAACTCACGGACTGTGAGATCATGACCTGAGCCGAAGTGGGACGCTCAACCGACCAAGCCACCCAGGCGCCCCTGATTATATTTTTAATGAACTGCTTTAACATCTTTAATTATTACTTAACAGTCGTATTTCATCTTGTATCAGTCACTGTGTTCCATGGTTTTTAAAATATTTGTTTTCTCACTGTTTCAAGTTTTGATTTTTTTATTTACTTTTTTAAAAAATATTTCTTTAGTTTTGAGAGAGCTCGTGTGAGCGGGGGAGGGTCAGACAATGGAAGGCAGACGATGGGATTTGGGCTCCACGCTGACAGCGGTGAGATTCATGTGGGACTAGAACTCCTGAACAGTGAGATTATGACCTCAGCCCAAGTCCAAGGCTCAACCGACTGAGCCAGCCAGGTGCCCCTGACTGTTTTCATTTTTTTACAGTGAAATACGATGTCTTATTTTTATCTTCTTCAGCATTTTGAAAATCATGTCCTATTTTTATGTCCTTTGGTGACTAACTTTTTCAAAAACGTTCCTTCACTATTTTTTCTAATTACCAGAGAAAAATACACATTTCAGACCCTTTCATTTGTGACACGTAATTTCATACACTTTGAAAATGTTCTCTCAAAAATCCCTACATACTGATATTTATTATTTATTCAGGCTACGCTATGTGCCCCAAGGGAGTCCAAGTGTTGATTACCTCAGCGAACGAGGCAGACCACAGGACCCACCCTCATGGAGTTCACTCTGGCACAGCAAAGACAGGCAAGAAGAAAAATCAGTGTGTCTACACTGTAGAATATGATTTCAGGAAGTCATGGGTCTATATCATTGTTCTCATCTAATTATATTTTATTTTCACGGAAAATATTTTTGCATTGAATAATATAACCAGATTGACAATAATATTTGGGCTTCTTCCTATTCGAACTGGCTATTGCTCCTGATATGCAATAGTTTTCCCCATTGAGAGATCTCAATTTTACCAAATTGCAGGAAGTAAAGATACAAATCTAAGAGCTTCAATGGGACGCCTGGGTGGCTCAGTCGGTTAAGCGTCCGACTTCAGCTCAGGTCACGATCTCGCGGTCCGCGAGTTCGAGCCCCGCGTCAGGCTCTGGGCTGATGGCTCAGAGCCTGGAGCCTGCTTCCGATTCTGTGTCTCCCTCTCTCTCTGCCCCTCCCCCGTTCATGCTGTGTCTCTCTCTGTCTCAAAAATAAATAAACCTTAAAAAAAAATTAAAAAACCAAAAATCTAAGGGCTTCAAAACTTTCTAAAAACAATTCTAAGAGTTGGTTTTCCTGGCTCTGTTTTCTAAGTTCTCACATTACTGA
The DNA here is from genome assembly GCF_018350175.1 of Felis catus. Classification (NCBI taxonomy): domain Eukaryota; kingdom Metazoa; phylum Chordata; class Mammalia; order Carnivora; family Felidae; genus Felis; species Felis catus. The sequence continues at coordinate 31,157,972 of NC_058371.1, forward strand.
AAATAATTATTTGGGACTTTCATTTACGAAAGAACTAATATTGCTATAAAATTTTTGGATCTACCTTTGTTCCTTAAAATCCTGTACAGTGAAAGACAATCTTGGGCAATTGTTTCATTGCCTCCTGAGATTTCATGTTATGTAAGGCGAAACTTGAGAAAGATTTTTGCCTGTTGTAAATCATCTACTTTATCTGCCTAGAAGCTTCCTTGTGTGTCTCTACGGATGGCTTCTTTCAGTGATTTTACAAATAAAGTATGGAGGCATTTATTTTGCCTGCCTTGTAGCACAACTCATGGAGTAGAAAAGAAAGCAGCTTACACCTGTAATGGCAGGGGGCTCAGAGCTTCAACTAAAGCTTCCACTAAAGCTCTGAGGTTCAGACTACTACAGACGTGCAGAATACGTACAATTTCTACGTATGGGTTATTTTATTAAGGGAACATAGAAGTGTGCTATTAGCCTTAGACATTTTTGTCCCCAATTACCTTCTAATTTGTATGAAAATTTCCCCATAGCTTGACAGTTGTCTGTGAACTTTGTTTTAGTAAGAGGGTACATTTTCGTCTTTTGTGTTTCCTCTTGAGTGATTTGTCGAAGAGTTTGGCAGATTCCCGGGTGGATGCTAATTAGGAGAAGAAATCCGCAGTGTTTGTGATTAGTGACCCGTTTACATGTTCTTTTGAAAGAGAATAGTATTCAGTTTACAAACAATGTACAAGGTGTCAGAAACCATTTTTCAAAATGTATGAGAAATTTAATGTTTCAGACTTTTGAAGAATACTGTCTTGGTCAGAAAGCTATATTGCTCAGCCCTCTTCATTCAAGTGAGAGAAGCCAAATTCAAGCTAGTTGAGAGAAAAAGAGAGAAGAGAATTTACTGGCACATGTGATCAAACATCCCGAAGTAAAAGTAACTTCAAGCATGACTGTCTCTAGCAGCTCAAAAACTGTGAACAACCCATTACACCAATGCAAAAATGTATTCTTTCCAGATTGTCCCAGAAAACTGTGTAGAATCTATGGGCCTATTTTGGGTTTTATGGCCACGCCACGGGAATAGTCATCCCATGAGAATGTTGACTGTCTAGGACTGTCCCTTTCCATCTTATAGGTACACACCATATTATCACGAAGGTTGATTTCATGTTCTAGAATTTTCAGAATATATTTTTAGTTGTTTTTTTCCCCCAGCTTTATTGAGATATAATTGACATATGACATTGTGTTAAGTATACAGTATACAACCTGTTTATTTGATATACTTGACAAACTCATTACCACCAAAGCATTATCCGACATCCGCATCACGTCACATAATTATCATTTCTTTTTTTGTGGTGAGAACACTTGAGACCAACTTTCTTAACAGCTTTCAAGGATATAATACAATATTTCCAACTATAATCACCACGTTATACATTAAATACACAGAACTTATTCATGTTCTAATTGGAGGTTTGTACTGTTTGACCAACATCTTCCCTTTCCCCCTACTCCGCAGTCCCTGCTGACCACCATTCAAGTGTTTATCTCGATGCGTATGGCTGTATGGCTTGTTTAGATTCCACATGCAAGCGCTATCATACGGTATTTGTCTTTTTTGACTTTGCCCTGTCTCATTGAGCCTAAAACCCGCAAGGTCCATCCATGTTCTCACAAATGTCAGTATGTCCTCCTATCTCATGTTCTGAATATTCTATTGTATCTACACACCACAACTTCTTTATGCACTTACCTGCTGACACACACTTAGGCTGTTTTCATCTATTGGCTATTGTGAATAATGCTGCAAAGAACATGAGAATCTAGATATCTTTTTAAGATCCTGTTTTCATTTCGTTCGGATATATACCCCAAAATGGGATTGCTGGGTCATATGGTAGCTCCATTTTAATCTAATCATCACCAAGACCCATGTCAAAATGCTTTCCACCCGCTATGTTTTCTTCTAGGAGTTTTACAGTTTCAGGTCTTACAGCCAAGTCTTTAATCCATTTTGAGTTGATTTCTGTTCATGGTGTAAGATAGGTGTTCAGTTCCATTCTTTTGCCCGTGGCTCTCCAGTCGTGTTCCAACACCATTTATTGAAGATGCTGTCTTTTTACCATTGTATATTCTTGGCTCCTTTGTTATAAATTAGTTGATGATAATGCTGGAGTTTACTTCCAGGTTGTCTATGCTGTTCCATTGATTTATGTGTCAGTTTTATGCCAATACCATACAGTCTTGATTACTATAGCTTCGCAATATAATTTGGAATCAGGAAGTGTGATGCCTCCAGCTTTGTTCTTTCTTAAGGTTGCTTTGGCTATTCAGTCTTTTGTGGTTCTGTACAACTTTTAGGATTTTTTTTTCCATTTCTCTGAAAAAATACCATTGGAATTTTTATAGGGATTGCATTCAATCTGTAGATCATTTGGGGTAGTCGAGACATTTTAACAATATTAATTCTTCCAATCCGTGAGCATAAAACATCTTTCCGTTTGTTTGTGTCTCCTTCAAATTGTTTCATCGGTCTTGTAGTTTTCTGTGAACAGATCTTTCACCTTCTTGGTTAAATTTGTTTCTAGGTATTTAATCCTTTTTGATGTAATTGTATGTTCCTCCTATGTGCGATTTGTTGGGAGTTTTTATAATGGAGGATGTTGAATTTTGTGAAATTCCTTTTCTGCATCTATGGAGATTATCAGATTATTTTTACCCTTCATTCTCTTAATGTTGTATATCACATTGCTTAGTTTATGGAATTTGAACCATTCTTGCATCCCTGGAATGAATTCCATTTGAATGTACTGTTGAACTCAGTTTACTAATATTTTGTTGAGAAATTTTACATCTGTGTATACCAGGGATATTGGTCTGTAATTTTCTTTTCTTGTGGTGCCCTTGCCTGGTTCGTTATGAGGGTAATGCTGGCCTTGTAAAAGGAGTTTAGCAGTATTCCTTCCTCTTCTATGTTTGCAAGATTTTGAGAAGTAATTGTATTAATTCTTCTTTAAATTTTTGGTAGAATTCATCAGTGGTTCCTTAGTTCATTAGTTCTAGACTATTTTTGTTGTCTCCACCTATTTGTACACTTTCCAGTTTTCTTCTTGTAACTTATTTTTGGTTTCATAGCATTTTGATTGGAAGGATGCTTGATGTTACTTCAGTCTCCTTAAATTTATGAGGATTTGTTTTGTGGCCTCACATGTGATCCATACTGAAGAATGTTCCGTGTGAGCTTGGAAAGAATGTGTATTATGCTGTTGTTGGACGGAATGTTCTGTAAATGTCTGTTAGGTCCATCTGGTCTAATGTGTAGTTGAAGTCTGATGTTTCAGACTTGAACTTGTTTCAGACTTGTAGTTGAAGTCTGATTTCAGAATGCAGTTTCAGAGGTAGCTCCCATGAGGCACCATTTCACACCTACTATGAAAACTATAGTCAAAAAGATGGACAATAACAAGAATTGCCAAAGATGTGGAGAAATTGGAATCCTCGTGCATTGCTGGTAGGGCTGTAGAACTGTGCAGCTGCTATGGAAATACTTAAGCAGTGTTCCTATATGACTAAGTATTCCATTCCTAGGTATATATCCAAGAGAATTCAAAACTGATGTCTACACAAAAACATGCACACACATGTTCATAGCTTCATTATTCGCAACATCCAAAAGCTACAAAAAAACCTGAGTGTCCATCAGTGGATGAACAGGTAAATAAAATGAAAACTTATTCAGCCACGAAAAGAAGCGAAATACCACTACATGCGACAGCATGGATGTACCATGAAAACATGATGGGAAGTGAAAGATGCCAGACACAAATGGTCTGATAGTGTATGATTCCATTCTTGGAATGTTCGGAATAAGCAAATCCATAGAGACAGAAGCTATATTAGCATTTCCTAGAGGCTGAGGAGAGGGAACAATAGTGAGTGGGTATAGGGTTTTTCCTGTGATGATGAAAACGTGTAGGAGTTAGTCCTGATGGCTTCACAACTTTGTGAATACACTAACGGCCACTGAAGTCTACACTGCTCAGGGGAGAATTTTGTACTATGGGAATTATGTTATCAATAGAAAAGAAATAATTCTTTTTTAAAAAATTTTTTTAACGTTTATTTATTTTTTTGAGAGAGAGACAGAGCATGAACGGGGGAGGGTCAGAGAGAGAGGGAGACACAGAATCGGAAACAGGCTCCAGGCTCTGAGCTGTCGGCACAGAGCCAGACACGGGGCTCAGACTCACGAACTGCGAGATCATGACCTGAGCCGAAGTCGGGTGCCCAACCGACTGAGCCACCCAGGTGCCCCAAGAAATAATTCTTTAAAAATATAAAGATGGATTCAGAATTTAGAATGTGTAGCCAGACATTTTAAATCAGCGCTTCCAAGAAATTATAACATTTCTGGGGAATTCTCTAGCAAGCTAAGAGATGTGGACTGCCTTCAGTTGCTCCAGAGCATGAAGTGCAAACTATCATAAAAGGAACTGTTCAAGGCCCTATTTGTTTTGTTTTGTTAATTAGTGCTGCCTTCCTGTATGGCCAGAATAATTTCATATTTGCAAGTTTTAAATATGATTGATGATAATCATTAATACACAGAAAGCTTCCAAATACTGCTGAATTAAGTGGCATTTAACACCTGGAAGATATTTTAGGTCAATTATGATCTACTAAACTACAAAATCAGCATGTTGCTCATGAAGGTTTCTCATAAAGCAGAGTATAATTCAAAAAGTTCATGTGAAAACAGGAAAAGTACATTTTATATATGTAAATAGTTTGCCCAAAAAAGGACAAATTTAGGCAAGTAGTCGAAAGTTCTTATTTTCAAATTACAATAAAGGAACTGTAAATAATTTACTGTGTAACATTATTGACTTTTAAACCTATTTTACTTTATCTTTTAAACTTATTTATTTTGAGAGAGAGAAAGAAAGAGAGAGAACCCGCATGCAAGCCGGGGAGGGGCAGAGAGAGAGGGAGAGGGCAAGAATCCCAAGCAGGCTCCACCCTGTTGGCACAGAGTCAGAAATGGGACTGGATCTCACAAACCATGAGACCATCACCTGAGCTGAAATCAAGAGTCCAACACTTAACCAAATGAGCCAGCCAGGCGCCCCTAAAACTATTTTATTATAAAACAAACCACAAATACAGGAAGCTCTTCCGAACAAATACACAGCCTGATGAGTTTTTATGAGGCCTTTTTATAACTACCACCCAGGTGAAGACATGTGGCCTGATTCAATCACAATAACACTCTTACCCCAAGTAACTATTATACTCACCTTTGTAGAGATGACACAAATGTCCATTCTTAGAGATTGTAATTTAATCTTACTTTTTTAAAAGTGTTGGGATTCCGTGTCAATTTCAGCCCACACATTTCTCCTCCTTCCCTTCCTTTTTCTTATCATTTATCTATTAAGGAATCGAGGACATTTGCCCAGCAGACTATTTCACACTCTCAATTCTACTTATTGTGGACTCATAGTGCAGTTCCTCTGTCTTCTTGAAAATTGGCAGCGGATCGCCAGACTTGATCAGACTCAGTCAGGTTCAACTCCTTTGGCAAGACCGTGTGGAATGCTGTACTCTCACCAGGAGGTGTCTGTCTGCTTGTCTCTCTTTGTGGACTGAGCAGCTGTTGATACTCAATACCTGGATCCGTGCATTCATTAGTGGTTGCAAAACAATGATCTTTCAATTCATCATTTTTTTTTTCATTTATTAAATAAAACACTTTTACAAAGAGATGCTTTCCCTCTTCTACTGTTTGTACTATCCAGGCAGACAGTTTCTACAGAGCCCGGACAAACGCTTGATTCTTCGCTCTGAATATTTGCTTGGTTTCTGCACGGTGGGGGTAGAGACAAATGACCTACTAGTTTTTAAAGTTTTAATATTCAAGAATAAAAATCTGAGCCCCTACTCTTATGAAAACAAAGAAGTAGAGATTTAATATTCTCACGTATTTTTCACTTCTTACTGAAGTATAATATATTTAAAGAGTGTCCATATCATAAGATTGTAGATCAGTGGTTCTTTACAAACTGAACATACCATGTAATCAGCAACCAGATCGAAAACCAAGGCACTCTCACTACCCTAGAACAGCCCCTTCCAGTCACAACCATCTCTAAGGATCACCGCCCCCCACCTTCCTGATATCCAACAACTAATTGTTTCTGTTTTGTTTCTTAGATGAGTGGAATCATACAGTGTATGCTCTTTTGTACTGAGGTTCTTTGCTCTGTCATTATGTTTGCAGTAGTCATTGGATTGTGTATCCATTTTTCTGATAGGATTCAGATTGTTTCCAGTTGCCAGCTGGAGTGTTAAGAACTTTTCGGCACATGCCTTTTGGGCACGTAGATGTGCATTTCTTAGGGTATGGACTGCCTTCATTTTTAAACATGATACTAGAACCAGATAGTTTCTTGGGAAAACTACGGAAATATGTAAATAGCTTCATTTTTAAACATGATATTAGAACCGGGTAGTTTCTTGGGAAAACCACTGAAATTCTTTTATTGAAAAAATGAGTTGTTGTTAATAATTATCACTGTACCTCATTTAGTTTCAAAATTGTAGCTGCTACCGCTGCTAACATCAGGTACCAGCCTGTAACAAATCTCAGAGAAAGTGGCATCGCCCATGGCTGCATTCAATCCACTGTCTATGTTTGTCGCAAAGAAAAACCGTAGACAGTTCAACGCCGGAGGGGAATTTTATTTTTTCTTTTCGATGCCCTCTCGAAGCTCTGTCTGCTCCCTCAGAGCAGTGCCCATTTACAGGCCAGCAGTCGCTGAAGCAGCTCTGCTTAAAAACCTGAATTACCTGGAAATCTATTTTTAATTTACTTTTATAGGGATTCATCACCTGCTATGGGATAAATCATCCTCCCTCCCCCAAATTCATACATGGAAGTCCTAATCCCCAGTCCCTCAACATATGACCTTATTTAGAAATAAAGTCATTGCATGTGTCATTAGTTAAGATCAGGTCATTAGGGTGGGCCCTAATCCAGGATGACTGGTGTCCTTATATAAAAGGGCAAATCTTGGGGGCACCTGGGTGGCTCACCTCGGTTGAGCATCTTGATTTCAGCTCAAGTCATGATCTCATGGTTGGAGAGACAGAGCCTCGTGTTGGGTCTGCGCTGACGGCATGGGGCCTGCTTGGGACTCTCTCTCCCTCTCTCTCTGTCTCTCCCCGCCACATGCACGCACACACACACACTCTCTCTCTCTCAAAATAAATAAATAGCTAAGAAAAAAAAAAGGGCAAATCTGGACACAGACCTGCACACAGGGAAAAGGCCATGCGAAGAGGAAGGCAGAGATTAGGGTGATGCTTCTACAAGCCAAGGAACGCCAAAGATCGACCACAAGTCACCAGAAGCTAAGAGAGACACATAGAACAGACCCACCTCTCACATCTCTCAGAAGAACCAACCCTGAAGATACCTTGATCTCAGACTTCGGGCCTCCTGAACTGTGAGCCAATAAATGTCTCTTATGTAAGCCTCCCAGTGCGTGGTACTTTGCAACAGCAAACTTACACATCACCCTTTATAACGTGGTACCCTTGGCCGTTGCCCATTGTCATGATCCTTAATTTGGACTCTAACTTGGACTTGTAACTGACTGACAGCGTGTAATCTTGAGTAAAGGATTCATCCTCCCTCTGTAAGCATCTGTGTCTTCTTACGTGTAATTAGGATAAAAATCATACCTCTATCACAGGCTTGCTGCGAGAATGGAGTAAAACCTGCATCTAAAGAACTTCTGAAAGTATCTCTAAATGGTAATTTTTTTTTTTTTGCAGAAATATCAGAGCTTTATTCAAACTTAGGCCTTTCTAACCAAAGAACCTCTATTCTTTTTTAAAATATAATTTATGGGGCGCCTGGGTGGCGCAGTCGGTTAAGCGTCTGACTTCAGCCAGGTCACGATCTCACGGTCCGTGAGTTCGAGCCCCGCGTCGGGCTCTGGGCTGATGGCTCAGAGCCTGGAGCCTGTTTCCGATTCTGTGTCTCCCTCTCTCTCTGCCCCTCCCCCGTTCATGCTCTGTCTCTCTCTGTCTCAAAAATAAAATAAAAACATTGAAAAAAAATTTAAAATATAATTTATGGACAAATTGGTTTCCGTACTAAATAGCAATTTTTCAAATAAGTATTAACTTTTATCATTATATACTAAGTCGCAACCATAATAAATTCCAAAAAGCAGAACTCGTACAAGCCACATTCTGTAGAACACAGAAACATGCACGAAATAAATAAACAGACGCAAATTATCCTTCACAACAGATACAAAAGGGCAATAAAAACTGATGTTACAGACCGTTTGAGGACAAGGCCATCGTGGCATCATATCTTACGGATACAACCACAAAATAAAATAAAAATGGGTAGCTTTAAATGCTTTCCATCAAGGAAACATTTTCAGGACAAAAGAAAACAGGTAGCTCACAAAGCCAGAAAAAGTCACAAAGTGATTCTAAGCCAGCAGGATGAAGAAACTGATGATGACAAAAGCAGGAGAAAAATGGCATTCTGGAAACCAACGTTTGCAAAGCATTTCCTAGACACCAAGCCCTGTGCTCCATCCTTTTCCCAGACTGTCATGGAATGATCAGTACAATCTTACGAGGTAGGTACTACGATTATTCCCATTTTACAGGTAAGGACACTGAGGTTTCAGAGCTGGTGTAACTCACCCAAGATCATAAAACAGAGGCAGGATGGTGTCCCAGGAAGTATGACCACAGACCCCAAGTTCTTCATCACTGTAAACTCCCCCGGTCTTCTTCAGTCAGGGTACAACTGGTCACTCACGTTCTAGAGAACACCTCCCTTACTGCCTCTCATATACTGTTTCTACCGCATATCCTGTGCATTTGAATTTAGTGATTTCTTATAACTCGCTCTCACGGCGCCACATCCCCCAGCCCCATGCACACACCCACACCTAGTGCTTGTTTGAGCCCTCTCCATCATGAGACACGAGCGACGCGGTTGAACAATCCTCATTCCTAGGCCGGACGTCTAACCATTGGTGAACAGCTGGGCCGCCTACCATTCAAATATGGAAAGGGCCTCAGGGCCCAGCCCTCCTGTGTCCGTCTCGCAAATGGCCACTTCTCATCTCTGCTGCTTGGAGGGCACAAGCGGTCCCTGGAGCCCACCTCTGCCTGCACCTTGCTGCCAGTGCTCCTCACTGTTTTCTCTGCCCTTCTAAAGGCTTCTGAAATTGGCCATCCGTGGCTTCCTTCACCCACGAATGATTTAAAGTCAAATTGAGAATAGATTTTTTTTTTTCTCCACGTAAGATCCACAAATAAGAACGCGTTCCAAGGACAGGAAAAGAAAAATTTAGTATTGGTAGATCTCTGGTTTCTATCAGCTCGGTAGATATTATTCATTAACCGAAAGAGTCAAATCTCCACTCTCATAAAAACAAATTAAATGCAGTTAGCTGAAATACACCTTTATTTGGCTCTTGTAGTTTTTCAGCTGTGACAAAGTAAACCTTTACTTTTTTTTTTTTAAGGATCTTTATATAACATAAGAGATCGGTTTGGCATATCCTAAGACAAACCCCACCAACGGAACAAAGGTAGATTACAATTAGTTGTTTTGTAAGCATTATTTTTGGAAAGCCCAGTGTTGATTTCAGCTTTGCACATACCGTATAATGATATAGTAAAGCTGGAAGCGTACACATTTAGAGACCGTAATTACAGCAATGCTGTGCTTGACTCCCTTATTTGCTAAGCTGAGCTGAAGTTAAGTGGAGCCAGAGTCTACCCAGTTTACTCCACAAATTTATCCCACTTAGAAAACAAGTAAGGTGGGGCGCCTGGGTGGCGCAGTCGGTTAAGCGTCCGACTTCAGCCAGGTCACGATCTCGCGGTCCGTGAGTTCGAGCCCCGCGTCGGGCTCTGGGCTGATGGCTCGGAACCTGGAGCCTGCTTCCGATTCTGTGTCTCCCTCTCTCTCTGCCCCTCCCCCGTTCATGCTCTGTCTCTCTCTGTCCCAAAAATAAATAAACGTTGAAAAAAAAAAATTTAGAAAACAAGTAAGAATTACAACAACAACACGATGCTTTAAAAAAAAAAAAAAAAAAGAAACTGCTGTAGTTTATACCCCTTTGGAATTTGATGCCCACTAAGGTAGAAAGGAAAAAAAAAAGTAGGGATTTTCATTGGATTTTTATTGCCATTCAAGGAAAAACAGTTTGGGTTAGGTCTTTTGGTTTCTGTTCATGTACCCCGTCATAATCAGCGGGCCTCAGTCTGGCTGTCTCTTCACATTTCACATCCTTCCTAAAATGTTTTGGGTTCATAGAAATTCAGAATGTACTTGGTGCTAAACACTCTTTCTTTTCCTTTTTAAGTCACTGTAAACATTTACCTCGGCTTCAGATTCATTTGCACTTATCCCATCCAAACTTCTCACCGCCTAACCCTGCACGGACTAAAATAAAACCAAACACTCCTGCTTATAAAAGACACCGGATTCCAGAATCTCTCTGCAGATTCTACTAGGCACTTTCTTCGTGGAGGCATGACGTTCTCTTTAGCCAAGTATAGCTGAATTAAAATATCCACTGGGTTTTCATTCCATTTGAGCCTCCTTGTCCCAGCTGAGCCCCGGGATGCTGCTGGGCCCAGGCCTTTCCAGCCTGCATGGCTCTTGGTTCCATGATAATTCCGTGATTGAAATCCAATGTACTCAAAACTCATCATCTCCCTTCCCAAATCTGTTTCCCCTTCTGAGTTCATTCTCGGGAAATGGTACCACCTTCTCCTGCAGCCCCAGCCAGAACCCAGAAGTCACCCTTCACCTCCCACCATGCCACCAGAGCGGGTACATTCACCTTCTAGCATTCGAATTGGCTTTGCCTTTCGTTGCCCCACATTGTTTATTGTCCACATTTGTGCAGTGACCTCCTAAAACTAGTTGGTCTGTCGCTAGACTTATCTCTCCCCAATCCCTTGCTCACTTAAAAATAGTGATCTTTCTGGGGCTCCTGGGTGGCTCAGTTGGTTAAGCAGCCGGCTTCGGTTCAGGTCACGATCTCACGGTCTGTGAGTTCGAGCCCCGCGTCGGGCTCTGTGCTGACAGCTCAGAGCCTGGAGCCTGTTTCAGATTCTGTGTCTCCCTCTCTCTGACCCTCCCCTGTTCATGCTCTGTCTCTCCCTGTCTCAAAAATAAATAAAACGTTTTAAAAAATTTAAAAAAAAATAGTGATCTTTCCTTTCAACAATAGCCAAATTATGGAAAGAGCCTAAATGTCCATCAACTGATGAATGGATAAAGAAATTGTGGTTTATATACACAATGGAGTACTACGTGGCAATGAGAAAGAATGAAATATGGCCCTTTGCAGCAACGTGGATGGACCTGGAGGGTATTATGCTAAGTGAAATGAGTCATACAAAGACAGATACCATATGTTTTCACTCTTATGTGGACCTTGAGAAACTTAACAGAAGACCATGGGGGAGGGGGAGGGGAAAAAAAAGTTAGAGAGGGAAGGAGGCAAACCATAAGAGACTCTTGAAAACTGAGAACAAACTGAGGGTTGATGGGGGGTGGGAGGGAGGGGAAAGTGGGTGATGGGCACAGGGGAGGGCACCTGTTAGGATGAGCACTGGGTGTTGTAGGGAAACCAACTTGACAATAAATTTCATATTTAAAAAATTATAAATTTATAATAAACTGCTATTTAATGGGAAAAAAAATAGTGATCTTTCTAAAGGGAAAATTTGCTCACCTGAATCCTCTTCTCAAAACCATTCCATGGTCTCCCATCACTTTTGGAATAAATTACAAATTTCTGAGTAGATTTCACCAGGCGCTTCTTCACCTGCTCTTATCTTCCCTTTCACTCTTTGCTCCTCCCTGCCTGTCTCTCACAAAGTCAAGGGAATTGCCCTCAGCTCCCCAAGCGTGTGCTGCTATTTCTTCCCTTTGGGCCTTCTAGCTGTTTAGCATGATAATAGCTCTGACAGACTGACTGTTTTATCTTGTACCTGGCGCTGTTCTTTTTTTTTTTTCTTGACTTTTTTTAAATTTATACTTTTTAAATTTATTTTAACTTATTGTCAAATTGTCTAACATACAGTGTGTAAAGTGTGCTCTTGGTACTTGGCACTGTTCTACATAGAGTTAGTTCTGCTGTGATGTGATATTTATCTTGCAAAACATCACCATGCTGTGCAAAATCATGCGATCAAAATCTTTATGGAAAAAATGGAGTTGGGGGTGTACCACCCAAAATACAAATCAGTGACACATTTTAAAAAGCTAGAAAGTGAATAAAAACTTTGACATGAATTTGATGGTTAAGAAACACATAAATACTCACCGTACATATTTTTGCTCTTCTTCAAGGATTCCCAACACAGAACTCCTAAAACCCTTGGAATTTCCTGAGAGATAGGGGTGAGAGAGGAATATCTTTTGTTATTCATAAGCCCTTTTCAGGGGTTTATGCTAATGAGTCACTCTTGAGGATACAGGCTGGTTGTCAGAGGAATCAACTTTGTGATTCGAGGGAGGGAACTTTTAGCTCAGGCTCCTGACCTTTGGGGAGGAGACAGGGCTGGAGATTGAGTCAATGGCCAAATGGCCAATGGTTTTAGTTTCTCAGGTGATTGGAATGTGCAGCCAGAGTTGAGATCCACTTGGAGCAAAGGTGAACCTGCAGGCGCAAAACATCTTTTTGCAGAGTGATGTGAGAGCCAGAAAGGTCCTTAGCACCTCCACCAGCATTTGGACTGATTGGCCTTGAGTTCTCTACTGGCCCCAGAAAGTCTGCAAGCCTGTGATCAGTAAGACCACGCCTAGAAGAGAGCAATTCAAAGCACGACAACATTAAACTAGATCGGAAGCATTTGTATAATCTCCCCAAACCAGATTTTATATTATGAATTGATACACATACTGTGCCCCCAATTTCTTTTTGTGAATTCCAAAACATTCTTGTCTCAGAACAAGAAAATCAGCATTAGATAACCTATTAAGTAGGTGAAGAAGCGTCAGATGCATGGAAAGATTTTAAGAATTGTGACAGTTTGGGGTGCCTCGGTGGCTCAGTCGGTTGAGTGTCCGACTTCAGCTCAGGTCAGGACCTCACGGTTCATGAGTTCGAGCTCCACGTAGGGCTCTGAGCCGACCTCTCAGGCCTGAAGCCTGCTTGGGATTCTGTGTCTCCCTCTTTCTCTGCTCCTCCTCTGCTCATGCTCTGTCTTTCTCTCAAAAATAAATAAAGATAAAAAAAAATTGTGACAGTAGTACCATCGGGTGATGAGTGTAAAGCAGACAAATTGATCAGAACAGCAGTATTTTCTATGATGATTTAAAAGTTTAAGAATCCAGGTAAGCTCGTGACCCCAGGTTAATGGGGCAACTGTCACAGAATGTACCATAAATTATTAAAGTTTTCCATTCAGCCGGATGAAATGGGCAGAGAACAGTGTTTTCCAATGCGTATTTCATGAAATCCCCATTTCTTCCGATTATATGGGAAATGCTAGGTGAAATAAAATGAGACAGGTTTCTTTACTGTCGGATTTTTAGTCTTTCTTACGAAGATGTAGATGGTGAATGTCTAAAAGAGAGATGACAGTAAACTATGTCTTCAAAATTTCTTTTTCTCTCTCCGTAGATTTGTACTTCAAAAACACATATTGTTTTAAGTCCCAGCATGGAGGGCCGGGGGGAATGAGAACCAGTCAATTCCATCTTTCCCAAAACTGCTTCTAGCTCGTCTAAATATGTGGTTACAACTCTCTGCCTTAGGTCATCTTCCCTGCCACTGGGTTCTGGACTTCACCGGGGCAAGGGCCCGCTCTAGGGACCAGAAGGAGCCTTAGCCAGCATGTCAGACTCCATCCGGCCTCTGCCTCCCTCACAGCAACCACCCGGAGAGGGGGGCGAGGATGACAGGGAATCCTAGGCACTTAGACCACTGCCCACACGTAGAAATAGTCCTGTGGAGAACTGTCCCAGGTTGGGCCTGGACCTTCTTCAAGGAGCAGGGAGGCTGGCTTCTGAGGCAATATGGCTGGTTGGGGGGTGGGGGGGTGGGGGGGGAACCTTGCTCTCTCTGCCTGTGCTGTACCCACCCCTTCACCAGCAAGCTCTCCTCTGCCCCAAAGAGACTTTGACATAAAACAGTACATGAATCAGTAAAGAAGTATAATACAAGAACTGAAAAAAAAACCACAAAAAAACCCTTTGGTTTGCATCTCAAATTAAGCCGGGAATACATATGCTAACATAAATGAATAAGCTATTTATCCATGTGCAAAGAAATAATCTCTCCGCTCACTGATGAAAATAACCCAAGGCCCACTTCTACAGTAATCATGGGCTCCTGGTCCTCAGACTTGGCTACATCTGGGCTCACGGTGGCTCTCGGATGGGTGGTTTTTAGCTCTGTCCATCATTGTTGTTGGTTTTTTTTTTAATATTTATTTATTTTCGGGGAGACAGAGAGACAGAGTGCAAACAGGGGAGGGGCAGAGGGAGAGGGAGACACGGAATCTGAAGCAGGCTCCAGGCTCTGAGCTGTGAACACAGAGCACGACTCTGGGCTTGAACCCATCAAGGACTAGATCATGACCTGGGCCGAAGTCAGACGCCTAACTGACTGAGCCACCCAGGCGCCCCCATCATTGTTTTTATGATGTATGATACTTCCCATCTCTAATACCTAGTCTCTGTGCTTCTTCTCAGCTTTTGAACAGGTGCTATGCAATTTACAAATCTTCCTGAATAGTAAAATGGACAAATGAGTTTTCTCTGAGCATGAAAGACAAATTGGTAAATGGACTAGCCTGGTCTGGGAGCCAGAACTTCAATGAATTTTCCAGCTTCAAATACAACGAACTCTATTTCACAGTGAGTTATTCTTCTCGGCTTCATTTTTGTAGTATGAATCCTGGATTTAAAATTAGCATGAAAAAGCACTTTCTTGTAGATAGATTCTTACTTCAGGCTGCTTTAAAGCTGCAAAAGGCTTGGTTCAGTGAGTGCCAACCACATAAAAGAACCACCCTCCCGGGCAAAGAATGTTCCTTTCTTCCTTGCAATCTTCGGACTGTTGGATCCCCCCAAAGCTGTCAGGGAAAAGAAATCTTTTCTCCTCTTTCCAGGGAAAGGAAATTCTAGAGTAAAGACTAACCATTTAAATAATGATCTGTAAATCTTTTCATTAGTGGCCAGAGGGCAGAGTCCTTTAAAGGAGCGAGTGCCCACTGTGGCCACTGTTCAATTTGCTCTGTCCTGGAGCCTGCAGGAAAATGTGTCCTAAGGTAAGGGAATAACAACCCCTGCAGGGCCAGCCAAGGAGTGTTCCTGAGCTCTCTCTCATTCATATGTGCCGTCTAGAATGCCCCAAAGCCTCTCTAGACTCTATAAAATAAGAATAAAGAGGGGCGCCTGGGTGGCTCGGTTGGTTAAGTGTCTGACTTCAGCTCAGGTCACGATCTCGCGGTCCGTGAGTTCGAGCCCCGCGTCAGGCTCTGGGCTGATGGCTCGGAGCCTGGAGCCTGCCTCCGGTTCTGTGTCTCCCTCTCTCTCTGCCCCTCCCCCGTTCATGCTCTGTCTCTCTCTGTCTCAAAAATAAATAAACGTTAAAAAAAAATTAAAAAAAAAGAATAAAGAAATACACCTACAGAAATTAATGAATAGAAAATAGAAAGCCGGTAGAGATGATGAATAAATCTAAGGGCTCATTCTTTTGGCACTATCTTATTCCCTTGCCTTCCTTTTATTTTCTTCAGAGCACTCAAATTCCACTGCATTTTTGCTTGTTTCCTTCATATTGCCCCTTCTTCTTCAACAGTATGATCCCCAAACTGGAAGGGCCTTTTACTGTTTTGTTCACAAAGATACTCTCAGCACCTGTTAATTACACTGTGTGGAAGAGAGTAGGAGCTCAATAATTATTGTTCACTAGATGGAAAATAAAGAAGGAAATGAAAACAACATATGCTGGGGCGCCTGGGTGGCTTAGTCAGTTAAACGTCCGACTTCGGCTCAGGTCATGATCTCACGGTTTGTGAGTTCGAGCCCCGCATCAGGATCTGTGCTGACAGCTCAGAGCCTGGATCTTGCTGTGGACTCTATCTCCTTCTCTTTCTGACCCTCCCCTGTTCACACTCTGTCTCTCTCTCAAAGATAAACATTAAAAAAAAAGTTTTAAAAACCCAACGTATGCCCAGTAGACAAAATATATGTAATCTTGATATATATATAATCTATCTATATCTACATGTAGGTATAGAATATATATATATATATATATATACACACACAATCTTGGAAAAATTAGCTAAAAATATATAAACAATAAATGTTTTTATATTTTAGTTACACTTTATATCACATTAGTTACATGTTATTTACATGTTAGTTATACTTTATATCAGTAAGTCCCAGGTAAATTAAGATGATAATGTTAAACAAAATACAAGAATGAAATATTTATAAACTTGGGTCCTGGGCTGGGAAAAGTCTTTATAAAAGTGATCCCAGAGCAAGCAAAATGGAAAAGATGGGTAGTTGTGAATGTCTTCAAAGAAACTTTCCAACGTTTAGAAACAAATGAACTAGGAAAGTATTTGCAACATACACTATAAACAAAGGATTTGCATTGCAATTATAAAAGAGCCTTTAAAATTCAAGAAAAAGATAAGTGATGTTCACTAGCCTTATTGTGGGGGATCGTTTTGTAAAGTTTAAAAATATTGCATCGCTATGATGTACACCTGAAACTAAAATATTGTATGTCAATTATACTTAAAAGTGTGCCTTTTCAAAATAGACAAAATGTAGAGACAAGCGATTCACCAGAGAAAGAATGCAGGTGGCCAATAAACAGGAAAATGTAGAAATACAAGCTCCTTGTAACCTCATTTTCACCTATTATAATGGCCCAAAAGATAGCTAATAAAGGCAGATAGTCTTGGTAAAGATGCCGAGCACTGACGATGGCTTGGCAAATTGGGTCTTTCTGGAAAAGAGTCTCACAATTATACCTATTATACAAATCTTTAAAATAAGAGTAACCGTTACAACAGTAGTTTTGCCTCTCAGAATTTGTTGTAAGAAAAATGCTAAGGAAATAGCCAAGATTTAGTCACAGAGACGACAATAACAATGCTGTTTATTATAGTCACTCTAAATTGGAAACAAACTAAATATCTATCAACTTTGAATTCAAAAACCAATCATGATTTATCTACATGATTTATATGGCCATTTAAAACAATTATGGACTGGGCATCAGTTGACATTGAACTATTCTTAATAATTCAAAAACCAATCATGATTTATCTACATGATTTATATGGCCATTTAAAACAATTATGGACTGGGCATCAGTTGACATTGAACTATTCTTAATATTATTAAGAATATGATATGGACTGCGTTATGTTTTCTTTTAAAGTTCCTATCTGTTAGAGATACATTCAGAGGTAGGTGAAATGATATCATATCTTCATTTGGATTGACTTGAAATATCCCTCCCTTTCCCATTCCAAAAAGTATGTGGGTAAAAGAGATGAAAAAAAAATCATGACTCTGGGGGTCAGTACTGTGTGACCCTGGGCAAGTGACTTGCCTCTCTGTGCTACAGCCCCATGTGACATGAGGCCAATAGTAAAATTTACTTCTTCGGTTGTTGTGAGGGTTGAATAAAACAATATGGGCATCATTTTCCCACAGTGTCCGGTGCAGAGTCAGGTACCTTCCCAGGATATGGAACATGCAAGGTCGTAGCAGGTGCTCAGATGTGTCTTGTGATCTTCAGAGGGCAGACTACTCTGCTTTTGAAAGGTTAGCTTTTTTCTTCCAACGCATGCCCATATTTTGATGGTGCAGGGGTAAGGAGGTCTGGGTAACACCAGTGGGGAGAATCCCACGCTGCTGGGAGAGAGCCAAATACTAGCAAAGAGAGTTACTTAATGGCTCAGAGTATCTCTGCTAGAGGAGAAGAAAAAAATGCTTCTTCCACAGTTGTTCTGGGTTTCCTCTGTTGCCTGTAATAACTAAAAAAGCAGTAGAGAGTGGGCAGGAATTGAGTGCAGAGGCCGGGCCAGAGACTGACTTCAGAACCAGCCCTCTGACCCATTGGCTCATTCTTGGTTTTCCTTCCTGAGCGTCATTTTAATTTGGGTAGGATCTTTCTGCCCAATGCAAAAGACTCACTAGTATGGGCATTAAAACTAATATGGGCTCTTCAGCTTAGAGGTGCCCAGAGGGCAGCCCTGTGCATAGGTCTGTTCCAGGGCTCTGCAGGGAAATTTATCCTCAGTTATTTTCCAACTGAGGCCAACATTGGGAGTCTCTGGTCCGTCTCTCTTCCTGTTAGATCTTCGGGGGGGTGGGCATGGCTTAATCAATGAAAAGAGTTATAGGGTGGGATGGACGGGTCGATAAACGGTAGAGAAGAAAACGATCTTGGTCTGTTTCAAATTACACTTAATAAATCACAAAGTGTCGTAGATGAGCTGAGAATAGGAGTCCAAATTATTCTTTCTTTTTAAAACATTCAAACTCATCTCTGAAGCACCGAGTGATTAGACAGACAGGTGTGGCTTCTAATGCAGGCTTTAAAAATAAGACACGATGGGGGCGCCTGGGTGGCTGAGTTGGTTAAGGGTCGGACTCTTGATTCCACCTCGGGTCGTGATCTCATGGTGCTTGGGTTTGAGCCCTGCCCTGACAGTGCAAAGCCTGCCTGGGATTCTCTCCCCCCTTCCCCACCCTTCTCCCATGCTCTCTTTCTCAAAAATAAATAAATAAACTGTAAACTAAACTAAGGCATGATGGGGGGAAAGATTTGGTTCTTTTAGTTCTGTGTGGATATACTATATATCCTCAGCGTGAGATCGCTATGTCTTTCACGAATGAATATCACCATCTCAGTCCACTTGCCTGTCATAAAGGCAACACTGCACAGCTTCTTGATTTTTACTCCTTCCCTTATTTAAGCACATTTCTTTAAATCAGAAGGAAAGTTTCAGTTTTACAAATACTGGGGGAATGCGGAGTTCAAGGCTATTATTCTATTTGCAGCCTTCCATCCATATCTTCCACTACTGCAGCCAAATCCTTAATGGGTAAGGACGAGTAACAAGGACGCTGGGAACACCCAGCTGTAAGGACATTGATGCAGAAAAACATGATCCTCCAGAAATACTGATTGTGCTTCGGACAATAGAATCAAGGGTAGTGTGTTAGTTTGCTTGGGCTGTCATAACGACTTACCATAGGCTAGGTGGCTTCAACAAACAGAAATTTATTTGCTCACAGCGCTAGAGGCTAGAAGTGCAAGGTCAAGGTGTCAGTAAGGGTGATCTCTTCTGAGGCCTCTCTCCTTGGCTTGTACATGGCTGTCTTCTCCTTGCAAGACCCACACCAGCTTGTTCTTCCCTGTCTGTCTCCTAATCTTTTCTCTCTATAAGGCCACCAGTCATATTAGATTAAGGGCTCACTGATATGGCTTTATTTTACCTTAATTACTTCTTTAAAGGCCCCCTCTCCAAAGACAGTCACATTATGAGGAACAAGGGTGCAGGAGGTAAGGAGTAACAGGAAAATTCAACATAAGAATTTGGAGGGCACAATTCCACCCATGACATCCAACCTTCTGGTCCACAAAGTTCATATCTTTCTCATACGCAAAATACATCTACCCCATTACAACAGCCCAAAAGTGAACCTATTCCAGTTTCAACCTGAAGTCCAAAATCTTGACTATCATCCAAATCAGATACAGGAGAGACTCAAGGTCTGATCCGTCCTAAAGCAAAATTCCTTCTTGGCTGTGAACCTATGAATCAGAAGGCAAGTTATCTGCTTCCAAAATACAATGGGGAGACAGTCATAAGATAGATATTCCCATTCTACAAGGAAGAAATAGAAAAGAAGGAAGCAGTCATGGATCCAAGCAAGTCTGAAAAATAGCAAGGAAAGTTCCATTAGATCTTAAGCCTCAAAAATAATCTTTGGTTCAGCACTCTGTCCTCTAGGCCTACCTACTCTAGTGACACCCCTGCCTTTCTGGTCCACCAGGACAGTGACCCTGGTTGGATAGACTATGTGGTCTGGGGACAGGAGCACTAGATTGAAGAGACCCTAGGTGTGGCTCTATTTAATAACCAGCTCTGCGACTTTGAACATGACATTCAACGTCTCAGCATCTGGTTTCCTCATCTATAAAGTGAGATGGCTCCCATTTCCAAGGCTATTTTTTATCTCTAAAATTATTTAGGTTGATAAGGAACGTTGGTCTTCTTTTTTGACTATTTCTGTCCTCACAAGAGGATAGATGCTCACTGATTCCAAAATACAAAAATGCAATAATATTTAGGGACCATTTATCTGTCTACAGAGATCACGAACATGATTTTTACAAAACAGTGAAGGAGATGTAGCCATTTTTCAGGATTCCTAATCAAGCAGTAAATCAATAAAACTTGAAACTAAATTCGAAGACATGCTTAATACAATAAAATGTAGACTTTTAGGTTTTGATCCAAGAATATGAAGTTCAGGTGCCTATTTACAGACCTGGCAATATGATAGCCGAAATCACCACTGTGAAGAAGCACTCTGTGTAACCAAATCCCTTCCTGCAAATCTGGGGAAAATTCTATTTTCAATGACACTTGGCACATCCTTCAGCAACTAATTGCCTACTCATTCAGCAGTTCTCCATTTCTCCAGTTAAAAATCCCCCATCTTTTGTCTTGAAGATGCAGGCAGGAAGTGTTGCAGCAGGGAAATTAGAGAAAATGCAAAGGAGTTAAAACGAGAGCTGATTCAAGGCATTAGAAAAATGTGAGTCAGCAGGAGGTAAAACTAAATTATAAGAACCCTGAGGTTAGCAAGTCTCACAGGCTCAGTGCATCAGAGTGCAATCATCTCATTAGGTAGCAAATCATGCCAATGAATTAATTAGCATTGTCATTTCTTAATAACATTGAAAGAACCTCAAGAAAGCCCTTTCATCGTCTTCAGCAATCCAGATCTCTAAAAGTTTAGATCTATCTTCATTCCAAGTGTTCTTTCAAGTAGAATCCAAGCCACAAGCTAATACTGGCCACTCATCAAGCTGAGCATGGGAGGAGGGGGGTCATCTGCACTTGGGTGATGACTGTACATGTTGCAGAAGATCTGTAAGTGACTGGGATTATTGACTATCAGAGACAGGAAGAAATTTAGAAGTTGTCCAACTGAATATTGTGACTTGTCAGATGGATCTCCAGTTCAGGAAAGTGAAGTACCTTGCCTAGACCACCCAGAAGATATAGGAATTCTTCACTATGTTCAACATTCTCCCAACTAAACTGACTCTATACCATAACACACAAAGGATTTTGTCTTTTGTGGGGTTTGTTTGGTGTTTCGTTTTAATTTTGAAGAAGATGTATGTGATAACTCTTTATTTCTAGTGGTCAGAAAGAGAGGTGAAGCTTTCAGCCAAAGTATAAACATAAAAAATTATATATATATATATATATATATATATATATACACACATATATATGTATGTGTATATATCTATATGTATGTGTGTATATAAATATATATACACACACACACATATACACACAATAATGCTCATACATATTTAACAATGTTCAGGTGTGTGTGTATATATATATATATATATATATATATACACATATATATGTTATATTTACATTTGGACATCCATTATATAAAAGATCAGCCAGTTTTCAGGCCTGGAAAAAAACATCTTTCATTTTGCTCAAATAATTGTTAAATATAAAAGGCAAGTAGCATAGGGGGAGAAAGTTGCATTTGGAATAAACAAACGGCAGCTTGGATTTGCTCGTGTCCCTTTTTCAACAGTGTGTTCTAGAACAGTACCAGAGTTGTTTTAGGGATTCAATGGCTGACATTCAAAGTGCCTACATAAGTGCCTGGCAACTTGGTAAGCAATTAATAATTTCCCACAAAACAAGATTCTGTTGTGCTTCTGGGGAAGACTGTGGAGTCAGCACGGTCCTCCCTCCAAGTCCTCCCTGCCAGCACTGCTGGACAAGTGGCATGGAGCAATTAGGGGGAATTGCCCGAAGGCTGGATCCTAGAGAAAGGGGCCACCTACTCATCACAAGTTTTGAAGAATTGGTTTTAGATTTTATGCCTATGGAGTTGGTAACTATTTAGCAGGTCTCCATATGGAGAGAAGAGCCAGAGGTAGCAGAATTAAAGTGAATACCAGCAGAAGCCCTCTTCTAGCTGCTAACATGAAGGAAAGAAGTGGAGGCCTAGATTGACTATTGTCACCAAGATGGCAACATAAGCTGTTGCTGAGTTTGCTCCCAAGAAGAAGAAGAGGAAGGAGAAGGAGGAGGAGGAGGAACAACTATTCAAGCACAAGGCACCACTGAGAGAATCTTAGAACACAGTAGTGAAACTGAAGCACCCCTTGCACCACAAAGACTAAGATAGATTGCCTTAGAAGGGTAAGAGAGGTAGCTCAATGTTGACTGCATGGCCCCTCCCCTGGCCAGCACAGCACCATGCAAAGAAGTCTCCCTTGAGCCTACAGTTTTTCCAGTTGGAAAAAATGGGGGGCCACCAACTCCCATCAGCATGAGAGTCTCTTTACAGAAGCCCCAGCTCTGATCTCACACCATGGGGGTTCAACTACTGGGAATCTGACTGTGAGAGAGAAAGGGGGAGAGGCTTGCAATAACCAGCATAAGGATGTTGGCAGACCAAACTTATACCTGCAGCGTTCAAGCAGTAAAACCAACCAACAGCTTTGCTCATCTATGGAACCAGGTTGGGATGCACTCTGACCAGGGAATTAGGTGAGATGGAGATCTGCCAACTTGGATCCTGACCAAAGAATCCAGGCAAACACAGAGCCTACTCTGCAGTCTCACTTGGGTAGAGAACCAAGCCAGCAGTCCTATCCAGCTGTTCTCAGCCACAGGCAGATACTCCCATTCCTATTCTCAGAACCTGACCAGTTGCCTTGCCCCCAAATGCACTATAATAGCAAGCCCCCTTTGCCCAAAGACATTAACCAGCGGCTAATTAATCAGCACATCCAGAAACCCAAACTGAGCTGACTGGTAAAGAACTGACTCTGCGAAGCGAATCTGTAAAGCCTGGAAGAGGAGTCCCATTGCTCAGATGCTCAGGTACCAATATAAGCAATCAAGGATCACAAAAAATTAGATAAATATGACACCACTAAAGGACGCTAATGAAGCTCCGGTGACATCTCTGAAAGAAATGAATCTGTCAGACAAAGAATTCAGGATAATCCTCTTGAGGAAGTTTAGTGAACTACAGGAAAACACAGGTAGCTAAAAAACGGTAGAAAAACAATGCATGAGCGAAAAGTTAGACAAGGAAATAGCTACCATCAAAACCAAACAGAAATCCTAGAGTTGAAAAATACCATACCTGAACTGAAGAGTTGAATAAAGAGTTTGAAAAGGAGACATGATCATACATAAGAATCAGTGATCTGGAGGATAGGACATTGGAAATTACCTAGTCCGAAGAGCAAAAAGAGAAAAACTATAAAGAAGGGTGAAGAAGCCCATGGGAATTATGGGACATGATGAAAAAAATCCATATTTTCATTATAGGAATTTCAGAGTAAGAGAAAGGGACAGAAAATGTATTTAAGGCAAAAGTGACTAAAAACTTCTTGAACCTGGAGAGAGAAATAGACCTACAAATACATGGGGTTCAGAGGACCCCAGATAGGTTGAACCTATATAGGGCTACATCAAGACACATTATAATTAGACTGTCAAAAGTCAAAGATATAGAAAGAATTTTAAGAGCAGCAAGAGAAAAGAGAAGTAACAGGAGATGGATCCCCTGTAAGATCATTGACAGAATTCTCAACAGAAACATTTCAAGCCAGGAGAGAATGAAATGACACATTCAAAATATTGAAAGAAAATAATGGCCAACCAAGAATCCTATACTGGATGAAGCTATGCTTCAGAAACAAAGGGGGATAAAGACTTTCCCAGACAAAAAAAAAAAAAAAAAAAAAAAAAGCTGAGAGCATTCCTTACCACCAGACCTGCCTTACACAATGCTAAAGGGAGTTCTTTGAGCAGAAATAAAATGCTAATTAACATCATAAAAACATCAAAAGGCAATGCAAATCTCACTTGTAATGGTAAACACATAGTCACAGTTAGATTCTGCAATATGGTATTAGTGGTGCATCATTCACTTACAGCTCTATTTTTAAAGTTAAAAAAAAGAACATAGCAAAAACAACCATAACTATAATAATCTGTTATTAGTTACACAATTAAAAAAAAACATGTAAATTGTAACAGCAATAACCTAAAACATGAGGGGGAGGAGAAGGAAAAGTGTGAAGTTGATAAATTCTACTGAAGTTAAGCTATTATCAGTTTCAAATAGGGTGTTCAAATAAGGGCACCTGGGTGGTTCAGTTTGTTGAGCGTCCGACTTCGGCTCAGGTCATTATCTCACGGTCCGTGAGTTTGAGCCCCGCATCGGGCTCTGTGCCGACAGCTCAGAGCCTGGAGCCTGCTTTGGATTCTGTGTCTCCCTCTCTCTGCCCTTACCTTGCTCGCTCTCTGTCTGTCTGTCTCTCTCTCTCAAAAATAAATGAACATTAAAAAATTATTTTAATAAAAAAATAAAATGGGGTGTTATAAATGTAAGATATTTTATGTAAGTCTCATGGTAACCACAAGGGAAAATTCTATATAATTACACAAAAGAACACAATAAGGAAGTCAAAGCATTTGATATCAAATGCCATGCAAACACAAAAACAAAGACAGCAAAGGAGCAACAGATCTACCAAACGACCAAAAAACAATCAACAAAATGGTAATAGTAAGTTCTTACCTACCAATAACTCCTTTAAACAGAAAAGAAATAAATTCTCCAATAAAAGATATTAAATGGCTGAAACGGATAAAATAAAAAGAGCCAACAATATCCTGCCTACAAGAGACTAACTTTAGCCTTAAAGACACACATAGACTGAGAGTGAAGGGATGGAAAAAGATTTTAAGTGAATGATAACCCAAAAAAAGCAGGGGTAGCAATACGTATATCAGACAAAATAGACTTTAAACAAAAATGGTAAAAATAGACAAAGAAGGTCATTATATAATGATAAAGGGGTCAGTACATCAAAAAGATACAGCAGTTTAAAATATTTACCTGGCCAACCTGGAAGCATCTGAATATGTAAAGCATAAGTTAACGAACCTAAAAGAAGAAATCAACAGTAATACAATGATAGTTGGAAACTTCAATGCCTCACTATCAGCAATGGATAGATCATCCAGACAGAGAATCAATAAGGAAGTAATGGCTGTGAATAATGGACCTAACAGACATATACAGAACATTCTATCCAACAATAGCAGAATACACACCCTTCTCAAGCATACATGGAACAGTTTCAACCTTCCATGCCTGGAGTAGAGTCTCTACCCTATGAGTGGAGGCTGGGTGAAGGAAGGCTGCCTCCAGCTTCTCAGCTTCTGGAATCTTGCCTCTGTAACATGGAATAGGAGGGATGAGAAAGGTTGGCAAACTGCTTCTTCCAGGGAGATACCATAGCCCTTGATCTTTGGGAAAGGAGTTCTATCATATTGACCACAACTGCATAGAGTGAAACTTTATCAAACTGAGGTACAGTGGACAAGAGGAAGGAGCCAGTCATGTCTCAAGCACCACAGACTCCTGCTATTCTTAGCAAGAGTCAGTAGATTTTCTTGAGTACATCTTTCTTCACTTGCTATATTCCCTTAGGACAATTTCCAGGGGCTTAAAGTTGTTGGATGTCTTTTATAATTTTCCCCACTTATGCTTGGTTGTGCTGGTGAGCGGGTCCATGACGGTCTTCAGGACACAATTCCAAAAGTTCTCTTCTATCTATCTCTTTTTAAATGAGGTTTTGTGGTTGTGTCTTTCAATGAAACATCCAGTTGATACAAATTGATCAAGTATTGGCATATTGGCATAAGATCGTTCATAATACTATTATGATCCTTGAATATCTGTGGATTTTGTAGTGATATGACCTTATTTGTAATATTGGTAATTTTCACATTCTTCTTTTCTGGTCTAGGGTAAACTAATTTTATTACTTTTTTTTTTAACGGCCCAGGTTTTGGTTTTAGTGATTTTATATAATGTTTATCTGTACTCTAAAGTATTGATTTTTATTATTACCTTTTCTTTTCACTTTGGGTTTTATTTGTTCTCATTTTTTTAGTTTCTTGAGTTTGGAACAGAGATCACTGACATGACAACTTTGCTTTTTCATAATATAGTTTGTTTATACGACAAATTCTACCCTAAACACTACTTCAGTGACATTCTACATATTTCAACATGCTGTGTTTTCATTTCTTCAGTTAAAAATATATTTTTTCCTTTGATTTTCCCCCAATTGCTGAGTTATTTAGAAGTGTTATTTATGTTCCAAAGAATTCAAAATTGTTAAAAATATCTTTCTATTATAGGGGCGCCTGGGTGGCTCAGTCAGTTGAGCCTCTGACTCTCGATTTGGCTCAGGTCACGATCCCAGGGTTGTGGGCTCAAGCCTCACATGGTATGCACTGAGTGTGGAGCCTGCTTACGATTCTCTCCCTCTCCCCCTCACCACCACTTGCACATGCTTTAAATAAATAAATAAATAAATAAATAAATAAATAAATAAATAAATTTATTTCCGGGCTTTAAGCCCTGCTGATTGCAAGAACCACTTTATTCAGCCCTTCCCATTTTCCAAGCCAATGGCTTTAGGGAAATGTTCTCCTTGTGTATTCTCCTCTGTGTTCCTCTCTCTCTCTCTCTCTTGCCCTTCTCCATGACCATGGCTCCCTCTCCTCCGGAGCACCTGCAATCTGTTCCTTCCTAAACCATGTCTCCACACTTCCTACCTTCTTCAGTGGGGCCTCTTCTCTCCCTTTAGCAGTGGAATTTGTTCTGTCAGTCTTCAGGACCATTTCTGAGGTATTTAGGGTGATCTGATGGTTATGTCGTGGTGTTTGAGGGACAAAACAAGCCTAGGGTCCTCCTACTCCACCCCATCTTTGATGCCTCTACCGCTTTAATCCTTCTAAATTTATTGAGTCTTGTTGTGTGGCCGTGAATATATTCTATCTTGATAAAGGACCTACATGCACTTGAAGCTAATATGTTTTCTGTTGCTGTGTGGTGTATCCTGTAAATGTCAATTAGGTTAAGTTGGTTGATAGTCTTCTATATCCTTACCGATTTTCTATATACTTGTTCCCTACATTATTGAGCAAAAGGTATAGAAATCTCCAGCTCTAATTGTGAATTTGTCTATTGTTCCTTGCACTTCTATCAAATTTTGCTTCCTATATTTTGAAGCTCTATTATTAGGTGCACAAATGTTTAGGATTATTATATCTTCTTCATAAAATAAATTGAACCCTTTGTCAATATGAAATGATCTTTTTTATAGTCGATAAAGTTTTCCTTGAAATCTGCTTCATGTGATTCTACCCAAGCCACTTCAACTTTTTTCTTCTTATTATTACCATGGTATATCTTTTCCATCTGTTCATTTTCAACCTCTTTGTGTTTTTATATTCAATGTTTGCTTCTTATTAGCAGTATATTTTAATCCAAACTGAGAGTGTCCTTTAATTGGAGTGTTGGGACCATTTACACTTAACCCTTGGTTAGGCTACATTTAAGTCTGTTATCTTCCCATTTGTTCTTTGTTCCTTTTTCCGTCTTTGTTTTTTGCCTTCTTTTGGATTAACGGACTACTTTTAGGATTCCATTTCTTTTTTTTTTTTTTCTACTTTTTAATTTATTTTTGGGAGAGAGAGACAGAGCATGAACGCGGGAGGGGCAGAGAGAGAGGGAGACACAGAATGGGAAACAGGCTCCAGGCTCTGAGCCATCAGCGCAGAGCCTGACGCGGGGCTGGAACTCACGGACCGTGAGATCGTGACCTGGCTGAAGTCGGACGCTTAACCGACTGCGCCACCCAGGCGCCCCTAGGATTCCATTTCAACTCCTTTATTGGTTTATAAGCTGTATTTGTTTATTTTGTTATTTTAGGGTTTACTTCAGGCTTTATAATATACATTTTCAACTTATTATAGGCTACTTTCATGCAGTTCTGTTCCACTTCACATAGAGTAAAATAACTTTGCAATAGTATACTTCCATTTCCTCCCTCCTGGCCTTCGCGCTATTTTTGTAATATATTTTATCAAGACGTACCTTGTTTACCGCAGAATACAACATTATAGTTTTGCTTAAACAGTTTAAAAAATAATATATAATCACCTGCGTGGTTAGGACGTGTATCCCCGCTTTCCAAAAGTTTGCCTTCTACCGCTTTGCTTTTAGGAAAGGCCTACTGTTTTGGCTAACTACATTAAACCCAAAAAGGGTTTCCACTTTGACGAAAACAGAAACAAAAACAAAAACAAACATCACTGTACTCAGGAAAGGAGTTCCTAAAAGTGAAGTGGCATAATGTGAATTTTTGGAAAGCCAGGAGATACTTTATGCCATTTTCACTTGCAGAGGTTTTATTAACACTCTACTTTTGTATAATAGGGAAAACCTTATTTCCATTCCCCTTCATTCCTTTGCATAGACGTAGGTTTTTATCTGGTATAATTTTTTTTTTCCACCTGATGGAATTCCTTTATCATTTCTTGTAGTGTGGGTCTGCTGATGGTAAGTTCTTCCCTCACTCTTGTATGTGAAAAATCTTTATTTTTCCTTCATTTTTTAAAGATGGTTTTTTTCTGGGTAGAGAATTCTAGATTGACAGCCTTCTCTTTCACTATTTTCAAGATGCTGCTTCAGTGTCTTGCTTAAACTGTTTTTAAGAAAGCACCCACCTGGGGCGCCTGGGTGGTGCAGTCGGTTAAGCGTCCGACTTCAGCCAGGTCACGATCTCACGGTCTGGGAGTTCGAGCCCCGCGTCAGGCTCTGGGCTGATGGCTCAGAGCCTGCAGCCTGTTTCCGATTCTGTATCTCCCTCTCTCTCTGCCCCTCCCCCGTTCATGCTCTGTCTTTCTCTGTCCGAAAAATAAATAAACGTTGAAAAAAAAATTAATAAAAAAAAAAAAGCACCCACCATCTTTGTTCCTCTGTACATAACATATGGTTTTCTCTGCCTGCTTTTAAGTACTCTCTATCATTGGTATTGAGCAATTAATTATGACAGGCTTTGACATAGTTTTTCTTCATGTATTTTTTCATATTCTTGAAGCTAAGAACTTATCATTTTCATCACATTTGGAAAACATTCAGCCCCAATTTCTTTCACTTTTTCTGTTCCCCGTCTCTCTTTGCCTTCAGAGGCTTAATTACATCTACCAGCTGTTTCATGATACCTCATGCATTTAATTTTTCTTTGTGTATTTAATAGTGAGAGTTTCTATTGCTTGTCTTCAAATTCGATCATCTTTTCTTCTTCAGTGTCTAGTCTTCCGTTAATCACATTCATGTGCTTAACATCCTACATAGTTTAGTTTTCATCTTTAGAGGTTCTCTTTCAATTTAAAAAATCATGTCCATGTCTCTGTTTCATATGTTGAACATATAGAATTCAATTATTGCCATTTCAGTGTCTTTTTTAGCTAATTCTATGCAGCTGTCTCAGTTTGGTTTGGTTTCAATTGACTATTTTTCTTTTCACCATGGGTCATATTTCCTTGCCTTTTTGTATATCTGACAACCTTTGTTTGGATGCCAGATATTGTGAATTTTGCCTTATTGAACACTGGATATTTTTGTATTCCTATGAAGATTCTTGAGCTTTGCTCTAGGATGCAATTAAATAATTCAGAAATAATTTGATCCTTTTGATTTTGCTAATATGATTTTCTAGGCAGGACCAGAGCAGAATCTCATCTAGTTATAATTATTTCCTACTACTAGTCAAGAACCTTCTTAGCACTCTATCCAACTCTCCATTAATCATAAAGTTTTCTAGTCTAGACGTTGGAAACAGGCACTTCTTCAAGCCCATTATGAGTAGCAGGTACTGTTTCCTCTCATTCTTTTGAATTTTCTTTCCCCAAGGTCAAATATTTTCTTTTTCACATGGTGCTGTATGTTCTGCTGACCATGCAAGGGACCTGTGGAGATCTCCAATGTTCTCTGTCAGTGCAGTTTTCTCTTCTCCAGTACTCAGTCCTACAAACTCTCGTTGTCTTACTGTTTTGTTTTTAAGTTTATTGATTTATTTTGAAAGAGAGAGATAGACAGAGCGGGGAGGGGCAGACTCTCCACACTCTCAGCATGGATCCCCATGCAGGACTTGATTCCAAACTGCAAGATCATGACCTGAGCCTGAATCAACAGCTGCACACTTACCCAACTGAGCCACCCGGGCACCCCTCTGTCTTATTCTATCTGGACTTTCAGCTCTGTGCCCTCAATTCAAGGAGCCTACCATGCTTCACCTGGCTTCATTTTCTTGTTCTGATAGTTAAATGCTCTCTCAAGGCAGTAAGCTTGGACAATTATAGTGTTCATTTGATTTGTTTTCCATCTCTTAGGGATCCTTGTTCCTCACTGTTGATGTCTAGTGTCTTAAATATTGTCTCGTGTAAAGTCTGTTTTTGCCTTTTGTTTGTTTCAAGTTGGAGAATAAATCTAGTCCCTATTATTTCATTTTGGTTAGAAATGGAAGTTTTAAAACTTACAGGAAATGGGTTGAAATTTTAAATATCATCTGGTATCTTTCACAAGGAAATCAAATAAAACAAAACTGTATGTAAAAATAGAGAAAGATGCAGCTGAGATGATAAGAGAACTGACAACGTTTTAAAAAATGCAGAGAAAAAATGCCATGGTAACTTTATAAAAATAAACATTGTTTTTAAAAACAATATTGGGTTACAGGAAAATTGCAAAGATAGTACAAGGAATTCCCATATACCCCACACTGAGTTTTTCCTATTATTAACACTTAGCATTATATGGTGCATTTGTCATAATTGATGTAACAGTACTGATATAACATTTTTAACTCACATCCATAATTTATTTGAATTTCCTTAGGTTTACCAATTCCTTGGACCAATTTATGTTCTAGGATCCCACTCAGGATACTATAATAATTTTCATTCATGTGTCCTTGGACTCCTTTTGCCTATGACAGCTTCTAAGACTTTCTTCTTTTTGATGACTTTGACAGTTTTGAGAGCTACTGGTCAGGCATTTTATAGAATGTACCTCAATTGGAATTTAGCTGATTTTTTTCCTACTGGTTAGACTACGGTTATTTGTTTTGGAGAGGAAGATCACAGAGATAAAGTGCCACTTTCAAACTATCACATCATGAAAACAAACTAACATGATTTATGACTGCTGATACTGACTTTGTTCACCTGGCTGAAGTTGTCCGTACAGACTTTTCCACTGGGAAGTTCTTTTTCCCCCCATCCATACTACACTCTTTGGAAGGAAGTCACAATGTGCAGTCCACACTCAAGAAATGGGGATTTCTGTTCCATCTCCTTGAAGGCAGAGTTTCTACG
Organism: Felis catus; assembly: GCF_018350175.1. Lineage (NCBI taxonomy): Eukaryota > Metazoa > Chordata > Mammalia > Carnivora > Felidae > Felis > Felis catus. The sequence goes on from NC_058371.1 coordinate 31,189,556, forward strand.
TAAATTATTTGGAATTTTTCTGCATGAGTAATTTGTTTGGTCTTCCTTATTTATTTATTTATTTATTCAATCATCTATTTAAATCATTGTGGTGTCATAGATAGTTCCTTTATACTTGGATTATAATCCAATACTACTTTACTTATTTTTTATTTTGTTGCTCAAATATTCTGGCTTTGGCCATCGGAACCTCTTTAAGTTGACTCCTGTGTCCCTTTTGCATACTTCCATCATTGCAGCCTCTATCATTTCCTTACTTTCTAGCACTACAAGTTGTTCCAGAGTCATCTCATATGTTTCCTTCTCCAGTCCAAGAGCTAAGTATTTCTTCTGGAAGCCCTGGTTTCTTTTATGAGACATGTATTAGAAACCAAGATCTGGGCCCTAGGAATGTTTATTGCCATTGGGGCGTCATTTCTTCTAGGCCTTCTTAGCTGACAGAGCAATAATATACATGTGTATACTGATCCAAATATATATACATATCTATAAATATTTCCACATGTAGCTTTATGTGTCTGTTTTAAGCCAAACATGAGTTTATATTGATGCCCCTAATCTAGTCCATTACCACATAGATCATTCTAGCATCCTTTTTCTGTGTATCTATAATATCCATCAGGCAAATTTGGCTTCCACCATATGCCATCCATTCACATAATTGTTCGATACCAGTATACACGTATAGTGGTATTAGAAGTGTTAACTCATACCCAAAGGGGAACAAGTATATCGGTTAGAATATGGTACTTATGTACAGTTCCTTTTCGTCTTATAGACTCTGATTATTTCTACAGGAACATAGGAGGCACTTCGTTTAGTGACTTTTGCTTCCATCACCTTCACTGAGGTTATTTTATATATTTGTGGTACAATCTGTGTGTGTGTGTGTGTGTGTGTGTGTGTGTGTGTGTGTGTGTATGTATGTATATTACAATTTGATTTAGTCACATTCTTCATTCCATCTTGGATCTCCTGATTTATGACTTTTAAAACGACTTTAGGTATAGAGAATAACAGAATCAACATTGCATCAGATCGAATACATGATAAAAGTTTGAGAAATTTTCTCAGTATTCAGAAGAAAATGCCAAAATACGAAAATGACCAAAAAAGGAAAACATGTTCCAAAATATTAAGCTCAAGTAAATCAACATAACCAAAAAGTTTTTGGCATAAAGTAATAGTAGAAAGGTTTTCTGCAATACACTAAAACATGTTTTTAAGGTTGTAATAATTATAATAGCATGGTAAAGATACACCAATAGACTAAAAACCCAAGAGAATAAAAAACAGAGCCCAGAAGCCAACCTAAAAATATATTAAAATTTAACATAGCTATGAAGGGAGCATTCAAAATAAGCTTCATCTGGTATTCTTTTGGAGTCTAATGTCCACGCTAATCTTTCATCACACAATTGTACTGTTCAAATGCAACCATTCTATAATGAGCATTGTTCTTCAAGGTCATGGGGTATGACCAGGATATGCTGGCCTTGACCACACAGGTTTGGCTGATGTTAGAAAGTCTAACTCCTCTGTGAAATTGGTCCCCAAAGGGCATGACCAACCATCCAAAGAGGCTCAGCAGACCTGTTTCAGATTCGAGCAACAGTAATAGGGAAGACAACGTGGTCCAAGTGACAGTTCAGACAATAGAAATTCACAAGCCTCCGGTGAGAGGAAGTATTAGGGTAAACTTCAGCCAGAAAGCCTGGTGTGGGTAAGGATGTGATAGTCCCTGGTGAAAGACATTTAGTCTTGGTCAGCAGTGACAAGCAAGGCTCTAGTATAACTTGCTGAAGTTTAATTCACTGAACTTACTAAAGACTTAAGAGGAGCTGGACTGCCAATCAGGAAACCAAGGCAGGCACCCAAGCACATAAGTAAATCAACCCAGGCATCGAATAGTAGGAACAAGGGGGCAAAACCACTTCGGGTCTCTCAGGCTGGTGCAGACCCTGGGGCCAGCTGAGCTTTTCAGGGGATTAAATGCTCATAGTCGGCCAAGCTGGAGATGGAGATTGCAGGTGTTACGCAGACAGGACTTATGAAATGGGTTGAAAACAGAAAGGTCGGTAAGTGAAGGAAGGGGATGCATGAAGAAAGATAAAAAATAAAAAGCTGCTGCAGAAAGTATATGTTGTGATTCTCTCAACAGATGTGTTCATAACAAAAGTTTATTATTTTTACAGGAGTAGCCACAGATCTCCCTCTACGCTGGGTCTGGAGGAGGTATTTTGATCAGCTATCATCTCATGAGGAAAGTGAACATGTTTAGAAGCTTTCTCTTAAGGCAGTGCTCCTCAAAATAGGAACTCTGTATCCCAGGTTGATGTGTTCAGAAGCCTCCCCTCATATCCTTGAAGCTGGTAGTGATGTCCAAGTGCAGGCTTTTCTATTTTTTTGGTCAATACCTCCTCATCCTTTCCCCCCACCCCATTCTGGCAGTCAGGAAGGTGCTGAAAGGAAGGTGCTTGCCAAAGTCAGACTTGAAGATTCATAATTTAGCCTTTGGCCGGGACGGCTGTGTTCATGAAAGAGCCAAGGATAAACCTAGATCAGACAAATGCCACTTTTTGAAGCCAAGAAATGTTAGAACCATGACCAGAGTATTATTCTAGAAAATATAGATTCTTGTCTTCTGTCACGTGTCTGTGATGCTTCATGTTTCATATTTACTTAGTATGTGTGCGTGTGCGTGCACAAGACTAGTGCTATATGTGAGAGTGAAACTAAATATGCGAACCTGTGTCCTACAGTGGTTGCCTCCTTGATTCCTTGACGTGAATTCCCAGACCAAGCCATCTCAATAGTTCTGATTTCTTCTATACACCCATCCCGCCCTGGTTCTTCACATCCAAAGAAGGAGCCTAAGTCTTACTTAGTCATGTAAGTAACTTTTACTCTCTAAAAGGAAACTAATATTTATAAAGCACCAAGAAGGCATTATTTCATTTAACTCTAAAAATCAACAAGATAGGTATTATCGTTAATTTTATCAATGAAGAAACCTTAAGGATAATTCATTTGTTTATGATCTTACAACTATTAAGTGGCAGAAACAATACTGGCATATAAGGGAGTGTGTTCTCAATACTCATGTCCTTCCTATACCTTCGTATGTTAGTGATCAGAATTTACTAATTCTGATTCGGAATCAAAATTCTTTTGGAGCTATAAGGGGAACAAAGTGTACCTTACAAATAATCCAGAAAACACAGGATTCGATCAAATGCAACCTAGCTAATTTCAGGGCAAATAACTCTTTCTCCAGCCACTCCAGCCACTCTCTCTCCACCAATTTGTTTACACATGCTAAGAGGAAACAGGAAAGAAAGAAAGAAGAAAGAAAGAAAGAAAGAAAGAAAGAAAGAAAGAAAGAAAGAAAGAAAGAAAGAAAGAAAGAGATTTCTTCAACAGTGTATTGGGGCAAAATCTAATTCATCTTTATCCATTTTCAGAACTTGGTAGAGACTAGAGGCAAAGAGGAGCTAATGTTTCATGAATATGGAATGCTCGGCTAGAGGAAAATTAATTAAAAGATTGATCCTTTACACTTATATTTGGCAACCACAATTTTCAAAAGCACATCAATAGAGAAATGTGATCCTTTAGACATCAGCTATCTTAGAAATAAACAAAATTAAAGAATCGGAATTTTAAAATTTGCATGTACCTTAGAAATGATCTTAGCTAATAATTTTCAAACCTATGGAATCCTCAGGATTCTACGGAAATCCAAAACCATGGGAGGGGTGAGGGGTGGGAAAGGAGTGTCAGAGGAAATCAATGAAAATGAGTGAACTCCCAAACAAGAGTTAAAAAAAAAATTAACTTCTACAAGCCTTTTCTCATTAGTAACAGAGTTCTAATCTTATTTGTGATGGTTAAGTACCCAGCTCAAAAGACTACATTTCCCAATCTCCCTCATAGAGAAGAAACTCTGGCCAATGAGATGACAAAAGAGGTATTACATGAGATTTCTGGGAAGACTTCTTGAAAGGTAAGGTTACCCTTTTGTCCGCCCTTCTCAGCTGTGGCCTGGAATGTGCAGGTGATGGTTGGGATTCCAGCCTTCAACTTGAACTCTGGGGGACATTGAGGATAGAAGCCATGCTTTGAGGATAAAGGAACTCAGAATGAAGAGCTTCAGTCGGAGATGACAGTATGGAGCCAACCATACTGTATCAGTCCCAGACTGCCTGTCTCCAGACCTATTTTAAGAGTGAAAAAATAAAATTCTGTCCTGTTCAAGCCAGTATTCATTCCTGTCAGTTACAACCAAAAGCAATTCCTAGTGATAAGCCACATTTAGCATATAAAAGATCAGATGTCCTAAAAATTGCCTTTGAGGTATCAGTTCTAAAGAAGTTAAACATTTATTCACTGTTCTTTTTGAAATCCCAATTTGAGTAACTTCCTAGCCATCTGGGTGCTCTTAATGAAGACTGTGTATAAAGCACGGACGTGCTCATGTTTCCAAGTGAACTTTACAAAAGAACAGGAAATTTTTATAAGCATTTTTGTGAAATTAAGTCAAGCAATATAAACTTATTCTCAGAAACAAGTAAAATCAGTCCACTATGAAAATTAGAAGTGCACACATTGCATAATTTAGAGATGATAGTAAAAAACACTCTTACATTAAATCAATATATTTTTATTTTTGGACAAAGCTTCACAAAAGCTTTAGAAGAAGAAACAGGTTGGGGCACCTGGATGGTTCAGTCGGTTGAGCGTCCGTCTTCGGCTCAGGTCATGATCTCGCAGTTTGTGAGTTTGAGCCCCGCTTCCGGCACTGTGCTGACAGCTCGGAGCCTGGAGCCTGCTTCGGATCCTGTGTCTCCTTCTCTCTCTGCCCCTCCTCCACTTGTGCTCTGTCTCTCTCTATCAAAAATAAATTTTTAAAAATTTAAAAAAATAAAGAAAGAACAGGTATAAGCCGCCCATGAAAATCAGCTATAAAGTCAAAAAGTGGTAGGAAAATATTTAAGGTTGTAAGGTTAAAAAAAGGAAGTACCCAAACAATACATTCCTGTGGATATGTCTTTTCACCAAGGATGCTCAAGGAAGGTTTGAATTTGGTTTTGAAGTGGAGATTATGGAAAAGAGAGTCTGACCACATGTCATGGTGAAAGCTGGACTCCACACCCCATGGCTATAAATCCCCCCTTCATTTGTGAAATATATGAGAATTGTGAATTGTATGTAAAATAGATGAAAAATAAGATCGCAGCTCTCCTTCTCCACATTGCCCCGAAAAAAACCCCAAAAGCCAACTCAACACCATGCCTTTCTGTTTTGTTTTGGTTTTGCACTGAGAGATTGTTTGAAGGAACACTTACATCGACATCCAGATTTCTCAACCTCAGCGCTGTTGACATTTGGACCGATAACTTCTTGTGGGATGCTGTCCCGTGCTCTGTAGAATGTTTAGCAGCATCCTTGGCCTCTATCCACCGATGCCAGGAGCAACATTCCCCCCCACAGTCATGATAATCAAAAATGTCTCCAGACATTGCCAGTGTCTCCTGGGGGCACGGTGTCGGGGAGCCGCCCTCCTGAGGACCACTGTTTCGGCTGTGTTTTACTTCCATAAAAGGTTAGAGAGAGTGCCTGATGTTAAGCGAGATTGAAGCAGGAAAAGAATGAGAAAAGATTCCAAGCACTCCTCCACCCAATTCTGTAAAACCTTTTTCTCTTAGACGAGTGGGACAGCGACAGCAGCGATGGCCTAGAGAGGCCCCCCCGCCACACGTCCTTCACGTGCAAGAACACGTTTCTCTGCTCAGGCACTCCTGATGGCCAAGCTGTCCTGGGCATGGTTAGAGCAAGGGAAACCCTCTCCCTGCTGACAAGTGGTCTCTTTTTCCCTTCCCTTTGGCCTCAGGGCACTTTCTGGCAGAGAAGGAAAAAAGGCCTAGACATCCATGAGTGGAAACACTGCAGTCTTTCTTTTGGCCACGTTGGCTCTGGCTCTAATGAAATTACTTGCAGTTACAGCAAAAGGACCCCCAACCTTCTCAAAGAGTCCACTGACTATACTGGACAGTCTGTAGCTTCTCTTTCCAGGGCTGCTGCCGAGTGAATGTTTGCTAAAACATACACGGGCTCTGATTCAAGACGAAAATTACGTATTTACTTACTCCTTCCTCTAGATTCCCGACGGGGATGACCTAAGAATGCAGCACAGGTAAAAATTTACATTGCCATTAGAAACTACAGAAGTGTCGCATTCAAGTGAAGCGCCAGAACTATTAACAGAATTCTGCAAGAAATAAGAAGCTGGACTGAAAGGAAGGCCAATTCATGTGAGGGTCACCATATGAAGAGGGAAAAGCCCAGCCAGAGACTATATGGAAAGGATCTTCCGGGTCTCCTGGGGCAGTAGGTGGGGAAAATGTAAAGCTTACGTCTCTAGGTAATGCATCTGTCAATCAAGGATCACAGAGTGGAGATTCTAATAAGAGGCTAGCTCCCAGCTTACATTTGACAGTGAGGAATGCAAAGTGAAGTATACACCGTTATTACCCATCAACCCATTCTGTCTTTCCCTCCCCCCATCTTTGTCTTCCTTTTTTCCTTCCTTCCTCATATATTTTCATCTTTCCTTCCCTCCTTCCACCCTTCTTCTCCTTCCTCTCCTCTTGCCTTCCTTTTCCCCTCCCCCTCCTCCTCCTTTTTCTTCTTCCTCTTCTTCATCTCCTCCTCCTCCTCCTTCTTTCTTCTTTTCTTCTTTTCTTCTTCTTCTTCTTCTTCTTCTTCTTCTTCTTTTTCTTCTTCTTCTTCTTTTTGTGTATCAGCAGACAGTCATTGAAAGCTTACTGTTGCCAGACACTATTATAAGCATTGGAGATATAACTATATACAAGATAGTATACATTATACTATTTGTTCTCTATTTGGTAAGACGAGTTGGAAGGCAGAGAACAAAACTACCACCCGGATAAATTTTAGTTGCAGTGAAGGCATAAGCTGGATAGAAAACAGAATGCCACTAAGTCTTCTTCATTTGGGTCCCACCAGATCACGGCGGAACCAAAAGGAGTATTAGAGAACCGGGGGAGGGAGTAAGGTTTCCACTCCTGTCCCCACCACTCAGACTAGGAAAAAGATGCTTCTACATAAGGGAAGACAGTAAAGGGAGAGCCTAAGAGGGAGAGTTCCTTGGGTTCCAGAGCAAGGAGTCCTGTGCTCTTGGGAGATCCCAGGAAACAGCCAGATCCAGAGGAGTAGAGTCTATGGAGTGTGTCACAGGCAGATGGGGCATTCCTGGTGAAAGATCATGGGAGCACAGCTGACACCTGGGTGGACTTACCCTGAACTTAGATACTATGCTGAGGAAAGAATAACGTTATGAATTAATGGAGTTTAAATTTCTACCAATCTGGTGACATAAGACATTATATCTTCTGTCCAGTTTTAGAAAAATTCAGAAAAGTTGTCCATGCTGCACACACTAAATTTGTAAACTCAGATTCATACAGCTATATTCATAAGTCTCTCTTATCTAAAGTAAATTAATAAATCACAAAAAAATCCTTTCCTAAATCCCACATCTCTCTCTGCTATCACTCATTCACTTCTGTTCACAAATTTGTTAAACATATTCTTTTTTATTTTTTTTTATTTTTTATTTTAACATTTATTTATTTTTGAGACAGAGAGAGACAGAGCATGAATGGGGGGAGGGCCAGAGAGAGAGGGAGACACAGAATCTGAAGCAGGCTCCAGGCTCTGAGCTGTCGGCACAGAGCCTGATGCGGGGCTCAAACTCACGGACCGCGAGATCGTGACCTGAGCGAAGTCGGACGCTCAACCGACTGAGCCACCCAGGCGCCCCAGTTAAACATATTCTTTATTAGCTACTGCAATTTCCTCCCTCCCTACACACTCACCCTTCAACCAACTCCAGTATGGTTTCTGTTCCTGTTATCTACCAGGAAAACATTTATTAAAGTTCTTGGTGACTTGTAGGCTCCTAAATGCAGTGGGTACTTTCCAGCTTATTTCATTTCATTGTATTTGATCTTTAAACAGCATTTGGCACTGTTTTTGGCTCTCCTTTTTGAAACTCTGGCTTTCCTTGCTTTCGTGACATCACACTCTCCTGGGCTTTCCTACTGGCTCAATCTTCTCAGTTATATTTGTAGGCTCATCCCCTCCTTGATCATCAAATATTGGTATTCCTCAAGATTCAGCCCTAGGACCCTTCTCTTTTTACTCTGTCCTCCCTCCCTGCAAGTTTGCATTCGTGACCATGGCTTAATGAAGCCATTGTTATATATCTATATCTATATCTATATCTATATCTATATCTATATCTATATCTATATCTATATCATCTATATCTATATCATCTATCTATCACCTATTAAATGACTTTCAATTTATATCTTTTGATCAGTCCTATCCTCCATACATTGGATCCTTATATCCAACCACTTATTTGGACCATTCTAGAATATCTCAAACATGTTCAAATTTGACTTTTTGATCTTCCATCCTGTGTAAACCTGCTCATCTTCTCTAGTCCTTTTATTGGTGATTGGCATCTATCTCTCCACTTCCTCCCATATGCATTCTTACTCTCTGGCTTTGGGTCATACTGGCTTTCTCTTTGTCTTCAAATGGGCCATGCTCTCTTCCCCATAAGGGTATGCTGTTCTATCTGGAACGTTCCCCCTTGCTGCCTTCCCTTCGATGTAGACTCTTCTTCTGATCTCCACTCAAACATTCCTCTGCAGGAAGTCTTTCCTGTCTTCGTGAGGACATCATTTCATTAGGCTCATCTGCTACCTGGCATCATAGCACCATGTTCCTTTTGTTTCATGTGATTGCACATTCATCAATCAGTATCTGACCCCTTCTCTCAATTATAAACTTCCTGAAGGCAGGGGCATTATCTGTTGCTAATCTCCATTTGACCCCAGTGTCAATATGCTTGGAATGAATAAAATAATTATCAGTAAAAGAGAGAACTGCTTTCCCCAAACTGAGTTGTTTGCCTTTTCTTTTTGATTTGTAGTGTTTTCACATGCGGACTTTTTTTTTTTTTTTTTTTTTTTGTGAAATCTACTGTGTCCATCTTTCCTCCTTTAAGGCCATTTTTAGAATGGCCTTTGCCACCCCAAGATTACATAAATATTCACCAAAATTTTCTTCCAGGACTTTTATGGTTTCATTTGCAAGATTTAATTCTTGAATCCATCTGGAATTTATTTCTGAAAGAAGCGAAATAGTGCCAGCTATTTTGTTTCAGAGCCAGTTCTTCCCAAATTGAAAACTTCAGCTATATCCAGTAGTGTGATGTCATTAGAGATAATAGGATTTAGAATCAGAAGGCCTGGATTTAAGTGCAGTTCCACCACTTGCTCACTGTACACATTTTAGCAAGTCATTTAATCTCTTTGCGAATTATCAGAAAACTTTACAGGAGGAAGACTCAGGGAAGACACAGTTCAGGAATCCTCACGAACAAAATGGCCATTGAAAAGGTAAGAGAGGGTGGCAGAGTGGCATATCGATTAAGAGTGATGAGCAGTGGGTGTTGTATGGCTGCGATGAATCACCGAATTCTACTCCTGAAACCAGTACTGCACTGTATGTTAAACTACCTAAAATTTAAATTAAAAAAAAAAAAAGAAAGAAAGAAAAGAGTGTGGGTTGAGTCAGACTATCTGAGTGGCAACCATTTTATCATCCACAAGATGACATAAAAACTGTAACTATCTTTATGCTTTATGGTGGGGCTTAAATACATTAGTGAATGTCAGGCACTTAAGGCTGGTGTCCATAAGCAGTAAGCGAGGGTCCTCATAGCAAGGGATGTCACCTTTTTAGTGAGGGTAGTGGAGAACAGGTCCGTCTGTGCTCTCTTGAAGGAACTAGGAAAGTAGGTAAAGTGTGCTACCTAAGGGCTAACAGGAATCTAAAGAACACGACGTAGAGCCGTCAGTTTCCTGGCAACACGACCAAAGCGATTCCCTCCCACCTCTGATTTCCTTTTGTTCTTGGAGATCTGCTGTGTGTGGTCTCGTCTTAACATGCACAGAGGTTTAATGTTTTCAAGTGTCAAGGGTGTGAGCTTATGAAATTCAGTACATTACTACCTCAAAGTTTATAGAAACCTGGTCCTTTGATATCGACACGTCTTAATAATATATCTAGACATGAATACCTCTCAAAAGAAAGTAATAAATGCCGGGGAAGTCTCCTTCCCCAGCAAGTGAGGTGGGGAAGAGTTACCTCATATGCCCACTGATAATGAACCTCTTCATCACCGTTTCGATCCCCTAAAGTGCAGAAGGAACTGGGGAGGTGGCATACAGGAACTACCTAGTATCACGGAATAATAAACACTGAGTCGCCGTTGTCACTTACCTTTTCCAGTCTATTTCCTTGGGTTGCAGACCTGACGTGGCCCAGACTCACATGACAACAGGCAGGGCCAGGCCAGGAGCTGCAGTGTCCACACACTGATTGAAATGATTAATGGAAGTGTATGTGTGTTTCACTGAGTTCCAACTAAGGGATTTATGACTGGCACTGGATTTAACACTGTAACTTATTTGAAATTGCTTATCATTTTACAGTGTGTCACATAACTAGATAGCATCAGTCACTCAAGTGAGGATATAATAAATCCATTTTATTGGTTTTGTTGGAGGTTTTTGTTTTGTTCGTTTTGTTTTCCCTTTCGTGCTGGGAAGAAAAATGTTTTCTTTCGTTTCGTTTTGGTTTGTTTTTCTGACATGGTTCACTTTTATAGCAGAAAACATCCAACAAATTCCCACAGGGAATTCAGGTGCTTATTTGACATTGATGATTGTAAGTGCAGTTGAGTAATTTTAATTTTATTAACTACAAGATAAACTTATAAACAGAATTCCCATTAGCAATTCCTATAATGTATCAATTCAGGGAAGCAGCCATTACTGGAACCTTGAAAATAACATGACTTTCCCCCCCACTTTTACCTCCCCCATCACCAGTTCAATGAGCGGGATTGTAGGTGGGGTGGGGGCAGGCATGAGTCTCGGGAGCGTTCTCTGCTACCCTGTTGAGAAAGACAATGCAAGCTCCCTTTCTCTGGTTCTCTCATGTTCGGTGATTAGTCCTCCATACCCATAGACCTCCTAGGGTGTGCAAGCGTGGTTTTCACTATATAGACTGTTCCAGCCAGATCTGTGATTCTTCTGTGCCAGCCTCCAGGCAGATAATTCAACTCAGCCCTCTGTTCTGCAGTGGGGACCAATTACATCAAATTCAGAGGCAGGAGTAAAATGCCCCATTTTCTCTCAGGTTCAAGCCATATCTTTCAGTCAAGGATTGGCAACAGCAAAAGCAATATTTTGATACCCCTCCCGTCCCCCACAAGCACCCAACCATTTGCTGGGTCGTGTTTCTTCTCTACCTATTGCCAGCCACAGAGAGAAAGTCATCATTAACTGGGACTCATGCTCTCATGACACGATATGATCAGTTTGCTCAATCCCAGGCACCAAGCAGAATCCTTGCCATTAAGGTCAGCAGCAGAGAAATGCCAGTTGACCACATGACCTGCCATTTGAGTGGAAACAACAACAACAACAACAACACAACACTACTCTAACGCAATCAATTTCAGTTATTGTGTCTTGATGTTAATTATCTGAAACAGCAGAAAATCAAATGTTATCCTAATTTCTACTCAGAACCGAGACAGGAGTCAGATCCCATACAAGGAACATTGACCCAAAGCCGGAGAAACAGGCACAAAATCACTAATTGACCTCCACTGAGGGGGGAAAAAGAACGACAAAACATTCTTTTCTCTTTTGTAATTTTTCTCTCTTGAGTTTTCTTTCTCGATTTTCGGAAGAAGCGTCCTCAGATGGGATATTAGTGCTTTTTAATTTTAGATGAGAATGAGTCACTTCTTTTTGGAAAACGGCTCCAGGCCATGCATGATTCCATTTCAGGATTTTGGATGGCTCTGTTGAGGTCTTCAGGCAACTGGCAACCCACTGGTCAAGGATTAGTGTCTGGCCCAATGTCACGCCCTCTAAGTTGCCACAGGCATGTCACAAATATACTCAATAGACCCAGGTCGGCACTGGCAAGATTTATTATTTTTATTATTTGTACCATTTACTTGAAGGCACTGTTTATTTTACTGGGAACGGGAACTATTTACATTTCGTCAGTTCTGTTAGTTTCTTGGGCTGCCATAACAAACTACCACAAACTCGGTGGCTTAAAACAACCAAAATTTATTCTCTCACAGTTCTTGAGGCCAGAAGTCCAAAAATCAACGTGCCCGCGGGGGCGTGCTCCCTCTGAAGGCTCTGGGGAAGAATGCTTCCTCGCTTCTTTTAGTTCCAGTGGCTCCAGGCATTGTTTGGCTTATGGTCCCAACCCTCCAATCTCTGCTCTGTCTTCACATGGCCTTTGTCGTGTGTTCTTCCTTCCTTACTCTTGTTTTATAAAGGCACCTGTCAGTGAATTTATGGTCCACTTTTAGCCATGTTGTCGTCATCAAGAGATCCTTAATTACATCTGTAAATATCCCTTTTCCAAACAAGATCACATTGACAGGTTCCCAGTGGACATGTCTTGGTGGGTCCCATTCAACACACCATGCCAGCTGTGTAAGGAGAAGATGTGGAAAAGTGAGTTAGCTGGCCCTGTATTTCTGATGTATTTCAATGATTTTGAGCCCCACAGAGAGCGCACTGCCTTTCTGAATCTTCCCAGTTGGCCCCATCCCAAATCTGCCTCTTGGCTGGGCAAATCTTGCACTGATTTCAGAAAGAGACACTTGAGGAGGAGATCCTACCATGGCATTCTGTGCATCCTGCCTTTCCCACAACTCCCTGGTTGAGTGTTCATTAAATGTCTCATGAAACTAAACTAATATGACAACCTCGTCCATTGTCCTCCCCGGGTAAAACCACCATGCTGTTTAACCTCAACACTCACCTTCCCACACCTATTCCCAAGTGTAGACCAAAGTACCGACTGACCTCATACAGCATTCACGACTGCCAACAACAAACGGACATGGAACACAGATCAGCAATCCTACCTTGTTTTCTAAGTATGCTTTCCAGGACAATATTATATACCTTCACTGTCCACAAGAATCCCTCCCCCAACACTCCTAGTAGTCGATCTTACTTCTCACTGTATTGATAATACTGAAACAGTCTTTCCATTCTGAAATGTACCACCTCTTTTCTTACCCGGACACTACTCCTTTCAGCTAGCTTCTCATAACCCCTTCCGAAGGACCTCACTGCTGCAATTAGCCCTTCTTTCAATCAGCTCTCTCTCCTCGGAGACTTCCTACCTCCAGGAATCAATCCTACTAGTGTTCAAGTATATTCTCGTAGCTCCAGTACCTATGAATAAACTCTCTCTTGGCCCCAAAGTTCCCTTCTGTTTTGTGTCCTTTTCTCCACTCCCCTTTTCAGAAATGCTTGTTTTGTTTTTAACTCATTTTCCTCAAATTTCATTTCCCATTACCCTATGGACATTATCCACATAAGAATCTCAATTCCCCTTTATGCCATCAATTTCACTGACCATCTCTGTATCCTTAGTGTCCTTAACTTTTATTTGAGCAATTTCCCTGTATTTTGCAGGTTTCTGCACATTTTTATAGGTTTCATCTTCTTCATTGTACCGGTAACTTCCTTTTTTTTTTTTTTTTTTTTGTTACATCTAATTTATGCAGAGATAAACTCCTACGGCCAATATACCTACCTCAGTTTTCCATTTGGGGGACTTGGTTTTAAAAAAAAAACAAAACTTGGTGGACTGCTAAATTATGCATGAATCCATTTTGGCAACAGCATTGAAATATTCCTCTGTCGTATAAAATCTACACATCATACAGAATGGTCACTGGGTTTTAGAATCTATTAGAGTGGTGAAAATGATCTTAAAAATTGGCAGGACATTTGTTTCCTGTAGAAGTGATTGGAGCATGACCTTTTGTACAAATCATATCGTTAAGTTATTTCCTTGGAGCAAGAGGGTCTAAATATATCTCTAATGGTACACATTTGTATGGCCCTTTACAGTTTTCAAGGAAATTTCATATCCATTACTTTATTTGATCCTTACAATAGCCCTGTAAGATACTGGTATTTATCTAATTTTCACAGACAGGAAGAATGAGGCTTCTAGAGTCTGTATGACTCACCCAACACCCTCCACCTAGTGCTCAACTTAAACCCATGGCCATTACCCCAGTGGCTCAACCTTGAGTGCACAATAGAATCACCAGGGAGCTTTCAGAAATCTCAACACCCAGGCTGCACTCAACACTAATCAAATCAGAATCTCTGGGGTGAGATCAAGGCACTATTATCTTTGAAAACTCTCCAGGTAATTTTCACATGCAACTAAGCTCGAGAAGCAGTACTTCAGCCCCTCGTTTCTGTAGCCCTACCGTCACTCCAGTTCAACTCCCGCTTGCTGTCATCTTGAAGACAGATCTTTTACTGCCGTTTAAAGGGGAAGATGACTTTCTTGGGATCGAGTTTCTTGCAACGCAGATATCAGCCTTTTATAAGGGGGGAAAAAAAGAAGGAACAATGTCAGTCACTTTAGATATGTAATTTTCTCCCAAGTCTCTGACGGATGTGCCTACGTCTGCATTGATGGGAAGATAAACAATGCCAAAAAGGGGTGTAGTGTGATTTGTGGGAAGTATCAAAACATTTGAACCTGCCTTGTAGGTTTGTGCACATCGTATGGATATTCATGCTCAAATTTACATTCAAACGTCTTAGGGATGCCATCAGCTTCTTATTCTTTCTAAACGAATTATAAAGTTGGCTCTGATATTGTGGCTCGTTTGTTTCTTTTTAATAGCTGGGGATAACCTTAGAATGGCTTGGGAATGAGCTTAAGTATCTTAACACTTGTCCTAGGAATGTACCCTACATACGTAAGGTCTGACAACTATTGATTGTAAAATTATTTTTACACCTCTCCCCTCTGAGGCTGCATTGGAAAAGGGCAATTGTTCTGCTGTGACAATGAAATGGCTCTGTTCCTAAGCATGCACTGGGGAGACGCAATGTTGGTAAAATGTTAACTGGCAGCATACTGAAGTTTTTCAATTATTAAGAGAGCATTTTCCTTGCAAAGTTAGGCCATGAATAAAAGGTAAGTAAAAGAGAAATATCTCCAGAGCCCAAGTACATTTCAAGGCTCATCGCAATATGATTGAAAGAAGAAGATAGAAACTGAATTAAAAATGATGATCCTTACATCACTTCTTAAGAATACCAGGTTACATTGTCACATTACATTCTGAAACCATTGCCTCAGTTTGCCATATGTAAAAATGGGGATCCACTTCTGAAACTTTATATGAAGTCTGGAGATTTTGTTTCTTCAGCACACGAGGAGCAGAATGAAATCGAATTTTTTGTATACGGTTTAAGTGAAACACATTCAATTACGATCATTTTGGTGACTGATTATAAGGCAGCTGTTGGAGACTAAGGCTCCGACCCGTTGTTTGTCTCTAAGAATTACACTAACCAAACAGACAACTTCTTCAGGAATGCTGTTTCCACCAGATGAACGCCCAGCTCAAGAACATGATTTCCTGTTGCATCGCATGAAGTCAAAATTCTTCACTCCAGTTTCTAAGGCACCATATCCCTGCAGCTGTTTCTTCCTGTTTCCCAGTAGGCACTCTGTTCCGGTCAGGCTACCTTCTCTGTGTCACCCCACCCACTTCCCTGCTGATCCCCGATCCGTGTCTTTGTGCATGCTGCCTTCTCCACTACAGTACCTTCTCTCTCCTCTCCACCTGAGGAAAGCAGTCTTTCTTCAAGGCACAGCTCAGTTCACGTCACTTCTGTGACACCTCTTCCAGCTGCTCTGGACCTCGCCAATTCCCTCAACCTTCATTATCTATGCAAAGTACAACCATGACCGCATAGTCTCCTGGTCCTTGCATTAAGAATTTTCTAGTTACGTGCAGGACCCTTGCTCCGAGGTACCAAGAAGAATGCATACAGATGCCCCATGTTGAGAAGTCAAAGCCCATAGTGCGTACGACAGACACTATGTTTCCTATATAAGGGCAGGGACAATAGAGTTTGTGTCCAGGTAATGTTTCTGTTACCACTTCAAAATGGAAGGAGTCCCTGAGGTAGATTTTTAAATGTTGGTGTGGTCGGCTGACCTTTTGTTGTCCAGAAAATATGTTGGATTCAACCTTCCTCAAAGAATAATCCATCTTTAAAATTCTGTGACTGGTTATCTTTTTACTGAACAGATGGACTTGTCCATTGATTTAGCACCATGTTGACATTATTAAATTCAATTAAGCAAACGGGTTGGTCCATGGTGTCCTTTTCTTCTCCCTGTGCACTTCTCTGAGTGACATTGTCCATATGTAGAAATGGCATGCCACGATCTCAATTGACATGTGAATTATGGCCTATCGTGGATTATTAGCAAATAGTCCAGGCTGTTCCTATCTCAACCCATCCTCCTTTTGTGATTCAGTATAGTCACCAGGGTGTGAGGAAACCACTACTGCTTGGCTCTGTTTTCTCCCCAAATCTGAGGTGACACTTCTTCCCCTGCTCCAACAACCTTTCAAAGCTACCATGTTTCTGCAAGGCAGGGGGGACCGTAGCTTCTATCACCACTATGAAATTCAATCAAGGGTAATCCGTGCCCAAATGGACCTGGTTTCTCAAGGGTGTAGCTCAGAGATGCTTATGAAGTAAGTTTGTCCCTGCCTCCAGCCCACTCTGCCCTACACTCTGTCCTCCAAGAGTAGGTTACAATTGATAGGTTAGAGGTTCTGAATCACTTCGGGAGATTTTGTTTGTTTCGTAGCAGCTTTATTGACATATAATTTGTAAAGTATATAATTCATTTATTTAAAGATTAGAATTCAGTGGCCTTTAGTCTTTTCACAGAGCCATGTACCCATCACCATGATCAATTTTAGAACATTTTCACCATTGCAGAAACAAACTCCAAACCCTTTAGCTATTACCATTCCAATCCCACCCTAAGCCCCAATCCTTCTCAGCCCTAAGCAACCACTAATCCACTTTCTGTCTCTATAGATTTGCTTATTCTGGATATTTTATATAAATAGGATCACATAGCATGTGGTCTTTTGTGACGGACTTCTTTCCGTCAGCATAATGTTTTCAAGTTTCATCCACACTGAAGCATGTATTGTACTTCATTCCTTTTCATAACCAAATAATATCCTATTATATGGATATGCCACATTATATCTACCCATCCATCAACTGATGGGCATTTGGTTTGTTTCCACCTTTTAGATATTGCAGGTCACGTTGCCATGAACATCTGTGTATTAGCTTTTATGTGAACCTAAGTTTTTAATTCTCTTGCCTATATATCTAAGAGTAGAATTTCTGAGTCAAATCGTAACTCTATGTTTCACTTTTTGAGGAATTCCCAGACTGTCTTCCAAAGTAACTCCACAATTTTACATCTCTACCAGCAATAAACAAGAGCTCTGATTTCCCCATATCTTCACCAACATTTATTGTGATCTGACTTTTTGATTCTAGGTGCCCTACTGGGGTGAACTTTCCTATTTTGATTTTGATTTGCTACTTGAGGGCTGATGGCGGTGAGCCTCTTTTCATGTGCTTGTTGATTGTTTGCTTATCTTCTTTGAAAACGTGCCTATTCAGGTCCTTTGCCCCATTTCAATTGTGTTATTTGTATTTTTATTATAGATATGATTTTTAAGTATTTTCTCCCATTCTATGGGAAATAGGTAGTCAGTTCCTCATCTTTGGGTTTATAGAATAGTCCAGCAAACTTCTTTCCCTACCCTTGATTTTAAATGCCAGTAGCAGTCTTTCTAGTCATTTTGATAACCCAAAATACTCCCATGTAGTTCCAAGTCATGTTTTTAAAACAGTATGATTCCCAAATCCCCAAATATTATGTTTTCAGCAAGGATGACTGTATCCCCTAAAGTCCTGACTTAAATTTCTAACTGCCTATGCCATTGAACCAGTCCACGTATAAATCCCACAGGCACCTAGACACTCAACACGTCCCCTTCTCCTCTCTGGTTTCCTTACCAAGACACTGTCCACTGTGCATTCTACCATCCACCACCATTCTCCATCTCTCTTCCTGCTCTCCTCCAACTCAATCGCCGTGTTCTATTGACTCCACCTCCTAAAAATCTCTTCACTTCATTCTTTCAAAGCCGTGGTCACTAACCTTTACCTGGGGGGGCTGTTGCAATAGCTTCCAATTGTTTCCCCGCTTCAGTGGCTTCATTGTCCAATCCAGAGTGACTTTTCTAAAAGGAAAACCCGATGAAGTGTACTTCCTGCTGAAATCTCTTCACTGGCTTTTTATCATTCTGGTGGCTCTGCCCAGCTGGTGGTTTGAGAACACTCAGGGATTTGATGGAAGGGTTCTGGAAAGGTCATGTCATTCACAACAGTGCCACCTGCTCCTTTCCAGTTTTATCAATCAGTTAATAGAGTAGGAAAATTTCTCAAAACTAAGCAAAAAATAATTCAATGATTTTAAATATTTTTCCCCTTTAAAGGGAACACTTTGCTAACTTCTCATTTCATATCAAGGGAATAGGTGTGCTGTGGCCGGTGAATTTCAAAGTGAACAAACTCATATCTCACCCATATTATCACTCCACTGAATCTTACTAGCCAAGATGGTTTGAATTACTTTTTTTTTTTTAATTTTTTTTTCAACGTTTTTATTTATTTTTGGGACAGAGAGAGACAGAGCATGAATGGGGAGGGGCAGAGAGAGAGGGAGACACAGAATCAGAAACAGGCTCCAGGCTCCAAGCCATCAGCCCAGAGCCTGACGCGGGGCTCGAACTCATGGACTGCGAGATCGTGACCTGGCTGAAGTCAGACGCTTAACCGACTGCGCCACCCAGGCGCCCCAACTTTTTTTTTTAACATTTTATTTTATTTTTGAGAAAGAGACAGAGTGTGAGTTGGGGAGGGGCAGAGAGAGAGGGAGACACAGGATCCAAAGCACAAAGCCAGGTGCGGGGCTCGAACTTAGGAACTGTGAGATCATGACCTGAGCCGAAGTCAGATGCTTAACTGACTGAGCCACCCAGGGACCCCTGTTTGAATTACTTTAAATCCTAGTCTTAGAGTTTTTGTATACATAATGGACCACTTATTAAAGAAAGCAAAAAAAAAAAAATACAATGTCAAAATTCAAGTTATGAGAAGAATAAAAATGGTAACGATTCTGCGATCTAATCTCAAATTGATCCTCACCAGATCTGTGGCTTGTTTAAATTACAGTTTGCAGCTGATTGAAAGTTTTTTTTTTTCAAAAAAAAGTAAAAAGAAGAAATATAGTAATGAGTATATTTAAATTGACCATTTATTGGATAAGAATAACACACAATGTTATCTAAGACCGTAAGTGAGACACAACAACCTAACATCTCCTGTCTCATCATGTAGAAACAAAAAATAAAACAGTTGTGTGTTGTTTTTTTTTTTTTTTAATTTTTTTTCAACGTTTTTTATTTATTTTTGGGACAGAGAGAGACAAAGCATGAACGGGGGAGGGGCAGAGAGAGAGGGAGACACAGAATCGGAAACAGGCTCCAGGCTCCGAGCCATCAGCCCAGAGCCTGATGCGGGGCTCGAACTCACGGACCGCGAGATCGTGACCTGGCTGAAGTCGGACGCTTAACCGACTGCACCACCCAGGCGCCCCAAAACAGTTGTTTTTTTAACCCTTGGTCAAGAAGACAGTTTTTGTCCATTTTTAAAGCAGCAGTAAGTAATTACATTTTAGTATACATGTTAGTACACATTCCGTTCCCAAACCAAAACAACTTTGCCATTTCTGATTTATTTGTCAACAAATTATGCTTTTTTACACAATTAATACAAAGTAAATCAAATCATACAAACCATTGTTAACGGGAAGAAGACAGATTTTGTCTTCGATAGAACTATTGTTAAAAGCATATTTTAGGAGAGCTTTACAGATCTAGAAGAGGCAAGAGTGAACTAGATTGCATGTCTCTCTGGTAGGCAAAAAAGAAAAAAAAAAAAGACGAGGGGTGAGAACCCACCCAAGCCTCCTCTTTTCCCAAAAACTCACAGAAAATTCCAGTTTCCTTTACACCATGCTATCAAAGGCTGACCGCATACGGAAAAGTGGTTTAGGCACTAGTTGCCTCATTCAATTTACACTTAAAGGATATAAATGCAGAAGGTTCTGCATTCAGTGTAGGAGAGTGAACTCCTAACAAAATCGGTCTCCCACAAATAGTAGCATAAACTCCGGTCAGAGAGACAATACAATCGCTTGAGGTTTGGGAAAACTTCACAAAGTCAGGGAGACTCGGGGCCCCACATGAGCTAGTCCGCCCCACCTTGCCCATCCGATTTCTTTTCACTCTCCCTCCGTACTTGTTCTTCTCCGGGCATTCCTGCCGTGCCCACCCGGAACCCTCTCCCCCATATGTGCTTGCCTCGCTCACATTCTCTGCATCATCTCACGAGCCCTTTCCTCACCACTTGGTAACAAATAACAACCCTCCAACCCTCTGCCTGGCCAGGACATCCTGCCACCTTACCCTGCTTGATCCTTCTCCATAACACCTGCGACCATCTGACATACCGCATATATTTGTTTATTGTTCCTTTTATCCGCGCATGCTTACTAGGATGCAGGGTTCATCCGAGCACCATGCTGGGCCATCCCCAGCACCTAGAACGGCACCTGGAACAAAGCAGTTAAAAAAAAAGTGTACACTATTTGACTAAAAGGATGAATATGAGGTATTCTGGAGAACTGGGGGTGGGGGAGGGATCTCATTTGATAGTCTGGTAGCAGAAAGTCTTTCCGGACACAGTGATGTCCATGGACAAAGGAATAATGGCTGTCAAGGTAGGAAGCAGATGTGATGACAGGCCAGTGACACTACTAGACAGACTGGAATGTGTCTGATGTTAGTATAAACTATAAAACCCTGGAGGGTCAAGCTTATACGTTTCTCACGCAAGTCCCTCAGATGAGATCCTTAAGATTCAAAATGTTGAATGACTTGCCGAATTCACATAGCAACCAGAGGAAACAAGGACTTTCTGATTGCTGGTCCAAATCTCTCCACATACACCCATACCCCCCAGCCTACCCTGCTGTGAACTGAATTGTGCCCCCCAAAATGCATGTGTTGACCCCCACTGTGACTGTATCTAGAGAGAGGACCTATCAGGAAGTAGTTAAGGTTAGACTAGGTCATAAAGGTGGTCTCTTTATAAGAAGAGACACCAGAGAGCTTGCGGTCTTGCTGTCCCCCCACCCGCAAACGCACGGGAGAGGCCGTGTGAGGACTGACAAGGCAAGGTCATAAGCCCGGAAGAGTACTTTCACCAAGAACTGAACTCTGTTACTACCTTGATCTTGAACTTCCCAGCATCCAGAATGGAAAAAAAATACACTTTTGTTCTTTAAGAAGATCCAGTCTGTAATACTTCGTTATGGTAGCCGAGCTGCCTAAGCCATGGCCTTCCCTCCTCTGTCACTGCCTCTCCACAAAGCGGGTGTCAAGCCACTAATCTATACGACCACATGGCTGTCAATCATGAGGAGGGGGTAGGGAATAGAGCTGAGAAGTGGGTTACAAATGATGTCTTTCCCACACCTTGCCATCTTTAGTCAGCTCACACTCTCAGAGCCTTCACAGGTGACTCACTCGACTAATTCAGCGGCTTAGTTTTGACATTCACAACAGCTAGCGGAACTATATCTACTTGAACACTTCAGGAGAGATTTCAACAGTGTTTTCCTATTGTCTCAGTCTTTGGGTACAAGCTGAATATTCAGACGGAGGCAGGAGCCGTCAGAAAAAAAAAAAAAGCTATCGTTTTCATTTTCGGTCTATCAGCACCCCCAAGTAATTCACCCAGTTCGAAAGCAATGAAGCATGGAGTTCACTTGCAATGACACAGATCCAGGCATATTAGTGCAATTATTTTATTAAATACTTTAGAGGACATTTCTTTTGTCTGGTGCTGTAATATCACCTTTTTAATTCGTGAAACTGAAAAAGAAAACTAGAGGCTCCATTCTTATTTTAGAAGAATCCCTGCCAGCAAAAATATTGGTATTTAAAGCCTGCGTTTGGAAGTAGGAAAGTGGAGGAGATTGCGTTAAAATTCAATCCAATTCATCCAAAGTTTATAAAATATAAATGATATGCAAAGCATCGGTTTCTCTGTGGGAAATGTAAGAAAACCTAAGGCGGGAGCTCTGCCCTCTGGTTAGAGGTATGTATAGGTATGTATGAGCCACGATGTTGGGTACAAACATCAAATTGTTCCTTCCCCATTCTTACTGAAGCGATTAGAAAGATTATGAGCATATATCAGTGCTGCAGTTCAAGAAAACATTATATATATGCCAGGAGCATTGAAGAAATCATTTAGGTACAGCAAGATGGGACTCGATGAAAAGAAAGAGCCATCTAGTATTCTGTTGCATGTCTAGAAAATAAGAGGGAGAGGGGCGCCTGGGTGGCTCAGTCGGTGAAGCGCCCAACATCGGCCCAGGGCGTGATCTCATGGTTCGTGAGTTCAGGCCCCGCATCAGGCTCTGTGCTGACAGCTTGGAGCCTGAAGCCTGCTTCCGATTCTGTGTGTCCCTCATCTCTCTGCCCCTAACCCACTAGCATTCTGTCTCTGTCTCTCTAAAAATAAATAAACATTAAAATAAATAAATAAACTTAATAAAAAAAATTAAAAAAAGAAAATAAGAGGGAGAGAGGAGCAAGACTGTATTAAAATCCTAGGAAGCGAAGAAACGAAGACGGGTACTGATGCGCTGTGAAGGGAGATGGAGGTATATTACCTTCAACGTGTGACATTAAGTGTAGTATTGAGTAGCTGAGTGAAATACTTCCACTCTACCAGCCAGCACCCGTGGGACGTCCTCCAGAGCTGGAGCCACAGAGAAGGCACACAAGAGGGACACACACCAGAGGCACTGCTCCACTGGGGATTCAGCATGGAAAGGCTCCATGCTAAGATGCCTCCCACCCAGCCCTGGCTCAGGCTTCTAGCCACTGTGCAATGACTGACACTGAGCAGGGTTGATGGCGTGGCAACAAGAAATCGCAGTGAAAAAAAAAGAAGCAACAACAATACAGAGGGAAGCTCGGCTGTCTTGTCTGCTTTCCACTAAAACTGAAGGATTGAGAAAGAAATTGAACTCTTCATTCTTACATAAAGCCATGAAATCCTAACTCTTGAAGCCAGTCTTGGGCAAACCTCGACCTCCCTCCTGAAGGGAGAATAAACAGAAGCCATTGAAACCTTCGTATTTTATAACAAGAGGAACTAACGTCACCTTCTGAAACTCATGGTTATTATTAGAAACAGATATTTTAAAGAAATTGTGTCATCTTCATTCTCCATTTCAAAAGGGCACTGTAAGTATGAGATTCAAGTGGGTGTTCATCGGAAGGAAATTATTCGAGATCAGGAAAGAGAAAGGTGATGGGAACTACAATTTCAGAATTCAGAGATTCGGTGTAATATTGAGTAACTGTAGAGGCTACAGAAGTCCTAAAAAAGTTTTTTTAATGTTTATATTTATTTTTGAGACAGAGAGAGACAGAGCATAAGTGAGGGAGGGGCAGAGAGGGAGACACAGAATCCGAAGCAAGTTCCAGGCTCTGAGCTGTTAGCACAGAGCCCGATGCGGGGCTGGAACTCACAAACTGCAAGATCATGACCTGAGCCAAAGTCGGATACTCAACTGACTGAGCCACCCAGGCGCCTCAAGACTGTAGAGGTTGTAACTGGTGAAGTAGAAGACGAGCTTGAGAAATTCTCTAACAACACAGAAGAAATGAGAAATAATGAATAGGATACAAAGTATGAGACCTGAAAAACAAGGTTTTACAAGATACAAAAGAACAGAATAGAACAATAATAATTTAAAACAAAGCAAAACAACTACAGAAAAAAATTGACCTAAACTGAAGTAAACCTGTGTCTGTGGGTAAAAAGAGCTCATGTCTACAAGGTCAAGATCAAAGAGATTCTAACAATAAAAAAAAAAAACAAAAAGCTTTAAGGTCAAATACCATCTCCAAATGGCATCCAGATGAAAAAAAAAATCACATTCAAAGGAATGAAAATCAAGATGATCTCTTTGCAACACTAGACACTTGTAAGACAGTGAAGCAACATCTATGGAATTTTCAGGTAAAATATTGTGATTCCAGAATTCTGCACTGGTAAAAACAACAGAAAGACATTTTCACATCTACAAGGGATCAAAAAGTATACCACCCATATATTGGCAGAGAATTTACTCAGAAGGACATAGCAACAACTCGCCTATATTAACTCATAAAAGGAAATAAAGTAGCATAAAAAAGGCCACTAAGGCCTGAAACCAAGTCATAGACACGTGAATTAAATTATAATAATTAATACAAGGGTAAAAATTTTTTAAAGAGATGATTCATAATATAATATAGCCACTTGGGTCTAAAAACCCCACAATATATAAATAAAATTTGAGAGGTAGAATGAAGAAGAGTAGAGGTACTGGTGATAAAAATATAATACGAAAATTCCTCATCTCGTATGTGTCTGGAAATCAACTCTTCCAAGTTTTCTTTGATTTTAGGAAAAGTAGTTTTAAATATGATCATTTTTAAAAACTTAAAGGCAACCAATAATAGAATAAAATATTTTAAGTATATAACTTCTTTGTCATTATAGAACAAAGAAAAGGCAAAAATAACTCCTGTAAATAAACATGGTATGAAAAATAAGCAAAAAACCAAAAATAATGTATATAAAACGTCAAAAAGAATGAAAAACACTCAAAACCATTAATATAGAGTGTAAACCAAGATGGCAATCGTAAGCCCACACATATGAGAAATGACAACAAATGTAAATAGGTACACTTTTCTACTAAATGACAAAAAATATAAAACTATGTCGCAAAATAAAGGCCAATTATATGCTGCTTATAAGAGACAAATACAAAAGAGATACAAAAAGTCAAAAAATTTAAAATGACAAAGACATATCGAGCAAATACAAACCACAGAAATTTTAATATAAAATGGAAAGAAACCCAAATCGGAAGAGTATATAGGAAAAAGTCATTTTACATTGGCAAAATATACAATCCATAATTTAAATATAACTATCACAAACTTATTCTCTGCCTCATAATATTGCGCCCAAACATATAAAGCATAACCTGCTACAAATACAAATAGAACTAACAGAAATGAAGGGGGGGGGGGGTAACTTCAGACCTAAATCCTCTATGATGGATCAGTATACAAAATATAGGGGATTTGAATAATATCCGTACTAAGACGGATTAAATAGATATGGTAACAATACTACTTAAACATAAAAATACCTTCTTTTTCAAGCATGCACAAAAAAGTCTTGTATCGAGTTAGAACAAAAACCAACATAAAAAGAGACGAACAGAAATTGTACAGACTCTAATCTGTGACAACAACACAGTAAAATTATCTTTAGCAACAACAACAAAACCCCACAAACCAAAAGTATTCTCAAACTCCTGGACATCAAAATGCGGTGTTCTAAATAATTCGGAAGTTGGTCAGAGATGAATACCACCCTATTCCAGACTATTTAGATTACAATGATAATGAAAACACTACACGTGTCAACATTTACGACATGTTGCTTATACTCAAATGTGTTCTTCCAAAATTTTGAAGAACAAATGATTTCCCCGTGGTCTAACCTGTTCCAGAACATGGCAAAAAGATGGAAAGTTGCCCGATTTGTTATATGCAGCTAACGTGCTCTGATTTCCAATTCTGAACATGACAGCACTCGAAAGAAAACTCTTGTGAAGGTAAGCAAATAAAATTTAGCAATGATTCAAAAGAATGATTGGCCATAGTCAAGGAAGGCTTAACTAAAGAAAGCAAGGCTAACTTAATGTTAGGCAATCTGTTGACATAAATCATATCAATAAAGCAAAAAGAGAAAATCCATACAGGGGTCTCCTTAGGATGAGGGGACAAGGCTGAGGACAAAGTACAAGGTAGGACACCCTCCCCCCTCTGCCCCAGGTGGGATATGTGATATTCCTCAGGCACTCCAGACTGCCCAGGAACAAAGGAGAGGGGAAAACAAATGTTTAACTGATAGAGATCACAGTCTTGCACGAGTCCTGCAGTCTCCATCAGTTCACAAATATCAGTAAATTACAAGAAAAAGGCAACATTATCAATAGCCTAATCTCCAGAAACCCATAGACTCCGTTTCCTGGAGCCCCAACATCCCCCCTCCATAGTGATGTGGGAAACAAAGGCAAAAAGGAACCGGCAGGTAAAATTAAATTTCCTTCTAACCTGCAGCCCATTGACAAATACTTGAGGCAAATGCAGAGTGTAACATGTCTCCCTACTGTCCTACGGTTAATGCCTCACAGGAGGGAAAACAACCTTAGCTTGACAAGGTATCTTAGGAGTCCTCTTTAGCATATCAAAGTCCTTCTGGAGGCCTCTGATTTGCCTTTGCTTCCCCAACTCCACACTATATAACCAGTCATTCTTCACAACCCCAGGGCAGCTCTTTCTGTCCATGGATTCTGTCTCCCTGCTTTATAATAAAATCACCTTTTTGCACCAAAGACGCCTTTCAAGAATTCCTTCTTGGCCATGAGCTCCAAACCCCCACCACCCCAAAATGTCATCACTTAGAGGCAAAAAAATAAAAAGAAAAAAAGAAGAAGATAATATTCAACATCTACCCCTAATACAAACTTTAAATAAAGAAGCAGAGAAATATTTCTTCATTAACATAATAAAAACATTTAACTCAAGCTAACAACCAATATCACTTCTATAAATTTATTGAGCATTGCTTGGCATTTTTTTTTAAAGAAAGAAAATAACAGTTTAGATAATGCAATTTATAGTATCGTAAAGTTACATTTTGTGTGTTTTTAAACACTAGTAATACATACACTGTGTTACTGCATTACTGTACGGGTTTATTTTATTTTATTTTTTTAATGTTTATTTATTTTTGAGAAAGAGAGACAGAATATGAGTGGGGGAGGGACAGAGAGAGAGGGAGACACAGAATCGGAAGCAGGCTCCAGGCTCCGAGCTCTCAGCACAGAGCCCGAAGCGGGGCTCGAACTCACGAACCATGAGATCATGACATGAGCTGAAGTCGGACGCTCAACCGACCGAGCCACCCAGACGCCCCAAGTACTGGTTTAAAAGCCACATACGATGCAAACATTTTATGGGCACTTCAAGAAATTCTGAAGGATTAATTTTGCGTATATTTCATTTGTGTCCTTTTTGTCCAACTTGAGCACTTCATGCTCCTTACCCTCATCATAGCTGATTCCTCTTGAATGTGTGCTTCCTCTCAGTAATCTACGTGCTCATCTTTCACTGATTTTCCCAGGAATCTTTCCACAGGGGCTCAGCTCATAGTAGTAATAGTAACTCTTTATATTTACATCAAAACAATAAGAACCTTCAACCAAAGTATTTCATCAAAGTAGAGCATTACAAACACGGGCTTCCTGGTGTTCTCTTACTCTATTTCAAAGACGTGGATGCCAGAGGGCTCCCTTTCCACAATGATTAAGAACAGAATCAGAATCGATTCCCTCTTTAACAGCTTATTGTTTGCATTAGGAAAAGCAGTTGAGCATCCTTGTTAGAGTTGAGCCATGGGACCCCCTTCAAAACCATTTTTAAGAAAGTCAACACTCCTTAGTCTGCAAGTGAGGACTGATAAATATTACTAATTGTACATCCATTCTCTGCGCAGAGCCGGGGTTGCGCCAGGCGGCCCACACTTCTGCTGGGCACACAATGCTTCGGCGGCACATAAAAGACCGGAAGTGGTCAGGAGCTACCGCAGTAAGAGAAGAGAATTTGGTGGAGTGAGTTGGAGGAGAGTAGGTAATGATGAAATTTGAAGTCGGGTTCGCGAGCAAATGGCTAAGAAAGAATTCTCGAGATGTCTTTGGTACGAAAAGGTGATTTTATTAAAGCACGGGGCCAGGACCCGTGGGTAGAAAGTGCTGCAAGGGGTTTATGAGGAGCACTTGACTATACACTTTCAAGTTTGTGGAGGAAGGCGAGGTATAGATAACATAGGTCTCCAAAGAATTTCTGGATGCTGAAAGCAGGGTCTCACAGGACCCTGCAGGTTTAGCTGTTGTCAAGATAAAGTTGCTTTTAGTTTTTAAGGAAGTGTAAACATTAAGGCATTAAGGCAGCTATAAACGTCTCCTGGGGAATGTTAGACACTGCAGGCCTGTGACATCTGTCAATGAGCGGCAAGCTATAAGGGAATTTAATTTAAACTACATTTTTCTTGCCTTTGTTTCCCTCATCAGGTAATAAGGGTGTGACTAGTAATACACGAGGGGCGTGTAAGGCTATCCACTGTATGATTCTGACGATATGGCATTTTGGAAAGGGCAAGACTACGGACAGAAGAAAAAGTTTAGTGGTTGTCAGGGGTCACGGTGGAGGGAGGGAGGAATCGATGGAGTATGGGAGATTCTTAAAGCGCCAAAACTATTATGAATTACACTGTAATTATACAGTAAGGATGGACACATGTCATTATACATTTGCCAAAACCCATAGAATGTACAACAGCAAGAGTAGACGCTAATGTGCACTATGGACTTCAGTTAATAATAACGCGTCCATGTTGGTTCATCAGTTGTATTAAGCAGATACACTAATGCAAGATGTTAATGATAGAGGGAACTGGGGAGTGGGTACTGAGGGGGGGTACTGTGGGTACTAGGGATACTGTGGGAACTCACTGCTCCGTTCTTCTGTACACCTAAAACTGCTCTAAAAAGTAAAATCTATCTCCTCCTCCTCCTCCTCCTCCTCCTCCTCCTCCTCCTCCCCCTCCCCTTCTTCTTCTTCTTCTTCTTCTTCTTCTTCTTCTTCTTCTTCTTCTCCTTCTCCTCCTCCTTCTCCCCCTCTCCCTCCTCCCCCTTTTCTTCTTCTTCTCCTTCTTCTTTTTCTCCTTCTCCTCCTCCTCCTCTTCCTCCCCCTCCTCCCCTTCTTCTTCTTCTTCTTCTTCTTCTTCTTCTTCCTCTTCCTCTTCCTCTTCTCCTCCTCCTCCTCCTTCTTTTTTAATGGATGAGTAAAAGGAAGATCCCACAGGGATAATGGGAGAAACCAAAATAAGAATGGAAGAGGTTTAAAGGTCAAGGTGAGCTCAGACCCAGGTGACAGGTTTCAGGAATGTTGAGAAGTGAATCAAGAATGATAGGGGTGGGAAGTGAAGAGGCTGATCTTCACAGAGAGGCAGATAGAGGCTCCCAGAGCACAGAGCGGCTCCTCTTGAAAGCAGCATCCTTCTACTTAAGCTTCCTCATTGTACAGAAGCTGAAATCATCAACCAGCCGTGAAATCGGTTGAGATGCTTGTATAATTCACTTAAATGTATTTGACAAGGTAGCGTTAGTTGTAGTATGACTGTAAAACGTGTGTCAGCCTAGTTTCTTTAAAAACGCGGATTATTGCTCGTTGATAAAGCTGCATACGGATCCTCACTGACCAGTAGTGACCCAGGTGTTTGTTTCACTAGTCAAAGTGCTAATGACAAAGAGACAGGTGTAGTTTTTAAAGTTCTAAAATCTTAGAATTTGGAAAAAAAAAGTGGGGGGAAGGGATTCTACTCAAACCTGGAAAAAACTAGAATTCAATGAAATACATTGGAAATGGTAAGAATCGATAAAATAGTTTCTGTTTCTATGCGTCTGTGTTGTTTAACTTGTTCTGTCTTGTTTGCATTACATTTTAAAATAGTTTTTATTAGCCCGTTGCTCCATCTCAAGGACTCTTACTCTACCTTTGCGAAACTATGTGAAAAGTCATCTAAGAGTTTATAATGGGCTCTGTGCCCTTCACAGCCTTCTCCCCACCCATGGGTGAAGCCCTGAGCGGGATAGCGTGGAGTTTTGGCACATATGTTTTGGAATTGGCAAGCCGGGGATTCAAATCCCAGATTCTTTTGTTTATTATGTGACTTTGAGCAGAGTCTCTCAACTGTTTTTGAGCCTCAGTCCTTGTGTTAATCAGAGTTCCCCAGATAAACAAAACCATTCATATATGAAATGAAGAATTGGCTGACATAACTGTGGAAGCTGAGAAGTCCCGTGATCTGCTGTCTGCTGGCTGAAGACCAAGGAAAGCCAGTGGTGTCATTCTAGTCTGAGTCTGAAGACCTGAGAGCCACATGGTGTAAATCCTAGTCCCGTGGCAAGAGAAAAACCAGTGTCCAGCTCAATAGGGAGGCAAGAAATGGGCCAATCCTCCCTTTGGCTTTTGGTTCTATTCAGGCCCTCGATGGATTGGATGATGCCCACCGACGCTGAAGAGGGCAATCTACTTCACTCAGTCTACTGATTCAAATGCTAATCTTATTCAGAAATACCCTGACAGACACACATAGAAATAGTGTTTAAGGGGCGCCTGGGTGGCTCAGTCGGTTGAGTGTCTGACTTCGGCTCAGGTCACGATCTCACGGTCTGTGAGTTCGAGCCCCGCGTCGGGCTCTGTGCTGACAGCTCAGAGCCTGGAGCCTGTTTCAGATTCTGTGTCTCCCTCTCTCTCTGACCCTCCCCTGTTCATGCTCTGTCTCTCTCTGTCTCAAAAATAAAAATAAAAATAAACATTAAAAAAAAAAAGAAATAGTGTTTAATCTGAGCACACCATGCCAATTTGACCCAGTCAAGTGGACACATAAAATTAACCATCACAGGGGCAGCTGGGAGGCTCTGGCAGTGAGCGTCTGACTTTGGCTCAGATCATGATCTCGTAGTTCGTGAGTTCGAGCCTCGCGTCAGACCGCCTGCTGTCAATGCAGAGTCTGCTTCGCATCCTCTATCTTCCTCTCTCTGCCCCTCCCCTGTTCACACAAGCTCTCTCACTCTCTCTCAGAAGTAAATAAAAATTAAAACATTTTTTTTAATTAACCGTCACGTTTCCTTATCTACAGAAAGTACTCTGTAGTGTAGGGATAAATGAGTAATTCATGCATGGTTCCTGCCACAACGTCTGCTTGTGTCCCCCCTAAAATCCACATCTTCAAGCCTTAATCTCCGATGTGATGGTTTTTGGAGGTGAGGCCTTTGAGACACAATTAGGGTCAGATTAGGTCACGAGGGTGGAGGCATTATGCTGGGATTAATGCTCTTATAACAGAGGAAGAGACACAAGACCTCTCTTTCCACCATGCGGGGACACAACAAGAAGACAGCCATCTGCAAATCAGGAAGAGGACCTCATCGGACACCAGATCTGCCAGCACCTCAATCTTGGGCTTCTAGCCTGCAGAACTGTGAGAAATAAATGCCTGTTCTTGAAGCCATCCAGTGTGTGGGGTTGATTATCGCAGCCGGAACTGGCTAAAACAACAGTGGACACGCAGAAAGTGCTAAAGAAGCGCTGACAGCTACTCTGTGCCATCCCCTGCCTCTATTTTCCAGCACCTTTCCAGAGAATGTCTCCAGAATGCCCTGATTATCTCTCTTCCTGTCCCTGCTTGGTTTGTCTCACCATCTCCATCGGAGCTCCATCGCCGTGGGTCTGGACTGAGCACTTCGCAATCTTTTTTTGGAATGATGCTTGATTTGGCAGCCTGCTTAGTTCTTTTTTTTTTTTAAGTTTTTTTTTTTTTCAGTTTATTCACTTCTTTTGAGAGAAAGAGTGCACACAAAGGGGAGGGGCAGAGAGGGAATCCCAAGCTGACCGCGCAGAGTCCTGCGGGGGGCTTGATCCCACAAACTGTGAGATCATGATGTGAGCCGCAATCAAGAATCGACTGATCCACCCAGGCGCCCCAGCTCCTTTAGCCCTTGATTCTTATTTGCCTCTGGCAGCAATGTCTTCACTTCATGGCCAGTGGCTGCAAGACTAGCGCTATACTTTCCCACCTTCATCCCCTGGCTCCTGAAACCTGAGTGTGAGTCAGATCCTACCTCCCAGGAAGCAGTTCAGGCACAACATTTCGTACAAACCGTCTGTTACAACATTCACCTAATAACGAGACTTCAGAGAAATATAAATATCCAACAACTTGGGGAATGCTTAAACAGATCACGGGGCATGAGTATGGTCAAATACTATGCAGCCTATACAAACATGTTTGAAGAGTTTCAAACAAAATGAAGACAGTGTTTTGCTACAGTCAGATGCGGGGGTGGGGAGTTTTACAAAGACCTGTGTGTGATTCTGTCTCCTCCATTCATTCCCTGTGTGACATACGACAGGTTGTCTAAACTCTTTGAGCCTCAGTTTCCTCATCTGCTGAATGGGAATGGTGACAGTTACCTCTTAGGATCACTCTGATAGTTCAATTAGATAACATATGTAAAAACTTTAGCAGTAAACTATGCTAGTAAGAAACACCCCCGAATTCCCATGGGCTTAAAAAGACAAAAGTCTATTTTTTGCTCACATCTCGAGTCCAGCAAGGGTTGCGTGGGGTCTGTGCTCCAGACCATCCTTGACTGGGCAGGCGGGCTGACAAAGCCTCTGTGGTCTGTAACATCACCTGACACCATGGCAGAGGGTAGGAAATGAGCAAATCATGAATCTGATTGTAAGTTTCTGTCTGCAATGCCTCATGCCTATGCCCAACTTCAGGGGACAGAGAATTGCAGTTCTACCACATATGTGAAAGAAAGAAACCCAGAAATGTAGGTAAATGATGCAAAGGTAGGCCAATATCACAAGTACCTATTACAGCGCCCACGCCTAGAGGTTTTCTATAATAATTATATGTACATAACACTCTACACTTTTGCATGTAAACGTTTGAAATGCTTGAACGTGAGAACAAGATGTTACCATATTAGCAGCGATGACTTCAGATAATCAGATTACTGATGGTCCTTTTCTGCTTCTATATTTATGCCATAAGAATTAATTTTCTATCATGTGTTTATATTACTTTTTAAATGAAGATAGATGAAGAAGACTAATCTGTATTTCTGTGTATGCTTAGCTGTTTTCATCAAGTTTTTAAAAGCATAATCGAATTTAAAAATCATTAATCATAAAAAAAAATCATTAATCATGAGTCTGGGAGATTAGCTGTTTCAAGGACAAAGTCATAGCCAGGACACTACTAGTGGGAAAAAAATATATATACAAATTATGGGTAGAAACGCAGAAGAAAAAGAAGAATGTAAACAGACTGTATATATAGCTAGCATTAAAGATTCAAATGTTCAATTGATGGCTAATGCTAAATATGGGACTTATAAAGTGTTCAAGTAAATACCACTAATGCAATTCTTGTATAATGAGCTACCTCGTTCCAAATTTTTTGATCAAAATGTAGAGTTCCCCCAAAATCTCATCTTCCCTGTGTTCAATAAAAATAAAAGCATTATAGCTTCTGGTTAAAATATTCTTAAGAAGCATAGTAAAAATTATAGCTTCTGTAATGGAAAAAGGTAGCTGAATGTTTTTAGGAATTCCCCTAGGACTGAAGAAACTCTAAGCTTGTATCTAATAAAATAGAAATGCTCATATATATTGCAGATTTAATGTCCTCCATTAAATTTCTCTCCATTCCGCGAGGAAAACATTTTTTTTCTGTCTCCTTTTGCAGTGATCAGCCACTGACTGACCTTGCACCTCAGTCTGACTCCCTGAAGAATTGTGACCCCAGAGTCTGGGGACAGGAGCTGGTTGATTTGAGTCACAGCTGTCTGAGCCAAAGATGTCAGTTTTGTTCTGTTTTGTTTCTTACTGAGAGCAGGCTTACTGGAGAGAGGACTTAGAGTTAAATGGTGCTTATAAACCAACCCAAGGCAGCACAACATGTATCACTATTAACAAAGAGGATGCCAGCTAATAGCTTACTGTCATCAAAATTTTTATTTTCTTCAACGAGTTAATGTCATGAAGAAAGGTGGAGGAGACTACTTTGTATTAAAAGAGAATTTTAAAGCATAACCGTCCAACGAAATGTTCAAGTAAACCAAAGGTAAATACTATCTTGGGAACAACTGGGGAACTTTGACCGCAGACTGGGTATTAGGCAATGTCAAAGAACTGTTATTAATTTTATTAGTTGTGATGATAGTACTGTGGTTATATCAGCAAAAGTCTGTATTATTTAGAGGTGAATATCAAGACGTCCATAATTTTATTTTATTTATTTCTTTTAATGTTTATTTTGTTTTTGAGAGAGAGAGCATGAGCGGTGGAGGGTAGAGAGAAAGAGGGAGACACAGAATCCGAAGCAGGCTCCAGGCTCTGAGCTGTCAGCACAGAGCCCGACACGAAGCTTGAACTCATGAACTGTGAGATCATGACCTGAGCCGAAGTTGGAGGCTTAACTGACTCAGCCACCCAGGTGCCCAAGACATCCATAATTTTTAAAAATTAAGCACAAATAAATAAAACAAATGTAGCAAAATGTTAATAGCTATTGAATGCAGGTGAGGAATATTTAGGGAATTATTATAAATTTTTTTTCTACTTTTCACTATGCTTAAAATACCTTGCAGTATAAAATTTTTAAATTTCCCAGAGGAAGGAACCATATTAGGCATGAGAACACATCGATCACATCAGAGAATTATAGAGCTGGGAAAAAAAATATCAGAAAACATTTATTCCAACACGCTCACTTCAGAGATGTGGATATTGGTGCCTTGAGTGATTGACAAGTTATCCAAGGCTCCATAACTGGTTGGTGACAGAACCCGAAGAAGAAACCAGGTCTCTTCACTCCCAAGTATCATTCTGAAAGTACATTCTGATTGCTGGAATCTGTCCTGCCCACACAGGACTTGTAACTAAGCTAAACATGGCTGCCACTCCAGAGCCACCGACTGTCTTGTCTTTTAGGCCATCTGCTGTGGTGGCCTCGGGCACGATCATTACAGCTGTCCCTGTTGCTGCTATAGAATTACAGAAGCTTCGGTAACACCGTCCCATTGCCCAACCCCACCTCAGATGCTGCCCCCAACAGCAATTCAGCAATGAGAAATTCTTCTGACTCTCAGAGTTCTGCCACTGCTAACTTCTTAGGTTCTATCAGAGTAGAGAGAAGGTTCGTTGTCATTTTTAGCAAAGTAGATTTTCTCTAAAAATGGAGATACAGTAATTGAACTATATTTGCATTTCTATAATATAATGACTCTGGGTTTTTTTTATATTAATCTTTGAAACGTGTTAGCAATGAATAGAAGAAATAACATGAATTAAATATGTTGTTTTCTTAGTAGGAAAGCCCTGAAATCATTTGGGCCAGTTAGAAAATTACAAAATGCCTCAAATTCTAACAAAAAAAAGTTGATTACAAGCTTCACATCAATAAGGAGAGTTTAAAATTATAAATTTAATTCCAATTTCTCATTCTAGATTTACAATATTTTCTGCCTTCCTTCCTTTCTTAATGCATTTGTGTTTATCGTGAGAGTTACTAAAGGCAAAATAATTGAAAATGTATGCAAAATGCTGCACTTAGAAAGAATACTACTAAAACATTACTTCTATGATGACTTTTCTATACAAAACTTTCATCAGCCTATGTCATTGTTTAGCAAGGAGTTTTAGCTTTCTTGTCTCAATTAAGGATTATTTTCAGCTGTGGGATTTTTTCCTATTTTCTAGTTACATTTAGTTCCAATCCCCAGACCTATGACCCTCAACAGGCAGCCTATAATATAGTAAAGAGTAGATCACCCTTGGGTTCAGAGTTCATCAATAATGCTTAGGAGTCCTGCTCGGGATGGCTCTCTGAGATGATGGATTTGAGCCCCATGTTCCTGTTCTTTCCTCCTTTCACTGGCCTCTTGGGACTTCCTTTCCCAGCTGTCAGAACTTGCACTGGCTCCCAAATTCCCTCCCGTCTTCTGAAATTTTTCTGGACCTAAACCCTCCTGAACAACTCTATTCCAATGATCCTTAAATTCAAACACAACAAGAACACTTCATGGTTGAAAACAAATCCCTCCAAATTCTACAACTGAAAAACATAATCAAACTTAAGAATTTAATTAGTTTGATGTTTATACACTGTCTTACTGTCTATTTTAATGGTTACCTTAGAAATTCACCAATTTAAATAAATATGTTTAACAAAAGATTATACACAATTGAAGAGAGAGAGAGAGAATTAGTAAACTGCACACAGGCCAGAAAATTCTGTCAAGAGAAAGGGACGGAGTGACAGAAGGGATGAAATTCAAGAAGAGTGGATAAGACATGTGGGAAATTCAGTAACAAGTTCTAACATAGAGCTGATTGAAATCCCAGAAGGAGAGAAAGACAACAACGTAGGCACAGTAGAAAAGATAATGATGGGACTTTTCAAAACCAATGAAACAAATCAATCTATGGATTTAAGGAGCCCAGAAGCCCCAGGTGGAATACATAAAAAAGAAACCCAAACAGAGATGTATTATAGGAAAATTGCAGAAAACTAAAGATAAGGAGAAAATCTTAGAAGTAGTCAGAGATAAAAGATACACCATCTTCAAAGGAACGATGGACTATATAGCCCGCCTCTCTAGCAATGTCAGAAATCAGAACACCTTAAAAATACCAAACGGAAAGAACTGGCACCCTAGAATTCTATGTTGACTGGAAATTCCTTCAAGGACGAAGTTGTACTACGGACATTTTCAGACATGCAAACATGAGAGCATCTGCCCCCTGGAGATCATACTAAAAAAAAAAATCCTAAAGGATATTCTCTGGGCAAAGAGAAAGCAGAAGTTTGGAGATGCAGAAAGAAAAAAACGACAACAAAAACAATAAACATAAAGATAAGCTTAAATGAGCATTGATGGTACAAAACAATAATAAAGTCTTGTTTGGATATATGTATATATGTATACACACACACACACACACACACACATATATATATGAACAATAACATATATATATTGTTTATATATATATAAACAATGACATAAAACTCAAGAGAGGATTAAAAGAAAGCAAAGTGTTCTAAGTTCCTTTTATTGATACAGAAGTGGGTAAAATGATTAATTAATATTAGACTTTGATAGGTCAAGTCTACAGGCTAAATTTCTAGGGTAGCCACTAGTAATTCTAAAGTAACCAACAGTAAAATAGTGTATAAGTTTCAAACTAACAGAAGAAATAAAAGGAATAATAAAATAAGTCCAAAAGAAGGCAAAAATCAAAAGAAACGAAAAGAAACCATATAAGCGGTAAGGCAAACAAAAGCATACCCTAAGATCTTTGGAAGGATTACCAACCCAAGTCACTCTTCTAAGCTCTGGAATTTCAGTGTAAGAAAACTTGTGCCTGATTTGGGGTTGGCATTCCTTGGAATTACAGCGTAAGAAAACTTGTTGAGACTGATTTGGGGTTGTCCTTCTTGTGGGAAGAATAGAATCCAAATCACCCACACTTCTCAAGATTTGAACTGAGGGAGTCCTGTGTGTTAGACCAAGGTGGCCTCAACTGGGTCCCAGAGACAGGGCAGGACAGTGAAGTCCCGGAAATACAATTTGCCTGAGAAAAGTGGGAGTCCAAGCTGAAGACAAGGATTCAAGATAAGGACCTACGTTGCCATATAAGAGTGTTGATTTCTTCAGTGACGCTGATGTAAGGAGCACCTCTGAACCAAACCCCTTGTTCCAGTGCTTGGAACCTGGGGAAAGAGTCAAGCACGAGAACTCACCAGAAGCCCAAGCAGGAGCAACCTGAGAGGATGCGTCTGGCACTTAATCTGCCCTCAGAAGACTGACAGTCTACTTTTTGGTTACCTATTTCTGCTTAACAAATTAACCCCCAAATTAATGGCTGAAAACAACACTTACCGTCACTTGGTGTTTGTGGGTCACGAATCTGCGTGTAGCTCAGCTGGGTACCTCCAGCTCATGGTCTCTCATAAGGTCATAGTCAAGATGGCAGCTTGGCTGTGGCCTCATGTGAAGGCTCCACTGGAGGGTCAAGAGGGCTTCTTCCAAGCTCATTCACATTGGTCATAGTAGACCTCAGTTCCTTGCTTTAGGGACCTCTCCACAATGTGGCACCAGAGTCATTTTGTAATTTAACTTTCTCAGAAGTGCCATGCTCTCACTTCTCATATTTGTATCATTAAAAGTGAGTCACTGGGTCCATCCCACACTCAAGGGTAGGGGACTACACAAGGGGATGAATGCCAGAAGGCAGGAGTCAGTGTGGGTCTTCTTGGAGGCTTCCCACCGCAGAGCTATACCAACAAGACCTCACTGCAGAGAGGACAGCAGCCTCTGACTGCCAAAAACAAGACTCTCAATGGTGATACTGTGACACTATGGGACGCTATGACGCTTTGTGGCAGGGAGAAGCAAAGGAGATGGTAATAAGAAGAACCACTCTTCATGGAATGTCTAGTCTACGCAAACACTAATCTAAACAATTTATGGCTTGTTATGGGCTGAATGTGTGTGTGCTCCCCAAATTCCTATGTTGAAGTCTTAATCTCCAATGAGATGGTATTAGGGAGTAGGATTTGGGGGAGCAATTAGATTTAGATGATTCATGAAGGTAGGGTCCCAATGATGGGACTAATGTCCTTTTAAAAAGAGAGTGACCAGCTCTTGCTCTCTCTCTCTCTCTCTCTCTATCCCGTATGAGGACACAGCAAGTATGAGACTGTCTACAAAACCAAGAAGAGGGTTCTTACCAGACACCAGAACTCCCAGCACCTTGATCTTGGACTTCTCAGCCTCCAGACCTGTGAGAAAGAAATGTCTGTTGGTTAAGCCACCCAGTCTATGGTACTTTGTTATAACAGCCTAGGAAGATTAACTTATTTAAGCCTCACGATGACCCAATCAAAATGCATTATTTTTAGCTGTATGTCACCATTGAGGACAACTGGGCACAGAAGAGTTAAATAACGTGTCCAAGGCCATATAGCTAGTGAATGGTGAAGTTGGCTCTAAACCCAGGAAGTCAGGCCATAGACACCATTCTTTCATCCATTACACGCCACTGAGTGGACATCAGCGTGAATTCACCCAATGGATGCCAATGTCCTTCCTTGTGACTGTATAATGCCTCATGGTGTTGAAAATTTTGGAGTGGGGAAAGAAGGTAAAATTATCTGCTTTCCTTCTAATATGGCAGGAGGGGCTTAAGCAAGTGTTAATCCAAAAAATAGATACAACTACATCTGTGCCTGTAAAGCCGAAGAACTTTGAAGTTATTTGCTCAAGTTCACAGGCTGACTTTAGGGATGTCTATGTTTTTTGGACTGACTGTCAGATCCCTCTGCTGTTGTGTAACTGTGGTTACACAGAGTGACATCTCGGGTATGTCTCAGAGAGCAAAGAGGTTGAACATCCCAGGAAAGGCATCTATGGTTCTGACCAGACTCCACGAAGGTTAGCCTGAAGGAAGACCTCCAAAGACAGACCACTTTCCTCAATGGCTTTGGTGGCCAGTTCTTCCCTTTCCCATACTCTTCCTGAAAGAATGCAATAGACAAGCCTTGCCTAAATTAACAACCTGCCGTAAAAATGAGTTGGGACAAACGGAATTGAGTCAGATATAATCCGAGAGCGAAGGAACTTTTTCACTTAGCACCTCTGAATTTCTCCCTCTTCAAAGAGCTTTCTCTTCCAGATGCCCCACACCTGAAGTCATGGTTCGTCTGCGGGTGGCCATCACTGTATCTACCCACAGTACAAGCCATTTTCAGTACAGCATGGGATGGATACATTTTCTTACAAATGGGGACTAGAACCCATTTGCATTTCTTCCTACGAATACCAGAATTCTAAAATGTCTTAAATTAGTTTTGCTTTTGCCTTTGAAATAGATCCACTTACTTTTCCAACTTACTTAGTTCCATGTTTCTTGCAGAGGAGGAGACTCCCAGTGCATGCTGCACCCAGGATAACGCACCCAGTAAATACGTGTCGGGTGATACAGTGAAGGAAGTCTTCCTCTGAATGCTTTGCACAAACTTGTGTTCATTGACCCAAAAGGAGAATGACTATTTCCATTTGAACTTGGCCTGGCACCAACCCTTTTTGCTCCTCTGGTTTTGATACCACTGGTCCCTCTGCCAATTTCTCACAATTCATCTGGAAGCCTGGGACAACTCGAAATGCCCTGATAGCCAGAGGAACTTCATAGTGTGAGAAAGTAATTCTGCGAGCACCAGCTGGCAATATCCAGGGACTCGAGGCTAGTTTAGATGGAAGCAAATGCTGCTTTTGGCACCTCTGAGTATGGAGGGAAACAAATTGCAACGAGTAGATCTGGGTTTGGTGTCGATGACTGTTTAACTCCGTTAGAAAATAGAAGCAGGGACATCTGAAAGTGAGGAGGCAAAACTGGCAAGTGAAAAAGCAGAGCCGGTCTGTGATGGCAGCAGATAAAGGTTACATTTGCATGTGATTCAAAACACTAAGGACCGAGCCACCCCAAGTAGCTGTCATGTAACAAACATATGAGGGTGCCAGGGCCCCAACGACTTCCCTCTGCCAAACCCTCCCATTTCTCAAACTCACTTTGGTTGCTAGACGTGGATTATCACTTGGCTTCTTATCACTTTCTCAGGCTGATGCAGCAAACATATTTGACTGCCGCCAGTGCCTGTCTGAGTTGTCCTTAAGCAGTGGTGGGATTCCTGGCTCAACACTTAATTGGAGGCTTAAGTGGCTCTCGGTATTGGTGCTACTTGCCCATCTTATCTAGAATTTTTTCAGATGGGAGTGAAAAGGCCTGTCTGATATATACAGTGTTCCTAGTGAATATTTGTAGATTTTTCTGGACCTGCACTGACCAGTCATTGAGAAAAGGCTTATTTTTTTTTTAATTTTTTAATGTTTGCTTATGTTTTAGAGAGAGAGAAAGACAGAGCGTGGTGAGGGAGGGGCAGAGACAGAGGGAGACACAGAATCCGAAGCTGTCAGCCCAGAGCCCAACGAGGGGCTTGAACTCACGAACCAAGAGATCATGACCTGAGCCGAAGTCGCACGCTTAACCAACTGAACCACCCAGGTGCCCCAAGAAAGGGCTATCTTAAAATTAATTTTAGCTATAAAAGTCTATAGGCATTGTCAAGAACCAGGCATACTCAATGCCAAAAATGCATTTACATATTTGCATTAAATTTCTAATACCTATTACAATGTGTTAACGTAATTATTTACATGACTACCTCCTTCAACAAACCGTGAATTCATAAGGGTGAATACACTGTGTTTTTGATCTCTGCATTGCTAGCTTTTGATACAATGTCTTTCACATAGTAAGTATTCAATAGAAGTATATGATGGAAAAGTCAGATTTAGCAACTATACCTTTTTTTTTTTCCTTCTCAAATTTTTATTTAAAGTCTGGTTCGTTAGTATACAATGCACTATTGGTTTCAGGAGTAGAATTCAATGATTCATCAATTACATACAACGCCTAGTTCTCGTAGAAACAAGTACCCTCCTAAAACCCATAACTCATCTAGCCCATTCCCCACACACATCCCTCCATCAATCTTCAGTTTGTTCCCTGTCTTTAAGAGTTGCTTATGGTTTGTGTCCCTCTCTCTTTTTTCTTTTATCCTCCTCCCATACGTTCATCTATTTCCACATATAAGTGAAATCATATAGTGTTTGTCTTTCTCTGACTGACTTATTTTGCTTAGCATAATACACTCTAGCCCCATCCAAGTCATTGCCAATGACAAGATTTCATTCTTTTGATGGCTGAGTAATATTCCATTGTGTATATATACCACATCTTCTTTATCCATTCATCAGCCAATGGACATTTCGGCTCTTTCAATAGTTTGGCTATTGTTGGTACCACTACCATAAACATTGGAGTGCGTGTACCCCTTCGAATCTGTATTTTTGTATCCTTTGGGCAAATCCCTAGTAGTAAGATTGCTGGCTCATAGGGTAGCTCTATTTCTAACTTTTTGAGGAACCTCCGTATTGTTCTCCAGAGTGGCTACACCTGTTTACATTCCCACCAACAGTGCAAGAAAGTTCCCTTTTTTCCACATCCTCTCCAGAACCTGTTGTTTTTTGTGTTATTAATTTTATCTATTCTGACAGGTGTGAGGTGGTATCTCATGGTGGTTTTGATTCATATTTCCCTGATGATGAGTGATCTTTTCAGATGCTGTTGAGCATCTTTTCATGTGTCTGGTAGCTATCTGGATGTCCTCTTTGGAAAAATGTCTTTTCATGCCTTCTGCCCATTTCTTTACTGGATTATTTGGTTTTTGGGTGTCGAGTTTGATAAGTTCTTTATGGATTTTGGAGACTAACCCTTTATCTGATACGTCATTTGCAAATATCTTCTCCCGTTCCATATAAGTTGCCTTTTAGTTTTGTTGATTGTTTCCTTCACTGTGCAGAAGCTTTTTATCTTGATGAAGTCTCAATAGTTGATATTTGCTTTTGTTCTTGCCTCCAGGAACATGTCTAGTAAGCAGAGAAACTATATCTTTCAATTACGAGTCCCATATAAATCTTTTAAATGATAGATAAGTAAATATTTCAAATAGAAGGGACCCTACTCAAGTCTGCGATCGCGTATGCATTCCCTCACACAATTGCTATGAAGAACAATATGAGAATGCAAAAGCCTCAGTTTTTGTGCTGAGTATTGAAAAATACTCTCTAGGTGACCACATTGATGTAGATTCTAAACCCGACATTCCAGAACATTACTGGGGAAATTCGAAGTGTAGAATGATTCCAAAATTGCTCCCATTTGCACAGTACCACTGGCACATAGCCAGCCCGGCCCTGGAGACAGAAGCCTGGTGGATGCCAGGCCTGAATGAATTACTCTTTTCCACTTGGGTTCAGTTCACTAACTTCAGAAACTACGTGGGTCGGTTCCTAGAGACTTCCTGGGAGGTACGGGCCAGAGGTACCTGAAAATAGCTAAGATGACCCACCTGCCAAACTCATCAGCCTGTGGGAGCATTTTACCAGGAAAACAGGTGCTCTGGGTGTGCAACCATGCCATAAAACAGAGATCAGCAAAATCTGTCTCTACAGGTCCAAATTATAAGTATTTTAGGCTTCGCAGATCACATACGTATCAGTTTCATACTCTTCTTCGCGTATTTGCTTGTTTTTTGTTTGTTTTGATAAACTGTAAGGATATAAGCAGTATTCTTAGCTGGAGGACATGTACAAAAAAATAGACAAGGGTGATAGATCTGACCCATGGAGTGTAGTTTGCCAACCCCTGTAAAAGGTCAAATTGATATGGAGATATGAGCACTATATTTTTGCTTTGTGCGACCTCCAACCCAACAGTAAGTTCATTGTATTTTGGACCTATTATTATTGACAAGAGTGAAGGATTTAGGTTTGGAAAATATAGGTTCTTACCTCTAAGTCACTGTGTGATTTGGGTCAGCTGATTTCACTTCTCTAAGCTCTGGTTGCCTCATCTTAAAAATGTGAGCAATAAATGAGGACTGTTCATAGGACTGTTTATAGGACTGTTCAAGGACTTCAGTGAGATCTGGGTGCCTGGGTAGCTCAGTCAGTTAACCCAACCCTTGATCTCAGCTTAGGTCTTGATCTCAGAGTTATGAGCTCAAGCCCCACTTTGAGGTCCGCACTGGGAATGAACCTTACCTAAAAAAAAAAAAAAAAAAAAAAAAAGGTTCCAGTGAGATAATGCATGTGAAAGTTCTGTGTAAACTACAAACTCTTTTTGTTTTAATTCTTTTTAACGTTTATTCATTTTTGAGAGACAGAGACAGAGCATGAGCAGGGAGGGGCAGAGAGAGAGGAGAC
The DNA here is from genome assembly GCF_018350175.1 of Felis catus. NCBI lineage: Eukaryota > Metazoa > Chordata > Mammalia > Carnivora > Felidae > Felis > Felis catus. The sequence goes on from NC_058371.1 coordinate 31,233,392, forward strand.
AGAATCTGAAGCACGCTCCAGGCTCTGAGCTGTCAGCACAGAGCCCGACATGAGACTCAAACTCACAAACTGTGAGATCATGACCTGAGCTGAAGTTGGACGCTTAGGCAACTGAGCCACCCAGACGCCCCAACTATAAACTCTTTTTAAGTGTTAGCTGTTATTACTCTTAATGTTATTGAACTCATAGGAAATAGAATTACTCTGATGATATGATGTTTTAGTTTGTATACATACAGTTGTCACGACTGAATGTGGGAAAATCCCAAAGAAATATTTGGCTCAAATCATGAATTATTCTAAAGCTTTGAACTTTTCTTAGAAGCTATTATTTTGCTAATGTAGGAAATTACTTATGTGGAAAAACCTTGTGGTTTCTTAACCCTCCACATTTGAAAAAAGAAAACCACACAAGAAAAAAATTATTTTTGTAAAAAATATTTGTGGAGATCTATTTTCAAATGCCAAAGTTTCTGTCCTCCTGAAATTAAAATGAGTGAGACTCACTTCTCTAGAAAGACAGAAATTGAGGTTTTGCTAAAAGTCAATGTAATATACTTTGGTAAGAAGTATATTACATTCAATTAAAAGCTGTTGGCTGGTTATAAGGACAATGTTACCTTGTCTAATGCATTTAGGAACCAAACACCAAAACTTTGGCAACAAACAAGACAAAAAGCAAATTCATACTCTTTTTATGAGACTTTTAAGGTGTTTCTCCTCCCCCAAGTTATGTAAGGACATCAACAAATTGTGGTAAATGGCAATAACAAGTAGTGTGTGTTTTTACAAAATGTGTACAACAAATTAATTCTGAATCCTTCCTCTTTTCTTTTTAAGCCTTAGCATTAGACATCAGACCACACTCTTTTTTTTTTTTTTATATAGCCTTGAATGTTTGACATTTTATTATCCCAGTTCATTATTCTCTGGATCCCCTGAACAAAGACTTCACAAAAAGGAGAGTCAAACGACCAATAAACATATAAAAACTTGCTCAACTTCATTAGTGATCAGAAAATGTGAACTAGAGGCACAGTAAGCTATTTCTACACACACACCAAAATAGCTAAAATTAAGAAGACTGACAATGGAGGGGTGCCCAGGTGACTCAGTCGGTTAAGCGTCTGTCTTTGGCTCAGGTCATGATCTCATGGTTTGTGAGTCTGAGCCCCACGTTGGGCTCGGTGTTGACAGCTCAGAGCCTGGAGCCCGCTTCACATTCTGTGTTTCCCTCTCTCTGCCCCTACCCCATTCACACTCTGTCTCTCAAAAAAAAAAAAGTAACATTGAAACAATTTATATATATATATATATATATATAAAGAAGACTTGACACGGAGAATCTTGCACTTCTGACGGAGTGTAATTGGTACAGCTACTTTGGAAAAGTATGTGTCAATATTTACTAAAGTAGAGCATTTAGGGTTTACAATTCGCCTTATGATCCAGGAATTTTATTCCTGGGAAATATACCCTGTGGCAATTCTGCACATGTACACCCGGAGTCTTCTACACACTGTTCATAGCAACATTATCTATAATAGCTAAACACTGGACAAAGAAAAGATACATAAGTATTGGCTTACTCATACCCTGAAATACCATAGAGCGATGCCAGTAAACGATCCACATAATTTACATGGAACAACAAATGTAATCGTGAACTCAAGACGCCAGATATGATTGAATATGTAAGACACGACTGAAGTAAAGTTTAAAAATTACCCTAAGTAAAAAATTACACATCAATTAGGTAATCTGGCAGTTGTGATAATCCATCAAACTGTACGTTTGAAATTGGTACACGTTCCTGCATATGTGTTTTATTTGCATTTTAAGCGTTTAAACAAAGAATGACAGATAAGAATTGTTAATGAAAATTACATGACTCTTCACGTTGAAAGGACACAATAGCACCCAATAGAACATCAACAAGTTCATATTTTAGGAAACTACAAAACATAAAAGGTAAAAATAAAAGCTACCGAAGAGATAACAGATTAACTTACAAATTGATAGCAAAATTATCAGCAGCAAAAACAAATAACAGTAGGAAAAAGATTAATCTTCTAAATAAGAAAAAAAGTAAACATTAAATTTTTTTAATATAAATTTTTTTATTAAGAAGGAATATGCATAATAGAACAAAGATCATGTCAAGTTTCAGCATGAAATGTCTTTATTATCTGGGAAAGGGACCCCCTTTAAGACTCAAGCATGAGCAACCATAAAGGAAATAAATGGTAAACTTATAATTTTATCATCAACAGAATAGCTGTTCACGAGTAAGTCGGAAATAAAGATGTTTGCAGATGCACACAGGTCAAGAACGTTTTATATCCCATACAAAGCTTGTGTAAAAGAACAGTTAAAGATTATATTTTCACAAGAATGTAAAAATTCATAAAAGATCTTTGTCTCCTTTGCTCCCCAATGTGTTTTTTTTCACTTGTTTTTCAATGACGTTTATTTTTATTTATTTATTTTTTATTATATGAAATTTATTGTCAAATTAGTTTCCTCATCAATGTGTTTCAACTGCCTAAAACAGCACCCAGTGTTAGGGGAAATTCTCAGTAAGTATTTACTGACTGAAGAAGAAAAGTGAACTCAGAGGGGAAAAAAAGGTAGACACAAGCAAGGTGAGGAAAAATTAGAAAATACTCCAGCAAGTTTCATTATAATGATTCATTGTTAATTTTTTTTGTTTTTAAAAGATGGGACTACATTATAATTAGCAATAAAGAGAAAATTGGAAGTGTGGTTCAACGGGTAATTAGAGTTTGTGAAAATGATTACTTTTAGAAGAGGAAAGAGGAACAGAAGGAAATTTTAAGTTTTTGCTTGAAAAACATATATTTAAGTACAAATAGTAAAAATGTAAGTACAAATGACAAAAATTCGATAGTAACTACTAACAGAATAGGGAATAATTAAATAATCTTCAAACAAAAGTCAGATGAATACAAAGTAACTTTATCAGCACAATAGAAAGGAGAGAAACCAGAGGAAAAGCAGAGAAAATGATCGTAATCAGAAAGCAAAATATGATTGAAATACATCCAATTTCAAAAACAAACAAATAAATACAATCTATAATCATAATGTATGTGAACAGATATAACTTAGCTATTAAAATACAGAAGCGTTAGATTCTACTTAGAAAAAAACAAAAACCCCCAAGCTTTATAGTACCTATACAGAACAGTCCTATAACAAAATGACCCATCAAAGTTGAAACTAAAGATCTAGAAAGACATTAATCAAAGAAATATGCTGCCTAAAACAAAGCTGGTGTTGCAATGTTGACATCAGAGCAAACGCAATTTCAGGTAAAGATCCTTAATAGAAAAAATGGAGGGACATTACGTTACGACGTGGCAGGGACTTTTTCTTGGTCTACCCTCAACACTATGAGAATTATATGACAAATAATCATAAATTGGGATGAGCCCAGCTATAATACCAACAGATAGAATACAATAACTGTCAAAATTATAAAGAGAAAATGTTGTAACCATAATGGTGGTATAAAACATTAAGTCACTTATATCAGAAATGAGTAAATCAAACATCAGACCTAAGATTAGTAAGGGTATGTAAAATTTTCATAACAAAATTGTGTTTGATGTAATAGGCATATAGGGATCCCATACATAAAGAAAGAAAGAAAGAATATGCATGTTTTTCAAGCACATATGAAACATTTCAAAACTGACCATACGCTAAATTACAAAGCCTGAAGAATTCCCAAGAGTCAGTATTGTACAGATGATTTTCCTAGACTTCCACGTGATCAAATTACGAATCAACATTAAAACAACAGCTTAAAATTTTGATACTAAAAAGATCACACTCTTCATTAATTCACGAATAAGGAAGAAAAACACGTTGGAATGTGGGAAATGTTTGGAACTGCGTGACTATGAGAGCACTACATAACGAATCAAAACTTGTGGCTGTGTTAAGGGGGAATTTAGAGGTAAATTATCACTGCAATTACATTTGTTTTGAGAATAAGTGAGAAAGATGTCCAATTTGTGTGTATCTAACATGCCAGAATAATAAGATCACAGTAAAACTAAACAAAGTAAAAAAAAAAAAAAAAAAGGGAGAGCTTTACTCTCAAAAAACAATGGAAGAAAAAACAGAGTAGCATGTGTCATGATCCCAAAACGATTAAATTCGAAATCAACAATAAAAGGATGGTTTCTTTAAAATACCAAACCATTACTAATGGAAACTAAAAAGCACAATGTTGAAAAACTAGTGAGCTAAAACTATAAAACTTAGGGGAAAACTCATAGGAAAATATCTCTGGGATAAGCAGAATTCTTAGACTTGATGCCAAAAGCATAATCCATTATAGGAAACATTGATAAATTGGATCTCATCAATGAGAAGAATGTTTTCTCTAAGTAAATGCACGAAAAGAAAAGCTAAAAACTGGGAGAAATTGAAAATGGATCAAAGACTTAACCATAAGACCTAAAACCATAAAACTCCTAGAAGAAAACCTGGGGAAGAAGCTCCCTGACATTGGCCTTGGCAATGAGTTTTGGGGTATGACACCAAAAGCAGAAACAACAACAACAACAAAGTCAACAAATAGGATTACACCAAACTTAAAAGCTTTTGAACTGCAAAGGAAGTAATAAAATTAAATGTCATCTGTGGAATAGGAGAAAATATTTGCAAACCATGTGTTGGATTTGCAAACCATGTAATTTATGAAGAACTCATATAACTCAATAATAAGAAAACCAAGTAATCTGATTTAAAAATGGGCAGAGGAACTAAATAGACATTTTTCCAAAGAATACATCTAAATGGTCAACAGGTGCATTAAAAGGTGCTCGACGTCACTCATCATCAGGGAAATGTAAATTAAAACCATAGTGAGGTATCACCTCACACCTATGAGAATGGTTAATGTCAACAAGACAAGCGATAACAAGTGTGGGTGAGGATGTGAAGAAAAGAGAACAACTCTCGTGCAATGTTCATGGGATTGTAAAGTGGTTTAGTTGCTGAGAAGAACAGTATGGACGCTCCTCAAAAAATTACAAATAGGAACATCTACCTGGTTCAGTTGGTAGAACATGCTACTCTTGATCTCAGGGTCATGAATTTAAGCTCCCTGTTGGGCCTGGAACCTGCTCTAGCTATTGTTTTTTTTTTTTTTAACGTTTATTTATTCTTGAGAGACAGAGAGAGACAGACCATGAGCAGGGGAGGGGCCGAGAGAGAGGGAGACACAGAATCTGATGCAGGCTCCAGGCTCTGAACTGACAGCACAGAGCCCAACACGGGGCTCGAACTCACGGACCATGAGATCTTGACCTAGCGGAAGTTGGATACTTAACCGACTGAGCCGCCCAGGCGCCCCTGCCTGGAACCTACTTTAGAAAAAAAAAATTAAAAATAGAACTACCACACAATCTAGCACTCTCACTTCTGGGTATATATCCAACAGAAATAAAAATAGGTGATCAAAGAGATATCTGCATCCGCATGTTTATTATTATGCAGCATTATTCACAATAGCCGAGATATAAAAACAACCCAAGTGTCTGTCAATGGACTAGGGGATAAAGAAAATGTGGTATATATATGAAATACTATTCAGCTATGAGAAAGAAGGAAATCCTGCCATTTGCAACAACGTGGATAGAACTTGAGGACATTATGGTAAGTGAAAGAAGTCAGACAGAGAAAGACAAGTACTGTATGATATCTCCTTTATGTGGAATCTAAAAAGAAATGAATTCAAAATATAGAGAGTGGAGTGGTTGGGGGTGGGGGAATGCGGGAAATATTATTCAAGGTTACATAGTTTAAACTAGTAGATAAATAAGTCCTGGGGATTTAATATACAGTACAGTGACTGTAGACAATAAAACTGTGTTATAAACATTAAACTTACTAAGAGGCTAGATCTTAATTGTTCCCACCACTAGAAGAAATGATAATTATGTGAGGTGACAGAGATATTAGCTAATGCTACGATGCAATCATATTGCAATATATATGTGCCAAATTAAAAAAACTGGGCGAAATCATTTGCAAATCACACATCCAACAAAGAAATAGTATCTAGAACATATATACTCCATATATATATGTATATATCTCATAACTCAATAGAAAAAAAAAAAAAACCAAAGAAGCCAATCCAAATAGAAAATGGGCAAAAGGCACCAAGAAGCGTTCAGTGAGATCATTGAAGAAGATACACAGGCGGCACATAGAAAGATGTTTCACATCGCCAACGATTAAGGAAATGCAAATGAAAACACACTACACACCTACCAGGGTGTCTGAAATAAAAAAGGGAATGAGAGTACCAAATGCTGACAGAGGTATAGAGAACCTGGACCACTTATGCATGAACTGATGGTAATGTAAAATGGTACTGCCACTCTGGAAAATAGTTTGACATTTCTTTTATAAAATGCAACGTGTACTTACCATGCAATCCAGCAATTGCGTTCTTCTGCATTTATCTCAGAAATGTGAAAACTGACATTCACATAAAAACCTATATACAAGTGGTTATAGCACCTTTATTTGTAATGGCCCCAAACTAAAAACAACCCATATGTCTTTTAAAAGGTGAAGGGTTAAACCAATTGTAGTACATAATGGAATACTGTCCAGCAATAAAGAGGAATGAATTATTCTTACATGCAATCGCTTCAATAAATATCTAAGGTATCAGCCTGAGTCATTAAAGTCCACCCTAGAAAGGTCACATACTATGTCAGTCTTTTTACAATACGTTGAAATAACAACTTTTTAGAAATGGAAAAGAGTGAGTTATCAAGAGGATGGGGCAGGTGGCCCAGGAAAAAGGATGTGAGTGGCTATAAAACAAAGTCATGCAACATGAGATAGCCTTGCGGGGATGGAACGATTCTGTACCTTGGCTCTATATCAATGTCCTGGTTGTAACGTTGTATCATGGTTTTGCAAGATGTTATCAATGTGGAAACTGGGTAAAGGGTACATGGCATCTCTCCACATTATTTCTTACAACTGCATATGATCTACAACCATTTAAAAGCAAAAAGTTGGGTGGCTCAGTCAGTTAAGCGTCCGACTCCTGATTTTGATTCAGGTCATGATCTCATGGTCTGTGGGATCAAGCCCTGCATTGAGCTGCTTGCACGTGCACATTCTCTCTCTTTCTCTCAAATATGAATAAATAAACATTAAAAAAAATAAAAATACAAAGTTTAATTAGAAAAACTGATTAAAGAAAAATCCTGATGAAATTAAAGTGTTATCTCAACTGAATAGAGAAGGACAGGTCTCAAACTTTCAGAATATACCTAAAGTGACACTTAGAAATGAATACAAATATAATATAGATTCATTTTAAAATATAAAGACTGAAATTAGTTGTTCAGTGATAAAAAACTAAGGTACTAATGGCAGGGTAAACCCAGAGGCAGAAGAAGGAAGAAGGAAGGAAAGAGTAAAGATAACGACAGAGATTAATATAATAGATACGAATAAGCAAAATAAATGAATAAATAAAAAGGTAACCAATAAAATCCCAACCAGCGTTTTGGGGGGAAAAAAGCTGCCCTCTTAAAGGACTAATTAAGAAATAGGAGAGAAAGGACATTTAAACAATATTAGGAATTTTTAAAAAAGACATATAAATAGAGTAAATATCTTAAAATTTGTAAGACAGTATCATGAAAATGTACATGCCAATAACCATAAAAAGTTAGATTAAAATATAATAAAAATTAAAACCAGAGTAAAATAAAAACTATTAAAGAAACAGAACTGATAGACAAAACTGTTCCCTCTAAAGCTGTTTTTATTTATTTTTTAAAGCTCTTTTTATTTTTAAGTTCAAATTTATTTAAACTGTTCTAGAGAACAGAAAAATAGGGAGAAGTAGATACTATTTTTTTCAGCAAGTACAATTATAATTTCAAAGCAGAACAAAACAATATAAGGAAACCACAGTCCAATATTACTAATGAGTAGCACTAGAAAAAACTCTAAAGAAATTACAAAAAATGAAATGAAAAGTATGTAAAAAAATACTATATTGGCTAAGTAGTATTCACGTCAAGAGTGGAAGGAATATTTAGTATAAGAAAATGAATCCATGTAATTCACCATATTAATAAAATAAAAAGAGAAACCATATGATTATCTTAAAAGCACAAAAATAAAGAAGACTTTTAGCAAAGTAGAAATAGATGGGAACCCATTTAACTGATAAGATTATTACTAAAAGACACACAAACATCATGCCAAATATTAGAAGTCTGGAAGAATTCCCTATGAAGTAAGGATTAAGACAAGAATGCCTATAGTTATCCTTAAAATTCAACATTATACTGGGGCCAACAAAATACAAAATAAAAAAAAAACAGATGAATAAGAAATAAAATGTATAACATTTGAAAGAAAGACATAAAATTGTCCTTAAATATAGATAATTGTCTTTGTAGGAAATCTAAGATAATTCAAAATTTAAAAATCAGTATCAATTTTTTAAAGAGAAAAAATAAAAGAGATTCAGCAAAGAAGATCACTATACAAAATTAATACCATTCTTGTATGTCAACAAAAGAATTTTTTTTAATTTAATAGAGAAAAGACACCATTTATGTCAAGAAAAAGAACTGTAAGTTATCTAAAACAATGAAACAAAGTCATGCAAGATGCTTATGAAAAATGTTTAGGTATTATTGAAGAATATATTATAAGTAAAAGGAGAAATATATCATTGTAGATGATGCGACTATCATAAAGATGTCAATTCTCCACAGATTAATTCTTGTTCCAGTTAACCATCTAATAAGATTTTTGTTGGAAACCAACAAAGTCATTAAAATTTGAATGACATTTCTAGCTTCTGGAAATGGTGGAGTATTTTTGTCATAGTAATCTTTCTGCACATAACAATTATAAATCCTAGATTATATATGTGTGTGTGTGTGTCCACATGTATATATGTGTGATACAGACTCACACAGTTTATTCCATTTGTGGTAGTTATATTCTATAAAGTCACCACAAACACTGAATTATTGAGTACTAAACCATTGTTCCTATGGGAAACATACGGTTAGGTTCCTACAAGCCTCTGGTCACAATATTTTCATCAACTGATCAATACACAACATTGTTATATGTGTATTTCTGTTTAGAGACAGCTTATTTAATATATATTGTTGATTCGTTATCATTAAACTCAAGGCCATCAGTAATCATGCTTGAGCAAAGCTAATCTAACACATGCATTTTGTGATTATAAGATACATCACAAATTAAGTGTAAAAGCACTTAGGAACCTTTGACACTATGCTTGGGGTCTGGCCGATACAGGAAGTAACAAACTGAGTATCTCACCAATAAATTTAAATGAGATCAAGAATCATTTTGGACATTTTAGTTTCCCCAATGTTCCCATTATAATCACGGCTATGATTATCCACATTACTTTTTCTGACATAGACCATTGGTCATTACATGATTTCTATATATGGGAACTGAGAAGTGCAAATCTGGTTGGAGAGAAGCCTAAGGTTTTTGCCTTGAAGTTGAGTTTACATAGCAAGTGCATTTTAAATTTAGATTTCATGTCTTTAGGGGAGTCATGGAGAGAAGGCTAATGGGAAACCACACTTTCTACACTATTCTAAATTGGTATTTAGTTTGCTTCATTAAAAATGTATTTTCTTAGGGTGCCTGGGTGGCTTAGTCAGTTAAGCATCTGACTTTGGCTCAGGTCATGATCTCGCGGTTTGTGAGTTCGAGCCCCGCCATCAGGCTGTCTGTTGTCAGCACACAGCCCACTTCAGATCCTCTGTCTCCCTCTCTCTCTGCCCCTCCTCTGCTTGTTCTGTAAATAAATAAATAAATAAATAAATAAATAAATAAATAATTAACTCTTCCTTCCAAGAACTTCCCAATTACAATGGATGTTTCTGATAAAATCAGACTGGTTGGATTCCTGATTTTTTTTTTCTTATGTATGCCTTTTTTTTTTTGAACTTTATTAACTGGAATCATTTGATTATTATAAGACAGTAAACAAAAATGATGATGACAGCTTCAGAAAGTGAAGGAAAGAATAGTAAGTGTTGTTTTGTTTTGCTTTTTTCTGATGTTGGACAGAGGAACGTGACCATTTTGTCAATTTATGTGCCATCACTTACAAAAGGCAAAGAAACTACATTAACAGCAGTTAAATTAACAAGACTGGATAAAAACCATTGAATACTTATCCAGAACTTAAGTTTATCCTTCAGTAAAAGAGAAGAGACACTGTCCTTTTTCAGACTTGAGGATTATCATCTATTTTCTGCTGAACTCTAGCCAGAGGAAATTAAAGGACTTCTCCTTAATGCTTACTGTCTAAGATTTTCATGTTGGAATAACCTTAAAACGAGTGCAGACTCACATCTACTTCTTATGGGTTAAATTCAGTCTTGTCAGACATCCTAGGGGTCGCAGAAAAATTCCTTGAGTCGAGAGGAATAAGGAAGCTTCTTCAGGCTCTTTCGTGAGGTCAGCCACTCTGACCATGAAGAAAAAAGTCACTGACCAGTAAACTCCTATAAAATATGCACAAAATGTTGGGCAGACTACATTCATAGGTTGCCAAGGTATAAATATGTCACTTTCTATTAATTATGAGAGAACTCATGTGGACAGCTTCCCTCTTTATAGGAATTCATTAAGTATTTTACCCTTAAATATCGGTGACAGGAAGAAATGACAACAAATATCCAAAAGGACTGAAATCCTTAATGTATAATTTTGGTCCTTCAAGAAGCGGACACCAAGACGTGATTAATCATATAAAAGATTTATTGGAGGAAATTCCTGTGAAGGAAAGGAGAGTCAAAGAAGGAGAGCCTTCGGACTATAATCCAAGCCAGAGGGGAGGAGAGGAGGATTAGGAAAGAAAAGTGTCAGATTGTTGCGTAGTTATAAGAAAGTTTTGGCTGACTGATGGGAAGTCCTCAAGACAGAGTCTCCCCTTCGATAACTCCTGTGTCTAATAATAAGGGGCCTGCCTGCATCAGAACCTCTGCCACGCTTAGCTGTTGCCTATAGGAAGTGTAGCATGAGCACAGGGATGGATCCAGAAGGACCAAATCTGAGACTGTCCTTCAGTTATGCCCAATTAGGCAGCAGGAGATCCGAGGGGTATATTTTTTTATGGCTGCCATGACGTATAAAGAGTTTTCACAAACGTACAGGATAAAAGGGGAAACCACCCATACAGAAATAGGCAGTGGACATTATACTAAGACGCCTACTCAGAACCATCTCTCCCCTTCTATGCGCTTCTCTGAATTGCCATGGCTGGAAGAATCTCTGTCCTCATTGTTCTGGTGACATCCACCAAAGAGAGGAGCTTCTATGAGATTCTGAAAGTAAAGGAGAAGCAGATACTCTGTTTGTCCCGTAACAGTGTTGTGCAGAAACAAAGGTGTCAGCCGACAGCCCAGGTGAGGCTTTGTCAGGAGGTTCTGGGTGTCCTGTACTTTATTGATGCTTCAGGCAGCTGAGCTCATTTTGTGACTTCCTAATCTTCCTATACGTCCAGATTTCTTGAAAGCAAATAGCGGTTTTCCCTGACCTGTTTCCCAAGCTTTTCTATTTGTCTTACAAGCCTCTGATTCCGTGTGTTAAGTCACTTCCCGCTTGAAATATCTACAGCAGTTTCCGACTAAATCCTGACTGATAGAAGCCAAGCAAATCACAACATAGTAAATGCACGTGTCAAGTAAGATGAAAATATGCTCATAATTAAAAAGTACTTTTTTTAAGATTTTATTTTTAAGCAATCTCTATACCCAGCGTGGGGCTCAGACTCACAACCCTGAGATCAAGAGTGGCATGCTCGGGGCGCCTGGGTGGCGTAGTCGGTTAAGCGTCCGACTTCAGCCAGGTCACGATCTCGCGCTCCGTGAGTTCGAGCCCCGTGTCGGGCTCTGGGCTGATGGCTCGGAACCTGGAGCCTGTTTCCGATTCTGTGTCTCCCTCTCTCTCTGCCCCTCCCCCGTTCATGCTCTGTCTCTCTCTGTCCCAAAAATAAATAAATGTTGGAAAAAAAAAAAAAAAAAGAGTGGCATGCTCTACCAAACGAGCCAGCCAGGCGTCCCAAGAATAAAAATGTTTAATGAGAGATTTCTTACTTATCACACTGGCTAAAGTTTGTTTCGTTTATAGATATTTACGTTCTTGTGTATTTTATTATGAAACACTCAAGATTGGCAAGAAGCAAAAATCAACTACCACCACCACAAAGAAAGTTTCTGTCATACCCCACTCTTACGAGTTTACATTTTGTATGTACATTTGTAAAACCTTTCTAGAGGGCAAAGTATAATTTCTCAAATTTTCTTAATTTTTGATCCTCTAATTTCAGTTATAGAAGTTAATCTAAAGAAAAATTAGAGTACGGAGCGTCTGGGTGGCTGACTTCAGCTCAGGTCATGACCTCGCGGTTGGTGGGTTCGAGCCCTGCATTGGACTCTGTGCTGATGGCTCGGAGCCCGAAGCCTGCTTCGGATTCTGTGTCTCCCTCTCTCTCTGCATCTTCCTGGCTCACACTCTGTCTCTTTCTCAAAAATAAACATTAAAAAAAAATTTAAAACAAAACACAAAAAAACATTATACCTGAGCATTTATCACAGTACAAGCTATAAATAGGACATTTTTTGGAAAACCTAAATATCCAAATAGTCAAATTTATCAGGACATATATATGTAATGGAATTTCTATGCAGCTGTTACAAATCATATTTTTGTAAAAATTCATTAATATGAATAAGTGTTCAGAAATAACATTAAATGAAAAAGCAGGATATGTAACTAGAGACACAATATGATCACAGTATTATACATAATACATATATATACACACATATCATAAATACATGTGTATATTTCAGATATGTATGTATATCATTTGCACACATGACAAAAATGTATCAAATATTGCACAGTGGTTATTTCTGCAATGGCAGAATTATAGATTATGTCTTATTTTTATTTCCAACTTTTCAAAATATGCTGTTAAAATCATGTATTTTATAATGAAATACAGGCCAATAAGCATTTTAATGTCCCCATAGACATCATCAGCAGGTGGAGAAGTGACATAAAGCATTTCTACATTTGGTACAGGTATTGATTTTTGGTGTTTCCCTTCCCTTTTAGATGATATTGACAAATTTGATCGATATGACTCAACTCACATTTGCTATACAAGAGCAAAGATTTATTGCCTTACAGAAATAATTTACCTGATTTAGCTATAGGCTGACTTGACCCCACATTCCCACCATAATCTACAATGTAGGGATGGGCTCCATGACTCATAAGAGGCTTGGAACAAGTTGTTTTCTCAAGGGCAACGAGAATAAGCAGGACAAATGATGACAAGGGCAGAATTATTATCCCTTCCCAGGCTTCCTTCAGTAGTGTCTGTGCACTGGGTGGTTTTCTCAGTTCGATAAAGGATTAGAACACAAGGCCTGTTTAGAGAAGTGCGACTTGATACCTGCATCAATATCATTCTGAGCAATGTTTTTCATTTTCCTTCCACTTTAACTTTTTAAGCCTTACGCGAATTAGTTGAAAAGCCAGGTCTTTTAGGTAGATATTAACATTAAGCCCTCTACTCTGTCACTTGGAATCATAAGCCTGGGAAAACAGCTCCTAATTCCATTGTGTATTGTCTTCTAAGATAATGATTGACAGATTTTTTTTTTTCTTGAAGCTTCCTATATTTGCTGACTGTCTCACTAGTCACTAACAGAATCCTGCCAATCGAAGTCATTGGGTGTACGGTAATTGCAAGATCTTCTCCAATTAGACCCCAGTGTCCCTGAACACACACACACACACACACACACACACACACACACACACATGCACACACATGCATGCACACATGTATAGACACACATCCCCCCTCTGTTTTACACCTGTTGTTGATCTGCCTTTTTCACTTTTGCCTACCAATCTAAATTCTACTTATTCTGCAAGCCCTAAATCAAGCAATATCCTCCCAAGAGCCTTCCTGGAACCTCTCCTGCAATGAATTTCTCAGCTTCCATCACACCCAATGGATTCTTAGGTACAGGCAAGAGGATTCCTAACTTGGGTTTTGGACTTTAGAGATCCCAGAATCCATAAGACTACAGGATTGAGGTAATATCCCTGAGTAGAGCCTACACCCTTCTTTCTAGATCATGCTCTGGGACCCAGGATCCTCTGCTCCAAATGGCCACACAACCACTTTTAGGGCCTTAGGCCTTTTTCCTGGGCCCATCTTCTCAAGGGCAGACCACATTATAGGCCACTGCCAAAGGCCAAGGTAGAGCTGTCTGGATGTATGGATGGAAGTGTTTGCACATATTTTCATGGTCCTTCAAGATGTGGGACAAGGGAAAGTGAGAAAAAAAGGAGGAGCAGCCAGTGAACGGGGCCATTCTTTTGCTTTGCCATGTTGGGTCACTCTGCTTACAGCAGTGGGCTTGGGCATAATTTTCAGGTCATTTCACAGATTTCTCCAGCTGAATACATAGTGCTCTTGTTAAATGTGGGATTGGGACCACTCTGGGTTAGAAGTCTGTTTCACTTTAACGGAGGGCACAAAATGAGCAGAGTTTTTAGTTACTAAGATTAATAACAGGAGGATGGATAAGCTTCATGAGATATAATTTCACGCTGTCCTAATAACAGCCTTGGGGTTTTTGTGTGTGTGGTGTGTGTGTCCCTTTAAAAATTAGGAAGCCGAGGCTCAGAAAAGCTGGGTTTTGCCCCTGGTCTTACAGGAATGCAGGGACAGCATCTTTAGGACTCTACAGCCTACTCTTTCTTCACCCCACCTCCCCGTGGGTCTAACCGAACACCTTCCGGGACATCCACCTCAACCATTTTTTAAAAGCGTAACCCACCAATAGATAGTTTCCTGTTTGTGGGTCTATGGTTAGTGAGGAAATAATTGGTTCTGAGAGTCAGTGTCTCAAAAACTGATGTTCACTGGCCGAGAAGCAGATTGGAAAGATCCACCTGGGGCCAAGCTAGAAATAAAGGGCAGCTCTTCTCAGCCTCGGCTCCAGCTAGTAAGCTGGTGGGAGAAAGGAGGGGTGCTCTGCTTGTTTGTTGGGGGTGGAGGACTGGGAGTTCCAAAGACCTTTGTACATTCTAACCTCGCAGAGGAGCAATTTTTGGTTGCTTTTCTTGCTGATAACACTACTTCCCTTATCTACCACAGAACAGATCTTAATAGAGAACTCGCCTTTATGGTATAAGGTTAATGAATGTGAAACTCAACAATAAAATATCTCTCTGGTGGATGGCATTGCTAAAGAACATACATGATAGACGTATCTGAGGATGAGATAATACTTCCTAATGAAGTAGTGCTTCTTGATCTTTCCATGGACATTCCTCCAAGACCTCTCCTTTCGAAAAAGAAACAATATTAACAGACTTCTGTTCAGGGAAGAGAGTTCTAATGCCTACCCCTGGTCAAAGTTATCTCTTTGTTACTAGGTTCAAGGGTACCTGGCAAATACATTAAGAGCAGCATATGTTTTCTAAATCAATAAAGACGAAGGAGGATGATGTAGGAGGTGGGAATCAAAGTGGAGAAAATTCGAGTGTTTTCCCAATATCCCAAAACACATACGGGTTTATTCAATTGTAAGGTAAACAGAACATGGAATTTACCAGAAGAAAAAAAATCAATAAAACTGGTGATGTCAGCTTTTCATACGCCAACTATTAATGAATCAAAGAGAATTAGACAGAAGTAACCGAAGTAACTTTCCTTTAAAAAATACATTTTCTTACAAAAGCTGGGAAAGAATTTGTGGAACTTTACCAACACTAAACTGTGTAAGAAACTACAGCGGGACTATAATGTTTTTAAAATCCATCTGAGATGGATGAGAGACGGATGAGAGAAAGATCCGAGAAATGAGAAATGGATCATATTTCATAAAGTTTAAATGTGCTCCCTTTACATCTTCCAGGAATCATAATTTTATTACAATCAGATTCATTAAATGTTATCTGATTTTACTCTCCTCTTGAAACACCTTCAAATAATATAATTTACCCGTGTATTTGGCATAACAACATATGCTCTTCTTGATTTTAACAGAACCGAGTCCAAGTGTTAACTGAATAAAGCTGTTCAAAAGTAACTTTGGGGGCATTTCTGTGAACACACCACATCTGCAGTAATATCTACCAGGCAGGTGTCAATTTTTCTTTAGTTTTAAAATCGTATCATTTAAAGAAGTTATTTCCTATAAATAAAATTCACACGCACACGCGCACGCGCGCACGCACGCGCACACACACACACACACACACACACACACACACCACGCACACACAAACATCTTTTTAAAGTAAAGCGAGAACGCAATCCACCCAAGACAAGCAGGAGGGGGGAAAATACGGTTGTGCGCATTCTGCCTGTTGCCGCAGAGTAATACGGTAAACAGCCGATTACCGTACTCGCTGGGGCTACTGCCTGTGTGACGTCAGCGAGAGCTAGCTGCAAAGTTCCTTGCCGTTCTTTGCTGATGTCGGGGAGCTGAAAATTAAAAGGGTGAACGTGGAGTTATGGGTTGGCCGGGTTTTTTTCTTTTCCTATTTTCACTCTTTATTGTAAATTCTGCAGGTAAAGCGATAGTGAGCCGGGAGCTTAAAGACATCTGTAGAGGAGGGGTGAGTCAGCGGGTGCAGAAGGACTAAGAATTGGTTCCTTGGAGGGACGGTCGCCTCTTTCCCCAGAGAGGAGGCGGCGGGGCTGCTCCTGGGACCGAACCCCCGTCCTCTCCCCGCTCCAGGTGAGTCCGCTGCGGCATGGGGCGCGGGCGTCCAGAGGGGCCGGGATGAGGGCAAATCGCCCTCGCTTCCCGCTGAGACGGAACCCGCACTTTGCCCGTGCGCCCCCCGCTTCTTTCACCCGCTCTGACACCTGCATCCCCACCCCACCCCGTTTCCCTTGTATATTCTGGAAAGTTACCTCCTAGTTAACAAGTGTGTCTTTTGGTCCGTATTTGTCGCCCCGAGGTAGAGGAAAGAGGCTTTCTGCAGTTGCTGGCTTTTAGGACCACCTGTGAGCTCTTGAACTTGCCATTTTCACCATAGCCTTTGCCTGGGAGTCCGGCCTCAGGGCCCGACCCCAGAATCGTCAGAAGGCAAGATGGGTCCCCACTCCTCGCACTCCTGCCTCAGTCCCCGTGGAAACCTAAGTATCTCACAAATACCGTGGCCCCAGCCCCGCAAAGCGAAGCGTCCCGCATCCTCCTGATTTTTAAGCCTACCACATCCGCAGTGGCCGCCACTTGCAAAGCCCCTTCTGCAGAGTGGCGCTCGCCCTCTCCACCACTTCTCCCCCGGCACCCCCGCAGCCCGTCCGGGTGTGGCCGGAGGCTCAAGTCCTCCGGCACCGCTGCTCCTGCGGCTGGAAAAGGGCTCCTGGACCGACCTCGGTCGCGTTCAGCCCTCGGGCCCCGCCAGCTTTTTCTCGGGACCTGGCCCTCGGGCCGGCTTCGCGGGTCGACAGACCCGCGCGCACCGCACACCCAAGTGTGAATTCCACCGGCGTGAGCGTGCGCGTGGCACTGGCTGGCCGCGGTCCCCGGGTCGCAGCGGTTCCCTCTCCCAGGCCGCCCCCTCCAGGTGACTGAGAAGCAACCTGTTTAAATGGCACCCGGGTGGATTCTCCAGTTTCCACCGGCCAGGCTCGGCGCGACACACGTACGCACCAGCCGCAGTCCCGCCTAAGCGAGCTTCGCGGGGTTTAATCTCGCTGTGCGGCCGCGCGTAATTGGCCGCCGCGGCTCGGGGTTTGTTTGCTTCGGCTCCAGGAGCCGGCCAGAGGCCGCGGGGCCGCGCGCCAAGGCAGGTTCCCAGCGGCTCGCGGTCCCCTTCCGCGCCGCCCGTGCTGCAGCAGGGCACGCCGCTCCGGGACCGCAGAGTCGCCGGGGCACCCAGCCGCCGGGCCCGGTACGGCCTCGCTCCCCAGGGCGCCCGGTATACACCCCGCCTTTCTCTTTGCGCTCTTTCAGGGGAACGCGGGGCCGACGACGCCCCGCAGCCGCCTCGGTCTTGGCCAGCGTTCCGCGTCCACTTCCCCCAGCCTGCGCGCGCAGAAGCTGGATCTAGCACGAGTCCACCGCGCGCCGGTCGCACCGTGGGTAACTGCGGGCCGGGAGAAGCGCCCAGATGCCGGCGGTCCCCGCCTTTGAGAGTCGACGGCACACCGGTACTTGATTGTGGGTAGCGGGGAGGCTGGCGCTGGATTGTTGAATTCCCAGTTACGCGCAGAATGCCCAGTCTTCTAAGCAGGACGGATCGGACAGTACGGAGAAGCGGGCTCTTGTAGTTCTGGGATTGCATTTTGCAACGTGTCTCCTCGAGCTTCGCGCCAAGCCTGGGGGAGGGAGGGAGTTGGGGCCGGAAGGCCAGCGCCGCGGGTGGATAGGGTCCGCGGGTAGCCCCGCGTGTGGGTCCCTGGCCATGTCGCCTTTAATGCCCTGCCCTTTTGCGTGGCCTTCTGAGGGTTTCCAGGGCAGGCCGGGGTTGCTTCCCACCCACACGCCCTCTCTCACCCCCAGCTAACCCCAGCGGGCAAGGCTCCCCAGAGCCGAGACCTTTTGACTCTGCTCCCTCGCTCCCGCCTCCGCCCTCGCCCGGGGGTGGCTCCCGAGAGCCGGACCTCGCCGGCCCCGGCTGGGACCATGGTGTTTCTCTCTGGGAATGCCTCCGACAGTTCCAACTGCACCCATCCGCAGGCACCAGTGAACATATCCAAGGCCATTCTGCTCGGGGTGATCTTGGGGGGCCTCATCATTTTCGGTGTGCTGGGCAACATCCTAGTGATCCTCTCCGTGGCCTGCCACCGGCATCTGCACTCGGTCACTCACTACTACATCGTCAACCTGGCGGTGGCCGACCTCCTCCTCACCTCCACGGTGTTGCCCTTCTCTGCCATCTTTGAGATCCTGGGCTACTGGGCCTTTGGCAGGGTTTTCTGCAATATCTGGGCGGCGGTGGACGTCCTGTGCTGCACCGCGTCCATCATGGGACTCTGCATCATCTCCATCGACCGCTACATCGGTGTGAGCTACCCGCTGCGCTACCCCACCATCGTCACCCAGAAGAGGGGTCTCATGGCCCTGCTCTGTGTCTGGGCGCTCTCCCTCGTCATCTCCATCGGGCCTCTGTTTGGCTGGAGGCAGCCGGCCCCTGAAGACGAGACCATCTGCCAGATCACCGAGGAGCCGGGCTACGTGCTCTTCTCGGCCCTGGGCTCCTTCTACGTGCCACTGACCATCATCCTGGTCATGTACTGCCGGGTCTACGTGGTGGCCAAGAGGGAAAGCCGGGGCCTCAAGTCCGGCCTCAAGACTGACAAGTCGGACTCGGAGCAGGTGACGCTCCGCATCCATCGGAAAAATGCCCCGGTAGGAGGCAGCGGGGTGTCCAGCGCCAAGAACAAGACGCACTTCTCCGTGAGGCTCCTCAAGTTTTCCCGGGAGAAGAAAGCGGCCAAAACACTGGGCATCGTGGTCGGCTGCTTCGTCCTCTGCTGGCTGCCTTTTTTCCTAGTGATGCCCATTGGTAAGTCTTCAAACACCCCATCTTTGTAGTTAGGGTTCCTCATCCCCTTCCCCTTCTGCTAGACTCAAGGTCAGGGGTGGCAGAGAAAGGATCTGCATTTCAAACAGCAAAGCCAGAGGTGGGGGTGGGGAGGGGAGCAGGTAGGAAATGCTCCCCGGTAGAAAAGTAAATTTCAGTTTCCTTTCTTCTCCAGTCTCATTTACAGTATGTCCTTAGGCACCTTTTCAACTACTGTAAAGCTGTTTCCAACAGATGCAGATTAATTGGTCTCCTTAATAAGAACGCCAGCTTTTCTTAATGCCTGTGAGCATGTGTTTAATTTAAACAGATCCTCTCTTCTTTGGAGTCTCAGAGTCTCCTCCACACTCTTAGGGAGGGCTGTGGGATTCCACTTTCACCTCTGCCGCTCTGAACTGCAAATTCTCTTGGCCTAAAAATAAGCCCTGTACTTATTCTGAACAAATGTGTCATTTTATTATTAGATTAGATTATTCCTAAGGGTTAGTCATAATGGTCTGCTTAGTTCTATATCTGTGTTAATTTTATTTTCTGGATTCGGTATGGAAGAAAGTGTGGTGAGCCCCTGACAAGGAAAAAAAGATGATTTTATGTCCAGAAGAATTTAAGCTTTAAAGAATTCAACATCATGTTTCCTATAAGTAAATACTTTCCCCTGTATTTTAATAGTAAGTAGCAAAACAAACAGTCCTCTTATCCAAGAGCGTTCTGGAAGCTGCAGATGACACTGTTTGAAAATAATGCAGTAATGTTACAAATCCAATTTTTGCAAATGCTAAATTAGCTGTTGTCAAAACTAATTAGCTCATCGTAAGTATCAGCAAGCCGATCCACTTGGAATAGTCATCTATCCCCGAAAGGCCTTCGTGAGATCCCAAAATGGTTGTTGGCTATTTTTAGTTTGGGAGCTCAAGTATAGACCCACACATTGGTTATCCGCTAACTGTAACAAACAAAAAAAAAATATGGTAAAAGTTAATAAAAGTTTGTTTCTGGCACCTTGGAGCCAAATTTAAGTAGCATGTATTTAAAGTACTTTACTTTGCAACTCCGTGTAATAATAGCTATTAGTTTTGGGGGCCAACTTGGTTTCATTTGTCCAGGCTTTTAATTTCATGCATCCCCTCAACAACTCAGTGAGGTTTGCATTATTATTCTGAAATCACAAGTGTGGGGAAGGTTCTGGAGCTTCTCTAGTACCGTAGCCACCGGTCACATGTGGCTATTTAATGCAAGTTAAAGAAAATTAATATTCAGTTCCTGAATCTCACTAGCCAAAGTTCAAGCGCTCAGTAGCCACATCTGGCCAGTGGCTACTGTTTGGGAACCGCAAAGATATAGAACATTTTCATCGCTGCAGAAATTTCCATCCGACAGGGCTGCTTGAGAGGCCCTTCTGAGTTCACTAGCTGACTTTCCATTGTGCCTACCCATCATTGTTGCTGACTCTGCTCCTAGAAGTACATCACAGCTTTGAATTTATTTCAATAGCACTCTACCTGAGCCCCTGCTTCCCTATCTTTCTGCATCCCATCTCTTACTTCCTTCTGAAGTTTGCGTATTTTTTCATGCATCCATGTACTTATCAAGTGTATACTGAGCACTTGTTCTAGACATAGTTTGAGCAAGGCAGCAGACTCCTTGCCAGTAAAATGTTTGCATTCTTCTGGGGGAGATAGACAAATAAATATGTATTAAGAAGTCACGGGTTGTGGGGCGCCTGGGTGGCGCAGTCGGTTGAGCGTCCGACTTCAGCCAGGTCACGATCTCACGGTCCGTGGGTTCGAGCCCCACGTCGGGCTCTGGGCTGATGGCTCAGAGCCTGGAGCCTGTTTCCGATTCTGTGTCTCCCTCTCTCTCTCTGCCCCTCCCCTGTTCATGCTCTGTCTCTCTCTGTCCCAAAAATAAATAAACGTTGAAAAAAAAAATTAAAGAAGAAGTCACGGGTTGCTAAACACTATAAAAAACTAAGCAGGATCAGAGGATAGAGATTTGTAGGACAACGGGGTGGGTGGTCAGACGAGTCCTCTCTGAAGAGGTGATATTTAAGCAGAGACCTAACTGAAGTGAGGAGCAAACTTTACAAAGTCTGGAAGGACCTTTTGGGCAGAGGAACGGCGAGTACAGAGATGGGAAAGAGCCTGACCTGTTCAAGGCAAAGCAAAGACCACCGCCTGGCTGAACTACAGAGAATGAGTGGGCAGACAAGTCCAGAAACAGGTTGTGGAAATAGACAAGGTCATGTGGGTCTTTTAGGCCCAAGTAGAATTTGCATATTATTCTAATTGTGATGGGAAGCCATCCGATTGGACAGGTGTTAACAGGGATGTGGCTGGTTTTATATTTTTAAAGGATCACTTGGGTTTCTGGTTGGAGAGTGGGCTGTTTGGGGGGATGATTGTGGAAGCAGGGACCCCGGTTGGGAGGCCGTTAGAGAAGCCAAGGGTGGAAAGACCGAGATGTCTCGCACGTGGGTGAAACAGGTGGAGGTGGTGGGAAGTGATCACATCCGGTACTTATTCCAAATGTGGAGCTGACAAGGTTGGGCATAGGGTATGAGAAAAAAGAGAGGAGTTAAAGATAACTTCCGGGTCTGGGGCCTAAGCACCAGGGTAAACAGCGCATTTTACTCTAGGAAAACCAGAGAATGACTGGATTGTAAGGGGCTGGCAGGGGCGTGAAGTATAAGTGTTTATTTTGTGTAGCCATGTAGCCATGCCATATAGTCACATATCTATTTGACATCTAAGTAGAAATGCCAAGTGGCAGTTAGATACATGAATTTGGAGCTGGGCTACCATATACACTGGGAACACATCCATATATTTAAAGCCATGGAAGTGAAAGGGTCTACAAAGGAGAACATAATACAGAGAAAAGAGAGGTAAGGACTGAGTCTTGGGGCATTCCTGTACTTGAGAGCCAGAGAGAGGAGAACGAATTAGCAGAAGAAGTTGGAAGAGAGTGGCAGGGAAGAGGGAGGAAAACCAAGAGACCGTGTTGATCCCAAAGCCAAATGGAAATGTCTCAAGAAGGCAAGAGTATTCATAATCTATTTACTCTCTTGCCTCGCAAGAGTATTCAGCTGTGTCACGGGTGACTGCTCGGCCAAGGCAGAGGAGGGCTGGGACTCCACATTGGACTTGGCCATGTGGAGGTCCTTGGTGATATGATGAGGTCCTCTGAGAATAATAGTCTCAGTGGAGTGATGGAGAGAAAAGCCTGCCTGTGTGCTTTCTAGAGAGAATGAGAGATGGAGAAGTGGGGGCAGTGAAAAGACTCAACTCCTGGGAAAGGTTTTCCTAGACAGTGGAGCAGAGAAATAGAGTATAGCTGGAAGGATCTAGAGAGAATTTCCAAAGGTGGGAGATAGGATACCATTCTGATGGAATGATGGTATAGGCAAGGGAGGAGGTGGGGTTCAGTGCCCAGGTGAGGGTCGGGAAGTGAGGGTGAAGCCGGGGTCTATAAGCCCAGAGGCAAGCACATGCGGAGGGGGAAAGGTAATCCCCTCTTTGGTGTATGTTTATGCCCTCGACAAAATAAGAAGCAAGATCATCAGCTACGAGCGAGAAAGGAATAAGAAATGATTGTTGGTTTGAGGAGCAAAAGAAGATGTACAATATTCACCTGTGAGGCAAGAGAGTAAATAGATTATGGAAATTTAGTGGAGTCACCAGGAAGTCCTGAGGACATATTTGAGATTTACAGCCAGTCACAAGTTGAAAGTAAGACCAGTCGAGAAGGTTGCGCGTTACTCTCCAACAGCTAAGAGGCTGAGCGTTATGGGTAATGTTGCCGATGACTGTACGTAGGAACCACAGTAAAGACGTGTGTTTGTGCAGGGACATGAACCGGAACAGATTAGGAGTCCTATAGAGTCAGATGTTGGACTAAGCTCAGGTGATGATGGGGGACTGGGGGGTTGGGATTTCTGGTGGTAGCTGAGCTGTCCAGGGAGGTGGGCTGGTTCCTAAGCTCACTCAGGGGAAGGGGGGCTCTGGTCTAACCATGGCCTTCCTCTTGGATCCGCTCTCCTGGGGAGTTAGTAAACATTGAGCTGAAGTATTACAGTGGAGGGGAGTGATGGCAAGACAAGAGCACCCAGAATCACTGGGCTTCCTTTAAATCCTGATAATGGGGTGCCGAGGGAGGGAAATTGAAAACTCCTCTTTGGCAGTCTGACCTGCTGCCCCGTACGGCAGAAGATCCCTAAACCTACCAGATCTGTGGTCCACAGCTTCTTCATGGCACCAAACAAGCAAGAGACTATTTCTTCCAGGTTTATTGACTGTATAATAAGTACCAGGCACTGAGTTAGAAAAAGATGCATAAAGCACATTCCCTGCCTTCAGGGGCATCACAATCTAGTTAAGAAAACAAATTGGGAACAATTATCACAAGCGTAGGAGGTGGTATTGGAAGTGCTAAGGGAACACCTGGGTGACTCAGTTGATTCAGCGTCTGACTCTGGATTTTGGCTGACGTTATGATCTCACAGTTCATGAGAGTGAGCCCCACGTCGGGGTCCATGATGGGTGTGGATGGAGCCTGCTTAACATTCTCTCCCTCTGCTCTCTCCCCTGCCCCCTACCTCCCTCTTTCTCTCTCTCAAAATAAAAATTAAAAAAAAAAAAAAAAATAGAAGTGCTAAGGACTATAACAGTTAACGGTGCCTGGAGGTCACTGTGGAAGCTTCTAGAAGTATCATTGCTGACTTGAAGCCTGCCCTACTTCCACTGGGCCATCAGCGAGGTATTATTTGTCTTTAGTAACTGTCTTGAGTACATTTTTCCTGCAAAGTGTGGACAGAAGAATACACATGCCACTATATTCTCATACACAATGGACACAAGCTCTTAAGTATGACAAGTATGACAGAGAATAGCGGGACTAGAAACTAAGCCAGGCAGGGATGCACGTGGTATAGCAAGCTGCCCACATGTGTGGGAACCAGCCCGGGATAGCCAGGTGAGTGAGCGCTCTCTATCGCTGAAGGTCACTCCTCTACATTGTGACAATGGCTCCTCACAGACTCGGCGCTTTGCTCTTCCCCTGCTCCTCCCCTCGAGGCTGGGTGGATTTTCTGGACTGAATAGTGTGACTGCAGGTATGAATCTGACCTGCCTACTTCCAAGTCTACGTCTTGCTGGTTTCGTTTTCCTTTTGCATCCTAAATGTCTAGTTGGAACTCGGAACCCCTTGTCGGGAGGGGTGTCACATGTGAGGATGATGTTATCAGCCATGGACACCTTGGAGTAAATGTTTTTAAAAGCCAGGTTTTGATCATGAAGATGACTAGGGAGAAGATGAAGGTGTCAGCCTTCTGTGATAGAAGGAAGGGTAAAAAATATGCCTCAGGGGGGCGCTCCAGCGCCTAAAGCACGTACATCATCTTTGCCTATTTCATCTTTTTGCCTAGAACCCGCTAGTCCCAGAGTCAGTGCGCTGGCGGGGGGGGGGAGTGGGGGGGGGCGGGGGGGAGCCATGGCCTGAGATTTAAAGCTAGGCTTGCTTCTTCATAAAATAGGAGATGTTATACAGGTCAACTGTCTAGCACAGTGCTGTGATGGCCACACATGTGAATTTTATCAGAATGTATGTGACTTGCAGACCATTACTGACATACAAGGACGTTGCTGTGAGGGCTAGATCCCCTTGGAGGGCCGAGAAAGAGAGAGAGCATTGGAAAGAAAGGGATAAGGGGGCAATATTTACTGACTGCATAATTGTGTGTCTGAACCTTGGGCAGGTTATCTGATTGAAATGCAAAACAGGCATTATTATTATTGGACGTAGGCATTGCTGTTATCTCTGAGCCAAAGGAGGCAGTGTGGGGCTGAGCTGTGGCTCACGTAGACATAGAATATTTGATAATTAATGTTAAAATTAAAAAGATAGCAGGGCACGCAGTAGTGAGGAGGGAGAATGTGGTTTCTTTTTTTGTTTTGTTTTTTATCAGTTCATTTATTTATTTTGAGAGGAACAGAGACAGTGGGAGTAGGGGAGGGACAGAGAGAGAGGGAGAGAGAGAGAGAGAGAGAGAGAGAGAATGAGAATCCCAAGCAGGCTCCAAGCTGCCAGCACAGAGCCCGACCCAGGGCTCGAACTCACAAAACTGTGAGATCATGACCTGAACTGAAACCAAGAGTCGGACGCTTAACCGACTGAGCCACCTAGGCGCCCCAGCATGTGTTTTAAGATGGGGTGTTGGAGGGAAGGCAAAGCTGGCAAGGGGCGAATCATCGGGAAGCAGTGAGGCAAAGAAGGATTCATTCGTTCAGCAAATTTCATTGAGCATCTCCTATGTCCCAGACAGCTAGAGAATCACTGGAGCTAAAGACAAGAAAAAAAAAATCCCTCCCCTAATGGAGCCGGAAATCTGTGCAATTAAATACATAGCAGACTTTCAGCTGGTGATATGTGACACACAGCAGGGAAAAGGGACAAGTGCGTGTAATGTATAAATGACATACAGTGGCTCTGACTCTTATGGATGCCCAAGATGACCAGACCCTATGTGGCTCGGCTGCAGGCACAGAGGGATCAGGCCCCTGACTCTTACGGAGAAGGTTGACCTTTTAGAGATGTGATGTGAAGACAATCTCAGAACTGTTAACGATTTTAAGACGCGAGGCCAGTTTCTGTTATTTCTGCTGTACCACGTGCCATCCCTAAACGTCGTGGCCTAAGGCAGCAACTCTTTTACGGTTCGTGGATTCTGTGGGTCAGGGATGAGTCAAGGCCAGTACGTGTGACTGTTGGGGCTGGCTCTCAGAATTGGCTGCCTCTCTTCCTCCAGGGGTATAGACCAGCTTTCTTACAACGTGGCCGTTGTCTGCAAGCGGGCCGGGGCAGACGCGGCCAGGCCTTTGAAGAGCTAGGCCCAGACTTGGCCCGTGTCACTGCTGTCTCATTCTGCAGTGAAAGCAAGGCACAAGGCCAGCATGGGTGCAAGGGACAAGGACACGGGTTTCTGTCCTGATGGGCAAATGGCAGACGCCCGGAGGGCGGGAGGGTGATTCTGACCATCTTGTGGCTTGTCTGCCACACAAGCATATCAAATTGCATTTCTCTTTCACCTGCTAGTTATTTATGGAGAGCTTCCTACACGCTGGCCTTTAGGTAATGCACCAGGTAAAACCAGTCTGGGTCCTTGCCTTCCTGCAGGCTTCTAATCTCTTTGGAGAGTTAGATATTAATCAGATAATGTCTGATTAAAAAATCCAGACTACGTACAATGAAGAGGGTGTGGGTGGTGCCTTGACAACATGCACTGTGGAGGTGAGTGGCCCGGGGCAGGGAGTGCAGAAAAGTCTTGCTGCAAAGGAGGGCTTGACCTTTGAGCCAGGAGGTGCAGAATGGGGAGATGTTCAGTGGCCAAAAGGGTGAGGGGGGCAAGGACTCTGACAAGGTTGGCCTGATGTCCATGAGGATTTTCCAGATGGCTAGTGTAGCCAGAACTGAGAGGCTGTGAGATAACTGGTAACAAATGAAACTGGAGAAAGAGGGCCAGACTAAGTAGGCTTTTAGAGCTATTTTATGAGTGGTTGAGCAGGAACAAGCCTGTATTTCAAACTATCAAAGGCTTAGTGGAAGGAAGACTGTGGACAGACCAGTGGGAGACCTTTACACAGGACAGGCGAAAGATGCACCATTCTTCTCACGGTTGCAAATACTTCCGTGAGCTGCTGCGTAGTTCTGGAATGCCTCTTTGTCATTGCCTCCAGGGCAGATTTACGAGAAAACCTTTCTCTGATCACAAATAGTCTAACCAGACTTGGCTTTAAATTAATTCTGGCTCTTTCCACAAGACGAAACTGTCAATGAAGATTTACCGTCATATTCAAAAGAATGTGCTGCAGGCTCAGAAAACATCTAAAATGAGTTCCAACAATGCTTTGAACGATAACCGACTCTTTCCAACCGGGCTACAGACAGGCAAGCCATTACTTAGAAGCAGGCGACACTTAAGGGACTAAGGCATTGCTGTGCTTTGTGGCCTCACGGTTTCAGGTTCGGATGTGAGGACCTGTTTCTAAGGCATTTTCCTTGTCTAGCAGGTTCGCTGTATTTTAACACTGCCAGTTGGTTGGCCAGCGGGACGTTTTCAGAGCGGCTTCTTTTTAAACCAAGTATTTCTTTACCACTTGAAAAAGTCCCCCCTGTTTTCTTATTAGTTATTTGTATTTCGACTCTTGTAATATGAAATTGCTTGTCTGTGCTTTGGGGCCACTTTTTATAATTCCATTTCTTTTTATTTCTTTTCTATTTGTAAGCTCTTTTTATACATTGAGGACATTAATCACTTATCTGTAGTATATACCCGGTTGCCAGTTTTTTCTCATGCCATGATCAGATAGTGCTGAGAAAATGTAGCTTCTTTATCTTCCAAAAACCGATGCGATCTTTTTCATGAACTTCCTCAGAAACACACACACACACACACACACACGCACACACACACAATTTTAGTCAAATCCGATAAGCTCAGCCTGATCCGATCGTTTAAGCAATGTCTTTATATATTCAGTTTCTGTTGAATAACACAAGCCTTTCAGACTTGCCTTCAACTTGATCAGGTCCAGGGGCTCACACGATTTCGTGGGTATGTAGATAGGAAATTAGGGTGCTTGGCTGACCCTTAAGTGTGATTTTTAGTATCCTGCACTGGGGAGGTTGGTGTAGTCTAGGGACTTAACACTACCCCCCAGCCCATGCTCTTGTGCCCTGATGAATCTGAGGCTGGTCGTGGTGGCCCATTACTCCACCTGATGACCCAGCCCCACGGAGTCCTCCCTGGGACCTCAGACTCTCAAGGTTTGGCCTGTGACTCCATTCATTCCTGGCTGGGGAGATATCTGCTCTGTTGCCATTGGCCAGAGAGTCACTTTGTCCCGACTGCCCCCCCTTGATCACCTCTTGCTCCTAAAATCCTCAACACTGTTTCACCCCTGTCTCAAGGCATGGAGAGTCCCGTGGGTGCCTTCCACACCACGCCACAGGCGCGTTGACTGGGCTTGCTGTCTGCTCAAACATGCTGGCTGTGACTTTCATAGGTACGGCCTGTCACGTGCCATCTCCCAGATGCCCAGAATGGACAGTGGGAAAAACCACCTTCACTCCCACCTTTTTCTTAAATGCCCAAGGTCCTTGTTGAGAGGGGAGCTCAGAGCAGACATCCAACTGCCTCTTCCCACTACTTCCTTCCCCGTTTCCCCACACAGTCCACCCATAGAGGGTAGATGGGGAAGACCTTCCCTTTCTTTTTCTGGCTAAATGGGACGCTCCTCTGAATCATGTCCTCCTTTCCAGGGTGGCATCCACCATCTGTGGAATACCAATGGCAAATGGATTGCAGACAGAAAGACAGAGAGGTTTACTAAAATGAGAATAAAGATGAGGAGTATTTAATGATATTATAATTCTTGTACATACATTAGCAACTATGTTGTCCATTGGGTTTTTCACATTTTATGGTTTTTGTGGGTTTTGCAAATATATGGACATTTAAAATTTTTATGTAGTCACCTATTTTAATCTGTTCCTTCATGAATTGTGCCTTCTCGGGGATGCTTGGAGAGATGCTTCCCCGATGCCAGTCAGATAACCTCTATTTTCTCCTAGTTCTTTTAGGGCATCATTTGTAACCCATCTGAAATTTATTTTTGCACTTTGGTAGGTGATGTCTAACTGTATCGATTTTGAAATGGTTATCCAGGTATTCTTGAGAGATTTAGTGAATAATCTACCCTTTCCTGTCTTATTTGGAAAGCCACCTTTGTGATATTAGAAAGAATCTTGGGACTCCTCCTGTTCCATTTACCTGTCTCTCCGCTCTAGCATTGGTGCCCCATGATTTTTTTTTCATTTAAAATCGTTTATTCCCTTTTCATTGTAGTATTATAGTTGACATACACCATTATGTGAGCTTCAGGTATACATCATAGTGATTGAAAAGTTCTATACATTATTTTAACTCTTGTGGTTTCATAATACATTTTCATAGTTTTTGGTTTAAGGCCCCTGGAAGAATATTCTCTTTCAAAACGATCTCGTCCGTCCTTGCACGTTTATTCTTCCAGAAGAACCCTGGACTCATTTTGCCAAGTGACACCCTGTCGCTCACTGGCCCCCACCACACACGAATCCTGTCACGGGTCGATCATGATTGATTAGGATGTATAGATTAATTTGAAAAGTGACATCTTTATCATGCCAAGACCTCCTGTTGAGAAATATGACATGTCACTCCATTTATTTCCCAAATGACTTTTGAATGATTGTTTACATTGTACTTTTCATCGCATTTGCTAACATGTCCTGGAAAAGTGATTATTGTAGGGGATTTGGGAAAGGCTGCTTCCGTGTTTCGACACTAGATATGGCACCCATTGTTGGTTTTAGATCAACGTATTTCCTCATACCAAGGCAGTACCTTTCTGTAGTTTATAGAAAAATCTTACCAAAACTGAATTTTTAATTTTATCAAATGCTCCTTTTTTGACACGCATCAGCATCAGCTTTTATCACTGACACCGATCTGATAAATTTTATTTCACAGTATTAACCCATCCATGTATTCTTGGATTAAATTCCATCTGATCAGTGGCATTATTCTTTTTGATGCTACTGAAATATACTAAATATTTTGTTTCTGGATTGCATCTATATTTCTATGTGAAGTGACTGTATTGTTTTATTTTAGTATGCTGTTTTGGTCACATTTTGGTATCAAGTTTATGTTAACATCATAAAGCCAACTGTGACACTTTTCTTTTTTTTTTTCTACCCTCCATAACAGTTTAAATAGCATAAGAATTATGTGTTCTTTCAAGGTTTGAAAGAACTTGCCCATAAAACATTTGGGCACAGCTCCTTTTATGGAGGCAATTCTTGGAGACCGGTTTCTATTTCTTCCATGGATAGTGGTCTATTTTGATTGTCAGATTTGATAATCTTTGTTTTCTTATTTTCCATTTTCCTTCTCATTGAGGCTTAACATTTTTACAATAGAATTCTCCAGGAAATTCTTTAATTTTTCATTTATTTTCTATTTTTCTCATTTCCCAATCCTGTGGTTATGTTTTCCCCCTCTCTCTCTCTCTCTCTCTCTCTCTCTCTCTCTCTGTCTCTCTCTCTCTTTTTGTCTTCACCAAGATAGCCCTGGAAGATTGTCTATTTGACTAGATTTTTCTAGGAACCCATGGCCTGGATTTATTAATCATTTTAATCTGTTTTCTGGCGCAATAATTTAATCTGTAGAAATTTCTTTCTTATACTTTTTCTCGTTAGATTTTGCCCTTTTGTATGACTTTGTGCAGAATGTTGGCTTCGTGTACTTTAATTCTTTCTTGCCTAAGATTCAGACAGTCAAAGCTGTACCTTTTCCTTTAAGCAAGATTAAGCTCCTTGCCCTATGTTTTGCTAGGCCGGGCTCTCATTGGGTTGTTCTGTCTTTCCACTGTCAATGTCTCCTTTGTCCTGTGTAGAAAGAAGAGGATTCGCCGTGGTGTTCTTGTTGTTTGTTAATTTACAAATAACTGGTGTTTTGAATCCTCCACTTTTGAAAATCAGTTTCAGATTTACTGCATTGTGGTCAGAAAATGTGAACTAAATAACTTCGAGCTTATGGAATTTATGGAGGTTTTCTTTATGACTTAATATATGATCAATAATTAGCAGAGTTAATAGATTTCATATTTAATAAGCATATGTTAACTAAACTTTAATAGTGGTGTTTTTAAGACCTTCTATTCTCTATCTTTACTCATCATCTACTTCATTTGTCAAATACTGAAGGAGGTATGGTTAAATTCTCACTGCTACTGGGAAGAAGTCTTCCAATTATTCTTCTATTTTTAACAGGTTTGCTTTATGTATGTTGATGTAGTTGCTTGATACCTAAAAGACTGAGTCAATAATATCTCCATTAAATATAGACTTTTTGTCCTATTTATTTTTCCTTGATATGTACATATAAAAAATTAATACTGTAATCTTTAATATGTTTCTGTTTGCATTTGCCAACATACCTTTGCCTGCCTTTTTATGTATCAGGTTGTGTATCTTGCATCACATAAATGTTTTTATGGTCTATGTGTCTGTCTAGTCTGTGTATTTGTCTCTTGGTAAGGATTTAACTAATTTCCAGAGATTGTAACAGATAATTTGCTTTGATGTTTGTCCTCTTGCTTTATACTTTCTTCCTTTTTTTTTTTTTGTTTTCTGTCTCTTGCAAATTGAACCATTTTTTTCCCCTTTGCCTTTTAATTCTGCAATGTTTTGGAAACGTTTTGTCTCCTATTTTTAGTTCTATGAGAAGTTATCTTAGAGCTTTTCAGAAGCATTTTTTTTTAAACCTTCAGTTGTGTCTTACCACAACTTCTGTCAGTCACCTTTGCCCACATAAGGAAAGAAGTTTAGCACACTTTGATTTTCCTTTCTTCCTGAAATTCACATCTTTGGGTTAATATTTGTACTTTGGATTTAGAGTATTGCCATTAAATGATTGTATTACCTACGTTGCTTTTTGTTTCTTTCTATAATTTAGTTTAGTAATACTAATCGCCCTTTTATACTGTGATTTACTCACTCACGGGCTCTGGATTTTGCTTTGTCTATCATGTAGAACAGAGACCAGCCAACTATGGCCTGTTTTTGTAAATAAAGTTTTATTGGAACACGTCCATGCCCACTGGCTTCCACACCATCCATGTCTGCTTCCATACTAGAGCGGGGGACTTGAGTTGCTTCAGAGGCTGCATGGCTCACAAGGTTTAAAGTATTTACTTTGCTACTATAGCAGAGTATAAGACCGAATAAAATTTTATCAGTGAAAACATAGGCAAAACATATTTTCTAAGCTCTTACATGCCGGAGCCTAAACACATGCACGGCAACTGTTTGGAGTGTAGAACTTGAGTTATATTTTTTTTTCTTTTTTTTTTTTAAGTATTTGTTTATTTTGAGAGAGAGACAGAACACACAAGTGGGGGGGAGGGGGGGAGGGACAGAGAGAATCCCAAGCAGGCTCTGCACCATCAGCGCAGGGCCTGACTTGGGGCTCAAACCCACAAACCGTGAGGTCATGACCTGAACTGAAATCAAGAGTTGGCTGCTTAACCGACTGAGCCACCCAGCTGTCCGTATATATTTTTTTAATCTGAAAATACTGTTGTTACTCCTTTGTCTCTCGGTATTTTGTGCTTTATAAACGACTTAACGTCAGCCTATTGGTTTTTTTTTTTTTTTGGCAAGTATTCTCTTTGGATATGTATATATTTTCTAGCTTTCCATTTTATTGGCACACTGTTCTCTTGTCACTCTTAACTACATTCACTCTACAAACCCCTTACGTCCCCTTTCAATGCAATTTAGAGATTTTCTTCCGGATTACCGCTGTTAAGGTGGACCGTCCCTCTGACTTCTCAGACCCATCTCATCTACAGAACAGCTGAAGCCTTTCATGTGAGCAGTAATCCTTTTTTTGTGCAACCTTCATTAAGGATGAACTGGTCAGGAAACAGGAAATGGGCTCTAGTTGGACCTGGGTGGGTCCCTGGGCAAATCTTTCAGACCCAGATCAAGGGGAGAAGGAAACGAATGATCTTTGCGGTAGTTTAGGTTGGCTAAGGTACAGACCCTGTGTATCCATAGGGAGCAGAGAAGGAGATAGAAGGAAAAGGTTTCAGTTTTACAGAGCAGGGTTTCTTTGTCCTGTTTGCTTGGCACAGGGGGTGTGGTGGCCTCTCCTCCGGGTGGCATGACTGGCCCCCTGGGATCCCCATGCAGGAGAGCCTCCCCTTACGTGTCTGCTGACCTTGCCTGGGAAAAGTGAGGGGCCTCCCTCCCCCTGTGAACCTCAGCATTCATACTCTTCTCAGACACTTGAGTACAATTGAGATTTGTCTTTGTGTTCAAAACACAAAAGACACAAAGACACAAAACCTGTGTCTCCAGCATCCGTTATTCAAAGCCCCTGGGGGTATCACTGAGCAGCCACTGGGAAACCTCTTACCTTTATCTTCTTTTCTGGAGATTAACGGAGGACTTATCTGTCCTTCATTGAAGCTGCTCATGACCAACCAACCTGTAATTGCCAGAAATTTCTCAGAGGTTCTGGCTCATGGATATCGTCCTTCCTTAGTGTCTTTTGGCGGTGATAAATCACCGTAAAATATCAACTGTGTGCATTCTTTTAGATTTACTAAGAACTTAGAAAGGGGATGAGGAAGTTCAGCTTAACCTTCACGTCACCACCTAGGCTTAGGTACCTCTTCCATTGATATCAGCGTGTGAAGCAGAAATTAGACCGACCCCGTGTGTGACCATTTCCTTTGGCACCGTGGAAGCTTGTGGTTCCAGACGGGGCAGTTAGAGGAAGATACCCATGGAGTCAGACAGTGGCAGAGTCCTTGGATAGTCCAGAAGGCCAAGCCTTCTCTCGTGACCCTGACCCATATGAGGTTTAAAAAGAATCATGTGAAGAGTTAACACGTCTCTTCCTAGGAAAAAGAAATAAGTAGTTCACATATCTGATGGGATAGATAGTTCTCTTAGTCACTTCTGGCTGCTGTAACAGACTGGGTGTCTTGAACAACAGACATTTATTTCTAACAATTTTAGAAACTGGGAAGTTCAAGATCAGGGAGCAGCACGGTCAGGGGCTTGGTTCTCCTCCTGGTTCACAGACAGCTGGTGTCTTGGGGTGTCCTCATGTGGCGGAGAAAAGACGAGCTTTGTCTCCTCACAAGGGCACTAATCCCATCATGGGGTCCCCACCCTCATGGCCTCATCTAACTCGAATCACCTCCCAAAAGCCCCACCTCCAAATACTGTCCCGTTGGGGTGAGCTTCGACATGTGAATTTGGAGGGGGACGCAAATATTCAGTCCATAGCAATGGTGCTCCTGTGCCACTTTACTGCCTCAATTTTAATTCCCAGAACAAGCCTGTAAGAAGTTGGGTGCTCATGCAGAGAAGCAGAAACAGAGGCACAACAGAGGTGAAGTGACATCTTGCTGGAGCTGCTTGGCCGGCTTCCCTGGAAGAGAGGCGAGTGGTCCAGCCAGGAGTCAAAAGCCTGGGTTTTGTTTCCTCATCTGTAGTAAAATGGGCGTGTGCGGGGCCAGTGGCTTTCAAACTTGTCAGCTTCAGAACTCCTTGTTCGCGTGAATTCAAAGGAAACTCCAGCTTCAAATGGAATACTCAGAAGTCCAAGATATGAAACAGATAGGGGACTGGCGTCCTGGACCCGTGGCCTCGCCTCCCTGGCAATGGCCGCTAAGGGGGGGTCTGGGGCACAGGTTGCTGTCTGTGCCAAGGGTATCGGATTCCAGATTCAGTAAAGGGTATCAGAAGAGGTTCTGGAAGGAGTTAGGTTTGCATTTTCAAAAGGGAGGGAGGGATAGTTGACAAAAGGCACATCAGCTGTCATTATTCTGGAATGCTGCAGACCCATAGTCTTTGCCCAAAAAGGGTTTGAAAAGGGAATGTTGAACACTAACTTTTTCTTTCTTCTGTGTGTGTGTGTGTGTGTGTGTGCGCGCGCTATCCACATTTAGCTTATTGCCAGGGCGTGTAGTTGCCCGCGAGAAACCTGCTGCTTGTGAGTTGATCCCGTAGTTGATCCCTTATAATGAGAAATGGTTTTGTTTTTTTTTTGAAACTTACTTGCAGTCAACAACTGTGTTGTTTTTCAACGTGATTTCACTGTCCTTAGGAAATAACTAAAGGACAGTCGCAGAAGTGGATTCTTTCAGAGGAGACTCTGGGAAAAGGTGAAATCCCAGAAAAAGAAACTGTCCTGCGGAAGTCATAACTGGTAGTTCTCAACAAGGGGCAATTTTGCTCCCCGGGGACATCTGGCCACATGTGAAGGCATTTTTGGTTGTCACAGTGTCCCAGTTGGGGTGGGAGGTGCTATTGGCATCTAGTGGGTAGAGGCCAGGCATACTGCTAAACCCGCCACAGTGCCCAGTTCAGCCCCACCACAAAGCGGTGACCAGCCCCGAATGACGATAGTGCCAGGACCGATAAACCCTGGTTTATAGGACAGGAATTCCTAAGATCTATCAAAATCTTTAGAAACACGTTTAATTATAGTCAATAATTTTGATTCTTTTTACTGTGTTCCAACATCTTGGCCAGTCATTCCAAAAAAACTAAGGTTTCCAGATGCCTTAGGGTCCCTAAAAAGCTAATAGTTGTCTACCCACTGTTGTGTTTTGGTAAAATTTACATAACATAAAACTCATTGTGTTAATCATTTTAAAGGGTATAATCCAGTAACATTCAGTACAATGACAATGATCTGCAGCTGTCACCACTATCTAACTTCTAAAACATGTCCACCCCCAAATGAAAGCCTGTACCTGTTAGCAGTCACTCCTCATTTCCCCTCTCCCAAGCCTCTGACAACCGTCAATCTGATTTCCTCTGTCTGGGTTTGCCTAATCTCAAAAGTGCAAATAATTCTAGAAACACATAACATGTTACCTTTTTGTCTGACTTCTTTCACCGAGTGTAATAGTTTCAAGCTTCACCCGTATTGTGACACATATCAGTCCTTCATTCCTTTGCGTGATTGGATAATATTTCATTGTTTGGATACCATATTTTATTCATCGCTTCATCAGCTGATAGACATATGAGTTGTATCTACCTTTTGGCTCTGGTGAATAGTGCTGCCATGAATATTCATGCAAAAGTTCTTGCTCGAATACCTGTTTTCAATTCGTTTCGGTCCATACCTAAGAGTGGAATTGCTGGGTCATATGGAACTTCTATGTTTAACTTATCGGAGAACCAAAAAGCTGTTTTCCCCAGTGTCTGCCCCATTTTATATACCTCCCCGCACTGTTTGAGGGTTCCAGTTTCCTCACATCCTCACCAGCACTTATTTTCCTTTCCTTCCTTTTAATTACCGCCACCCCAGTGGATGTAAAGTAGTATCTCCTTGTGGTCTTACTTTGCATTTGCCTCGTGACTAATGATGATGTTGAACATCTTGTCAGGTACCTGATGGCCATTTGCATATATTCTTTGGAGCAATTTCTGTTCAAGTCCTTTGTCCATTTCTAAATTAAGTTTTTTGTCTTTTTGTTGTTGAATTGTAGGTGTTCTTTATATATTTGTGATACTAGACCCTTATCAGATATAGGATGTGCAAACATTTTCTCACATTCTGTATATGGATTGTCCTTAACTCTTTTGAGAGTGTCCTTTAATGGACACATGTCTTCATTTTTATGGAGTCTAATCTTTCTACTTTTTCTTTTTTGTTGCTTATGTTTTTGGTGTCATTTCTAAGAAAACATTGCCTAATCCAAGGTCACAGACTTATCACTCTGCTTTCTTCTTTTTTTTTTTAATTTTTTTTTAATGTTTATTTATTTTTGAGACAGAGAGAGACAGAGCATGAATGGGGGAGGGTCAGAGAGAGAGGGAGACACAGAATCTGAAGCAGGCTCCAGGCTCTGATGAGCTGTCAGCACAGAGCCCGACGCGGGGCTCGAACTCACGGACCATGAGATCATGACCTGAGCCGAAGTCAGACGCTTAACCGACTGAGCCACCCAGGCGCCCCTCACTCTGCTTTCTTCTAAGAGCTTTATCATTTTAGCTCTTACAGTTAGGCCTTGGATCCATTTTGAGTTAATTTTTATATTTTGTGTGAGGTAAGGTTCCAAGTTCATTCTTGTGCATGTGGAAATGTAGCTGCCCAGGCACCCCTTATTGAAGAAACTATTCTTTCCCTCACACCCTTGCCAAAATTCAGTTAACGATTGATAACTTGATTCCTTTCTGGATTCTCAATTCTCTTCCATATTCCAGGTATCTATTATTCTCATGTCAGTACCAGCCTGTTTTGCTTACTGTAGCTTCGTAGTAAGTTTTGAAATTGCTACTCGCTAGTTTTTACATTTCGTAAAGCTTAACGGAATCTTTCAAAAAGACTACCTCTTTTTTAGAAAACTACATAGGGTAGTATAAACACAATTCTTTTGGAATTCCTAAGTCCAAAAACTCTGAAGATAAAGAGTTCGACGTTACTAATTTAGGGCCAAAAACCTAGCCTGATCAGAACTCATTTGGCAGAGAGCCCAATCTGGACTCACATGGTTCTACAGATTTTATGAGATCTGTGAAAATCTAGATTTCAGAGTACGGAATAGGTTTTATAGATTTTATATTCGCGCATTAGGCTGCTACCCCATTGTACACGTACAGTGTATAGAAAAATATGAGAAACAAATAGTCATGTGTTTCATGTAACTAACATCTACAGCACAGTTGATCTGTGTTGGTCAATACGTAGGCCCTTCGTCTACTGTATATCATTTAAAATTTTTCAGAGCATAGGTTCTGTGGGGAAACATAGCAAAGTGACCTTCGGCAGTAAAAAGTTGGGAGGGATTTTCCTGAGCCCCTTTTTATTATCAGGAGAAAATGAAAGGGGAATCGCTACCCCGAATTCAAGGTCCTGCTTAGCTTCTGTGGCTGATAAGCCAAAGAGTGTTTTTCCTCCTGCTGTTGGGTAGCCACTGTCCTTTCTGGCCTCTGTATGAGGACTGCTTTTTTCCCTTCACAGTTTTGTTCCACCGCGTCACTCCCGAGAGGAAGCAGACCTGCTCAGATTCCTCTCACCTCCGTGTGGCCCTGGGCCGCCGTCGTGGGCTGTATGTGATTTCCAGATGCTCCTTCTCCTTCAGATTAGTTGACACAGACTAACTCCACTTTGAGGAGTTCTTTTGGTTTAAACATGGCTTTTCTAGATCATTCTTTAAAATGAAAACGCCTCGGTCATCCATGTGGTTCTGTGTCCGGCATATCCAATCCTCTATCTTTGGCCCATTATTCAAGTGTGATTTTATTTAACTTGTGGTTTCCCTGTAAATGTACAATGAGGTATTTTTATCCTTGTTTCACCTGCCCAAGAAGTGAGACTCATCAGGGTTGAACAGTTCATCCAGTGACACCAAACCAGTAAGAAGCAGAGATCTGTCATGATTTTACCGCTATACTCTATAGCGTGACTTCCTCAACAGACACACGTTGATTATATGGCATAAGCAGCATCAGCCGTGCCCACCCCCCCCCCCCCAGGAGACGATGGAAAACTCTGACACTCTGTACCCTGACCTGTCATGATTAGCTCATGTGATTTCCTGGAAGAGGTAGACACAAAAGGGAATAGAAGCTGGAAAAGGCGAGGACAAGTAGAGGGAGCTGCCAAGAAGGAGGGGGAGCAGAGAGTCGATTATGAACGGTGTGAGTTTAATGTTCACTGAGTTCTCAGACGTTTTCGTGTTCAGCTCTTATCCTGAACATACCGATTAGTTGAGAAGTGTTCACGAAGCACTAAACATCTACCTCACGCTCCGTTCTGAGCTACGTCTTACAGGGGTTACTGAAGAAAACGACTCACTGCCTTGAAGTCTAATTGGGAAGGAAAGGATAGTTCCCGTGAAACAGTAATTATCAGGACAAGATGGCATTCCCTATAAATGTTCCAGGAATTCAGAGGCGAGGTGTGTCAGGCAGGGCTTGGAAATGTCTATGGAGGGAGGGAGTCTTCAACTGGATCTTGAAAGGTAGGATTTGCAAAGCCACGCCCCAAGGTAGGAGTGAGCGTGGAATGTCCATGGGCTAGTGAGATGATCCGCCTGGAAAGGGTAGTTGTGCGTGCGTGCGTGTGTGTTTGTGTGTGCGTGCAGGGAGAACCGTGGAAGGCAGCATGACCACGCTTCATGGCACCACGTTCTCTTGGTGTTTTGTTGAAAAGCAGACAAGGATTTTGGCCTTGAAGTAAGGGAATGTGGGGAACCACACTGCGGGTTTGAGGCAGGTAAGTGACACGGTGGAGCAGTGTTGGAGAGAGGTTAGATCAGCAGCGACGGCAGGGCGTGTTGAAGTGAGAGAGCCAGCTGACTGTGTAGGTCTGAACGAGGACCTGGACGGGGTGTGGCCGGGGGACAGAGGGGCAATGCCGAGAGCCGGGATGCCTGCAGGGGGCATCAGTGGGAATCAGAGGCTGCTTATGAGGAATCGGAGTGGGATAAACAAAAGGTAGCATTTGAGCCTGGAGCGCAGACAGAGATGCCAGGGGGAGGAACACGTTCTGGGAAGCCTTTAGCTGTGACCAGATCACACCTGAAATCACGGAGCTGTAGTGACACTATGTAGAACTGCGCTGTTTAACGTGGTAGCCACGAGCCACATGTGGCGAATTAAATTTGAGTTAAATTCATGGAGATAAGAGAGAATTATAAATTCAGTTCCTCATCCAGGCTAACCACGTTTCAAATGCTCATTCGCATATGATGAATGGCTACCCTACTGGACAGTGTAGGCATCGAACTGTTGTTGTTTTTTTTCAATTTTTTTTTTAACATTTATTCATTTTTGAGAGTGAGAGAGGCAGAGCGCAAATGGGGGACGGGCAGAGAGAGAGGGAGACACAGAATCCAAAGCAGGCTCCAGGCTCCGAGCTGTCAGCGCAGAGCCCGACGTGGGGCTCGAACCCACGAACTGTGAGATCACGACCTGAGCCGGAGTCGGGCGCTTAACCGACCGAGCCCCCCAGGTGCCCCGGCATCGAACTATTTCCATCATCTCAGAGTGTTCAGTTGGACACGACTGATCCAGAGATCAGTGGTGAATATCTGCGTCTTGGTGAGGGGCCAGCCCTCATGATGGGATTGGGGAACCGGTGCTGCTAAGTCAGTGGGCCCTCCGACAAGGAGACGGGCCCAGGGCTGAACCTAAGGGCGGGTATGAAGTTGGAAGAAAGAAACAGAAGAGGAACAAGCAACACTCGCCTGAGGTTAGGAAAAGTGGAAGGCTCAGTGTGGCAGAAAATCCTGGCAACAAGAACTGTCACTGCTGAGGGCTTCATAGTCAATCGTTGCTTTTTTTTTCTCCAAGAAAGGGAAGATGAGTACAAAAGAAGAGGGAATCATTGGGGGCCGGGTAAGAGGCTACCCGTGACAACCAGATGCCCTTGAGATGGAATGAGAAAGGGAACACGAGGAGACGGGCTGGATTTTGAGGGGCTCAGAGACGGGCATCGGGGGAGCTGGGCCAGGCTTGTGGCCATTGCGCTCTGAGATGGACCACTTGCTTCAAGCCAGAGAATGTGTCAGTTTGGTCTGCTTGCTTCTGCTCTCCTGTCTTCCCTACCTCCCTTCCACCTGATTCTTCCTTTTGATTGATTGAATTTTAATTGTTTTTTTTTTTTCCTCATGCGTTAGACCTTTGCGTTTATGCATAGTGTCTCTACCTGTCTTTCTAAATTTCTCTAAGACTGTTGGCAGCTATACCCGTCCACCTGTTTTTTTGTCCATGTCCGTGTCATCGGTTTAGGATTGTTAAGAACAAGGACAGCCTCCGTTTTTGTTTTCGCTGTTTAAATGTTTATTTATTTTGAGAGAGAGAGAAAGAGAGAAAGCGAGCAGGCGAGGGGCAGAGAGAGAATCCTAAGCAGGCTCCGCGCTGTCCGTGCAGAGCCCGTGCAGAGCTGGGCTTGAAATCGCGAACTGCGAGATCGTGACCTGAGCCGAGATCAAGAGTCAGATGCTTAACTGACTGAGCCACCCAGGCGCCCCTGGACAGGCTTTGTTTTACTTGTGCTGCACAGGGCTCATCATACTACTGTGAACATATGGGCAATTAATTCAATACTGTTTAGTTATAAAGATCGGTAATTACGCTTGTATTTGAAGAGCTGCTTTTTAAAATCGACGTATTCAGTTGAATGTGTGCATGTGCGTGCATGTATGCACAAGTGTTATGTAGGTATTGGCAACTCCACTGACCCAAGATCATCCACCCTCCTTGCCATTAGAGGGTAAACAGTGGTTCCAGCTTGGTTTCATTTTGCATTATAGTTTATAACGTGCTGATACTAAATGCTTTGTGTGCATTATTTTATTTAATCCTTGCAAACCGGAGCGGTAGGTTTTCTGATTCTCATTTCAGAGACGAGGAAATTGTGGCAGAGGCTGGTTAAGAAACTTGCCCAAGGTCGTGCAGCAAGGACTAGCGGCAGAGTAGGAATTGCATCCTGGCTCTCTCTGGTGCCCCAGCCCATGCCCTTAATGTTTTCCGTATCTCAGGCCAGTGCTCTAAGGCGACCGGTCTGTTCCTGCTGCCATGACCGGCTTGACCACAGTTGCGATCATGCCCACAAAAGGATGTGTTTGCTCTCTGCGGCCGTAATTCTCTCATTCCTGAGAGGTGGAAAATGGTTGTGGGGAAGTAACAAGTAACACCTCCTGGTGTCAGCGCAGCCTTCCTGGGGGACAAAATGCTTAGCAACTCTTTCAAAGTATCCAAGACAAAACTTGACCTTTAAGCAGTTTCCCCATTTAGAGTTAAATCTGTCTTCAACAAATATGGTTTGAATAAATCAAGGTCTCCTGTTTTAGCTATTTAACTGGGAAGGTAATATTTCCAATCTGATTTAAAATTTTTCTTTTGCCAAATTCCACAGGCGGGAAAGAAAGGAATACTAAAGTTCAGGATAAAAAGAGACTTCCCGGGAAGCGCATCGGTACAAACCATAGCTGCGGTCATCACAAATATCACTTTTACTTTCCAAACTAAAGCCCGGGGTTTCCATGGTAACTGCTTTTACCCCAGCTGCTTTGCATCATGTTTTTTTGTGTAGAAGCCAGTGGAGCAGGACCCGGCTATGTTACAAAGTTCAGGTGTCAATATCAAATGGATCTCCTGGGACAAAAACCAGAAAGAAAAAAATTACGTGCAACACACTCTCCCACCCAACCACTACCTTCCCAAACCCTTGTACTTTGCTACTGTCCTGACCAAGTGCCCAGAGCTTTCCAGAGCCTGCCATTTTCTCAAAGTCCAACTGCAGCCTGTAAGCAACTGTGACTTCTATGTCTAACCGTGTGCACTGGAAGGGAATTGGAGCCGCGAGGCTTTTGATTTACAATGTTGCAGCCATCCGTATGTTCTTGGGTAATAGCGTTTCATAAGGATCAAAATGCAGATGTGACAGTCTGGGCCAAATGCAAGCTGGAGAAATTTCATCTTGCCTTCCTGTGACTCACCCAGGCTTCCAGATGGAAGTGATTTCCCAAGGTCACTGCAAAGTTTGGTACAATGGCGTCTCGTACAGAGAACATATGGTAGGAGGGTGCAGGTGAAGCGGGGTCGAGGGTCAGGACTTCGTTTCCTGTTCTCACCCTTGACTCTGGCGGAGCGAGTCCGCCCCTGAGGACTTCTTTCCAGTCACGGAAGAAGCGCAGGCACAGTCTGCCTCACCTCTCCCCCAAGCCCTTCTGACTACGCCCACCCCAAGCCCTGCTCCCATGTTCTAGGCATAGTGAAGGGAACTAAGGAAGAAATGTGCCTCCTTCCACCAAATCATTTCCATGTCTTAAAATAAATCCCAGCTTTCCTCTTCTGGGAAGCTACCCCAGAGTGGACTAGGATCTCAAAATATCTTTTATTTACTTTATGCAAGAAACATACTGAGAGCCTACTGGGTGGCAGATACAAGCGGACCCTGACTTCAACGTGGAGACTGACACATAACTGAGCCCCACGTAGGGTCACGATAAGCACAAAGGCACAGTTGGAAGAGGTTGGTTTTCCAATTTGGGGGGCAGGGTGTCCAAAAGGCTTCCTAAAAGACACAACTTGACTAGCACGAGCCATAGCCTGCTAACATTATTGATACGCACACTCCATAATTAAACACGGGCTTTATTAACACACATTTGCATGCAAGTCTGGCTTGGTGTCTCCCTAGATTATAAAAATCTTGAGTGTGAAAACCCGGTCTCTGCTATTCAGGGCTCCATATCTGACTCACCTAGAATAAAGCTGAGAACACAGTGAGGGTCATCGTGGCCTTGACTCTGCCTTCAGAAACAAAGGATAAGTGGGAAGATCCACGGGCAGTTTGAGCGAGTAGACGTGTAGACGAGTAGACGAGTAGACGTGTGCAGACGGCGTGTAGACAGCTGCTATGCTGTATCCAGATGGAGAAATGAATTGACAGCTGTGTCCAGAAGCTACATGATAAGGGACTGGCACGTCGTCCTTTTATTTTCAGCCATTTGTTTTACTTTCTACCATTTCTTTGATAGTAATGGCACCGACATTGTAACTGTGATTTTAAACCCTTGAGTTGCCCTCGCGTAGAACCGTGACTTTGAACGGTTCACGCTCGCCTACGGTGTGACTCTGGGAAGGTTTCTTCTTTCCAGGCCTCTCGTCTTCATCAGCAGAACGACAGGATCCGCTTGGATGATTGTCTCGTAAGCTCTGAATTGTATGCTACAGGCCTGACCTGAGTCAGTCGTGATCAGCTCGGAAGCCTCTGGGCCTAAGCGCAGTAGTAAGTGCTGAGTAAACATCTGTGGAAGTAAATGAAAGAGACCCGAAATCCGGTTCGACATGTGAGGTGATAAAACTGTTTTCAACATAGAGCGCAGAGAACCCGACCAACTGCACCACGTTTTGTACGAATAGCGGAGCCGAGGGCTTGGGATTTCCCCCTGCCACAGACACTCGGAAGGAAGGTGGCATCAGTGACTTTCAGC
Organism: Felis catus; assembly: GCF_018350175.1. Classification (NCBI taxonomy): domain Eukaryota; kingdom Metazoa; phylum Chordata; class Mammalia; order Carnivora; family Felidae; genus Felis; species Felis catus. The sequence goes on from NC_058371.1 coordinate 31,277,644, forward strand.
TGGGCCCAGTCTGCTTCTTCAGATGTGCATGCAGGCAAAGACAGGCCTGGGCCTCCTGTCGTAAAACATTTAAACATAAAAGGAGAAAATTCAGGGGTGCCTGGGTGGCTCAGTCGGTTGAGTGGCCAGCTGTTTGATTTCGGCTCAGATCGCAATCTCACAGTTGTGAGATGGAGGCCCCGCGTGGGGCTCCCTGCTGAGCCTGGAGCCTGCTTAGGATTCTCTCTCTTCCTCTCTCTCTCTGCCCCTCCCCCACTCTCTCCCTCTCTCACAATAAATAAACGGTAAAAAAAAAAAAAAAAAAGAAAAAAACTTCAGGTATCCGAAGTGCTCAAACGTGGTCTTGCAAACTTAAGTCTTCGTGTGTCTTTTGGTTCCAGAAAACAAAACATGGTGTGAAACATCTGTATGATGGAATGCCTGTCCTGGTTTGTACTCAGTTTCTTGGCTTCACTCTCCACAGTCCTGAGAAACAGGAGTCTTGTGATCAGTGTAGACAGCCAACTGGGACAACTCAAGCCAAAAAAAAAAAGAAAAAAAAAGAAAATCGAAACGTCCTTATTGTATGTTGTAGTGCTTCCAGTAACTTAAAGATGATTTTATTTCCCCTGTCCTCTGAGTTGCCCTGACAGAGACTACGGTATTGTGTTAGAATAGGGATCAAAGCCAGCAAAGGTGGGAGCACTCTGAGCCAGAAATACATCTTCTTCAGACACGTAAGCTTTTTTTTGTTTTTAATTTTTTTAATGTTTCTTTATTTTTGAGAGAGAGAGAGAGAGAGAGGCATGAGTGGTGGAGGGGCAGAGAGATGGAGACACAGAATCCGAAGCAGGCTCCAGGCTCTGAGCCGTCAGCACAGAGCCCCATGCCGGGCTCGAACTCACAAGCCGTGAGATCATGACCTGAGCGAAGTCGGACGCTCAACCGACTGAGCCCCCGCACGAGTTAGCTTCTTGAAGTGGGCGTCAGACCAGCCAATGCAAAATTGTTTCATAAAGCAAACCTTTTTTTATCCCGTCCTAGCAAACATCCTCACTGTGGATATCAGTCAGCCCTCACTCAGGCTGTCTAGTTGAGTGCCCAATGGCTATTGTAGACTTTAATGTGACTCTCACTGCTCTTTTTAACTGTGTTTTTTTCATGTAGCTTCTGCACCTCACCTGAAGCTATTTTAATACGATAGAGTCAGTATGGAGGAAAAATAAATCAAAAATCTTTTCCGAGGGGCTTTTTGAAAAGATGCAGGTGGACGCCTGGTAGGGGAAGGTGAACTCTGTGCGCTTTTTCTCTATTTACAAAGACAAGTAATTTCCAGCATGTATGTGCTAAGCCATTTTACACATATACCTTTGTTCCATAATCACAGTTCTGTTAGCATCCCAAAGTCAAGGCCCATTACCCATTTGGGTAGTGGCAGGGCTGGGTTGGAAGCTAGGACCCTGTGATTCTGGAACCCAGGCCTTTCCCCTGCCCCACGCTGCCTTCCTGAGCTGGAGCATTGCACCCCTGAAGCTCTCTAGAACTCCATTTAACTGCATGAACCCTGCGGTGACGTGAGCACTTAGCTTTGCTGTCACCCACCCCAAGCACACCGCTGACCCCTCCTGCAGAAGACAGAGAAAAACATCCCCTTCTGAATAATAAGCAGAGATTTGGTTCAAAATTTCCTGAAGTCTTCGTAGCTTAACTTACAAACTTGGCATGCCAGAGGCTGCTTATTTGCTCCTATATAACGTACCGTACCTGCAGTTTGGAAGCGCAGCTAGGAGGTGAGTAAGGCCACCTTGGTTGTAGCCATGGAGCCTAACTAATTTGCTACACTTCTTGAAGAGTTTAATGAGAGTTTTTAGTGACATTGCTGTGGTTTGAGATTTGCTATTGTTTTTGAAAATTATGGATCATTTGAAGTTTTTCTCTCAACACAGTGAGGCAGCATAGGAACAATACCATTAGCCCAAGGGCGCTGGACAATTTGCAGTGGGGAGCTTTCTTCAAGAATATATGGGGTAAAGAAAGGCAAAAAGGGACTTTGGCAGTATTCGCGCATAAAGTGTTTTGGCCGGCCAGGGCCACGGGATAAACTCATCAAATATATCAGCTTGTCGTTTATCACCACGTACATGGCTCCCCTGGGGGATGGAAAGAACCCGTGATCAGGAATCAGGACACTTAAGGTGAGTTCCAGCTTCATCACTGACCACGGTGGGCACATCGCTGAAAGTGTCTACGAGGAATTGCATCACTCGCCTGACAAATGGGGTTTGTTTAAAAGTTGCCCCAATTAGGCACCCGGGTGGCTCAGTTAGTTAAGCATCCAACTTCGGCTCAGGTCATGATCTCACGGTTTGCGAGTTCAAGCCCCGCGTCAGGCTCTGTCCTGACGGCTCGGAGCCTGGAGCCTGCTTCGGCTTCTGTGTCTCCTTCTCTCTGCCCCTCCCCCACTTGTGCTCTGTCTCTCTCTCTCTGTCTCTCAAAAATAAATAAATGTAAAAAAAAAAAACCCAAAACTTAAGAAGTTGCCCCAGTTATTCCTCAGAATGATGCTGGAGAGTCCTATGAGGGAGAGGATTTGAGTGCTATCGAAAGTAAAGGGTTGTAAAAGTAGAAGATGGTCTTGTGGCATGGGCCACAGGGTGTGAAGAATCCTTAGCTACAGTGACAGCCGGTTTGTTGATGACGAGGTTAGGACAGTGCAGTCAGTGGCAGGTGGCCTGGTACTAATGGTTTGTCACTGGCCTGTGAAAAGAGTGTTTAGAGGCATTTGGAGCCATATAACAGAGGAATTTTATGTCGGTTGAATATAATAAAAATTTGGGCTTGTATTTGCTTGGCATTTTTTCTTTCTTTTTTTTTTTTTTTGGTTATTTATTCCTCTTGCATTTAAAAAAAAGTGCTAGTACACGATGCATTTGGAAAAAAAACTAGCCCTTCACACAAATGACTTGAGAAGCTCTGGTATGCGAGGCATCGAAAGTCCAGGAGACAAGTGAAAAATTAAAGTAAGAGTCTGCATATTTTATTCATCCAGTGAAAGGCCAACAGGAAGCTGGAAAACAGAACGGCTGGTTCCAACTGGATGGGTCGCTTCTCTCCCAGATGTTTGGTGTCCTGGAGGGACAACCAGAGGACATGTTCTGACCTTGGAGACTGACTCAGCATCATCAAAAGGAACAAAGGTCCAATGCTTAGGGCTACAACTGCTTTTCCTAAGATGGTGTTGAGGACCAGGGGGGCTGAAGGCTCCTTTCCTGGGCTGGGAGGACCTGGGAGAAGATGGCCACGATGTGAAATACCATCCACAAGAGTCCATGGTCAACTGAGAAAAGACAGGATGCTAATTTCCGTGCCCAGAGGGATCGGAAGTAGCTGAATGATCAATCAGCAGGCAGCCTTTCCGTTTTGGTATCAATATTTTATAAATTACTGTCATTTTAAGAGTATCTTAAAATCTAATAGGACAGCCCCCATTTCGTTTAGGATTTTTATCCATATTTATTCCTCTAGATGAAATTTAGAATTGTCTCGTGCCAAATAAACTGTTAGTTGGAATTCTGTTAACTTACATATTCAAATGAATGGAATTGCTATCTTTGCAACATAAAAACTTTCCAACCCGCTTCATTGAAGGCAGTTAGTCTTCTGTTAGCTTTCTCTTTGTTTATTCTATCCATTTCCAGTTAAACGTAAACCTAAGTGTTTTATATTTTTATTGTTCCTGTGATGGAATCTTGTCCCCCATCGCATTCCAATAGTCCTAATTATCGCTAGTATAAAAGATAGCTATAGATTTCTAATATAGTTAACGTTCAACCAGCTTCCTCCTTGCTTTCCTATTATAGTACTAGGAGGTCTTTTTCCAGCTAATTCTTTTGGGATATCCAGATATACAAAAATCATCTACATTTACTAACTCTCGTCCTCCTTTCCAACATGTGTAACTTACCTTTTTCTTGGCTAATTACATTATTCTTTCCAGAACAATGTTAATTAAATGAGGATATCCTGTTGCAAGAGGACGGGCTGCTGGATCTTTCTTTCCATATCAGTAGAAACACAGAACTTTGAAGCTTTGCTTCAGCCTCATTTTCCTCTCTGTTGTTCTCCCAACACTTGTTGATAGAAATGAAATCTTTCAGATGATTGCAGAAGGTAATCTTGGGAGAAATATGCACACAGAACGCGTTGTCTCCACTTTGCCTTAGTAATATGGTGCAAGAAGGAGAAGATGATATTGAAGGGCTCATTATGTGTCCAATTTTGAAGTTCCTGCATTTTTTTATAGCATCTTAATTGGCCTCAAGGGGTGCCTGAGTCACCACTGGGCTTCCTAGTTAGGGCTGGGTTGGAACAATTGCTTCAAGTTTACAGCCCCCTATGTAGCTCTGCCCTCCTGTCCTTCTGAGGGCTTTCCTTTGTGTTTTATGCTTGATTTCAAGGTACCCAACCCTGACAAGCAAAAGGGAGACAAAATTTATCCCTTGGTTCTATTTCCAACCCATTCAAAAATAGAAGGCAGTCAGAGTTCTCAGGAGCGGACATTAGTTCAGCCGGGAGCTTGGCGCCTGGTTTCCATTGTAACGACGTCAGGGGAAATCATCAGGCAGTATTACCACCAGAATTGCCCAGGCTGGGAGTCTACTCCACAGCCCCTTGGTATGGAGGCTGGCTTGGCTTCAGAACTGTCCGTGTGAGGAATAAATTTAAAATTTGAGAATCGGGGGCGCCTGGGTGGCGCAGTCGGTTAAGCGTCCGACTTCAGCCAGGTCACGATCTCGCGGTCCGTGAGTTCGAGCCCCGCGTCGGGCTCTGGGCTGATGGCTCAGAGCCTGGAGCCTGTTTCCGATTCTGTGTCTCCCTCTCTCTCTGCCCCTCCCCCGTTCATGCTCTGTCTCTCTCTGTCCCAAAAATAAATAAACGTTGAAAAAAAAAAATTTAAAATTTGAGAATCGAAGAGGCCTCTCTTCTCTTCACTCTTTTTCTTTGTGCATCTGCGCGCACGGTATCCATAATTTCACAGACTCAGACATGTGATGATGCCCCCTGCAGTGGCTGCTGTGCCTGGCCATCGGGCCCCTCCCCTCCAGGACTAAAGCGCCATCCCTGTGCTGGATGGTTGGCTCCCCGTCCGTCCGGGTGCTCTCCCTCTTCTGATGGGAGCCACCTCCTTCCCGGGAGCAGCCTGAGTCCAATGCCTGGTCTTTATCCTAATTCGGGATAACTGCCCAGAGCACTACCAGCTCCACGGGGATTGGCAGAGATCCAGCTTATGTCTCTCCCCAACAGGTATGATCTTGACGGCACGTCCCCAAAAGTCAATCCGCTTCTCTGACTTACACCACATGCTTGAATGGTTAGTGCCAGCCTTTCCTTTTATTCTTTTTTGGAAGGGCCGGAGGGAGGCACAGTTCCTTCCCATCTCTTGTCCTGTACACTAACGTCAGCCTCACCGACTTCTTCCAAGAAACCACGTGCTCACAACGTGTTTTGTGTCTGTGCTTTTCCTCTGCTCATTTAGTTCTGTATGGAAGCCATCTGGGGTCTATCACGTTCATTGGCTCCTCTGTCAACGGGTGCTCCCCTGGTTTCCAGACTTTTGCCTCCCAACAGTGCGCATGGCTTACAGAGGTGCTTCTGTATGTGAGTGCTGCTGCTTCCGTGAGATGGGTTCCTGAGAGGAGGTCTGCTCGTGGAAAGGGTATGCTTGCGTTCGATTTTAAATCATGTTGCAGACAATCTTCTTAAGACTCTCTTCCACCATTTCACCAGCAGTGTGGGAGAGTCACCCACTGCTTGTCTTCCCACCTTGAGCATCTCGTCGGAGGATCAAAAGCCTCATCTTTGTTCAGGTCTTTGTCATTTCTCGCTGCAGACGGAAGCTTGCTCCCATCCCTTTTGAAAGGAAAGAGAGTTTGGTGAGGGAAAGACAAGGCCAATGGGCTTGAGAAAGTCCCTGGGCTTCCAGCTGGCTGTTTCCTCTAAATGGATGAGAAATACGGGGTGGAGACCAGGAGGACCTCCCCTCGTGCTCCAGCCTGCCTGCCCGGAGTCCGGTCTGCACCGGGCACAGGGGTCCCGACGCAGGGGCTCCTCCCTGGAGAGGCAGGGATGGGCATGGGAATTTGCTGCATTCGGTGTGTTCCTCACCCTTCTGGGCCCAAAGGGGTCCTCGGCCACTTCCCTTTGAGCGGAATTACGTGCTTCTTGTCCCTAAAAAACAAACAGGGAGGGAACTGGCATGTTGATGATGTGCCCAGGCTACAAAGGGGGAAGGTCGATGTGACTACTCTGAAATTCAGGAAAATCTGTTTAAGTTGTTTGGACACACAGATACACCTCCTCCAGTGGCCAACACAGCGGATGTGAACGGACAGCTCTGTGACCTGCACACCCTTCCCAACCTGGCCATGATCGGTGATGAGGGTGTTTTGGGGGGGGGGTGGGGCGGTGCTCGTTCCCAGGCGGGTGTGTCTCTGCCTGCCACGTCGGGCACTGGGCACAGAACATTGCAGATTCTGTCTCTTTCTGCCCCCATATCATCTACATCTCTCTTCTCGGTGTGTGAAATTAAGCCGACCCTATGTTGCCGTTATTGTGACATGGAATCATTATCCCTTAATAAGCGTTTCATAACTCCATCTATTTTTGCCAATTGTTTCAAATCTTTCTTATTAGCTATGTTAGGCATGCTATTATCTTAATCTTCTTAACGTCCATGTGAGAGTTTGACAAGTCAGCAGGGGTTCTTGCTGTAGCTGCCAAGGATACATGATTAGGTACCCACGCTCCAGAGCCCCACGGTCTCCCCGCCCCACCGACCCTTCTCCTGAGCACGTTTCTTTTTTAAAAGACTTCAGTCCCCTGAAGTCCAGAAAGTAACATGCATCAGTGAGACTCATATGAAGACCAATATCTTGGGCTTTCGTCAAATTCTTTAGCATTGTGAACATAAGTAAGAAGAGAGAGAAAAAAAAAAAAATGTGTGTACGTGAGAAGAAGAGAAAAGAGAGAAAGAGGCAGAGAGATGGAGAGAGAGAGACCCCAGTTGACCCCATCTGGGAAGACACTGTAATAGCCCGGGTCAGCTCGAGAGGCTAAAGAATCGTATTTTAATATTCCGAAGGAGTTACCACAAGGTCAAGAGGGAGTAGTTGACGCTGGGGCAGAAGTTGGACTGTTCTTTTCCTAGGATCATTTCAGGGTAAGAAATCATTGGGGTTTTGGCAGTTGAGATGATTGTGGGCAGAACAGCTTATTTTTCTGTTAATTCCTTAAGTAAACCATCATCTCTGCAAGCTCTTGCCATAGCCACACTGATAGGATTTGACTGCGCGGTCCCCTCCCTACCCCCCAGGCAAACCATCTCTGGTTTTACCTTTGGTCAGCTCTTCCCCTCTTTGCATTAAAAGAATATTGTCTGGCTGTACAACCTCAGCCTCTCATGGCCATTTCCCTGTGGTTCCAGATGTGTGTCATCCTCACACTCAAGAACAGGGAGTCCTGATGATTAAGTTTGGGGTTCTGGAGACAGCAGAAGAAAGCCAGGCTCAGAACCAGATTGACAAGAATGAGATCATAGCATCATAATTTCACAGCCAGGTTCCTCCACGTCCTCCCCTTTCTTTGAAAGAAAAGGGTGCATGGCTGCTTCCAAGGTTCGAGGGTGGGTGCAGACAGAATAGGTCACGAAGCTTCTTTTGGTAAGAGTGGTCTTGGGTGTCAACCTGGTCTTCCGCCTCCCCACAAGGAACCAGTGGATCCAAGAGCAGCCTGTTGCCGGTTGGCAGGGACATGCTGGGTGGGAGGTGCTAAAATGGTGGTTTTTCAGGGCACCTGGGTGGCTCGGTCAGTTAAGTGTCCGACTTCGGCTCCAGTCATGATCTCGCCAACCATGGTTTCAAGCCCCGCATCGGGCTTGTGCTGACGGCCCAGAGCCTGGACCCTGCTTCGGATTCTGCGTCTCCCTCTCTCTCTGCCCCTCCCCTACTAGCGCTCTGTCCTCTCTCTCTCTCTCTCTCTGTCTCAAAAATAAATAAACGTTACAAAAATAAAAAAATAAATAAAGTGGTGCTTCTCAAACTTTGGTGAGCATGAGAAAGACCCAGGAAGCTTATTAATCTTATAGCTCCGTAGGCAAATCCCAGAAACGCTGCCTCATGTATGCTGTAGTGGGTCCTTGTGTCTCTGATGCAGGTTGTTGAATGGAGTCTAGCAGAGGCACGTTCTCACACACACCTGCTGCTGTCTTCGGGTTTGCCATACCCCCATCTCCCCTCGGTAGTTAGGGATGCAGAGGCACTACGTCCCTAATGAATCTGCCTGCACTCCCCTTGCCTGCTCCTTGGATAATCTTTTCCGATCTGTAGAAACTTACCCAGGTGCTCACAGAGCTGTCTCTAAGGCGGATGGTGGGGTATGGAATTACTGATCTTTTTCTAGGTTTTCACTTTTCCTTGGGCTGTTCCTCTGACTCTCATTGCTGCCTCTTTGCCCGTGTTCATAATAAACTCCAAATGCAAGCTGCACGTGTTCACAAGTGGCGTCCAGGGTCACTGTGACTTGTAGCTGTGTTCCTTTGACGTGTGATTAAGCATCTTATCATATTGCCTATTGTTCCCTGCTTCTTGTTGTTTTCTCCCTCCATTTATTGAACCACCCATCTTTCCCTTGCCATTTTTTTCTTAACCGGTGAAATTTATAACACAATTGTAAGTACCAAGGAAAATTCCATTCGAATTATTTCAGATTTGTTAAAAATACAGGATGAATCGAAACCTTCGCGGTAGTGGTTGCATGCTTTAAGGAGCCTGCATATATTTTCATTTTCTCATTTTTTCCAATGCTCTTTGGGACCCGTCTTATCTTCCTGTTATTCCGTTTCCAGGCGGCTCTGCATTATGGATACTACTAGAAGCCATTTGAATTTGCCTTGTTTTGTGGTCATTTTTTGCTGGCCCTCTATTTCTCCCTCTTTTCATATGGTCTTGAATCCAGCAGGGTTTATCCAGACTCCGGCTTTGCCAGCAAATAAGACAGACATGCTATGCTGCAGGTTGCTATGTGGCTCTGTGTGAGTGATGGTGCAGTCCCTGGCTCAGGTGACAGCTAGAAGGCTCCTAAATTGTGTTTCCCAGCTTCCAGCAGTCGCTTAGGTAGTGTCCCTCTGTTGTACTGGGATGTGATGCTTTTGCAAAATTATGCACCAGACGCCCTGAACTTGACATGTGCTACCTCATGCATACAACCCTACAAGGTAGCTTCTGTGTTATTATGCAGATTATAAGGGAAGAAAAAAAGGAATCCCAGGACCAAGTGATGTAACTCATGGAGCTGTACGTGGCAAAGACAGGACTGGAATCAGGTCCTGGATTCTCACCCAGATCGTCCTGCAGGCGGTTGTGACACGTCCCTAGCAGATGGCTCGCTAGGCAATAGGCCTGATTGCTGTTTTCAGGGTTTAGGTCAGGTGAATATTAGGCCACTAACCACCGAGACTTGAAAGAATTGGAATTCACACCCTACGACTTCATTTAGTAGAGAGCTCTACGGGGAGTGTAGTTACTCTAAAACCAAGAGGATTTCATCAAATTGTGGCAATGCCGGTATCACAGAAAAAAATATATACGTATATAATATTTATATATTATAAAATATAAATAACACAGCCCTCGGCATCTCAGAGCTTTTGCCCCCAGCCTTGGGTTCTTAAATCCTCCCTCCTTTCTTCAGCCAATGGAACCTGGTTTTTGGAGACTAGAAGCACATTTTAGGTAAGGTGCTAATGACTGATGAGGACTTTCCTGTTGTTATTCTTTTTGTTTGTTTGTTTGTTTATTTTTGAGACAGAGAGAGGCAGAGCATGAACGGGGGAGGGTCAGAGAGAGGGAGACACAGAATCCGAAACAGGCTCCAGGCTCTGAGCTGTCAGCACAGAGCCCGACGCGGGGCTCAAACTCACGGACCGCGAGATCATGACCTGAGCCGAAGTCGGCCGCTCAACCGACTGAGCCACCCAGGCGCCCCTCCTGTTGTTATTCTAACAGGGCTAGGGACAGAGAAGAGAGCTAGCACTCTGGATCTCCACACCAAATTTCCGGGCCTCCTGTAAGAACCTTGAGGCTTTCATAACCACAACAGGAGATATTTAGACACTAATCATCTTCCTCAACAGAAAAGGAAGGCGGCCCCGGTGACGCGGAGACCAAGGACAATGTTTTAGTACTTGTAAAGGAAGTCATCTGACTTCACAGATGAGAAAGCAGAGTGTCGGAGAGATTAAGTATGTGTGATATGCCACCCAGCTGGTGACTGGCGGAGTGGGATTTAAATCCACATCGGTCTCACTCCAGAACCTTTCTGTTAAACCTCAGCGTTTCCCATAAACAAGCTTGAGACATGAAAACCACAGCCACGTTATCATCCCGTGGCAGTTCTTTGAGAACCCAAGCTTCTATAAATATGAGTTCTTGTCGTATTAAGTCATAATGATAAAAACGTTGCTTCCCCAAATTTAGTACTTACCAAGGGCCAGATGCTGCGCTAAGCATGAATCATCTCATTTCGTCCCCACAGAAGTACCATGAGGGGGTTTCAGATCTAGCACTCCATTTTACAGATGAGGAAACTGAGGTTTGGTGAGTGAAGGAAATTGCCCAATCCACGACAGCTGTGTCATCCATACGACTAGAGCCCTCGCTCTCGGCAAAGCACTGGGCAACATGCAAGCAAAAGGACCAACGTCCTGCTGTCCTGCTGTCTGTCTGGTGAGACTGACGTGTATGTATCAAGGGGGCAGACCAGGGCAACATGAACTGGGTCCCAAGAACACGGGGCAGCCGGCGCCATGGAGATTTGGACCAGGAAGACATAAGCACAGACTAGCCGAGCACAGCCCTTAGGGACCCTGAGACTTGTAAGGGCTCATGGAAATGTATTAATTTTTTCAGAAAGCCAAATGCAAAAATTAATTTTCAGTTCCACAAAAGTATATTAACACACGATATATTCATCTTTATACTGAGTCCTACAATACAATTTGTAATATTCTGTGCGAAAAATGGAGCCCATGTAGGCAGAGGTGGCTAGAACCATGGAAGTCATATTGTGGTCCTGCCATGGCTCCTGGATCCAGGTCGCCCCAGGGTCTTAGGACATTGCAGAGCCACATGTGGAAGGAGCCTGGGTCTCTGAATACGGCACGCAGAACTGCCTGCCAGCAGAAACACTCAACCACCAACTGGAAATAGATTCAAAGGATCATCCCATGAGAACATCATCTTAGTCATTCTGGCATTCCTCATTTCATTTTTTTAGGAAACACAGCCTTATGGCTGCATGGTCTGAGGAAGGTCATGGAAGGAAACTGAACTTGAGTGGAGCTTGACAGACATGAGGTACTAACTCAGCTAGAATGCACCCTGTTTTCATTATCTCCGAGATGGGAATGAGGCCAGCTTATAGGTGGGTTGGTTATCTCTTTATAAAGAAGAGGTAAAGACTGCTCTGGACAGAACGTGTTTCTGACAAGGCCAGTGGCCAACTCAGTCCCTAGAAAACTAGAGGCATTTGAGAAATGTGTTCTGTGCCAGATTGAACCATTACACTATGGAAAGTTGTCTCCGTGGCTTACCAAGCCCCTGCCCTCATGCAAACACCAGTGCACAGAACTTGGAAGCGAGTTTTCTGTTTTAAGTGGATATCAAATAGGCAATGAACTCTGCATAGCCTTGAACCAAGACATGTATGGACAGTACAAGAGAGATGGGAGATTTGGTCCCCTCCCTTAGGGATAATTAAATCAGAATGAGGAGTCGTAAGTACACGCACAATAGAACTGGTGTGTAAGGTGGATACTATAACTAAACTTTGTTGTTGTTGTTTTTAAGAAGTGACAGGAGTTTTGTAAGGGCTGAAGTAGTTGAGGAAGACTTTTTAAGGTGGTGGCACTTGGAATTTAGGAAATAAGTAGAATTTAAGTAGGCGGGATTAGGAAAATTTGACAGGAGTGGCCAACGGCTTGCAGGTGGGGTAAACTTGGCCTTTGGGTGATGAGGGACCTAGGATAATCAGTGCAAAGTACTCATGGTCACTTTGTAGGTCAGGAAGTAGGACAGCATTAGGAAATGAAGGACATCTGTCCTTCCTTCCTTCCTACTTGCCTTCCACCTCTTGCGATACAAGAAAACTGACTTTGGTGGTAGAAGGAAGTATGGCTAGAGGGAGGAAGGAGAAGAGAAAAGGAAGGAAAAGAAGCAACAGGTGGAAAACAGAAAACAAGCTGGAGGGTGGGCAGCGAGGATTCACAGTCACCCTCAGTGAAGAGGTCCCATAACACCTTCTCAAAGCGGGGGCTCTCTCCTCCCCTCTCTCTCAACACAGCGTGGGGACCGAGGCCTTGGAGGCTCTAGAAACTTCAGGGTGAGATGTGTGGGGGTGAGTGGTTTCTCTGTAGCATGCAGGCATCACTGTTTGACGCAGTGCTTGGATTTGGAAAAAATCAGATGCCGCCACAACGGAGCTGGCACATTGTCATGCTGGTAATTCAGTTGCAATGCTGTAAATCTGCCCGCTGGCTTGAGAGCAACTACTGATGCCGTCGAAATCCAGTGTTCAATTGGAAATGGAAGCTATTCTCTCTTTCTGTGGAAGATTAAGAAGCGAGCGTACTCATGGATCACAGAGCCTGGCTGTCTTTTTCCTCAGAAGTAAAGATGGGCTCATTTAACACGACTTCTACCTGTTCTTCTGCAATTAGTGTTTAAGTGACTATCTCTGGGTATTAGTCACTCCGAGGAAATGAAATGATGCTATGGTAATTGGCCATGTGGGCTTCTTCCCTTCCCTGGGGATTTCACTTGGCTCAGAGAACATTTTTTTTCACCTAGGCCCTGTCTGTACTCTTTATTTAGCTAATTAGAGGGCTTAAGAGAATGAGCTGGCATTGGGTAGGAGGGAGGGAAGAGGAGGGGAGGCATATTATAACGGGAAGATCACTTGATTGAAGCAGAATATCTGGTTCTAGTCCAAACTAATACATTTTCTCTTCTGTTGTGTTCTTTATCTTGGACAGCCCTGTTATATACATTTTCTCGCTTCATCCTCACGATAATCCTTTGGTATTGGTGCCACAACCCCCTTTACAGTGATGAGAAAAATAAAGTTCAAGAGGTTCCTCTGACTGAGGCTCCCCGGAGAGATTGGAACTCCAATGGGCCTTAATTCACAAGCTCTGCTGTCCCTGTGTCTACTTACTAAATAGACCTCTCTTAAAGGGAACAAAGCCACCTCACTTCTCCATCTTTACTTTCCTTAATTCTTCTGACTCCGAGAAGGTGCTAGCTCTTCTGGAAACTCTAAGTGCCTTTCTTTATGGACAGGTGGAAACTATTAAGCATCCCTTCTACCGTTCTCTTGCCCCCCCCCCCTTTTTTTTTTGCTCTGTATCTCTTTTGTTCTGCTTTTCTTGTCCTTTCTATATATCCAAACCAGGGCTTGTGTTAACAAGTGTGAGGGTTGAGCAAGGGAGGGAAGCAGATCTACTCATTAGACACTTCGTTTTCCAGCCCTGAGCAACGCTTCCTTCTAAATGAGATCACGGCACCACAGTACAAGGCAAAGACCCGAGGGCTTAGAGTCTTGAGGATTTCACTTCCAGTTCTGGTACCATCTTGTTGTGACACTTTGACCAAATTCTGACCTTATGGCACCTCCAGTTACTCATCTCTACAACTGTAATACACATCAGGAAGTGGCTGTTTCCTTGAAGTCACAAAAACGTACAAGTGTCAGGTATAAAACAGGGGATTATGATCCCGGTGGAGGTCTGAGTCTCCATTTCACACAGGATGACAGGGAGCTGAGTTTTCTGGTACCACCTAGATATTTGGTGGCACAGAGAAGTAAAGAAGCTAGGCCACCTAGTACCCATCCTGGTGCCCTTGGAGCAGTCCACTTGTCCTCGTTTGCAGAATGGAATTCACAGCCCTAAGGGAGAAATAGTCTGTCAAAGAACCTCATCTAGTTCCCTTGGATGACTTTTCATCAGAGTATGGCAGGGGGGGTAGTGGGATCTTTTTGAGGTAGGGATCACCAGGGACCAATTTCTCATAGCAGACCACATTCTTGTTGCCAACTGAGCTCCATGTGAGGCATTGCTCTATGAGGAAGCAGATCGAAATTGCTGCCCCTGCCCCTCTCCCAGCACAGAGCCATCCTGTAGGATGGGGCTCAGCAGGTGACAGTGTGGAAGGCAGATGCTGTAGTGTGTGGGTGAATGAGCATGTCATGGAGAGGAGCACACGTCGGAGGAAGGCTAATCACACATTTTGCGTCCTGTTGCTGTCCTCCTCCATTTCATTCATTTCTTGACAGCTCTCGGTTAGAAGGGGAAAAATAACTTTGTTGGCCTCTACCCAAAACATACTTGAGTTATTGTATCGACTACAAATATCACCTCAGGTTGTGTATCACAGTGTCTTCAAAGCAGTTTTCCATATTTTTATTTACTCTGCATGAATACCGTGAGTATTAGTTATCCCCATCTATAACAGTGTCGCTCTGAATAGAGTAGCCACTAGCCCCATGTTGCTATTTAAATTTAAATGACTTAGAATTGAGTAAACTAAAAGCTTAACCTCCTCAATCATACTAGCTGTGTTTCAAGTTCCCGACAGCCATGTGCTAAGCACTTGCACATATCATCTTTTTCAGCTGTCGAAGCAAGTTACGAGGTAAGTACAGCTTTACAGGTGGAGAACGTAAGTCTTGGACGTATTTGTTCCCTTGTGAAGATCATATGTGGCAGGAGAGTGGTGGATATTGACCGGTCTGACTCCCAAACGTCCCCTGTAAACCACCACACCGGACTGTACTCCTGATGGAGAAACGGCCACAAGAACAACAGCAAAGGCTTACAAAATGTGACTAGTGACTTCTACTTCCAGAGAGATAGAGTGGACACACTTTCACCTATTCCTCCCACTTAATTACAACTAAAAATCCTTGACACTGTATATAAGACATACGAAGACTTTGAAAAATAGAAGGAAGACCAACTAGAGATCTTCAGACCCAAGGAACACCACAGTGATACATTTCTTGGGCTTTCTCTTTTGCCTCCTAGATCACAGACTTAGCAGCGTGAATTAGATAAAAAACATGACTCACCTATATGCTGTCTACAAGAAACTTACTTCAAATATAGTGATATATGAGAGTTGAAAGTAAAAAAAAGACAGATCATGCAAACAGTAGTCAAAAGAAAGCAAGAATGGCTATTTGAGCACCAAAGTAGTCTTCAGAGCATGTATTACTCTGACTGAAAGGTCAACCCACCAAGAAGGCCTAGCAGTCTAAATGTATAAGCACCAAACAACATAGCTGCAAAATATGTGAAGTAAAAACTGATATAACTGACATGAGAAATAGAGAAATTCACAGTTGTACTTGAAGATATCAACACCCCTCTCTTGACAGTTGACAGAACAACCAGACTGAAAATAAACAAGCATGTAGAACTCAACACACTATCAATAAGAGGGTCTAATTGACATAGAACATGCCAATCCAACAACAACAGAATTACACTCTTTTCAAGCACTCACAGAACACATATCCTGATAGACCATATTCTGGACCATACGACACACTTTAACAAACATAAAATTAAAATCCTGCATGTGGGGCACCTGGGTGGCCCAAGCATCTGACTTCAGCTCAAGTTATGATTTGCCAGTTCATGAGTCCGAGCCCTGTGTTGGGTTCTATGCTGACAGCTCAGATTCTGGAGCCTGCTTTGGATTCTGTGTCTCCCTCTCTCTCTGCCCCTCCCCTGGTCGCACTCTGTCTCTCTCTCTCTCTCTCTCCCTCTCTCAAAAGTGAATGAACATTAAAATAAATAAATAAATAAAGTAAAATCATGCATGTGTGTGTGATCACTGATCACAATGGAATCAAACAAGAAATCAGTAACAGAAAAACATCAGGGAAAATTCCGGATGTTTAGAAGCTAAACAACACACTTCTAAATAATCATGGACCAAAGAGAAAGTCTCAATAGAACTTTAAAAAATACATTTAGATGAGTGAAAATGTAAATAAATATCAAAATGTGTGGGGCACAGCTAATGGCATGCTGAGATGCACATACTTGCATGATAAAAATGTTATAAAAAAGGAAAAGTCAAATAAATAATCTAAACTCCTACTTCAAGAAACAAGAATGAGGGGCGCCTGGGTGGCTCAGTCGGTTAAGCATCTGACTTCAGCCAGGTCATGATCTCGCAGTCCGCGGGTTCGAGCCCCACGTCGGGCTCTGGGCTGATGGCTCAGAGCCTGGAGCCTGCTTCCGATTCTGTGTTTCCCTCTCTCTCTGCCCCTCCCCCGTTCATGCTGTGTCTCTCTCTGTCTGAAAAATAAATAAACGTTAAAAAAAATTAAAAAAAAAAAAGAAACAAGAATGAGAGAAAACAAAATAAATCCAAAGTAAGAAGGAAGGAAAGAAAGAAATAAGAACAGAAATCAGTGAAATTGAAAACAGAAAAACAATAGAGAAAATAACACAAAGAGCTGGTTCTTTGTAAAGATTAATAAAATTGACAAGCATTTAGCAAAACTGGCCAAGAGAAAAAGAAAAAAGACATAAGTTACCAATATCAGGAGTGAAGCTGAATGTCACTACAGATCCTGCAAATGTCAAAAGGATGACAGAATACAATGAACAGCTCTACACACAACAATTTGACAATTTAGATGAAATGGACTACTTTCATGAAAAGTGCAAATTACCACAGCTCACTCAATATAAAATACATCAGTTAAATAGCCCTATAACTATTAAGGGAATTGAATCCATAACTTTAAAACTTCCAGAAAAGAAATCTCCAGGCCTAGATGGTTCCAGTGAAGAATTCTACCAGAAGAAAAACTGGCATCAATCCTACACATCTTTTCTAGAAAATAGAAGAGAATGGAACATTTCCTAACTAATTTTGGAGCTAGTGTCAAAACCAAAGACAGTGAATGAAATGAAGAAAGGAAGACCGGTAGGTAGGAAAGGAGGGAGGGAGGAGAGAAAGAACTACAGTCTAACATCCTTTATCCTTCCAAAATTTCTTAACAAAAGAATAGCAAATAGAATTCAGCAGTATAGAAAAAAATTCTAGATCATTATGAAGTGAGATTTATTCCAAGGATGCAAGGCTAGTTTAGTATTTGGAAATCAATGTAATTCAACATATTAACACACCAGAGGAGTAAAAGCACATGATTATATCCACTGATGCGGAAGAAACATTTGACAAAAGCCACCGGTGCAGTTATTTAAAAAAAAAAAATGCTGTGAACAGATGGGGAGACTTCCTCAATTTGATTCCATTTATCTGCAATAGACCTACAGGTAACATTAAACATAATGGTGAAAGCATAAATGCTTTCCCTCTACAATCAGGAATAAGGCATGTATGCCCCCTCTCACTATTCTTATTCAGCACATTGCTGGAGATACTAGTCCATGCATTAAGGCAAGAAAAGACATACAGATTAGACAGGAAGAAATAAAATTGTCATTATTTACAGATGATACAATATCATATTTATAGATATATGTATTTATTTGTAGATATGGTATCTCTGTTGAGAATTCCAAGGAATCTTAAAAAAACAAAACACCCAAATTCTAGAACTAAAAAGTGAGTTCAGCAAAGTCTCAAGACACAAGATAAACAAACAAACAAAAACAAAAAACAAAAAACGGGGTGCCTGGGTGGCTCAGTCGGTTAAGCATCCGACTTCAGCTCCGATCATGATCTCACAGTTCGTGGATTCCAGGCCTGCATCAGGTTCTGCACTGACAGCTCAGAGCCTGGAGCCTGGTTCGGATTCTGTGTCTCCCTCTGTCTCTCTGCCCCTCCCCCACTGGTGTTCTGTCTCTCAAAAATAAATGTTAAAAAAAATTTTTTAAAACAAGATAAACAAAAAATAATTCTTTATATGCTAGTAATGAGCACATGGACACCAAAATTAAAAATATAATACCATTTATAATTGCTCACAAAAATGAAATATTTACATTTAAATCCAGCAATGTACAGTATTCATATGCTAAGAACAACAAAATGCTGATGAATGAAATCAAAGATCCGAAAAAAATGGAAAGAAATATTGTGTCCATGGACTCACTTATTAAAATGATCAATTCTCCCCAGATTCATACCCACTTACTACACAATTGCTCCCAAAACCCTAGCAAGATATTTTTGTAGTTATATACAACACAAGACTCTTCTGAAATTTATATGGAAGGTCAAAGAACTAGAATAGCCAAAACCATCTGAAAGAAGTATACTCTCAAAACTTACTATATAGCAAGACTAATCAAGACTGCGTAGATTGGCAGAGGAGCGGACATACAAAGTGGAGACCCCAAAAATAGACCCACACAAATACATCCAGCTGATTTTTGACCAAGATGAAAAAGCAATACAGCAGAGGAAAGCCAACCTGCCTCTCACATGATGCAAGAGAGGTTAGATATCCAGGGGTAAAAATTAAACCTTGACCTAAATCTGACACCTTATAGAAAAATTAACTCAGAATGGATCATGGACCTAAATATAAAACATAAAACTATAAAAGTTTTAGAGAAAAAAACAAAGGAAAAAAATCTAGCATCTAGGTCTAGACAAGACATGATACCAAAAGCACTATTCACCAAAGGAAAAATGAACAGATTGGATTTTATAAAAATTAAAAAAAAAAAAAACAGCCATTCACTCTACAAACAACCTCGTTCAGAGAAGGAAAAGCTAACTTACAGACTGACAGAAATTATTTGCAACTCATATACTCAATAAAAGGCTGGTGTCTAGAATATATAAGGAGTTCATTAAAAAATACCCAAGCAATCTAGGTAGAACATGGGCAAAAGACATGCACAGATATTTCTGTAGCAAATGGCAAATAAATACCTGAAAGGATGTTCAGCATCACTATCCCTTAGGGAATGCAAATTAAAATCACCATTAGGTATTATTACACAACCATCAGGATGGCTAAAATACAAAATAGTGACAATAACAGATGCTGGCCATGATGCAGAGAAACCAGATCACTCATAAATTTTTGGTGGCAATTATAAAACGATACACTTTGAGAAAGTTTGACAATTTCTTAAGAATCTAAACATGCAACTACCATACAACCCAGTAATTGCATTCCTGGGCATTTATCCCAGAGGAGTGATATTTATGCTCACACAAAAAGCTGACAGGAATATTTATAGCAGCTTTATTTGTAATAGCCCCAAATCAGAAACAACCCAGATGTTCTTCAGCAAGGGAATGGTTAACAGATTGATAACATTCCTATTCAGTAATAAAAGGAAGGAGCTGGGGACACCTGGGTGGCTCAGTCGGTTGAGGGTCCGACTCTTGATTTCGGCTCAGGTCATGTTCCCAGAGTCATGGGATCAAGCCGTGTGTTGGGCTCTGCACTGGGCATAGAGCCTGCTTGGGATTCTCTCTCTCTCTCTCTCTCTCTCTCTCTCTCTCTCTCTCTCTCTCTCCCTCTCCTTCTGACCCTCCCCCCAACTCGTGCTCTCTCTCTCTCTCTCTCTCCTTCTGACCCTTTCCCCGACTCATGCTCTCTCTCTCGAAAACAAACAGACAAGCAAGGAACTATTGATACATGTGAATGAATTTCCAGAGATTGATGCTGAGTGGAAAACAAAACAAAACAAACTCCCCAAACAATTACACACTGTATCACTTCATTTATATAATATCCGTATACAAAGTTATAGAAATGACAAAATTATAGAAATGGAGAGCAGAGCAGATTAGTGGTAGCCAGAGATTAAGGAGG